>NC_057861.1:406016314-406705064 GCF_019393635.1 Dromiciops gliroides
TCCTGACTTCAGGCCAGGCACTCTGTCCACTGCACAATCTATCTGCCCCTTCATAGTAGGTAAGGGGGTACATATACAAATTGATTCCAGGAACAGGCTTAAATTAAATGTTCCATAACTCTTAAAAGTAAACATACAGATTGAACTTGAAAAAGAGGCCCTTATTAAACTTATAAGAATTTGTGTAGTGTTCTTCAACCTGTGGATCCACATTTGGATTCTAGGTACCTCCACTTTCAAATTCTCTCTGCATAATACTGGGCTTCTACAGTTTTCAAAGTAGAGGGTTTGCTGGGTGAAGGTAAGGACTTCATTCCTATAGGAGTGAACTCTTCCATAGGCATGACAACAGTTCAGTTACTTACAGGCAAGTAAAGTCTTAGCAGAAATACCATTCAAATGTATGGTAATCCATTTCATTTTTCTATTTGTCTAGAAATGTTATGGAATGGAATGGGAAAGTACTTATTTACCAAGGGCTCATTTACCTAGCTAAGCACTTTGAATACAATTAGAAAATAGAGACATTCCATACTCTCATGAAGCTCACATTCCAATTGAGGGAGCCAATACATTTAGGAGACTTCATCTTTATTTTCAATACATGGAAGATGGAAAGGTCTTAGAAAGAGAAAGCCATAGGGCAGATGGCAAAATCCAGAGGATCTTGAGGATTAATGGCAGAACAGATGGGCTCCAACCAAAAATGTAGTAGGTTTAAAAGTCAGGATGGAATAGAGTTCTGAGATACCCCCAGCAGAGGCAGGAAATCTGGAGTTCAGAATAAAAATGACAGTGAGTATCCTGTACCTAATGAGAACTGGACAGTCAAGGCAAATTAGGGTTAATTGGGGAAGGGATAAACTGCTTAAGTGAATAAGGTGTATAGATAATAATTTGGGTATTAGCTATAAGGCCTTAGAAAAGTCTTGCCAAAATCAGGAGATGAACTGCATTCACTAATCTTGTCATTTGACAGGTAAATTCACAGATGTAGAAAATACTTTGGAAGAACAACCAAGCATCTATGCAACAAGGAAGGTATTTTGGAATTGGCGGAAACATTATCACTGTTAGATACATGACTATCAAAAGCATTTTAAATGTCTTTGGGCCAATATCATGACAGAAATATTTTTTTCTCTGAGCATAAATAGAGACTATACAGTCCTTTGGGTTTCCTTCTCATGTCCTTTACCCATATACATCTTACAGATGGATGCAATGCATCCTCACATATTTCCCTAAACCTTGAACCACCAAAACTGCTAGGTGATCAGAGGACAAGAAAGATGGGGTCGGGGACCAGGAGGATATAGGCAATGCCCTATAAGCAAAGAACAGAAAGTATTAAATCATGATATAGCCAGAAAACCTGTGTTTCCTACAAAAATTCAGTTTTGTTGGATTCCAGAAAGCAGGATCAATTTAGGTCCTGTGATAGAGGTCCTAATTAATCTCACTATCCACTGCAAATTTCCTGTTCGTGTGCCAGTGAATGAAGTCAGGAAAAAATCATGGAACCACTATAAGTGGATCCACTACAAATTTGTTACACAATCTCACCTGGGCCCTCTAGCAGCAAGGTAGTCCTTTTATAATTCCCTAATTACTTAATATCCCAATCTCCAAAGAAGCTTTGTCAAACCTTTTCATCACTCCTCAAACTTCCCATGGCTCCTACTATTCCCATCCTTTCAACTAAGAACCTAGCCTCTTATTTCAATGAAAAAAATTAGTCTATTTTTTTGAGAGCTCCTTCTTCTCTCCTCCTCTTAGTCTCATCTCAACCAGATGCCTTCTTCACTGTCTCCTCCATCAACTCTATCACATGAAGAAGAGTCTCTTCTCTTTACCAAGGCCATCCTTTACCTGCACTAGAGATCTCATTAGCAGATTGCCCTTTCTCATCTCCCCCTCTCACTTACCTTCAATTTCTCCTGTCTAGTGGGTTCTTCTCTACTTCCTACAATTACATTCCATATTTTCCCCCATCCTCGAAAAATTCTCACTAGATCTGTAGATGCTACTACCATCTCTCATCTAGTCTCATCCCCCCCTTAATTTTTGTGGTTAAACTTTTCTAGAAGGCCATTACCAATCAATGACTCAACTTCCTTTCCACTTATTCCCAATGAGGGTTAAGTGACTTGCTCAGTGTTACACAGCTAGTAAGTGGCAAGTATCTAAGGCTGGATTTGAACTCAGGTCCTCCTGAATCCAGGGCTGGTGGTTTATCCACTGTGTCACCTAGCTGCTCCCTACTTTTTCCCTTCTTAATTCTCTACAATTTCACTTTTTGACTTCATCATTCAACCTGCATTCAATGAAACTGCTCTCTCTAAAGTTATCAGTAATCCCTAAATTGCCATATCTAATAATCTTTTCCCAATCCTCATCTTTTTCTGCTTCCGACCCTCTTTTCCCCTCTCTCTCTCTCTCTCTCTCTCTCTCTCTCTCTCTCTCTCTCTCTCTCTCTCTCTCTCTCTCTCTCTCTCTCTCTCTCTCTCTCTCTCTCTCTCCTCTGTTTGCCCTCCTTCTCCTTCTGAGTCTCCTTTGCTGGATCTTCATTCAGCTTACCCTGCTAACCATGGGTGTCCCGCAGGACTCTGTCTTAGGCTCTATTTTCTACTCCCTCTATACTATTTCACTTGTTGATCTAATTAGCTTCCAAAGATTTACTTATCAGACACTCCATGCTGATAATTCTCAAATCGACCTGTCTAACTTTAACCTCTCTGCCAACCTCCCAACTTGCATCCCCAACCACTTATTTGAAGATCTCAAACTGGACATACCATACACATCCTAAATTCAACATGTCCAAAACTAATCTCACTACCTTCCCCCCCAAAAAATCTTCCTCTATTCTTAACCTTTCCTTATTACTGTTGAGGATCCCCTCCCCAATCATCTAAGCTCACAACCTAGATGTAATCCGCAAATCTTATTCTCTCTCATCCTTATATCCCATCAGTTTCCAAGTCACAACAATTTTACCTTCACGACATCTCTTATATTCACCCCCTTCTCTCCTATTACACCGCTACCCCCATGGTGCAGGCCAATTTCACCTTATACCTAGATTATTCAAAGTCCTCCTTTTAGCTTTCAGTTTAATTTCCAAAAGCCACACACACACACACACACACACACACACACACACACACACATTTATTATATTCTCACTGCCATGTATTCTGTGATCCAGTGACTCTGCACTCCTAACTGTTACTCATACAAGACACTCAATTTCCCAAATCTGGGCATTTTCATTGACCATCTCCCATGCCTGGAATTCTCTCCCCTGCCTTATTTCTATCTCCTTGCTATGAATATTAACCATATCTGACAACATTCTACAACCACAAATCCCTCCCTACCTCTCCAGTGAATGGGGGTTGGGGTATATAGGTTATTCAGTTCCATTTTATTTTTATTTTCATTTATTTTGTTATAGTCATTGTAATTTTTGTTTTGCTGGTTCTGTTTACTTCACTCATATTTCATTCTACATCTTCCCATGTTTCTCTAAATTCTTCATATTTATTATCTCTTACAATATGGTAATATTCTGTTATATTCATGTACCACAGTTGGTTTTTTCATTTGTAACATTAGAGGACTTACTAAATGGTCTTTTTCCTCACTATCAAACGTTTTTTAATTTTTAAACTTTTTTTAAAGTTTTGAATTCCAAATTCTATCCTTCCCCTCCTTCCTTCCCTCCCCCCTCCATGAACAATAAGCATATATAGGTTATACATGTGCAATTACATAAAACATTTCTATATTAGTCATTTTGTATAAGAAGACTTGAATAAAAGAAAAAATGAAAGTGAAAAATAGCATGCTTCATTCTGTTTAAAATCAACGTGAGTTCTTTCTCTGGAAGCAGATAGTATGCTTCATCATTGTTCTTTTAGGATTGTCTTAGATCATTGTATGGCTTAGAATAGCTAAGTCCTGCACAGTTCTTCACTGAACAATGTTGATATTACTGTGTACAACATTCTCCTTGTTCTGCTCACTTCACTATACATTAGTTCATGTAATTCCTTCCAGGTTTTTCTGAAATCATCCTGCTTGTCATTTCTTATACCACAATAATATTACATTTCCAATTCTTAGACACCACAAAAAGAGCTGGTATAAACATTTTTTGTACAAATAGGTCCTTTCCCCTTTTCTGGATGTCTTTGGGATATAAGCCTAGTAGGGATATTGCTGGTTCAAAGGGTATGCACAGTTTTATAACCCTTGGGGATAATTCCAAATGGCTCTCCAGAATAGTTGTATCAGTTCACAATTCCACCAACAGTGGATTAGTGTCCCAGTTTTCCCACATCCCCTTCAACATCCAGCATTTTTCTTTTTCTTCATATCAGCCATTCTTATAGGTGTGAGTGGTACCTAAGAGTTGTTTTGATTTGCATTTCTCTGATCAATAGTGATTTCTTGTTAAATGGTCTTTAGGCTCTAAATCTATAAGCTTATTGTTTGCTTGATTTTCAGTTTTGTCTGACTCTTTATGACCCCATTTGGGGATTTCTTGGCAGAGATACTAGAGTGGATTGTCATTTCCTTCTACAGCTCATTTTACAGATGAAGAAACTGAAGCAGAGTTAAGTGACTTGCCACGCAAGTAGCAAGAGTCTGATGCCAGATTTGAACTTGAGAAGATGAATCTTTGTGAGTACAGACCTGGCACTCGAGCCACTGTGCCATGTAGGTACCCAGCTTAAGACTGAATTCACTCCAATTCTGCCCTCAAACTTGAGCCTTTAGGGGTTAAGAATCAAGTCAAGTGAGCCCTAATTAAGCCTACTTACAAAGAAGAAGCCAGAGTAAGGTCTCTATAGCATTGGGTTCAAGATTTAGGGGCCAGAAATAAAGTCAGATGAACCCTAAATAAGCTGGCAAAACTTTCTAATACTCAGGGTTAATTCCATGCCACAACAATGTATTATAGTGAGAATTTATTGGAATCCATAAATAGAGTTTCCTTTCATTTTTTTTTTTTGCTTTGGCAATGTAATGAGGGTTAAGTGACTTGTCCAGGGTCACAGGGCTAGTAAATGTCAAGTGTCTGAGGCTGGATTTGAACTCAGTTCCTCCTGAATCCAGGGCCAGTGCTTTATCCACTAAGCCATCTAGCTGCCCCTTCTATTAATTTTAATATGCAAATTTTCTCTAGGCCAAGAGCAACTTGACTAAACTCATTGATGATTTAAACAGATTCTTTTAAATAATATGTGGAGAGACAAGGTGGTCAAGAATGGTTTGTTAGCTATGAGAATAGTGTATTTTGGCAATAACATTACTCTTTAAAGCTAGAATGAGGCTTAGAGATCATGTATCTCTCATTCAAACCCCTCATTTTACAAATGAGGAAATAAGAGAGTGACTTGTCTAAGGTTACATAAGCAAATAAAAGGGAGAGCTAGACTTACACCCAAGACTCTCAGACCAATATTCTTTCCACTACAGCATAAAAAAGCAGATTTCTTTGTTTCTATTTCAGCCAAAGGTACATTCCCCATTCACCACCCCCACCTCCTTTGTCATTAAAAAAAAAAAAGGTACCAGATGTGAGTCCCACCTAATTTAAAAATTGGGAGGAGTTCCAGTCCTAAGGTCACTAAACTATACATAAGGATCCCTGCAGGCCATATATTAACTTAACACCACATCTCTTTGTATATTTCACTTTTTATTAATATATCAATACATTAAAGTCAGCTAGAACTACTCTTTAATCTGATTCAAGCAACACTCAGAAATTCTGTCGGTCTCATGTGCCTCTAAGACCAAGTGGTTAACACTTTTGGTCGAGATTACTACATGCAGCTGGATGAGCAGCCATCGAGTTAATCTCTTAGTACATACTAATATGGGGGAAGCTAGGTGACACAGTGGATAGAGCACTGGCCCTGAAGCCAGAAGGACCTGAGTTCAGATCTGACCTCAGACACTTACTAGCTGTGTGGCACTGGGCAAGTCACTTAACCCCAATTGCCTTAAACATCTAGAGCTATATCTAGTCATACTGATATACATCTTCCCACTGGATCCAGATGGCTCTGAAAGATAGAGTGAGGTTGGTGACTTTGCACAGCCCTCCCTCACTTAAATCCAATTCACTACAAGTCATGACATCATCCCGATGTCATGGTCCTCTTCAAGAATGAAGGAAAAACAACAACTTACTAATTTTTTGAATATCTACAGAAGATGGACAGTGAGGTGGACCTGGAATTAAATAAAGAGACTGAATCACATTTGGCAAATTATGCATTGTTTTCAGTAATCCCACCCTAGCTCTAGCCATGAAAGCACATATTTTAAAACCATGAATATTCATAAATCACCAAAATCTTCAGAGTCAAAATTGCAGGTAAATTGAATGGCAATAGAAAGATATCTGGTGGGTGCAAGTATGCTGCAGCATTGTATCGCCAATGATTTACATGGGGAAAAATATTAATATGAATAACAATGGATAAGAAGACATGGTCAGGTGATGCTTTGTTCTGGGGAGGGAGCACCCAGGTCAGTCATTCCATCCACAATGAATAAAAGAAACCTATCTATTAAGTTCATATTATGTGCCAAGCACTATGGGGGTACAAAAGCAAAAATAGTCCCAGCCTATAAGAAGCTTAGATTTTAATAAAGAAAAACAACACACACCAGGAAATGATAACTAGAGATGGACACCTTGGTCCAGAAAGTTGGAGTAATAGAGAATAGAGCCATAGGGAAACAGATTAGCACAGCCTTTACTGGAATAAGTTAATCATGTTGGCAGAACTGGAGGAAGAGGAAGTTGGGGCATTTGGTGTGAAGGGGGAAGGGATAGGGAAGGGCATGTTCTTGATGGCAAGACAGATAACATTGAGAAGTAGTGAGTAAAGAAAGTGAAGCATGTCTGGGAGTTGCCTGGGAAATTTAGTGGATCAGTTGAGACCCATACCAATCATAATAGCAGAGCCCCAAGTTGGGTGTTCCAGAGATGAAACAGTTAAAATGTTTAGGGAATGATCTTTGGTCCAGATAGCAAAAAGTTGTGGAAAAGATGACTGAGGATTATAAATTTATTAAGTGGCCATTATGTTAGGTATGGGCAGCTAGGTGGCACAGTAGTTAGAGTGCCAAGCCTAGAGTCAGGAAAACATCTTCTTGAGTTAAAATCTGACCTCAGACACTTACTAGCTGTGTGACCCTGGGCAACTCACTTAACCATATTGGCCTCAGTTTCTTCATCTGTAAAGAAGGAAATGACAAACCACTCCAGTACCTTTGCAAAGAAAACCCCAAATGGGGTCACAAAGAGTCATACACACTTGAAAATGGCTAAGCAATAATGTGTCAGTAACTGTGCTAGGCCATAGGGCTATAAAGATAAGATAGATAGATGGATGATAGATAGATAGATAGATGATAGATAGATAGATAGATAGATAGATAGATAGATAGATAGATAGATAGATAGATAGATAGATAAACACCCCAATTGAAATAGCTTATATACTATTTTTTTTTTTTTAGTGAGGCAATTGGGGTTAAGTGACTTGCCCAGGGGCACACAGCTAGTAAGCGTTAAGTGTCTGAGGCCAGATTTGAACTCAGGTACTCCTGACTCCAGGGCCAGTGCTTTATCCACTGCGCCACCTAGCTGCCCCTTATATACTATTATCAGGGAGAAAAGTAGTATACAAAAAAGTATACATGGAATAAATACAAAGTAATTAAGTACAGTAGAATTTAGGTAAGTATGGTTGGATCAAGAAAAGCTTCTTGTAGAACAGAGATTCTTAATCTGAGGTCCATGGACCTGCAAAGAGGTGATTGCTTTCAAAAGCTCTATGAACTTGGATTAGTAAAAAAAAAAATTGTGTGTGTGTGTGTGTGTGTGTGTGTGTGTGTGTGTACCTTTGCCAAGAAAACCCCAAATAGGGTCACAAAGAGTCAGACACATTTGAAAATGACTAAGCAATAACGTATCAGTAACTATGCTAGGCCCTAGGGATATAAAGATAAGATAGATAGATGGAGGATGATAGATTGATAGATAGGTAGGTAAAATGCCCCAATTGAAATAGCTTATATACCATCATATATACATATATATATATATATATACATATACATATACATATACTGATGGGCAACAGAGAGCACAGTTTTTCGATGTCCTCATTGCAGCAGGAGCTGCGGCTCCCATATTGGACTGCACAACCACACTGTGGCCCGTGGCTCTTCAAGGCACTTATCCATGGTCATCCGTGACTGGTGGAAGCCTACTACTACTATATATATACATATACACATACATACTAATATATGTATATGTATATATAACTATACTTATATGTGTATATATGTATGTATATACACATACACATACATATATATATAATTTTTATCATTGTTAAACTTTTTTCTTCTGTGAATCTATATTATTTTATTTCATGCCTTTTTAAACAGTCTTCCAATAAGGTATCCACAGGCTTCACCACACTGCTAAGGAAGGGAGAAGGGGGCCTATGACACGCAAAAAAGGTTTTTTACAAAGCCCTAATGTAAAAGATTGTACTTGAGCTGTGTCCTAAAGGAATCCTTTAAGACAGAGGTGAGGAGGAAGGGCCTTTCTGTCATAGGATATAGACAGCATAAAGGTCCAGTGACAGCAAATGAAATGTCATCTGTGGAAAAATGAGAGAAATCCATTTTTTCTGTACCATAGAGTGTGGGAAGGGAAGTAATATATAACAAGACTGAAAAGATAGGCAGCACCAGGTAGCAAAGGATTTAAAAAACCAAACAATGGAGTTTATAGTTCATTCTGGAGGCAACAGAGAGTCACTGGTGTTTTTTGGGCAGTGACATGGTCAGAGCTGTGTTTAAAGAAAATCCCTTTGGCAACAGTATAGAGTTTGGATTAGAGTGAAGAGACCTGACCCAGGGATACCACTTAGAAAATCATTGTTATTACAATGGACTATTGTCCAGGCAAAAGGTTAGTGAGAGCCCAGATGGATGTAGGGATCAGCTTTGTGAGTAGAGAGAAGGGATCGAATTCAAGATGCAGTGTGAAGGTGGCATTGTCAAGATCTGGCAACTGACTGAATGGGTAGCGTGAGGGAGAATGAGGATTCAGGGATGGTTCCAAGGTTACACATGGAGGAGATTGGAAAGATGGTTGTGCTTTTGAAAGAACTGGGGAAGTTTGAAAGAGGAGTGGGTTTTGAAGGAAAACAATGACTCCTGGGCTTTGGGGCACATTAAGTTTGAGATGCCTCTGGGATATGCTCAACAGACAGTTTGTAATGTAGGACCAAAGCTCAAGGGAAAAACTCACGTCAATGAGATCATGTATCCCATCAAAGTATCAAGTTTAATACCAAATCCATACAGGTCCAGAAGGCTTATGAATAAATATTCCCTTTTCATAATTTCCATCTCATAAAAGCATCAGCCATTCCAGATGGCATATTTCAGAGTCCTGACTGTGCTACTTAAATACCTAGCAATGCACCTGAAGCACAGCATACTGAATGACATGACAGGCCTGGTTTAGAAAGTATGCTTGAATTTCCTTTTCTGATTTTTTCACTGTAATACAGTGTACATATTGTGATATTTGTAACGTGAGGACTCTGAGTTATGAACAACTTTAAATACCTGATGTTTGCTAATGACACAATCTTAAGTTTCAAAAACGAGGAAACAGTAAAATACATATACCAATGTATAATCACACAATCCATTTTTTCAAATCTAGAGGGTTCATCAAACACCTCATCTTTTTCTTAAGACTTTCGGTTTGTTGGTCAGTTTTCCCAGATCATCTGGAGAAATCACCTTTTGTTTTGTTTGTTGTCATTAAAAAATTCATTGTTTTTTTAAATCAATGTAAATAGTTATCCAATTGGTGAATTAAAAATATAAAGATATGTCTATTGTGTGTAGGTTTGTGTTGAGTTGTTAGAACATTAATTTTCTGACTACCTTTGGGGTAGAAGTGACATAGGGAATGGACAGGTTCCCTACCATTTAGAATAAAAAGATAGTTATGGTATCATCATTTTATGGGTACCCAGTCTGCCACTAACCTGGGACAAGTCACTTATTGTCTCTGGGCTTCAGTTTCCTTATCTGTAAAATTAAAGATTGTACTAGATGACTTCTAGTAGCTGCTTTTACATAGCACTTTAAGATCTACTCACTAGCTGTGTGACCCTGGGCAAGTCACTCAAACTCAGATTGCCTCAAACATCCAGGGTCATCTCCAGTTGTCCTGATGTATATCTTGCCACTGGACCCAGATGGCTCTGGCAGAGAGTGATGCTGGTGACTTTGCACAGCCCTCCCTTACTTGAACACAATTCATTGCAAGTCAAGACATCACCTCCCAATGCCATGGTCCTCTTTAAGAACAAAGGACAAACAACAAGATCTATATAGCACTTTTCTGAGTACTGATTTTTAATATTCCCATTTTGCAAATATAGAACCTGGGGCTCAGAGAGGTTAATTAACTTGCTCATTACCACACAGTGACTAAGTGGTGGAATTGGACCTTAAACCCTGATCTCCTAACTTCATGTCTGGCACTCTTACCTCCATACAGTGGCCTCTCTAAAATTCCTTCTCACTTTCATTTTCTTTGTGTTTTGCTCTATCGAAGAGCAGCTAGGTGGTGCAGTGGATAGAGTACTGGGCTTGGAGTCAGGAAGACTCATCTTCCCAAGTTCAAATCTGGCCTCAGACACTTACTAGCTGTGTGACCCTGGGCAAATCACTTAATCCTCAGTTTTCTCATCTGCAAACTGAGCTGGAGAAGGAAATGGCAATGCACTTGAGTTTCTTTGTCAAGAGAACCTCCAGTGGGGTCACAGAGAGTTGGGCACAACTGAAAAATAACAACAAATGCTCTATCTAAAGCCTGTAATAGTGTTTGTGGGTATTACAACATCCAAATAGCTAAGTATCCAAACCCATAATGTTGCTTCTTGGTGGCAATTTTTCCTATTTTATGTTTTTCACCACTTTAGCTTCATTATCTATTTAACAATGATAAAATGCTCCATTTCCTCACATCCTGCTTTTTATTAGGAAGAATATATAACCCTGATATCTGTTGTATTGGGGGGAGGAGGGGGACCTAATGATTCAGATCCAAGAATTCACATACTCCCCCATAATTCCTAAACATTTCTGACTGTAGATAAGTCTTTGTGACAAATAAGACCAGTTTTTAAAAAAAGAACAGTTTTTGAGGTCTGGCATTGTACCGAATCTTGTTCTTGTTATTGTATGTCCTTCATTCTCAAAGAGGAATATGACATCTGGATGTGAATTGGATTTAGGTGAGGAAGGCTGTGTAAAGTCACCAGCCTCACTCTCTCCACCAGAGCCATCAGGGTCCAATGGCAAGGCATACATCAGGACAACTAGAGATGGCCCTGGATGTTTGAGGCAATGGGTGTTAAGTGACTTGCCATGGGTCACACAGCCAAGAAGCGTCAAGTGTCTGAGGTCGAATTTGAACTCAGGTCCTCCTGACTCCAGGGCTACTGCTCTTTCATTTTTGTTTTTGTTTTTTTGGCAGGGCAATAAGGGTTAAGTGACTTGCCCAGCGTCACACAGCTAGTAAGTGTCAAGTGTCTGAGGTCTGATTCAAACTCAGGTCCTCCTGACTCCAAGGCCAGTACTCTATCCACTGTGCCACGTAGCTGCCCACTGGACCAAATCTAATCACTTGAACAACACCCATTGCAATGGGTCCCAAATACCAACTCAGTGATACACTTCTAAGATCTATAGCTTCATGGGAGTCAGTCGTCCTGTCACTGAAAGAGATTGCAAACTTTCCATCAGATGGGTTTTTGACACATTTGCCCCCAGATTGATCACCCACTGGCCAACCTGGTGACAAGTGTCTCTGAACTTAGGCTGCTCCTTAAACTACAGAAGTACAGTCCATTGCTCCCCACCATATACTCTTTGATCAAGTGACACTGGCAATCTAACTCTTCCCCACATAAGACTTCCTCTATCTCGCTAACTCCAGGTATTTTCTCTGGCTATGCTCCATGCCCCAAATGTTTTCCATCCTCATCTCTGCCTCCCGCTTCAGGTCCCAGCGAACAGCCTACCTTCTACAAGCTTTTCTCATCTCCCTTTAATGCTAGTCCTTCCCTGTTTATTACATCTA
The DNA here is from genome assembly GCF_019393635.1 of Dromiciops gliroides. Lineage (NCBI taxonomy): Eukaryota > Metazoa > Chordata > Mammalia > Microbiotheria > Microbiotheriidae > Dromiciops > Dromiciops gliroides. Next base: position 406,028,538 of record NC_057861.1, read on the forward strand.
ATTTATCCTGTCTTGATCTTGTTTGTTCATTTTGTTTGCATGTTTTTTTCTCCCATTAGAATGTGTCTTTTATCTTTCCAATTATCCCCTGGGTGGCACCCGTGACTGAGGGGAATGATGGAGAAGTACAAGGGGAATGCTACCTGCTGGGAAATTAAGAAAGGGCTGGATTTAATATTTAAAAGTGAAGGGGTGGGGGCAGCTAGATGGCACAGTGGATAAAGCACTGGCCCTGGATTCAGGAGGACCTGACACTTAATCTGGCCTCAGACACTTAACACTTACCAGCTGTGTGACCTTGGGCAAGTCACTTAACCCACATTGCCTGCAAAAAATAAACAAACAAATATATAAATAAATGAATGAATGAATGAATAAATAAATAAATAAAAGATTATTAAAAAATGCAAAAAAAAGAGTGAAGGGGAGGGAATAAGATGGAGGGCAATACAGTTAGCAATAGTAATTGTGAAAGAAATAATGAGCAGGATGATATCAGAAGGACGTATGAAAAATGCAAACCATCAACAGAGGAAGAGCTGATGGTATCTGAATACAGATTGAAGTATAATCTTATTTGTTAGCTCCTCTTTCTAAAGTTATTTTATCTATTTTCTTTCACAACCTGACTAATGTGAAGATGTTTTGCATAACTGCACATGTATGACATATTGAATTGCTTGATTTCATATGGAGGGTCAAGGAGGGAGGGAGGAAGAAAATTTAGAACACAAAGTTTTAAAAAATCAATGTGAAAAGAAATGATGAGCAAGAGGAGTTCAGAGAAACCTGGAAGGGCTTACATGAACTGATGCTGACTGAGAGGAGCAGAACCAGAAGAACATTGTACAAAGTAACAGCAACATTGTGTGATGAACAATGGTAATAGACTTGACTCTTTTTAGCAGTGCAACAATCCAAAACAATTTCAAAGAACTTCATGTTAGAAAATGTTCTCAACATCCAGAAAAAAACCTGTGGATTATGAATGCAGATTGAAGAATACTGTTTCTACTTTGGGGTTGTTTTTTTCCTTCTTTTTTAAGGTTTATCCCTTGTGCTCTGATTCTTCTTTCACAATATGACTAATGCAGAAATATGTTTAATATGATGGCACATATATAACATATCAGAATGCTTTCTGTCTTGGGGAGGAGGAAGGGTGGGAGAAACTTTTGGAACTAAAAATCCTATGAAAACAAATGTTGAAAACTATCCTTATGTGTAACAGGAAAATAATAAAATATTTTTATTAATTTTAAAAGAAAGAGTGAGGGGGGCAGCTAGGTGGCAGAGTGCATAAAGTACTGGCCCTGGATTCAGGAGGACCTGAGTTCAGATCTGGCCTCAGACACTTGTCACTTACTAGCTATGTGACCTTGGGCAAGTCACTTAACTGTCATTGCCCCACCAAAAAAAAAGAAGAAGAAAAAAGAATGTTCATCTACAGAAATAAAATAGTACTTATGATAGTATTGATTATAGAATAGAAAAGACAAATGCATATGAATCTGAATTAGTAAAGAATCAGATAAGTTTCTTCAAAGGAATCAATCAACTAACATTTTTTAAGAACCTACTATATGTCTGGTACTGTGTTTAGGATTCATGAATAGGCATTTCCCCTTCCCCATAACTCCATACTGTCTTCACCAAGGTCCATAACTTCTAGCAAGCCAGACCAGGATTTAGGTTCCTTCTCATTTAGGTAGTCATCTTTTCCTCCAAGAAGAATTAGTGTATACAGTAGCACTCATTGAAGGACCCAGGAGCTTCTGACATCTTAAATCAGTTAGTGAATCAATACACATCTATTAAGCATTTACTATGTGCCAGGTATTGTGTTGAAAGTTGAAAATTCAAATGCAAGGAGAAAGAAAAATAATCCCTCTCCTCAAGTAAGGAATGCAGAATGACTTGTCCATGACCTTCCCCAAAATGGAGGTTCTGGGAAGAACTTCGTAAGAATGTGGTCAGGAAGCAGGAGCAGCATCATGGAACTCACAAAGTTACCTCCAAGGATGGAGATGCCTATCTCAGGATCACCATCATGAGCTCCACTAAGTTCAGGAAAGAAGCACAAAGTAGAAGAGGCTTTGAAGGGCCCCATATTCACATTGCCATATGCTCACAGCTTCCATTCTGCCGGAGAGGGGACGAGGGCTCCAACGCTCCTCAAGGGAAATTTAATCTGAGAGAAATACCTGCAACATCCTCCAAATGAAAGAAAAGAGCAGGCCGGGGGGCAGAATGGCAGATTCACTTCTTGTAAGGTCCACTGAGGAGGCAGCTTCTCCTGGTCCAGTGGCCAATCCTCTCTGATACATCTCGGACACATCCCTACAGACTTCAGACAATGTGGGTAGGGGGACCAATGAACCACCAGTGCTTTGCTGGGTCATCCCAAAGTACAAATTCCTTTAACATTGAGTCCCATGGGCGCTCAGAAGTTGCAGGTAGATTAGTGCATACATATATCATGAGGTACTCCTATCCTATGAAAAATGTAGAGAAAATCAACCACTAAAAGCTGTTGTTTTGTTTTTTTAATAACACCGTGGACATGATGAAAACAGTGTTATAGGAAGATGAGTTTGGTGTCAGGATGCAAGATGAATCAGACACTGAGTAGACTGGGGGCAAAGAGATCAGTTAGGAAGCCACTGCAGTAATTCAGATATGACATACCTAGGGCCTGAACTAAAGTAGTGGAAATGGCAATGGAAAGAGGTGTTGGCTTGAAGAATTATTGGGAAAAGAACAATCTATAAAATGTGGTAACAGATCAAGTATGTGAGTAATGGAAATGGAGGAAACAAAACTACTAATGACATTTCAAGTTCAGGAGAACCTGGAAACCTGCAAGAAATGAGAAGAAAAATTCCAGAAAAGGAAACTTGAAAAGACGGAGTTTCATTTTTTGACATTTTTAGGTTATTGTGAGGTAACCTAGAGGAAATGTCCAGAAGGCAAATTGGATATGCAAGACTGGAGCTCAGCATAGAGATCAGAGTATACAGATGTGGACAACATCTAAAAATGGTCATTGAAGCAACAGGAGTGAATGAAATCTTTGAGGGATGGAGGGAAGTTGACAACCATGTACTGAATTTGGGGAAGATTCATATTCCAGGAGGTCAAGAATTAAGAGCAATCCCTGGAAGGAATAATCAGAGGGGTAAAAGATACCGACCAATGGACTACTGAGCTATCAAAGAAGATGACTCAAAAAATGTTGTTGGACTTGTCAAGCAGCGGTCATGACTTATTTTCAGTAATTCAGTAAAAACTAGAATGACAGCATCAAAATCCAGGCTGCAGGTCGTTACAAAGTATTTTATGAGGCACAGAAAGGAACCTCAGAAGATAGATAATCCAACCCCTTCATTTCACAGGTAAGGAAACTTAGGCCCAGAGATTTTGTGATTTCTCCAGGGACATAAAGTTAATGAGCATCAAAATACAGAGTCAGTGGCTATGGACCACTCATTTAAAAAGAGAAATGGAATGGCAGGTATATGACTCAGAAAGGTCAATGGAATTAAAAAAAAAAATACAAGTTCCTGGAGGCAGCTAGGTGGCACAGTGGATAAACCATAGGCCCTGGATTCAGGAGAACCTGAGTTCAGATCCGGCCTCAGATACTTGGCACTTACTAGCTGTGTGACCCTGGGCAAGTCACTTAACCCTCATTGCCCCACCAAATAAAAAGAAAGAAAGAAAAAATAATAATACAAGTGACTGCATTTTGTGGATAAAGGAAAAGGAGCAAGGGTGTTAGTAGAAAGGGAGAGAATAAAGATGCTGCAGAGATAGAATAGAAGCCGAAAAAGGTACTCTGGGGAGAAAGAAGATACTAGGATTGGGAGCACAAAGTGAAGGGGTTAATCTTGGAATGAAAATAAGAGAAGAGACCTTTTCTTCTATGACTGGCAGGGAAAGGGGCATAGAGAGAATCTGTATAAAGATATTTTGAGATATAGAGAAAAGTAGATGATAAAATTCCTAACAGATGGAGCAAATGAAATAATAATGGGAAAGCACTTTGGGAAGTATAAAGGGCTGTGTATAAAAGGGCCAAAGATAAAAAAAAAAAAACCTGGCACAGTGGATAAAGTGCTGGCCCTGCATACAGGAGGACCTGAGTTCAAATTAGACTTCAGACACTTGACACTTACTAACTGTGTGACCCAGGGCAAGTCACTTAACCCTCATTGCCCGGCAAAAAAAAAACAAATGATAAAAAAGAAACCTATGCTCAATAGAGAACCACTGGTCATACCTTCATATTAATATAATCCATGAAAAGCATATTTTGTCACCCTTTTTTCTTCTTTAGGAGACTCAATGTGACAGAGTAGATACCTGGCCTTAGAACCATGAAGACCTATATATAAGTCCTGCCTCTAACATGTACTTGCAATATGACCTTCAGCAAGTCATTAACCCACCCAGTGCTGTAGTCAACTCTCTAAGTCTATATAAGTTGCAGAGAAGGTGTTTGTGCGCATTGTCAGAGTCATGAAACCCAGGGAGAAGGAAGCGTCTAGGAGACAGTTATCAGCAATGCCAAATGTTGCAGATTGGATAAAACAGGACTATCGGATTTGCCAATTAAGAGCTCATTGATGAGCTTAAAGGGAGCAGACTCAGGTGAGTGATGAGGTCAAATCCAAACTGAAGATTGAAGAGTAAAAAAGTTACAAAATAGAGGCTATGAGTAATAGGAGTAATCTCCTATTATTCTTATTTTCAGTCTGCTCTTGGCCATGACAGAATACGTCTACCTCCCTCTTCTATGTAATAATCCTTCAGATATTTGGAGGAAATTACATAGAGGTTATGAGATATTTTAAGGTCTTTGACTATGAAAGGATGGAGAAGTATTGGATATTATTTATCATTTTTAATGGTTTCATGATCATTATGTTGTCTATACCGTTTGATTTTTAACTGCTTGAGGCAAATATTTCAGCTTTGTACATTTTTTTTTCTTTCTGCACAGCCCCTAGGCCAGAGCTGAATACATCATAGGTCTTCAATCAATACTCCTCTCTTAAGTAAAACTATCTAGATGAGTATCAGATACATTTTTATCCAACTGACTGACAGTGGGGTGCTTTGAGATCACATGTAGATAAAATGAATCCTCCACAGAGACTGAAAAAAAAAAGACAAATATATAAACAGACAACCTGAAAAGAACCAGGCACAGAGGAATCAAAAAATGTGAAGAAATTTAGACATTTTAGAGAAACTGGACTCCAATAGCATAGGGAGGGATTGAGTTGGGGAGGACAGAAGACCCTCTCCTGGCTACTTGCCCAGGCTGTATGCCAAGAAGTAAAGATTATTTTAGGGAAAATCTATGGAGAATCCTAGAGAAGGAAGGTAGGTTCCTTAGATCATAGACTTCAATCTTCCTCAGGATTCGAGAAATACCTTCCATAGCATTCCTAAAACATACCCAGCTACTATCTCCTTAATTAGCTGCAGTAACAGGGATCTCACAAAATAGTCTGGTCTGAATTTGGACAGTTATAATTATTGAAATAGTTACTTATTATATAGACCAAAATCTGCTGCCCCCTCTCCTATTACTCTTATGCTTCAGTCCTAGTTCTGCTCTCTGCCTTGACAGAATACGTCTACTCCCTCTTCTGTGTAATAATCCTGCAGATATTTGGAGGCAATTACATCTCTCTTGAATCTACAAGCTAAACATTCATAATCCTTTTTAGCCATGACTCATGTGATAGACTTCTAGATTCTTATTCTCTAGTTTTGACTCTTTGCAGACCCTTTGGTCCCTTTGAAATTTGTAGCCAAAACTTGGTCATCATGTATAATCATTGTAATATATTGTTGTAATCTTTTAGCTAGTATTTTATTTAGGATTTTTGTATCCATATTCATTAATGAAATTGGCCTATAACTTTCTCTGTTTTTACTTTTCCTGGTTTAGGTATCATCAGTGTCATTTTTGTTTCAGAAAAGAGTTTGGTAGGGTTCCTTCTTTGCCTATTATTCTAAATAATTTATCTAATATTGTAATTAATTGATCTTTAAATGTTTGATAAAATTCACTTGTAAGTCCATCTGGTCCTGGTGTTTTGTTTTTTCTTAGGAAGCTGACTTATGGCCTGTTCAATTGATTTTTCTAACATAGGTCTACTTAGATATTCTGCTTCCTCTTTTGCTAATCTAGGCAATATATATTATTATTATTATTTCCATTTCACTTCTTGTTAAATTTTTGCATATAATTCGACAAAATAACTCCTTATAATTGCTTTAATTTCATATTCGTTAGTGTTATAGTCACCCTATTCATTTTTTTTTTATTTTGGGGCAGCGGGGCAATGAGGATTAAGTGACTTGCCCAAGGTCACATGGCTAGTAAGTGTCAAGTGTCTGAGACCAGATTTGAACTCAGGTACTCCTGACTCCAGGGCCAGTGCTCTATCCAATGTGCCACCTAGCTGCCCCAACCTTTTCATTTTCAATACTAATGATTTTGTTTTCTCTCTTTTTTCAATCAAATTAACCAATGGTTTCTCTATTTTATTGGGTTTTTTTATAAAACCAACTCTTCATCTTATTTATTAATTCAATTGTTTGTATACTAAATTGTATTAACCTCACCTTTAATTTTTAGGATTTCTGGCACAGTGGATAAAGCACCAGCCCTGGATTCAGGAGTACCTGAGTTCAAATCCGGCTCAGACACTTGACATTTACTAGCTGCATGACTCTAGGCAAGTCACTTAACCCTTATTGACCTGTCCCCCCCCAAAAAAAAAAAAATTAGGATTTCCAGTTTAGTGTTTAAACACCTGACCAGTACTTCCTCAGTAGCCAGAAAAGCTAAAAGTCTTAAGGGAGTCAGTGGGGAAGGAAGGGAGGATATGAACAAAGATTAGCTAGTTTTTAGACCTGAATAGAACTGTAAAAATAGCATTTACTTGTTAACTGCTTTTTAGCTAAAGTGATGGATAAGATTAAGTTTACAGCTCTGCTCCTGTTACATACCAGAAACTTTCCCTGAACCTCTTAGCTGCTAGCATCTCCCCACCCTCCCTAAAAGTCTTGCATTTATCATATATATATATATATATGTGTGTGTGTGTGTGTGCATATGTGTATATGTATATATATACATATATACTTATATGTGTGTACATATTTTATGTTCATATAAATATATATTTATGTGTATATGTGATATACATACATATATGTGAGTACAGGTTATCTGCCTCTCCAATTGAGATAAGATCCTAAAGGGCAGAGATGATTCCATTCTGTTTGGCCTTTTTATTCATGGTGCTTAACATAGTGCCTGCACATAACAGTTGTTTAATAAATGCTTTTTTATTTATTGAAGATATCTACACTGTAAGAAAATAACTTTTGCAATTTAAATGATTCACTGTACATGTATTATGTATCCTGGCCAGGTCTAAATAAAGAGGGAGTTGGGTGAATGAGGAACCAAGGATTCTACCCTAATGACCTACTCTCTGGTGACAACAATAACAATAATAATAGCATTTCTGTATCACTTTAAGGTTTGTAAAGCATTGTACAAGTTATCTTGATTCTCAAAACAAATCTGTGAAATAGGTGCTATTATTATTATTACTATTTTTCTGATGAGGAAACTTAAACTAAGAGAGATTAATGACTTGCCCAAGGTCACACACCTAGTAAGTGCCTGAGGCTAGATTTGTACTGACATCAGCCTGACTCCAAGTTCAGCACTCTACTCACTTCAAGCTGCCAAGTATAAATGTCCTGATGCTCTATCTAGGTGATGGCTTCAGTTTGTCACCCCTGGAGCCTTCTGGTAATGCACTGTCCTAGAATCTTTTGTAAACCTGGAGAGCTAAGAAGCCCTGGACAAAGTCATCTAATTTAGCTCATACTTGTCCCAGTCCCCTAGTTGTTTCCTTCCCATTATTGTTGTTGTTGCTGTTGTTCATCAAAGAGGACCAGTGACATGGAGGTGGGGATGTCTTTACTTGCAAATGAATTGGATTTAAGTGAGGCATGAATGTACAGAATCCTCAGCCTCACTTTGTCCTCAAGAGTCATCAGGGGCTGCCACAAGACAGGTCAGGATGATTGAAGATGCACTCAGATACAGTGGGAGATGTTGGCCTTTTTTTTTTTTTTAGTGAGGCAATTGGGGTTAAGTGACTTGCCCAGGGTCACACAACTAGTAAGTGTTAAGTGTCTGAGGCCGGATTTGAACTCAGGTACTCCTGACTCCAGGGCTGGTGCTCTATCCACTGCACCACCTAGCTGCCCCAGATGTTGGCCTTTTTAAGCTAAAGTCTTTCCCAAGTCTCAGTTTGTCTGAGGTAACACCTATTTTTATCCTTGTGCTGTAAGTTATCTTTGGCTTTAATTTTTGTAACTCTTCCCAGCTTCCTCTTCTTACCATCCTCCCAATGCTATAAAATCCTTGGGCTGCTTACTATGTTAAACATAAAAGCTAGTTCTCAAATGCTTTCATGAAGAGTTGAGGTTGGGGGAAATGAAGCAAAATCAGATCATGAGCTTTAATAAACTTGCCTGTGTAGACACAAGCTAAGGAAAATCTAAAATTAGACAATAATGTGAATTAGAACCTAACTCTTTTAATCAAGCATATTTCTAACAAGGAAGTAGGTTTCTACAAGGGAATGTGAACTATTGGAGAGTTCTGTTGTTTCTTGCTTCTACTATTGGCACGATTGGGGTTATTTCTCTGAATCTCAAAGTTCTAACCCTCCAAATGAAACTGAGTACTATCTCTCTGAACTTTATGCTCTTCCAAGGACAGATGCTTTCTAAATACTCATTTCCAAAATCCTAAAAAAGGAAAACTCTAATTGGCACACATAGATGCATTAGTCCTCATCTTGGAACAGTCAGTGTGTATTATATGGGGAGTCGTTTTCCGTGAGATCATAAGTGGGGTCCACCCCATAAATGTTTTATGAACTGCATTAGCTGGTAAGAGACCACACCTGATGGAGATGTGTGCCACTCCTTTCCTTTGGCTTGCTGGGTCTGTAATGTAGAGGAAACTCTATCACATCTTTAGAGCTGTGATCATGAGTCACTTTTTCAGCAACAAACTATTTTGGTCATTCCATAGAACTGCTGGGAAAAGTGTTGGGGGAAAAAAGAAAGGAAAATATATGCTCCCTTCCCTTTTATTGGGGGAAAGGAGAGTGTCAACACAGTATCCTTAACTCTGGCAATTGTATACAAAGATGAAATTATTTTACAAAGGTTTTAAGGATGTTTTTCACCCTTTAAGATTATGAAAGGATATTGGGCAATGAAAGAACCTAATTGAACATTATTAATATTTGGCTTGTACCACAGAATGCTATTTGATAATATAATTTTCATATAAAATAATTTCACCTGCACTCAATATTTCAATTGAAATGTTAAATGATTATAATAGCTAACATTTATAGAATACTTTACAAATATTGTCTCATTTGATCCTCACAACAACCCTGAGAGGCAGGTGCTAATATTATCCTCATTTTACAAAGGAGGAAACTGAAATAGAGAGAGATTAAGTGATTTGCCCAGAGTTACAGAACTAGTAAGTGTCTGTGGCAGGATTTGAATTCAGGTGTTCCTGATTCCATGTCAAGCATTCTATCCACTACACCAACCATCTACACTCTAAATGCGATTGAACTAAATAATTCTTGTCAATTAGGATTATAGTATCATACATTTAGAGCAAAAAGTGCTTTGGTTGAACAATCTGCTCTAGTCCAATCTCCTCTTTATGTTGTTGATGAAACTGAGTCCTAGGAGAATGTGTGAGAAATAGTTTTTGAACCCAAATCTTCTAACTCCTCTCTGTTGTACCACAGCTGCCCCCAAATGAATTCAATTTAACCATTAACTAAAAGATTTCATCCTAGCTAAATTTTCTTTGACATTGTTGTTTTTTGTTGTTGTTTAATCATTTTCAGTAATGTATGAGTCTTTGTGACCCCTTTGGGGGTTTTCTTAGCAATGATACTGGAGTGGTTTTCCATTTCTTTCTCCAGCTCATTTTACAGATGAAGAAACTGAAGCAAACAGGATTAAATGACTTTCCAAGGGTAAGACTGAGGCCAGATTTGAACTCAAGAAGATTTTCCAAGCCCAGTCCTCTATCCACTGCACCACATAGCTGCCCTTCTTTGACATTAACCAAGCAAAAAAAAAAAAGAATTGATGGTTGTTTTTAATAAAAGTTGAATTGTATTTAGTTGCTAAAAAATTAAAACAGTATTTTTAAGAGTATTTTAATGTAATCTTTCATGTTTCAGATGTATAATCTGCATTTCCACAAGGGGAGCTCAATTCTTTAAAGTATATTAGAGGATAGACTTATGAGAAAGCAGTATTAGAGAAAACTATCTCTGGGAAAATTCAGAACAAAGAGAAGAGTCTATCAACTTCATCCTTACCCAAACATATACTGAATAACACAGTATCCCACAATCCCAGTTTCATAGTGTTATTTGGGAGTAGGAGTGGAAGACGAATCAAAATGGAATAGAAGACAGGTAAGGTACACATTGGAAGTTTCTCCCAACCATTAAACTGCAGGCTGGTGTCCACCCTGATAAAAACTGCAAATTAAATGCCGCTTTACAAATTGGATGAGGCAACTTGTTTTGGATAAACTGTCCTGTGTTGCACTCTGCATAGGAACAATACAAAGGTAATTCTTTTTCCCTCTTCTTCCTAGCCAAGGGCATATTGCCTTGAGGTCCAAAGTCAGAATGGGATAATCAGTATGAGTTTCACCCCAACTAAGAGATGGAATCAATGTAAGAAAATAGTTGATGAAAATGTTTCCAGTGCCATTGAAAGGGTTGGGGGAGTTGAACTCTGTTATCAATGTTCAAATGAGCCAGAATGGTTTTGTCAGTACAAGCAGTTTCATTTTACTACCATTATAACTTTTAGGGGGTGAAGTAGGTAGAGGAACTGGAGGGTGGTTCTTGGAGTATAAATAAAAAATCAAATAAAAATGATATAACCTCACATTAAATAAAAGCAAAGCATGCAGCATTGTAACGCAAAGCATTCATTCCATCTAGAGTCCTGGTGACAAATCACTTGAGCCCCTGCTCTTAAGAATTATCTCTGTCCTGTAGCCATGCACCAGAATTATATATTGTATTACACATTTGTTTATCAGTTAGGATAATGCGGATTTGATCTCTTTGAAACAGCTGTCCATTTCCTACCTTCATATTTTAATGCATCTTCAGGACATAGCCAACAAACCAGCTTAAATCTTCGATTTGCAGGACAGCATCATAACTTAGGATAACATTTTCTCTAGTGATTTTCTCTCAGCAGTCGATGTGCATGTCAAATAAAGCCTGTCAAGGCAGTTTCTCATAACATAAATTCCAGATGTTTTTGGCTTCCCAAAAGGAAGACATAATAGATTTGCTTTTACTAATACACTTAGATAATGAAAATAGAAGCATGGCTATAAAGTCCTTTTATATGCTTTTCATGTTGAAGTATGTAAGCCATAATATGGGTTTCTGTTCTTCCCAAATGAAGCATATATGGAGAAAAAAGATTTAAAGTGGGAGGAAAATGGAATTGGTAGTAAGCCAGCTAATATAACATGGTTGCTTTGGATGAAGAAAAATCAAAAGGATCACAGCCAAATCTCCTACAGAAGTTTACACCTTGTATGTCCTTCATTCATTCTTTTTCATTCAGTCAGCTTTTATTAAGTTGCTGCTCTGTGCCCAGCACTGAATTAGGAGCTTTGGAAGATACTAAGAAGTGGAAGTCAAAGTCTCTGCTCTCTAGGTGAATAAAATCTCATTAAGTGAGTTCTTCCCACCACATATCCACCCCACCATCCCTGTTCCCTCTCCTTGAGTCTATGCCCTATTACAATCCCACTGTAATCTTTCTCCCAGTTTTACTGAACAGCACCTTCTTCCCGCTTCTCCTTCCTAGCTGGACAACTAGCCCACTCAGCATACTGCCACCATCCCAACAGTCAATTCAACCACAATCTCTAAGGCATACACATGAAGACTCACACAGTTTAAATGATTAGGAAGTCAATAACTACAATCCTCATAAAATAGAGAATCGGCCATCTTATTATCTGTGTTGCCTCTATGCACTTAGCCTTACCATTTGCCCTGTAGCTAAGTCTTTTTATGTATGTTTTCCCTTTCCATTTGCCCTGTATCTGAGCCTTTTTATGCGTGTTTTCTATATGTCATCTCCCATAATTTGAATGTGAACTCCTTGAGAACAAAAATTGTCTTTTAAAAATTATCATCATCATCATTATTTGAAAAAATATTATTTGTAAACCCTCTGCTTAGTACAGTGCTTGCACATAACTTTAATAAATTATATTAATCTATTTATTAAGGAGACAAAAATAAATCTGGTCCTCGTTTTCCTAATCTGTACAGTGAAATGACTGGACTGGATGATACCTTGAGTCTCTCTAAGTTTGGGCAAATAGAATGGAAGAAAAAAAATATTGTTCTAGCTCACAAGATCTTTAAGAAATATAATTTAGATTATCTATGTGAAAGACTTAGTCAACCTTTAAAATGTTTCATATGAGTAAAAAAATTATTACCTTAGAGCCATCTTCTAGTTGTTTGCTGTAAGATCACTGGATGTGGAATCATAAGACTTAAGTTTAAATTCCCATTCAGTGACTTATTTGACCTTGACATAGAAATAGGTATAGACATAGACATTGACATAGACATAGACATAGAATATTAGAACTCAGAGACACATTGACTTTAGAGACACATTGACCTAACCTCTTTGTTTTATAAGTAAAGGAATGGAGATTATACAATATTCTATCATCCATCCTCAGCCCTTGAGAAAACCCTAATCTACTTATGCTTATGTACAATGAGAAAATGAAGCTCAGTTCTGAATATTTCCATTTGGAAGTTAGAGTATGGTTGAATATTCTCCCCAAAATTAGGAAAAGGAAATAACCACTGTTTGAATTATGCCACACAATAATAAGGAACGATTTTGCATCCTATGAAAAAACTGCAAGCATAAGTACTATAGAATAGAGTTGATTTTTCTTTCACCAGAGACCTAAATTCCTTCTTGCATTTTTTCAAAATTTAGTTCTATCTTGCTTCTTTAGTGCTAGTGACACATCAAACACACATTTAGCATTATACTAAGTTAATAATTTATCAATGGACAAATAATTGATTAAATATCAACTTAGAAGTACATATCAAATTCTTTCAGTAACGTTTATATAACAAGAACACTAAAATGCCTATTTGTAGTGTTGAACTACATTGCACACTGTCCTTAATGGCACAGGGTCATATGGGCTTCCCTATTTTCAAACCTTATTATTGAATAGTCTCAGTTTTTTCCACTTGGGTCACAAAGTTTTAATAATTTAACAATAGGTCATTGAGTTCCTTTGTGTCATCAAATAATTGCAGAATTTATATTTCTCAGTTGCAAAGCCACCACAGTATTCTAAATTCCATTTATTGTACTTTAGTTTAATGCTTACTGTTACTCTTTCTCTACATTTTTCCCGTCATGAAAATTAACCCACACTATATCTTTCTGGAAAGAAAATAAACAGCTCCCTTGCCAAGCCTTTCATTATGCTGCTTCTTTCCATCATGAATTGTGATCTAACAGTAGCCCCGTAAAAAGCCAGAGCCTTTGAAGTGTGGTGCTAATTTGATTAATACGTAGTTACATCCTGTTATGATGCACTTTGCCTTATGCATTTTAAATGGAAAATGCAGAGTGGGTTACATTTGTGTTAAAAACACAGCATACCAAATGAACAGCCCTGAAAGCAGACTATAATAACAAGCCCGGCAGCCACTTCAAACATGCAGAAGGTTATTGTTTGTAGGTTAATGATAATTGTATAAAAATACATGTTTTTATAACAATTAAGAAGCCAATACAAATACTAGCCAAGGTTAATACAGCTGTACTTGGAAATAGTTACCCTTCAGCGATTAAAAAGAATCTTACAAACATTAGCATTTAGTTTTTAAAATCAAATGTATGTGCCATAAATGCATAAGTATTATTAAAGGTACACAAATGTGTTTATTAGAACCTCTTCATTCAATTCATCTTTCTCACCTGAAAAGAGCTTATGGAATCAAAATTTGAAATCTGAAAGGATAATTATTACTAGGGACATACCTACCTATTTTATCTCCTTTTATTTTCTGAAACAACAGAAACAAATTTTTCACATACTAATTGCTTAATAAATGCTTGTTGACTGGTTATTGTTGCTGAAAATCATAAAGTAACACTTGTGCATATCATACCAAGATTTCATGGTTTGACGTAGACTGTCGAATGGAAGATAGTAAATGAAGAATGTTTATTGCATCGAGACCCAGACCGACTCTTGCTTTCTAAAGACATTGTGCTTTGTTTTTTGTATGCTTTATTAGACTATCTACCAAAGAGTCCATACTAATGATCTTGAGCAACTTTTAAAAAATGAATCTATGGAATAAGGCAAAAAAATAATAAATATTTTACATCCAGAAGGCCAAAATCAGCCTGAAGATGTACCAACTCAACTCTCATTTGATTAGGGCTTCTATTTTACTGGTTACAAAATGTTTTCCCCTCTCCATTTAATGTTTTACAAGAATTAATAATGGTTTACAATGGCTTAAAATGGCTTAATCTTTTCTAAAATACTTGCATTCAGACTCTTTAGGGGCATCTGCTCACATGACATCCTATTGAATCCTGAATCCAAATCTATTGACTAAACCCTTTGGCATTCGCTTAAAATTCATGATTATACACTCTACTGGCTCAGAAACTCCTGATGAGATAAAGGCACACAAGACTTTCATGTGAGCTTACCAGGTTTTCCATAATCAATTGACAGGGGCCAGTTGTCTAGTTGTCTAGTTGTCTTTTATTCTTTTCAGGCACAATGCTGTCTCTTATTTAGCAGCATTTAGTGTAGAGATAATGCTACCAGTATCCATCATGGCTTTAAGAATAAGCAACATTAATTTCTATGCTATGGAGATAGCACTTAAAAACTAGTTATATTTGCCTAAACTTATAACAACTAAAGAACTCTTAAAAATATGACAGTGTTTAAGATATCCTTGTATGTTACACCAATGACTTCTTGTATTTAAAAAAACACAATCTTTCCAAGATAGTTCCTTCCTGAGAAGACTGAATTCTTTATTCCAGCTTCATTACACCAGATGTCAACCATTCCCACTATCACTCTAGAAGAGAAATAATCCTAGGTCCTATATAACAATTCCCAGCCTGATCTGCATCTATCATGGTTTCTATCATACCAATACCACATTCTAGTTTTCAATTCAATTTAAAGTATTTTTAAGTGTCTTCTATATGCCTTTTTATTAAAGCAAGGGATACAAAAATTGGTGGATCACAAAATTTTAAATCTAGAAATGAACCTTGGAGAGCATCTAATCTAATCTCCTAATATTCTGGACCATGAGAAAATATAATATAGTGGATTTTGATTCAGAGGACCTGGATTCAAGTCTTGCTTCTACAACTTGCTGTCTTGAGTGATTTTGGAGAAGTCATTTACTTTCTTTGGCTTCCATTTCCTTATAAGTAAAGTTAAGAAGCTGGACTAGATGATGCATGATGCATTGAAATAGGCAAGCTCTGTGTTGATTGAATAGTCCCTAACTGAAACTGTTTCCATAGCCATGCTTCTTTTACCTGAGAAATACTTAATGGAGCCTTGCATTTTTGCAAAAACAGTTTGAAAACCATTCATTTGTGTCATTGACTCCCAAATATTTTCATTCCATGATCTCTGAGGAGTCCTGTGGACCTCATGAAATAGTTTTCTAACATAACATTCCTGGGAGTATTGAAAGTGAATATGGGGGGCAGCTAGATGGCGCAGTGGTTAGAGCACCGGCCCTGGATTCAGGAGTACCTGAGTTCAAATCCGGCCTCAGACACTTGACACTTACTAGCTGTGTGACCATGGGCAAGTCACTTAACCCCCATTGCCTAAAAAAAAAAAAAAAAAAAAAAGTGAATATGGAAATATTAGGCCAAGGGCCCCTCCTACATATGAGCAGAATACTTGCTCATGTGAAGGATACTAGAATAGATGCTTGGAGAAATCTCTTCCACTGTACCCTTTGACCCAGAGATTTCTACTACTAGGCATAATACCCTAAAGAGGTCAAAGATTCAAAGGTCATGTACACCAAAATATTTAGAGTAACACTTTTTGTAATAACAAAGAACTGGAAACAAAATAAATGCCCATTGATTGAGGACTAAGTTAATAAATTAGGGTACATGAATGCTATGGAAAATTACTTAGCTATAATAAATAATGAATAAGAAAAATTCAAAGCAGTATTGGAAGAGTTATATGAACTGATGTTAAGCAAGTAGAGCCAAGGGAAAATATATCTATTAATAACAAGGGAAATTTAAAACAAAAAAACAAAAACATAACTAGATTGTTTTGTGGCATTATGTATAATTATCATGATCAAGCTTCACCCAAAATAACAGATTCAAAAATTAATTATAATAACAAATAGCTTAGCATTTATATAATGCAAACTATGTACCAGGCACTGTGCTAGGCACTATATAAATATTCTCATTTGATCCTCACAACAACCCTGAGAGGTTTATGCTATTATTATCCCCATTTTATACTTAAGGCAGATAGTGGTTAAATGACTTGCCCTAGGTGACACAGCTAAGTGTCTGAGACTGGATATGAACTTAGGACTTAATAACCCCAGGTCCAGGGCTCTATCCATGAGCCTCCTAGTTGCCTCATGAAAATGCACTTCTTTCCCATCTTTGCGGAGGTGGAGGACTATGGAAGCAGAACATTCATTAGTTTGCAATCAGTACTGACAGACGTGTTGGCTAATTTTGCTAGTTTTTTTTTCTTCTAAAAAAATGACTGTCTGGGTAGAGGAGAATGGTGGGATATGTTTAGAAATGAGAATGATGTGAAAACAAAATATATAAAACAATGAAATCTTAAATATGCCCCCCATTCAAGTATAGAAGCTAGACATTCTACTCTCAGAGATCCGTTTTTATGTATCCTTTCCCTTAAGCACTCTTTTAAAATGCAAATTCTACTGCCTCCCCATTGAAAAGGGGTCATGGAATCAAAGAGCATGCCAGAACAAAGCACAAAGAAAGAGAAGGGAATGTGTTCAAATCCACTACTTCACTGTTTTGCCTAAGACTTATTAACGCCCTGGAAAGTCTATTCTGAGGACAGGATCCAGAAAACGCCAAGATGATGCCATCCATCTTCTCCCATTAGATTGTAAACTGCCTGAAGTTAGAGACTATTTTTGCCTTTCTTTGTATCCCCATCACTTAGACTCATACCTGGCACGTAGTAACTGATTTTAATAAATTTTTGTTGCTTATCGAAAAAAAATTATTATACCATCTTATCGTCATTAGCATCATGAGCCTCTAGCAGCTCTTTTAGGATTTCTATGATCTTAACTATTTTTAACTATTATCGGGAGTGTACAAGGTTCCTGGAGAGTGGCATTGGTGGTCATTAATGCATAATTAACAGTCTTACATGAGATTCCAAGGGGTGTCATATAGGGTGTAGTACTAGGACTTGTATCATATACTGTTTGTATCAACCAGTAGGGTAATAGTATGTACATTGCAAACCCAGAAAAACAAGTGGCATTGCTAGCCCTTTGCAAATAAGGTTCATCTAGATTACAGTTGTGAAAGTAAGCCTGAGGAGGCGGCTAGGTGGCGCAGTGGATAAAGCACCGGCCCTGGATTCAGGAGTTCCTGAGTTCAAATCCGGCCTCAGACACTTGACACTTAACTAGCTGTGTGACCCTGGGCAAGTCACTTAACCCCCATTGCCCCGCAAAAAAAAAAAAAAAAAAGAAAGTAAGCCTGAGTTTAAACCTTGATCTGATGAGCAATAAAGATAAAGTTTTTCACAGATTGATGATAGTATGATCATATCATGAATTTGAAACTAGAAGAAATCTGAGAGGACATCTCGTCTGTCCCTCTCTTTTCATTTCAGAGATAAGGAAACTGAGGCTCAGAGAGATTGAGGGACTTGCCCAAGGTCATGCCAGTAATGTGTCAGAGCTAGTATTTAAACCAAGGACCTCTGATTATCCTTTCTATGAAAAATGTGTTTTAGGGAAATTAATCTTTTGGTGTTATATAAGATAAATTAGAGGGAAAATTATTTAGGGGGCAGCTAGGTGGCATGGTGGATAAAGTACTGGCCCTGGATTCAGAAGGACCTGAGTTCAAATCTGACCTCAGACATTTGACACTTACTAGCTATGTGACCCTGGGCAAATAACTTAACCCTCATTTCCCCCACACAAAACAACTAACTAAATAAATAAAATTTTAAAAATTAAAAATCATTTAGGAAGATGCAGCACTATCCATGTTAAAGCCCTAGAAAGAGTAGGAAGAGGGAAAATTGAGAGAAATAGACAAACTCAAGAAATAGTGTGAAAGGAAATCAAGAAGACTTGGTGACATTAAAGTGGAATGAAGATGGTGATGCCATTGACAAAAATGGGGAAATTTCTATATTTGGCTATTTTCAGAGAATGAATTTGGGTTTGGACCTTTTGAATTTGAATGGCAAAACATTCACATAGAAATATCCTGAAGAGGGGGCAGCTAGGTGGCTCAGTAGATAAAGTGCCTGCCCTGAATTCAGTAGGACCTGAGTTCAAATCTGGCCTCAGACACTTGACATTTACTAACTATGTGACCCTGGGCAAGTCACTTAACCCTCATTTCCCTGAAAAAAAAAGAAAGAAAGAAAGAGAGAAAGAGAGAAAGAAAGAAAGAAAGAAAGAAAGAAAGAAAGAAAGAAAGAAAGAAACAAAGAAAGAAAGAAAGAAAGAAAGAAAATAAAAAAGAAATATCCTAAAAATAGAAGAAGAGATATTAGAAGAATGTGATCAATCATACATTGGATGGAATTATAAATATTCCATCTAGAAATTGTCTACCCACTTGCCTCAAAGAAAATACAATAAATAGTTTTGAAATATTATTATGTATAATTCAGAAAAGCAAGAATGAATCCCAAATAATCTTCTTTCTTTATTTGAACTGCTAGTAATGTTTGTCGATTAATATAATGATCACTAAATCATTTTGAATCCTATTAAAAATTCAAAATCAGAGACAACATCCCAGATCATTCCTCTGTGGCTTCATTTACATGACATGTGTGGTATAATTTGGTGAATCCAGGCTAACATGAGCCATCTCTTTAGATTTCTTTGCCCTTGCCAGTGTTCCCAATGGCTCCAAATGTCCATGGAGAAAAAAATCAACCAGCAGTACTTAGCATCCTAGCAATATCCATTCATTCATAGGCTTTTTAGCTGGACAGTTCATCAGAAAATTCAAGGAGACACCCAAAACATTAGCACTTTACTATGCTGGTCAAAATTTCCCCTGTTGCCCATCAAATCTGTCTCCTTTCTATATGCCTCCTATGTGCAAGGAACTAGGTGGATCTAAGTGCTTAGACAAAAGACAAAAAATGACCCCGTACTAAAGGAGGGCAAATTTCCTTATATTCCACACCAGTGTGCATAGTTAAATCCATACCAGGAGCTAAGAAGATTTCAAATAATTGTAGTTCTCAGTAAAATAAAAGCTCTTTGAAGGCAGAAATTGTTTCATTTTAGTCTTTTGTATTTTTAGCACCAAATACAGCACCTGGCACATAATAGGGATTTAATCAATGTTTCTTTATTAGTTAATTAGTTAATTGTCAGTCATTACTAGTCATTTGATGCACTATCTTAGAAATTAAAGGTATTGCAGGTATCTCCAGTTGTGCTGGACCCTATGATCCTTCTTCTTTGTTTTCAAAAGAATTCTACTTCCTAAGATGCTTTTTACCTTTCAAATAAGTACAATACTGGCTATTTGTGCCAGACCAGTGGTAGAGCCTTCCAAGATCATAGTGATCTGATCAGCCACAGTAGGACACACTACACATTGACCCCAATATAGCAATGTCATTTTGGTCCTCTTCAGGTATAAACAACAACCACCAAGTACAATATGGATTGTTGGACCTACAGTCAAGATGATTCTGGTTCAAATCTCACCTCAGACAGCTACAAGCTATGTGAACATGAGCTAATTGCTTTAATTTCTCTAAGTCTCAGTTTTCTCATCTGTAAAATGGGAATCATAACTGTAATAGCTACTTTGCTGGGCTCTGGTAAGAATTAAATGATAATGTATTTAAAGCACTATGTAAACATCAGTTATTTTTAATAATAAAAAGAAGAGAAATAGAAGAGAAAGAAGAGAAGGAAAATAATTTGAAAAGATAGACGAGAAATTGAAACTAAGCATTTTTAGTCCAAGATGTAGCATCTGATATTGAATTTTAACAAATCACTTACAATTACAAAAATGACATAAAGCACATCAGAAGAAGCCTACCCTTAATCAAATATGGCAGTGTCATCTTCATGGCTTCTAGCTAACAAGTAAGTACTGACCTAAATTTTACCAAAGAACATTTTAAAAGCATTAAACATATGCTGTTTACTTAGGAGATGCAATAAATATAAACATGTCTTGAGTTCTCAGTAAATTCCAAGTACAGACCTTAAATAATTCTAACCATTTAAATCAAATTGATTAATCACTGGAATACATTAAAAGAAACAGCTTCAGCAAATTTTCTATGAAAAAGGTCTTTTAGTCAAACTCAATTTCTCCCTTTCCCTCCACCACATGCGTAATTCATGAACCTTTGTGGGTATGAGATTAGAGATCGCAAAGCTGACATTTTTACTTTCACTTAGCAGCCTGAATAATTGGTACACTCCAAGCTTTTTAAGTGTTAAAGCAATCAGTGCTTTGAATTCATCTTGTGATATCATCACTGCCAACAAGAAGCATCATCAATTTGAAGCATATGAAAGTTTGAAAAGAATATTAGAAATATTTCTCATTTTAAATACATAACAATTAAATGACATATAATAAGAAGTATGTTCCACTCTGCCCATTAATGAAATGCTCTTTACAAGTATGATGTACTGTTATTGTCTTGTTTTGATTTTTTCACTTCTGAGTGAAGCAGAGATATTTATCTAACTGTGGAGTATACAGTTCTGTCAAAGTCCAAATGTCCTATATTACTGGATGCATGATAAGGAAAAATTTAGACTAATTAACTTGTGTATAAATGAAAATAATGGCAGCTACAATTCAAAAGGGCTTTTTTAGGACCTGGTGCTTGGATTTTCTCAGGAACTATATGGATGGAGGAAAGAGGGATGTTATGAGTGTGGGTAGAGTCTATATGATGTCAGACAAATAACTAGAGCTCAAAATCCTGGAAAACTGAAGAGTAGTCTGAAGGACTATGCACCCCAAATGCTATATCTTAAAAATTGGTATACCTTACCCTTGTAGTGGACACCACAGCACAGGCTGCCACAACAGTTCAATGTTTAGCTGCAATAACAAAGAGTGTGTTTTGAACTGGTCTGGCTCAGATTGGCAAAGGCTGTAGATGATACCAAGAAAAGAGAATTATGCCTTATGGTTTGTTGGTTGAGCAAGTGGTAAGGGCTGTTAGGAACATAGAATTATAGGTTTAGATCTGGAAGGACCTATGAAGGCATTTAACCCAAATCCTTCAGTTTTTAGATGAAGAAACTAAGACACAGTGAAACTTAGAGGCAGCTAGTTTGTACACTGGATAGAGTATTGGGCCTGGAGTCAGGAAGACCTGAATTCAAATTGAGCTCAGACATTTGTTGTTGTTCATCCTTCATTTCAAAGAGAACCAATGACATCTTGACTTGCATATGAATTCAATTTAAGTGATCCAGAGTCACACAAAGTCTCACTCTCTTTTCCAGAATCATTGAAGTCCAGTAGCAAGACAAAAGCCAAGATGACTGGCAATGACCTAGAATGTGGGGGATGATCTTGGCATTTTCAATGTTTTATCGAGTTCTAAGCCCTCCACAGTGTCTCCTTGAGTTTCCTTCATAGCCGATAGAACAAAATGTTATCATCTACTTATTCCTACAGAAGGAAGTCTTCACATGATAGACTAGCTGAATGATGGTAGGCAAACCACTTAAATCTGTTTTCCTGTTCCTTCTACTGTAAAATAGAAATAATGATAGCATCTTTCTCCTAAAGTCATTATGAGAATCAAATGATGTCATATGTGTAAAGCATTTAGCCCAGTGCCTGGAACACAGTAGGTGATTTTAAAATATTTTTTCATTCCTTCTGCTCATTCATTCCTTCTTATTGGATTTCCCAATGTCACACAGGTAGTAATCATCAGAGGTAACAGTGCACTTAGTATTTCTTCGGTCTGGCAGTGATCAAGAACAAGATACTAGAGCTAATAATAGAGCAAAGTCTTGTTGGAAATATCAATGGGAATTTCTTACAGTAGTGAACAAGTTGGATGAGAAGACATCACAGAGGAGTAAAAAAAGTGAAGAAGCTATTGACTAGTAAAAATAAGAAACAAGGAATAGAAAAGTGAATGCCAATGAGGCCAGGGTGAGCTCTGACCCTGGGATTTTTTTCAGAATGATACTTTTAGCTATGGAAACTTGCTAGCAAGTGCTACTTTTTTTATGGATCAGCTATGAACTTTCTGGCCAGTCCTGCCCTGTAGTAATGAATCCACTTGGCCTTTTAAAGGACTATATCTACTGAGATCTTGGAGACAGGCAACCTTGAGTCTCCTGCTAGTGTCTGGCTGATGAAGGTCCAGTATGCCTAAAATTTTCCAGTTGTCCAGGGCCCCAACACTAAATACTTAACCAATTTTCTCTTCTGTAGACTGAAAAATCCTAATTCCTACAACCTTTCCTCAGCATCTCTACCGAATTAGCAATAGTTTTATAGCTCTTCTCTGGGATTTTTCTACAAATCATCTAGGAATGTGTCTATTCTCACAATGGATCCAGGACATTCTAACTCTAACTTCTTAGCAAATCAATCATCACAGTTTACCTGTAAGAGAGTGATTGGGAAAGACCCAATATTGATTATCATATTATGCTGACTGTACTGATTGATTGGACTAAAAGTTATGCTAGGGATAGCTCTATGAATCACTGTATCCAAAACACGCACAAATCATATTAATATAATGATAACTCATCCAAATGGAACTTTAAGTTTTACAAAGCCTTTTCTTCACAATAGTGTATACATGATCATATGTTTGAATGACTATGAATATTTCAAGAATATGTATGCTTTCTATGTATGATCAGATGTATGAGACACACAATAGTATATGAGTACAGTAGGTCATGTACCTAGGAAGAAGCAGATCATGCTATGTCTATATGACACGGGAAATACAAATTCAAGAAGAATATAAGCTCCTTAAGGACAGGGGGTGTTTCCCTTTTTGTCTTTGTATAAACAGGAACTAGCATAGTTCCTACCACATTTTTGTTGTTGTTGTTCAGTCATTATCAGTTGTGTCTGACTCTTCATAACCCCAAATGGGGGCACATAGCAATCATTTAATAAATGCTTTTTGATTGAAAAATTAAAAGGGGCAGCTAGGTGGCACAGTGGATAGAGCACTGGCCCTGGAGTCAGGAGGACCTGAGTTCAAATCCGGCCTCAGACACTTGACACTTACTAGCTGTGTAACCTTGGGCAAGTCATTTAACCCCAATTGCCTCACAAAAAAAAAAAAAGAAAGAAAAAGAAAATAATAATTAAAGGAAGTTTCATGTTGCAAAGGCTTTATTAATATATAGCCAATCAGTCAATTGATCACAGTTGATTCAGTGTTCACTATTATTAGAATTCTACAAGTGTACAGTTGAAAAAAGTTGTCATTCAGAAACCCAGAGCACTTTAGACATCTCACTGGTTGCTCTGAGTATAGTTAGTAAGCTTGTACAGACACAGCCAAAGATTAGCTCAGTGACTTTGCACAGCAATGACCCAACTGCAGCAAACAAGCAGCAAACAAGAAAGGTGCTTTGGGGTTGATTTATATGAGCTTGAATTGGACCCCAAGCTGCTAGTTAAAATTGGTAGGGCACTGCAATCTACACAGTTTCTGAACACCAGCAGCACTTACCTCATGACGATTATTTGTCCAAAACTGGAGGTCAAATTGAAACACCACTGATGGAATGGCCCCTAAGTGAGTACCATTGATCATTTCCAAGAGTGGCAGTGCCTCTGGCTCCCTGCATCAATCCAGAGCTTTCTGTTCAAGTTCTAAGCTGTGCCTCTGTGAAAACTCATTCTGAGTAATAAGGGAAGAGGCCATTGTCATCCCAAACTTCTCCAATTCAATGGATATTTTTGATGCTGCATTCAGTATGCTGCTGCAAAGTTAGCAAATATTCTACCTTTTGTAGAAATATTTATGAAATTAAGCCCACCTTTTAACTATTGAATTCCTAGCCACCCTTTAAAAACCTCTCTGTCAGAAAGCCTCACTTCTCCTCTATCTATAACTACACTCCACCCTTCCACCCTCAGCTTGGACCTTGAGTAGCACCTTACATATATCTCTTATCTGCACACACCTTGTGATATTCTCTATTTTACCATGCATTTAATGTGCATGTGACATGTCTTTTTAGCCATTCCCCCAGAGGGTGGGAACTGTATCACATCTAAGCTCCATATCAGCCCCAATGCTTAGCATACTTCTGCAACTAGTAGACATTGAATAATGTTCAATTAAATAGAACTCAAGTTTATGAAATGATTTTTAAAATAGTTTAACAGGGGGCAGCTAGGTGGGGCAGCTAGGTGGAACAGCAGATAAAGCACTGGCCCTCAATTCAGGAGGACCTGAGTTCAAATCTGGCCTCAGACACTTGACACTTACTAGCTGTGTGACCCTGGGCAAGTCACTTAACCCTCATTGCCCCACAAAAAAGAAAATAAATAAAAATAAAATTTAAAAATTTAATTAAAACTATTAAAAATAGCTTAACATAGGAGCACATGGAAGAAAAATCCCTAGTTCTGCTGTTAGTTAAAATTGTGGGAAATGGTTGTTTTCAAGTAGAGTTAGAAGACAGGGTGACTGAGATTCTCAGACAACTAATCCCAAATCAGGAATGAATTGTATGCCTTTTTGACAAAGCTCAGACTGCTCACTGTGGTGACAGTGCTTTAAACAAAAGTTATAAATCTCAATCCAATTCCCCTCAGTTCCTCTGCTATAACTTTTCTTGGTGATATTTCAGGCTTAAGGTCTAGGATGTTGAGTAATACATAAGATAAAAAGGCATGTGTGAGGCGATGAGACCAGCATGATGT
Source organism: Dromiciops gliroides (assembly GCF_019393635.1). NCBI lineage: Eukaryota > Metazoa > Chordata > Mammalia > Microbiotheria > Microbiotheriidae > Dromiciops > Dromiciops gliroides. The sequence continues at coordinate 406,053,951 of NC_057861.1, forward strand.
GGGTGGGTAGATAGTATTTTATCAGCATAAACTGCCAAAAACTTCTGTGAATTGTAACGTATATTTCAGAGAAAAAGAAGAGAAATTTTCAAGACTGACCAGGAAAACTGGATATGAATATGAGCATGATTGCATTCCTCTCCCAACAGATGTTTCCATTAATAAAAAGTGAACAATAACAATAATCATTCAATGCTTAATCTACAAGCCCTCTCCACATTGCTGACTTGCTGTACTTATAAAAAGCTAAGGATTTTATTATCCTATGGATGTGCCAAGGATTTGCGATCCAAACTCCTAGTATTTCTATCTTTTCTGCATTATATGAAATAATGCTGGAAATGTGCTAGAAATATTAACAATTCTAAACTGAAATTCCATGTTTATTAATTACCTTTTACATGCAATGCACTGCGGGATCCAAAATATATGAGACATAGTCCCTAAACTCAAGGAGCTTAAATCAAGCAATCAACTCCCACTTAATACATGACAACTTTGTACTGGGCACTATACTATGTGCGGAGGATAGAAAGATAAGAATAAAACAGGTTTTGCCCTCAAAGAGTTTACAGTCTGCTGAAGGAAACAATATATACACATATAAATTAGGGATGAGGGGGGAAGCTAGGTGGTGCACTGGATAAGCACCGGCCCTGGATTCAGGAGGACCTGAGTTCAAATCTGGCCTCAGACACTTGACACTAACTAGCTGTGTGACCCTGGGCACGTCACTTAATCCTCATTGCCCAGCCAAAAAAAAAAATTAGGGATTAGGCAGTGAGCTGAGGATTTTGGTGCTCTAAGGAATTTATACATGAGAAAACTTCCTCTACTGATGAAGGTCATCACTTTGTCTGAAACTTTTGATCACAGAGAGAATTACCTAAAGCACTTAGAGGAAGTAATTTGTCCAGAGTCACACAGACAGTCTTTGGAAGAGTCAAGGCTTGTGCTCAGATCCTCCCTGCTCTGATACCAGTTTTCCATTTCTTATGCCTCACATCTTTTCTGCTAAATATATTATGTTTTGATTGTTGGAAGACAGCAGTTTTAAAAAGTTTTTAAAATATATTTTATTTAATGTTTACATATTAAATTGGAATATATGGGGTGTTCGTGGAAGACTTGAACCTTGCTGAGACCTTTTCAGGGCTGCTCATCCACCTTTGGCATCCATCTTTCACCTAACTCTCACCTGTGGCTCCAAAAAGCTGCAGTATGCACACCTCAGTAGAACCATCTTGACAGATGGGCTAAACCAGGTTGAGGTCAACCAACAGGAACCAAACCCATCAATGAGTTAGGGGGATAGCTACCCTAAGCACATGGAGATTTACCCCCAGCAGAATTGACACATGAGAACAATATGTTCCAATGGCCATGAAGGTAGCAGAAACAAAAGCTGTTGAGTGCTTGGTCAGACATTGAAGACATGAAGGTCATTCATTGCTAGTTGTCTTGACTTTTGTCTTGACACTGGACTTCAATGACTCTTGAAGAGTGAAGCTGATGACTTTATGCAACTCTACATCACTTAAATCCAATTTGAGCACAAGTCAGGACATCACCCATGATGTCATTGGTTTTCTTCAAAAACAAATTAAGGATAATAGTTGAGAGGTAGAGCCAAGATGGCAGAAAAAAAGCCAGGAAATTGCCTGAGTTCTCCATAGTTTCCCTCAGAAACAACATTAAATCAAGCTTCTAAATGGATTCTAGAGCAACAGAACCTACAGAAAGATGGAGTGACAACACATGAAGAGGTGCGGAAGACTTATTAAAATAGAAGAAAAGAAGGGAAAGGGTAAGCATTTTTTTAACCTTATTCTCATTGGTGTTGGCTCAAAGAGGAAATAATATACACACTCAGTTGGGTATAGAGATTTATCTTACTCTTTAAGCAAGTAGGAGGTGAAAGGGGAAAGAAAAAATAGGGGGCTGATAAAAGAGAGAGCAGTTTGAGGGAGGTGGTTATCAGAAGTACAACATTAGTAAAGAAAGACAGGGTGAAAGGAGAGAAAAAAGAATAAACAGGAGGGGAAATAGGATGGAGGGAAATACACATAACTGTGAATGTGAAAGGGATAAATTCTCCATAAAATGAAAGTGCAGAGTGGATTAAAAACCAGAATCATACAAAATCACATTTACAAGAAACAGATTCGAAGCAAAGAGATACACGCATAGTAAAGAAAGGTAAAAGGCTGGAGCGGAATATATTATGCTTCAGCTGAAGTTTAAAAAAAAAAAGGCAGGGGTAGCAATCCTGATCTCAGACAAAGCAAAAGCAAAAGCAAAAGCAAAAATAGATCTAATTAAAAGAGACAAGGAAGGAAACTACATCTTGCTAAAAGGTACCATAGACAATGAGGAAATATCAATACTAAACATATATGCAACAATTGGTATAACATCCAAATACTTTGAGGAGAAGTTTAGTGAGTTACAGGAAGAAATAGCCAACAAAACTATATTAGTGGGGGACCTCAACCTGCCCCTTTCAGAACTAGATAAATCTAATCACAAAATAAATAAGAAAGAAGTTAAGGAGGTGAAAGACTTTTAGAAAACTTAGATATAATATAGACCTCTGGAGAAAAATGAATGGGGATAGAAAGCAATATACCTTTTTCTCAGCAGTACATGGCACCTACACAAAAACTGACCATGTATTAGGGCATAAAAACCTGACAATCAAATGCAGAAATGCAGAAATATTGAATGTATCCTTTTCATATTATGATGGAACAAAAATTACATGTAATAAAGGGTCATGGAAAATAGATTAAAAATTAATTGAAAACTAAATAATCTAATCCTAAAGAATGAGTCAGTCAAAGAACAAATCACGGAAACAACAATTTCATCAAAGAGAATGACAATGAGACAACATAACAAAATTTATGGGATGCTGTCAAAACGGTATTTAGGGGAAATTTTATTTCTCTAATTATTTATATGCATAAAATGAAAAACATCAATAAATTGGGCATGCATCTAAAAAAATCTAGGAAAAAACAAATTAACCTCCCCAATTAAATATCAAATTAGAAATTATGGAAATCAAAGGAGATATTAATGAAATTGAAAATAAGAAATCTATTGAACTAATAAATAAAACTAAGAACTGGCTTTATGAAAAAGCCAAAAATAGGTAAACCTTTGGTTAATTTGATTTTTTTAAAAGAAGAAAACAAAATTACCAATATCAAAAAATGAAAAGGGTGAATTCACCACCAAATGAAGAAGAGATTGAAGCAATACTTAGGAGCTATTTTGCCCAACTATGTGCCAATAAATCTGACAATCTAAATTAAATGGATTAATATTTTTAAAAAATTAATTACTTAGATTAACAGAAGAAGAAATCAAATACTTAAATAATGCCATTTTAGAAGAAATTGAACAAGCTATCAATGAATTCCCTGAGAAAATATACCCAGGGCCAGATGGATTCACAAATTAATTCTACCAAACATTTAAAGAACAATTAATTCCAATACTATATAAACCACTTAGGAAAATAGGTGAAGTCCTACCAAATTCCTTTTATGACACAGATAGGGTGCTGATACCTAAACCAGGAAGAACCAATAACAGAGAAAGAAAATTAAAAAAAACAATTTCCCTAGTGAATATTGATGCAAAAAAATTAAGTAAAATATTAGGAAAGAGATTACAGCTATTATCATGAGGATACTATACTATGACCAGGTGAGATTTATACCAGGAATGTAGGACTGTTCAATATTAGGGAAACTATTGACATAATTGACCATATTAATAACAAAACGAATAGAAATCATATGATTATCTCAATAGATGCTGAGAAAGCTTTTGACAGAATACAGCACTGATCCCTATTAAAAACACTAAAGAGCATAGGAATAAATGGAGTTTTCCTCAAAATGGTAAGTAGTATCTGTCTAAAACCATCAACAAGGGGCAGCTAGGTGGCACAGTGGATAAAGCACTGACCCTGGATTCAGGAGGACCTGAGTTCAAATCCGGCCTCAGACACTTGACACTTACTAGCTGTGTGACCTTGGGCAAGTCACTTAATCCTCATTGCCTCACCCAAAAAAACCCAAAATAAAACACATTGACAAGCATTATAAGTAACGGAGATAAGCTAGAAGTTTATCCTGTAAGAACAGGGGTGAAATAAGGCTGTCCGTTATCACCAGTGTTACTGAATATTGTACTAGAAATGTTAGCTTTAACAATAAGGGAAGAAAAAGTAATTTAAGGAATCTGAATAGGCAATGAGGAAACAAAACTATCACTCTTTGCAGGTGATATGATGGTATACTTAGAGAATTCTAGGGAATCAACTAAAAAACTGTTTGAAATAATTAACAACTTTAGCAAAGTTGGAGGATATAAAATAAACTCATGTAAATCATCAGCATTTCTATATATTACCAACAAAGGCCAGCAGCAAGAGAGAGGAGGAGAAATTCCATTTAAAATCACTCTAGACAATATAAAATACTTGGGAGTCTACCAGCCAAGACAAACCCAGGAACTATATGAACATAATTACCAAACACTTTTCACACAAATAAAGACAGATCCAAAGAACCAGAAAAATATCAATTGCTCATGGGTAGGCCAAGCTGATATAATAAAAATAACAATTCTACCTAAATTGATTTACTTATTCGGTGTCATACCAATCAAACTACAAAAAAAAATAATAATAATAACAAAAATTTTCTTGAAGAATAGAAGGTCAAGAATATCAAGGGAATCAATGAAAAAGATGCAAAGGAAGATGGCCTAGCCACACCAGATTTAGGCTTGGTGTAAATAAAAACTTCCTAACAATTAGACCTATCTAAATGTGGAATGTACTACCTTGAGTAATTGCCCTTCATGGAAATCACCACCTATAAGAGATGATATAGACAGTATTTCTGTTTGGTTATAGGTTAGATAGATGACCTCCAAATTCCCTATGGACTCTGAGGTTCTCTAATTCTATAATTCTCAGAGATTGGGAAGAGGATCACTTTTATCTCAGAAATGAAGGATGAAACACTTGAATTTAATCTGGAAGAAAGCAAAGAATTTGTGCAAGTGGAATTGTGGCCCTTTGGGGTCTACTCCATACTGGAAGGATAGCCTGCATCAAAGCTTAGAGGCAACAAAGATGAAGATAAGCAATGGCAAGAGTAGCTGGATATTCTAGTTTGGCAGGAATATAGAGTTTTCTTGGAAGTTATCATAGAATCTCAAAACACAACCCATCCCTGAACAAGCATCTGCAATACAACATACCTGACAAAGGAATCATCCAGCCTCTTCTTGAAGACTTCAAGGGAGGAGGTACATCCTGAGGGAACCCATTCCCCTGCTGGTTGGTATTAAATTAGAAAAGTTTTTCCTTATCTTAAGCTCAAGACTGACCTTCTGCAATGTCTATCCATTGCTTTGAGTCCTGCCCTCTGGGGCCAAGCAGGACAAGCCTAATTGGTCTTCTTTATGACAGCCTTTCAAATACTTAAAGACAGATTAGATGCCTGCCCCTCCCAAGCCTCAAATTGTCCCTTTTCCATTATAAATATCTTCAATTCCTTCCATGTTTTTTTCTAGTATTACAGATTCAGAACCAGAAAGGACTTTAGAAACCATATAGTCCAGGCATTCTCAGCATTTGACACGCTTCAAAATCATTGAGGATTCCACCGTCTAAGAACTTTTTCTTTAATGTGGGCTATCTCAAGAGTATTCTGGTAAATATTTAACAACCAGATCTGGGATGGGAAAGGGGGATACACACTTTTAAATTTAATTCAGATTATTATCATTCTCTCCATCAATAAATCAAGCCCTCATTTGTAGTATTTGCCTATTTTCAGAGTGTAAATGTTGACACTGGAAATGTATTGATTGGTTCTCAAGATCCAAGTGAGATCTGACTCTAACATACCTTTGGATATCTATTGATAGTTAATGTATCATAAATAATAATATTTTGGTATTATTATTATGAAAAGAGATTTGACTTCATCAGCACCAAAAAAGTGTCTCAGGTTTGAGGGGACCCCTAACCAAACTTTGAGAAACAAGGATATAATTAATCCTTATCTTACAGATGAAGAAACTAAGGCCCAGAGAAGTACAGTGATTTTTCCAATGTCACACAGTTATGGAGCATAGTGATAAAGCTAGGATGCAAACCCAAGTACTTTGACTACAAATGCAATATTTTTTATGCTCTGCTATGTAACTTTTCAGTCATGATGTTGAGGTCCTATCTTGAGTACCTTTCTGATGACCACTCGCATGTGTCATGGCCTTGATGTAGTTTAGACACTCTAGAGGGACCTGAATTGCAAAATAAACCATTTGTCTTTCATCCTACAACCAAAATGTACCATAATCTGATGCCAAGCACCAGCTTCACTTTCTCTGGACACAGAATGGGGAGGAAATTCAGCATTTACAATGAGATACACAGGCCTCAGTTGGACTTGAAATACAGCTTCTTCTTTATGATATTTTTCGAAAGAAATAGCAAGTTGTACATAATAGATTTGCAGTTTCATGTGCAATCATCTTTTTCATTCTACTATGTTATGGAAATGCTTGTTTTGTTTCATAGATTAAAAATAAAATTAATTTTAAAAAAAAAACATGATTTATACAAGGAAGCCAAATGGTACAGTGAATAAAGAACTCAACTTAGAGTCAGGAAGTCCTGAGTTTGTTCTTTTTTTTTTTTTTTTTGGAGAGGTGATGAGGGTTAAGTGACTTTCCCAGGGTCACACAGCTAGTAAGTGTCAAGTGTCTGAGGCTAGATTTGAACTCAGGTCCTCCTGAATCCAGGGATGGTGCTTTATCCGAAGCCCTGAGTTTGAATCCTGCCTTAGATGATAACTAGATATGTGACTCTGGGGCAAGTCATTTAGCTTTTCTGTGCCTCAATATCTTCATAAGTAAAATGAGGAATTTAGATTTAATGGCTTCTAAATTTCCCTCCATCTCTGAATCTATAGTCTTATGATTTTTCAGTATGTATCAGAGGTGGAAGTTTCCATATTGGAAACCCTCTACACTGATGAAATGATAGGTCTAGAAGAAGAAATGAAAAAGAGAGAGAGAAAAAGAAGTGAGAAAAGAAGGAAGGGAGAAAGGAAGAAATAGAAAGAGAATGGAAAGAAGGGGGAGGAAGGAAGGAAGGAGGGGAGGAAGGAAGGAAGGAAGAAGAAATGTAGTTAGGAAGGAAGACCAATAACTATGGAATATTTTTCTTTTAAACACTATCATTTCAATAGGCATATTAGTCAAATAATAATAGTTAGAAGTCAGAGGTCCCACAAATAGTTACAAAGTTACCTGACCTTTGATATCTACCCTTTATTATATTGGATTTCTATTATATTTTCACCTATTGGAACAATATATTTATCATACCTGTGTAAAAAATATCAAAGAAACAGAAATTTTAGAAGTCTGTTCTTTTAAAACTAATGCTCCTTTTCCCATAATTAACCAGGTAATTCATGTGTGCTGAAAGTTTACTCTATTGCTTAAATCATTGAATGTTAATTACATTTATAGTGACAGCAGCATATTCAGCAGAGACAATTGCATTTAGTCAGTGGAAATGCTATTCTCAGGTGCCCATTACTTATCAAAAAAGAGAACACTGCAGTGTGATTTAATTTTCCACTTTCTTTCCTTTGACTATTTGATAGAAATGTAATAGCTCTTTGGTTTTTATTTAATCACAATGTGAGTCACTGAAAATTCTATTTAAATGCCCTTTAATTTATTTTGTAATTGTTATATTAGAATTTAGCTCTAAAGTGTATATGTATATCTGTGTTCATGTGTATCTCCATGAGTTTCTTTCTTTATGTCATAGTAGTTACAAAGGAAATTTTTGTACAAAGCTTCTATTTACAATATTGTTCTCAAGCCTGGTTCTGCTAGCAAAAAGTTCTGCCTTGATTTGTGGCAACCGTTTAGTGGATGAAATAACAGTTTTTGCTACGTAAAATTTAGTTAAATCTCATGATTCACAGAATAACAGCATGTTTTAACCAGAAACAGTCAGCCCCCTATTGAATAGTCTACTATCTTCACTTTTCACAAAAGTAAAGTACCAGTATCTCTGATTCAAGCCAAACCCCTCCCCCCACTTCCTTCACACGCAGTTCTGCTGCTAGACACTTCATAGAATCTCTCTCTTACTTTAAGATGCAGTTCAAATACCCTCTTCTACAGGAAGCCTTTGCTGATTTGCCCAACTGCCAGTGCCCTCAGTTCCAAATTACCTAATGTTTAACTACTTTTTTGTATGTTTTCGATATTTATTTGTATTTATGTTTGTATAAATACTTGTACTTATACTCTACATTCAGTGTATGTATAAAGCTGTATATCTATATATGTGCATACATTATTTAAATGCTCTTCATATATGTACACATATTATAATGTACATCTTTATACCACACACTAAATACTATATATTTATATACACATACACATATATATTATATATGTACATCATTATACCATACACTATTAAAATACCATATGTGTTTACATATTATACATCTATATCTTTATATCACAAACTATTTAAATATCCTTTATAGATACAAATATATACATGTACATATGGTACATGTATATTACATATGACATCTTTATACCAACTAAATACTCTTTATATACATGTACATATGTATTATGCACATATATCTTTATACCGCATACTATCTAAACACCCTGTACATATACAAAAATACATATACACACATATGCACATTTATATTATATATGACATCTTTATACCTACTTGTTGTGTATATATTTCCCATTAGAATTTATGCTCTCTGAGAGTAGGGTTTGTTTCATTCATTGTATTTTTAACTCCAGTGCCTAGACAGAGTGGTGCTTAATAAATACTTGTTGATTGATTGGTTCATAGGTTTCTATAGAGCAATCAGTTCCCTACCTGACATCCCAATTGCTGATATAATTAGTATTTATATGGTACTTCTCAGCTTCAAAAAGCCTTATAAAATTAATTCATTTTCCTCATATGCCAAAAAAGTAGGAAGCTATTATTTTTTTTCCACTATGCAATTCAAGAAAGAAAGGCTAAGTAATTTTACCTAATGCTGTAAAATGAATCAGATTACAATTTTTCTCCACCTAAGCCCTCTGCACATAATTCCAGCTTTCTTCTCTTGACTGAGCCGTCCTGCAAAGCTTTCCTTACCTTATTCCTCCACATTTCTGCAGAAATGTTTTGAGCTTGTTTGCCTTCCACCAACATAAACCCTACACAATAGAAGGTCTCACTAAAGTTCTACTTTTCCCTGCATCCTAGAGCCTACCACTTCTCTGATCCCTCTAAATATTCTTTTAGAAATATGGCCATCTGTGCCACATCATTAGTCTCCCTTTCTGCTGAAATTCTAGTCTGCAACTCCCACGAAGAAAAAAAAGGTACCTTCTTATCTTGGAGAGTACAAGGCCCTTTTATAGGGGTAACCAGGACTGGAGAAATGTAATGGAGGAATTGCAGCTACTGTACCTACCAGCAGATTAAGTCTATACTCAGTTGAAGTAGGTTGCTTCAGAAAGGCCCCAAAATACTTTTGCTACTGACTTGTCAATCTGAACCTCATTCTTTGGGGTTAAGACATAGCTGGTATTCAGCACACAAGAATTAATCATTAGCTTTCCAGGTTTCTAAACTAACTAGTCAGTACTGCCAGTTGGGTACCAGAATTATGGGTCAGGCCTAACTCAAGCCAATTCATGATTTAGACTCAGGATTAGAATACTATTGACACTTGTGGAGCATAATAATGCAGTAAAAACAATTTTCTTTAAGATCAAAAAAGATCTCATTCAAATAAATTGCTACGGGGCAGCTAGGTGGCGCAGTGGATAGAGCACTGGCCCTGGAGTCAGGACAATTTGAGTTCAAATCTGTTCTCAGACACTTGATTTTTACTAGCTGTGTGACCCTGAGCAAGTCACTTAGCCCCAATTGCCTCACCAAAAAGAAAAAAAAATCACTACACACCCCTGCCTCTCAATTCACCGTGATAGTAGACACAAGATCAAAAAGCATCTATCCCCTCAGAGCCATGTAAATTCCACTAAATCTTTGACATCAACTCCTATAGATGGGGTACTTTGTACACCTGGTTCTCCAGACCAACTAAAGCCTGAGGATGGGCCTCCTTACCTCCTTAAGGTAAATTACCCCAGGCTACATAAAATAAAAGTTATTCCTACCACTACCAGAAGCTAAGCTCTGGCAAGATAGGGCCATAGTTAGAAATATGTTACAGACTGTCGAAAAACTGGGGATTCCAGAATTAAAGCAACATAGCCAAGGAAAGAGCAGAATATAGAACTTCAAACCTGGGGGTCATGGTAGCTGAGGATACACCAAAAGCAAAATGTTAGCAGCTGATAGTTTTGACACTGTCAACCTAGGCTTCTGACTGTATGTCTTCTTAAACCTTCTTTAGGGGGGAGAGGCTGTCAAACAGGAAGACATTCACAATTACTAAGAGATTTCTTACCTCCTTCCCCTATCACACATATGTGCCCAAATAAAACATCATAGGGCTTATGAAAATAGGAAAGGACCAACTTTAAGATAAATCACCCATATCCAGATTAAGGGAAGACAAAGGCTTATTTATTTAATCAAATACACAAATTCTCTACAATTCATAGTCTTAGAGAGTTTCCTAGGACACCAAAATGTTCAGTGACTTATCCACTATCACACAGACCATATTTATCAGAGATGAGACTAGAAACCAGGCCTTACTCTCTCCAAGACCAGTTTGGAAGACACTTTACCAAGCTGCCTTTGCAGAAATCTCTATTTGAAGGTTGGAAAAACCATTTAGAAGAGATGTGTTCATCCTTAAAATAATAATTATTTTAGGGGTGGAGGATGTTCATTTTAAAATAACACCAAGTCCATTTCCTTCGGAGACCTTACAGTCACATTATTTTTCAATAATTTATTTTCATTGATCAGCCTAACAGTTTGACACCTTATTTATGGGCTACTGTGATGGATCACATCCGTTCCCAAAGTAAAGTAAGCAAATTCTCTGTTTAGGTAATTAAAGTGGAAGGTCAGATTTTGATTATATTCTCTATTCCCCTGCTGAAATATAATATAAAATGAGATCTATAAACTTCAGATCTAGCTAGCCATCATTTGTAGTGACTTTAGAATTAATATTCAACTACAAACTTGGACTTATTAACTTTTATATATATATATATGTATATACACACACAAACATACATATGTGTGTGTTGAGGATAAGAAAGAGACAATAATGGAAGCCTACTTTTGTGCATATATTGATTTTTGTTTTGTTTTGTTTTGTTTTGTTTTTAATCTATTTATATGCTCTACCTGGCAAACAGCCCAAATTTCCCTCTCTCACTTATCTTAACAGCAAAGCTTGTGGCTGTCAAAGTTTCCAAAGAGACCTGAGAAAATACTAGCCTTCAATGCTTAGGATGTCACGAAGTATTTATCTAACCCTCTGTCCCACTGCTGCTGAACTCCCACCAATGGATATTTATTAGTAAGCCATTGGCAAATGTAAATGAAACCCACAGGCTCTAGAAGTCAAATGTATAAACGGAATGTAACTCCACATTTTTATAGTTGGAATTTGAATCTTTTGATGAATAATGTAAAAAGACTTCAGATAAAAAAGAATATCAATCCACCTCCCTACATTATGTAATCATTTGGCATATTCTGCCCAAACCCATACCTGTATGGGTCATATATGTTTTTGTTGTTTTTTTTAATTTGGGGGAGGGGGTAGTGAGTCAATTGGGGTTAAGTGACTTGCCCAGGGTCACACAGCTAGTAAGTGTCAAGTGTCTAAGGATGGATTTGAACTCAGGTCCTCCTGAATCCAGGGCTGGTACTTTATCTACTGTGCCACCTAGCTGCCCCAAGGGTCATATATGTTTAAGAAACTTCTCCCATGCAAACACATATTATGGGACAGCTAGGTGGCGAAGTGGATAAAGTACTGGCCATGGACACTTGACACTTACTAGCTGTGTGACCCTGGGCAAGTCACTTAACCCCCATTGCCCCACCAAAACAAACAAACAAACAAACAAACCCCATATATTTAAACAAATCCATGGCTGAAGCTGAACAGTGAAATGATGGTTGGAAAGGAAATCTGAGATACTGCCTCCTGTTTTTCCTTTTCTAGACTCCAGGGAAAATCACTCACACACACACACACACACACACACACACACCAATCCTTTTTGTTTTAAAGTATATATGCTATGCCACTCTTTCCAAGCTTTATGACACATTTGTTTGGATTGGCCATGATTATTTGCCTTGGAAAGGTTTGGTCCAATCTTTTGCTATCTCCACATACATTCTTGTGCCAGGTCTTTGCAAGGACTCCTTGATACCTAGTGCCAAACAACCTTTTGAAATGTTAATTATTAAAGGAACAGAGAGAGAGATAGGAAGAAATACACAAATTTCTAAGGACTACTAGGCAGTATTATTTTTCTGATTTGTTTGTTGGTATGTATATATCGACATATAGATAGAGATATATTTAAAATAAATGTTTATTCTATTCTGACTAAAATTACTTAAACTGGATACTGATACTAGCTTTTAGGATGGAGGGGTGGAAAATAATAAAACTGTGATTATCAAACCAGCTGAACAATCTTTCATTATCTGCAGAAGCAATAATTAACTCTTATCTTTATATAAACTGGTACTCAAAAGGACTCGATATATTTTTAAATTACATAGTGGAAAATCCCAGTCAGCAAATGTAAAAACAAAAGTGCAAGGGTGAATGACTTGTCAAATCAATGGCGAGGCTAAGAACCAGGACTGTATCTTCTGAATTCCAGTCTTTTATAAGGTCCTTAGACTAGGCTATCAGGGTCATAAAAATGTGGAGAGTGAACTATAGCCTCTCAGATTCTCACTTTCGGTTCCCAGAGCATACAAAAGGAAAAACTTCATTAATGAAAAAGTCTCCACCAGAAAAGCATAGGGGAAACTGTTTCAGATTTTCAAGTCCCAGCTGATTTCAGCCTGTCCTTTGATTGCACCTAGATATCCAGATGCCAAGTGAAAATTCAGCTGTCTGGGTAGTAGAGGTACAAGAGCCTTTACCCTGGAATTGTGTACCTCCACTTTCCAGAAGACACTACTCAATTAAAAATCAGATAAAGTCCAGTTTAAATGAAATCTATACTGTTCAGCATATATTTATTGTATGCTTATCATGTGCAAGATTAATTCTTGGTCACAGCGTTTTTTGTTTGTTTTGTTTTGTTTGGGTGGATGGGGCAAGAAGTGGTTTGCCACCATGCAGAAAACATTCCCCTGGTTCTGGCCTTTCTGGTCGAAGTAAAGTGTTTTAACATCAAAGATCAGTAATTTATATTCCCTCTTTTCAGTGTTCAAGTATTGTTACTTTTACAGAGGTGTAGAATCAACCGACAAATTATAATGCCTTCCACATTGTAAAGGATTAAAATTATTAATTCAATTTAAAGACTATTTTTATATGAAACCCAAATTACCAATCACCCTTAGAAAATTCAGTTAATTCAGTTTTATTTTTAATTGAGCCAACTGAACTATTAATCTTGTGTAGACAAGCCACTCGCTTGGTTGACTGAATATTGCATTCATCAACAAGTTGCTGAGGAACAGCCTTAAATCAACCAATAGTTACAAAGTTTGACCACTAGCAAAGGGAATTAAATCAAGGATCTGGACAACTCCAGCCAAAACAAAACTGACTTTCCTCTGACAATGTTAGGCATCAAATTATCCCAGTCCAGCTACTCTGTAGCTAGACAAATTACTGGGCATATTTTGCAAGGACTCCTCAATATCTAGTGCCAAATGACCTTTTGAAATGTTCTCTTTAGAAAGGATGATAATCAGAACAGATGACAGTATTGCATAGACAACTCTATCAGATGCTAATTCTCAAGGTTATTTATTCTCCAAATTTGTTTCAGGCTTAAACAGGGAGGTCTCAAGGTTGGCAGCAGCCAGGAATAAGCTAACTTTTTGCTATTGGATCCAGATGACCTTAGAATAGAATAAGACGTTGCTTTCATAAAAATAATTTTAGGAAAATCAAGTGCCTACCCATTTCTATTCAGTCAGAAATTTCAGAGTTAGAGATTTCCTCTCGCTGTTCTTATTAAGATACAAATCCTGTAAGGAAGGTTAATACACTGAAACTTAGCAATGATTTATACCTTTGTCAATGCTCCAATAATGCATGTGATCTCTTTAATATGGATACCCCCACTATCAATATTATCTATCAATACTTTTGTATACTGGGCAACTCTTATCCATATTCTACTACAAATCCTCCAGGAGGGTTCCCTCCAGTGTGCTCAAGGTTATTCCCCTCAATGTGTTGATGTTACATGGATAATGGTGGAACAAGTAGCTGTTCATTAGTTATCCCTTGTTCTTACCATATGAGCAATGTATCTTCTTTTCCAGTCATACATGTCTTTGCAATAATTTTTGCCTCCTTCTGTGTGTACAATTTTTCATTGGTAATATGCTATATCCTTTTTATACCCATCATGCTTTTCTGGGTTGTTATTATTATTATTATTATTATTATTATTATTATCATTATTATTATTATATATTACCATTTAGGTGACATAGTTTTAATTCTTCAGAAATTATTTCATGACATAGTCTTATAATAAGATTGATCTTATAAAAAGATTGATCAGTTTTTTACTTCAGCTAATGAAGAAGTGCAATGTGAATCTGAAATCCAATACAGCCCACTCTTGCCTATTCATTTCTAGACCCAGTTCATTGTCTACCTGCACTGTATGTCTAAAATATGTGTAGTGAGGGACCAATTACATGGTCTATACATACCCTTGTTTTATATACTTTTAACGGGCAACAAGTATTCATCATCCACTATATGTATTTTACTATATGTCTGGTTAAAATGAACTCTTTTGAGTAATTGCGAAACTCATTTAGGAGACTCTGCAGTTCCAAAGCTTGATGAAATCATCACAATGTATCCACAAATTGGAACCTCTGAAGTATGTCACCATCTATAGGAGAGGTTTTTCAACTGTTTTAGGTCAGTACATACCCCTTTGGCAGTCTGACGAAGCCCATGGACCCCTACTCAGGGTAAAGGTTTTTAAATGCACAAAATAAAATATATAGCATTGCAAAGGAAGTCAATTTTATTGAGATATAATTACCCAAAAATATAAGAAAAACAAGTTCATAGATGCAAGATAAAGTATTCCTGATCCTTTGGGAACCCCATTTGAATTTTTAAGAATAGTTTCTGATCAAAAGAAATGTAAAGAAAGCATGAGCACACCAGGGCACCTGAGGTAAGGGGCACAACAAAAATGGGAATAGGGTCCAGAAAGGGGACACAGAAGTAATGAAAGTCATAGTTTTGCCTAAGGCAAACTGAAACAGATAGGCTAAAAAAGTGGACTCATGTGCTCCAGTTCCTGACATTCACACAGACAAAACTCTGGACTTAGAATCATTAGAATTTTATTTTAGTGACATCTTCCCCTCCTACCACCTGTGCAACCTTAAGCAAGTCACTTAACATTATGATGAAAAGAACATTGGCGCTGAAACAAGGAGATGAGTTCAAATCCCACCCCTGCCTCTGTGACCTTGATAAAGTGACATAACTTTCCTGGCACTCAGTTTCATCAACTGTAAAAAGAGGGGTTTGGACAAGATGGCCTCTGAGGTTCCTTCAAGTTCTAGATCTTTGATCCTATATCATCACTCCGACCCTCAATTTACCCATCTGTAAAATATGACATGAAATAAAATACATAAAATATCAGCCTCACAGAGTTAACATGGAAAAATCTGAGGGAATACAAATACATTTGTAATCTGAGAATTTATATACATCAAATGAGTGACCATAGGTAAATCACTTAAAGGCTATATGAATGTTAATTATTGTTGCTATTGTTGTTATTATTATTATTATTATACATAGGCTTGGTGATTCTTGTTTTCTGGCCTTTTAACTCTACTTACTCTCCAGTTGTATATGTCTTTTCTTCTTTATTAATCGGGCCAAGCAGATATTTTTTTAAAAGATACTACATTGTCCCATCAAACAGCTAAATTCAAAAGTACTATTTTAGTTTGCTGATGGTTAAACTTTTTTGGTTTCCATAGTGATTATCTGCTGAGTAGTTTACTTACTGCCCCTAAGCTGTCATCGCATACTGTTTAATTTATAAAGCTGTTCCCAACCTCCTAGAAAAAAAAATCACCAATATTTCTCACAACTTTCTTCAATTTATTTTCAGTGTCAGCCAAGACATCACATTCGTTATGATTCACCTCAGCATGATGACATTTCATTTTTCTTGCTGAAGAAGATGTTCCTGGGGCGGAGGTTGTTGGGGGAAGGGGAAGTCCCACATCTCTTTAGTCTTCTGGATATCACATAATAAATGAGAGCTCTGCTTTTCTTCAGACCTTCAATAGGAAGAAGTGTTTACGTTTCAGGACCAAGTCCCCACTGAATATTTACAAAATTTGTGGTGAGGTGTTGAACTATAAATCTCTAGTTTGAAATCTCCATCAAATACAAAAGAAGCTCTATAAAAAACAGTGTACAACAAAAAGTCAGGAGGAAAAAAATGTAAATATTTTAAAGAATTATTTAAATCCTTAAGTGTCTTCCTCGTAAATAACATATAAAACTTATTTTATCAAATGTTCTTTGGTGCTGACATTCAGAATAACAAAGAAGGCCTCCAGTATCCTTAGCAAAATGAGTTAAGTTTAGTTTGCTGCAACTTTTCAGGAGTTTAAGAAGTTGAAAATATAAACACTGGGACCATATATGTGTTGACATCAGGTGAAATTATTTGTATATTCGAGATTTACTGTATTAAAAATGAGTAAAATCTCACACTGATACTAAAATATTTAAATGATTTAGTACTCCCATAAATTTTTCAATACAAAATAGTCCTTTGCATATTAGTATACAAAATTGCCTTGTAGAAAAATAAGTAGGAATTAGAATGTGAATTATAATTTGCTAAATGTCCTGATCTCCAATGTTATGTTTTGCCAGGAAAATCTGTTTGTCCAAATCTGTGATTTCATTAGCATAGAGAACTACCAGTGTAGAAATTTCCTCCAATAATGCAACTGGGCACCTTGTCTTAGCTACCTGTCTGAATTTTTAGAGTTAAGTGACTTAGCCATGTGCTAATGGAATAATAGTCAATTCACTTCAATACTAGCTAGTCTTATATTCCATTCAATGTAATGCATGTGTAAGGGCCTACTATATGCCATGCACTATGTTAGGCACCAGGAAATACAAAAAACATTCACTGCCCTCCGGGGAATTAAAAGGCAGAGAAAAGACTTGGCCCCAGGTCAGCCATTTAGCAAGCAGACCTCAGAAACCCTCAGGATATTTTATATGTCCTTCCTTTAAAAGTGCCAGTTGAGTGAATGAATGGTAGCAATGCTTCTATAATTCCAAAGATTAATAATATATTAGTAAACATAATTTGGAGCAAAAGTATATAATTGCAGAAAAAGCATTAGCATATGCTCGTTGCTATCCTTTGTTCAAATTGACAATATAATTACTTTTAAATCAAATTCTTCTTGGAGGGGACTAAGGTGGGGGGGGAATGTTTACATTGATTCAATTGAATTATCTTTTACTATTTCTCTTTTGACTGTGTCATGATGACAAAGCAGGGGAGTTTATCTAGAGTTTTTGGCGACACACCATGATACTGATAATTTGACCATTCAAGGTGACCCAAAATAACGCAATCCTTTAACATTTATACCTCCCCTTACTGCCTATAAACACAGCCTTCATTTCTTTTTTTTTAATCTATTGGGAAGGCATTGTAGCTATGTTAATGAGTTGTCCTGATATTTTGGGAATAGTTTATGCATAATTCATTTTCTAAATAATAGAGCATGAAAAATATAGTACTGCTTTGCTTTGTCTTTGAAAACAGCAAGTGAGAGATACAGTAATGTTTTTATATATTCTATTTATTTATAATCTCTGATTAAATATATTTGTGTCCTTTAAATGCATTTATTGCTTTCTTGATACTGTTTGGTAATTAACTAAATCTCTCTCTCTCTCTCTCTCTCTCTCTCTCTCTCTCTCTCTCTCTCTCTCTCTCTCTCTCTCTCCCTCCCTCCCTCCCTCTCTTTGTCTTCCTCTCTATCTCTGTCTTTACCTCTGTCTCTCTCTGTGTCTGTCTGCCTGTCTCTCTCCTTAACTCATAACAAAAGCTGAACTAAAAATAAACTAACGTAAATAGTATCTTTCAAAATCATCTCAGGAAGATATAATTTGAATCCTTGAACAGTAAAAGAGCACTGGTCTACTTAATAGCTGGGTCACTTTGGGCAAGGCTCTTTATCAATGATGGTGGTGGTGGTGGTTTTTATAGACCTTTATAATTGTTATAATCATGTTTTTATAGACCTTTATAATTGACAAAGTACTTACCTCACTGTAATTTAGTTTGGTAGATTATGCAAATATTGTCGTCCTTAATTTAAGAATAGAAGCTGAGACTCCTAGAGTAAAAACTTGAATGTAGGTATCCTGATTCCAGTTGAATCAGCTGATGTCTACTATACCCTTCCAGCTTCAACACTCCTTGATTTTAAGCCACAAGCCTCATACTCACACCAGACACAAATCGGTACCATCAATAACAAAGACTTTCCATTTGTATGGGATAATAAGGGCATTTGTGTTGAATAGAAAATTGATGTGTTAAAGAACAAAAAAGAAAGATGGATGGAAATGTACCTGCTAAAAATTAGCTGTGATTCAATTATCTTTATTTTGCTAAAGTCTTCTTTCATTAATCTGATGCAAACTTATAAGAATCATAATTATCTCCAGGCAAAGGAGAAGCTTTTCAGTGATTTTCTACAATCCATGGTCCTAGCAGCCATTCTTCTTTAGTCCTGCAACAGTGACCTACATGAATTCTACTTGCTGATGAACATAATGATTTCACGGGGCTGGGGGATGCAGGGAATGTTGGAGAAAGAGGAGGAAGGTGCTCACTCCAGTAAACCTCCACCTGCTATCAATGCCAACAAATACCTAAAAGACATTTTTTCCCCCAGAGGTTGTTTTACCACCACTACATTCCAGGCAATTTTCTCTCTTCCAGTCCCAATTAAGATGGCACAACCCTGGCAATCCTTTAAGGAATCAAATGTTTAAACAAGAAATGAAACATACAGAATTGGGGTGTCAAGCTGCTGTCCTTAGCTTCAGATTTGCTATTGTGGTTTGGGAGAGATTACAGCTGCATGTCCTGCAACCTTTCTAAGCTATGCACACTGATTTCTATCTTCAATAAGAAAGTGCATGGCCAAAAGTCACAAAGCAGAGATTAGTAAAGGAGGATTTGCTACAGAATAACAAAGAGAAGATGAGAGGTTCCTGCAAATTCACAGCCACAAAATAATGATCCTGATTCTTGCTTCAGCAAACGCAGACAGGTTTTTATCATTGTCAGAATCTTTTTATAATATCTCAGGATTGAGAGTGGAAAAGACTTTGGAGCACGCCTAGACCAACTCTCTAATTTTTTACATAAGGAAATGGAGACCCTGAAAGGTAAAGTGATTTGGAAAGAGCACTAGTTTTGGAGCCCAAAGACCTCGGTACAAATCCTGACTCTGCTATCTAATAATTGGATAATTGGTTTAGAAACAGAATGGGCTTTTGAGGCTAAAGAGTCCAATCTCCTCATTTTACAGATGAGAACACTGAGAGTTAGAAAGGTTAAGTGACTTGGGCAAGGTCACGCAGGTAATAAGTAGAAGATCCAGGATTGAAACCCAGGTGTGTGTATTCTAAATCAAACCTTCTTCCACCCCACCTCTAATATTATCTCTAATAATTTATGGCAAAAAATCAAACTCAAAAAATTAAAAATAAACAATAATAATTTATGGCACTGATATTGTCTTTTAAGATTTGCAAAACACCTTTTTTTTTTCTCACAACAATCCTCTTAGGTAAGTAGTACAAGTATCATTAGCCCCACTTTACAGATGAGGAAACTGAATGTAAGAGAGATCAGGTTATCATTCCTCTATAGCTAGATGAGACAGAAGCTATTGAGTCCAGAAGTGTCGAACAGATTCCTAAGTGTGACCCTAACCAGATGGAAATGTAATTGGGAAATATGCAACAAGACAAAAATAAAACAAAACGTTGGTGATATTCTATTTTAAAAGAAAGTCAATATGTGGTCCAGAGAAATCCTCATGGAAGGCTTGGAGACCTTCATTTCCACTGGAGTTTGACACTACTGATGTAATACAACGTTCTCATCTTACAAATACGGAAAATGAGCTCCAGAAAAATGAAATGACTCATTTGAGACCATGTACATGGTGTCAGAGACAAGCTTAGACTGTATTACCTCTGACTCTGGATCCATTTACAGGTTTTGTATGTTATCATATTCAGTATTCTCAACTATAAGATGAGACACTCCGACTAGATGCTTTCTAAATTCCTACCCATACCCAAATTCTATGAATCCAAGGCCCTGCCTTGGTGGAGAGCCTGGACTGAAGTCACAACCTTCCTTCAAATAGAAAGCCATTGTTTCAGCCTCTACTCCACACTGTACCTGCCCCACAGAAAAAAACAGGATAAAGTTTACACAAACAAGAAAGGGAAGAAATTTTTGAAAGAAAGGTAAAGAATTTAATATATACTTTTTTTAAAAGTATGAAATGTAGATTCACAGTTTCATAATCTTTTTTTGCCTTGCTACATATAGAAATGCTCTTTTTAAGCATTTAAGTCCAGAATTTTTAAAATTTAAATCAAAAAATTAGTTTTAACTGACTGTATCTTTTGTAGGATAATCATTCCAGTTTACAATTTGTATGAAATTACACTAATTTGGACTAGTTGGATAAAATTTCCCTAACTGGAGGAAGAAAAATGATTTAATGAAAAGTCTAAAACATAGCATTTTTTAAAAAGAAATATGTTAGTCTCATCTTATATCCAGTAACTCAAACTAGACTAAAAGAATGTTACTTTGTGTGGGGTAATTAATATCATAACAATTAAAGAAATGCAAGTCATAAGATTCAAGTTGGAAAGGACCTTGTAAATCTGTTCCAACTCCCTCATTTTACAAATGAGGAAACTGAGAATCTAATGTGTATGTTGGTATTAGAAACCAGTTTTTTAAAAAATATTTTAAATATTATCCCTGTCAGTTTTTATTCACTATTCCCATAATTTGCACTTTCTATGGAGAAATATTCTTTGGATAAAGGTAAATATGAGGCCAGACTGTTCAAATTTTTGCAAAATTCAGTTTGGTAGAGCCCAATTTACAGTAATAAGATTTTACTGGAGGTTATTATAGATTTTTTTTTTGCAGGCTCAACTAAAATTTATTTGAGTCATGTGTAATGGTTTAAGTAAAAGTATGTTTGAACTAGACTAGAAACACTTAGACCCCTGACTGTGATTTGGGGCACCTATGATTCTGGCAAAACTTGTGAAGTATGTCTGCATACCTTCCAACTAGATGACTAATACAAGGCTATACACACACACACACACACACACACACACACACACACACAATCACAGCAAATCACCTCACATGATATCACATGCAGTGCTAGTTCAAAGAGAAACTTTGAAGTTGTATTTCAACCTATCCTCTCTTCCTTTCTGTTAGCTATCTTGTAAGATCCTCATGTGTACCCTGGAAATTTATCTCCCATTGCCATCACTGAGCATGGATAATTTTGGCCTCCTATCTTCCTCATAGTGTTGAAATCAATCACTTTGTTATCACTATTACAGTCTTTTGGTTACAATATTCCTTGGACCACATGGTCCTGCTCCCTAAATACATTGAAATCTCTTTCTTTGGATCTTTTGTGATGCCCTCAAACAAAACTTCACTATCCTATGTCCCCTTGCTTCAAGCCCGGAGAGCTCCTGCAGTCCAACTCTAAGTGCTGATGGAAGAGAATGCTATCTCTCCTGAATATCTTGCTTTCATTTTACTCTAGACCTTAACACAAAGTGAGGGGTTAAAGTTGTGAATTCCAAGCGTTATAGAAAGCTGACAGGAAACTTATTGGGATGGAGGCATAGTAAGTCATAATTGCAGTCTCAGTATGTGTTTATTTCAATGACTGTGAAGACTTTAGCATGTCTTTAGTCATAAAACAGCAGGTACAACAGACTAAAGACCTGCTAAGGACTTAATTGTCATTGAAACAGACAAATCCTGAAGCTTCAGTTATGACTTACTACGCCTCCATCCCTACACACACACACACACACACACACACACACACACACACACACACACACACACACACATATATATATTGGGGGGGGGCGGGCAATGAGGGTTAAGTGACTTGCCTAGGGTCACACAGCTAGTAAGTGTCAAGTGTCTGAGGCCAGGTTTGACTCAGATCCTCCTGAATTCAGGGCTGGTGCTTTATCCACTACACCACCTAGCTACCCCTCCTTATATGTTTTTAAACCATTTTTTTAAAACCTCTAGTTAACTTTTGTCAAATGACTGTTTTGTAGGCATGGTGTTACATGATGATGAACACATTTGCTTAATTTTCTAAATCACTATCCACTGTCATACATGGAAACTTTGATTGACTTTTAGACTAAATTCATTTTTATTTTTTAAAATTAATTTAATAGTCATTAATGAAGCATTTCATTATATGAAGAGGAACAATACATAAGACTTTTCAAGTAACTGTGGGCCTCTCACCTGATACACTGTCAGAAGTACAGATAGAGGTAGGTGGTACCCTCTCTTCTTTTAACTACCCAGATCAAATATTTGAGGAGGAATATCAAGGGATATCCCTTGTAATACCCAAGAGGAAACATTCTGAATTCTCGCCCAGATATGAAAGAAAGACTAGAACCAAAATATTTAGTGTCACGGAGAAATTGGTTGTTGAGAGTAATCTTTGGGTATTCTTCTTTAAAGAATTACACCCTCTCACACACAAATCCAATTAGAAAGAAAGGAGACCTCAAGGAATCTCAAGGGGAGACAGCACAGAGACGATTCTCTAAGACACCTATATCCTTGAAAGTCATAGCTTTTATAAATGGCTGATGGGGTGATCACCTGAGCCCTTATTGGGTGGGCTTGTTGTTCACATCTTTAAAAATCTAAGGTGTAAAAGCGCTGAAAACATCATTGTTCCATGGCAGAAATATTCAACCAACCAACCATGAATCATGTTTTTATTTGCTTTTTGAAGAAACATATGAGAGAGATGTACTGAAAAGGAAATACACTAGAACTATTTCTTCTCTTTTCTTGGTTCTGAGAAATGGACAAGAATGCATTCAAGGAGTAGTGTAACCAAAAGACTGTGGAACAGTTGTAACAAATTGATTTATTTCAACACTAAGGAAGAAAGGAGGCCAAAATCATCCATCCCATAGCAAAACAAAGTTTAAAACAAAAATATCAATAAAGTTTGGACCCTTGTTAACCCCACAAAAAAGTATTTTTAAAAAAATTAAAGCCCACTGGAAGCCTAAAGGTATTTAAAAACATTTTGTTAGATGCCAAGGGAAAGTGTAAAAAAACCTGACAACAACAAGCTAGCATTTAATAAAAATTCTATATCATTAGCTGGCAAAGTAAGACAGTCACATTAAAGGGGGGAGGGGAAGCATCTTTTGAAAAAGAAAAAGATCACTGAAGTGAAAAAGAGAGGGAAATCCTCAAAATATGGTAGATTAGGTGTTAACAAGAAAGGAGGAAGTCATGAGAGAAAGGAAAAGCATTGTAGAAAACTAAAGCCAATAATGAGAGGTTCTTTAAATATATCAAAGGCAGGAAATCAGTTGCAGAATCAGTAGGAACTCTTGAGGATGATGATGATAATGTCTTGCACTTCAATATACATTATCTTATTTGGTATTGGGAAAGAGAAAAGAAAGCCTTATTGAAAAAAGGAGGATGTGAATCATTATTTCTCTTTGGCAGATGAAGAAACAGAAGCATGGCAAGGTTAAGGGATTTGCCCAAGGTTGAGGGATTTGCCCGAGGCCAGGCCAGGCACCAAGTTCTCAGATGCAGGCTCTTTCTGCCACACAATGCTGGATTAATTATCACAATGCAAGAGTGCACTTGGCAATGAAAAGAAGATTGATGAAAGACTCTGAATTCTGTCTCCACTTTTACTGAAGACTTTGGGAAGATTCAAATTTTAAACTCTCCCACTCTACCATTTAACATCTGTGTGATTTGGGGCAAATTATTTTAACCCTCTGACTCAATTTCCTCATCTGTCAAATTAGGTGTTTGGACTAGATGGGTTCTTACCCATTTTTGTGTGTCATGGGTCAACAGGGCATTCTGATGAAACATATGAACTCCTTCTCAGAATAATGTTTTTAAATGCATAAAATAAAATGTATACTCTTACAAAGGAAACCAATTATGTTAATATACAGGTATTTTTTTTAAGTTCATGGTCCCCAAGTTAGAGCTGGGGTAAATGATCTTTATGATCTCTTCTAGCTCTAAGTCGTCTGATCATAATCTTTTGAATAACAATAGCTATGATAATAACTAACATTTACATAATGCTTTAAGGTTTGCAAAGAATTTTCTGTAAGTTTCTTTCATTTGATCCCTACCTACCTTTAAAGTGGTTGTCATTATTATCACCATTTTATGCATGATAAAACTGAGGAAGAGGTTAAGACTTGCCCAAGATCACAGAGCTAATTAGTGCCTAAGGCAGGATTCAAATGGAGGATTTAATGAGTTCTGGTCCAATCTTTTCTGGACTACACCACCTAGCTTCCCAAAGCAAATAGAAATATGGGATTACAGAATTGGAAAAGACCTCAGTGTCCATACCCAAAAAAGAAATGCCACCATAACTAATCCAACAAAAAATGTATTATGGTTATAAGCACCCAGAATATCATAGGATGGACAGAAGCAAATCAGTTAGATGGGATAATGCCTGTCTAAAATGTAGAAGGGAACCAAAAAGTAAAATTATGGAACTGCTGACCAAAATGTATACTCTGTCATATAAATGGCAACTGGGGTAGGAGATTCATAGGTTGCCGTCATGACTCCCATTCTCCTATTCTCAGCAAATTGACAGAATCTGCATTAAAGTACAAAATCATTGCATGACTAAATAAGCATATCCCATTGAAGAAAAAGCAACTGCAGCTTCTAAGAAGCAAATCATCCCCCTCTACCATAAGTCAGTTCTTTAAAGGGGTCAATAAGTACAAAGGCAAAAATCAATGGAAGTAATTTACTTAGACTTTCAAAGGATAAGGTCTGTTTTGATTTCTGCTTTCTTTCAATGAAATTACCATGGGATTAGGAGAAAGAATGCTTTGTCATAACCATAGGATCATGGAGGATAGAGGATTTGACTTGGAACCCTAAAAACCTGAGTTTCAACCTAAACTCTGGACAAATCGCTTAATATCTCCGAGCTTTAGGTTCCTTATCTGTAAAATGGGAATAATATAGTAACCTCCTCTAAGAGTTGATGTGGGGATAATACAATTTCTTTGCAAACTTTAAAGCATGATATAGTTAGGTGCTATTATTAACCAAAGAACAAGATCTACAAGTGTCTTTCTAATTCTAAATGACTATCAAATCATTAGGAAAAATCGGAACCTTGTTAAATGTAGAAATGATAACTGTGGGTCCCCCTGGGATCAGTGTTAAAATGAGTCATTTGACCTTAATTGAAATAACCTGGAAGAATTGTACATTGAAATGTCCAAGTTTATTGATGACACTAAGCTCTTCTGGGCAAATAAAAAGTGGTAATGAATTTCAGTATGAACAATGTGGTCAATTTAAAGTTCAAGTTGACAAACATTTATTAAAAGCTTACTATGTGCCGTGTACTGTGTTAAATATTGGGGATATTTAACAATAAGCAATAAAAATAGTCCCCACTCCCAAGGAACTTACATTTTAATGGGAGTTAAGAACACACATAAAAAATGAACTGGAAAAGGAAGAAGAATATCAGTATCAGGACACGATATCACAATTCAGAGCATGAAAAATGGATGGTCTGGGCGAGTCTTCAAAATGGAGGATCTGGGAAGAACTCATAATGGGAGAAAGAGGCTAACAGGAGTGGAAGGAAAAGACAGCTAAACCACAGGAACAGAGTCTGGAGAGAAATCATTGATAATAGACTTTTAAGATGTTGGACTCTTAAGTATGACCATAAAACCCTAGACATGCTTAATTTGGTCTGATCTCAGAAGCTTAGTAGATTTTGGCCTCACTAATACTTAGATATGAGAGGCCACCTGAAAATACTAGTCACTGTAGGTTTTCTATTTTAGAGACGTAGTGTGGTGCATGTGGGGAAAGCACTGGATTTGGAATTGGAGTCTATCCATGCATATGCTACTTCTCCTATCTACTCTGTAGGCATCCTTGAATAAATCATTACTCTATCAGCTTCAATTCCCTAATCAGTAAAATGGTAGCAATGGACTACATGACCTATAAGTTCCCTTCTGACTCTATATCTATGAATCTATGAACTCAAGAAAAGAATCTAGGCATCCTTATAGGCTACCATCAAATTTTTTGCGTGCTGTGTCCCAAAAATCAGAAAAATGATAGATTGCAACAGAAAATGGGTAGCTAGGTAGTAGCATGCAATGGATAGAGCACTGGGCCCAGAGTTAGGAAGACCTGAGTTCAAATGCAGTCTCAGACACTTACTAGTTGTATGACCCTGGACAGGTCACTTAACCCTGTTTGCCTCAGTTTCCTCATTGGTAAAATGAGCTGAAGAAGGAAATGGCAAAACACTCCAGTACCTTTGCCAAGACAACCCTAAATGATTACTAAGAGTCAGACACGACTAAAATAACTGAACAAAAAACCAACAGGAAAGGTATTAGAAAGAAAACAAGAACCATCCTTGAACATTATACATACTACTTCCATACTTCAAGAATCTGTAATTTTATCATTTCGGGTGGTTATTTCCTTCATCTTATCAAACAGTCTTCTTGAGTTGCTATGCCCCAAACTATCTCTCACATCTTGAAGAAGTAATGAGCCACTCCACACTTAGCTACAGTTTGTATGTTTTGAACTTTTCCCTCTTGATGGAATTTGCCAGAGTTTGACTCAGCTGGCCCAGCTCTTGAGAAATTGTCACCTCCGTATGGGAATGAGCAATGGACTGTCTTTGATTGTGATATGTATCCTTAGCACTTAGCCCAATGCTTGACATATAGCAAGCATTTAATAAATGCTTTTCATTCAGTCAGTCATTAATTACAAGTGTATCTGAAAATATTTTATGTAATTCTTGTTGCCATCTGAACAAAATAGAGAACCAAGAAAGATTCAGAGACCAACAATGAAAATGAGCAAGGGGTTTGAGATTAAAAGAGATTACACCAGGGGTTAGGGAGGTGGAAAATTTTTCATTCTAGAAACACAAAGGCTGCTAGTAATCAAAATTCAAATTAATAAAATAGAGCAAGTGATAGATCAGGGCAGCTAGGTGGTACAGTGAATAGAGAACCACACCTGGAGTCAGGAAGACTTCATGAGTTCAAATCTGGACTCAAACACTACCTATGTGACCCTGGGCAAATCATTTAGCCCTGTTTGCCTCAGGTTCTTCATCTGTAAAATGAGCTAGAGAAAGAAATAACACACCACTCCAATATTTCTGCTAAGAAAACCCCAAATGGGGTCATGAAGTCAAACATGACTGAAAACAACTGAAAGACAATAGAGAGTTTAGAGGGGCAACATGGTCTGTAGATAGAGAACTGACTTTGAAGCCAGAAAGACCTAGATTCAAGCCATGCCTCTGACACAATTGGCTATGTCGTCCTGGACAAGCCATTTAACTTTTCAGTTTTCTAGATATCTCTCTAAGATTTGAAATTGCAGAGAAAGGGTCAACTTGCCTTGGTGGATGGATTTCCTTATCTGGGTGTTTGCTTTGCCAATAAAATCACAGAATCAGGAAGACCTCAGTTCAAATCCAAGCTGGGATATTTATAGTTTTGTGAAAATGGGCAAGTTATAGGGGCAGCTAGGTGGTGCAGTGGATAAAGTGCTGGCCCTGGATTCAGGAGGACCTGAATTCAAATCCGACCTCAGACACTTGACACTTACTAGCTGTGTGACCCTGGGCAAGTCACTTAACCATCATTGCCCCACCAAAAAAAGAAAAGAAAGAAAAGAAAAAAGAAAATGAGCAAGTTATGTGGTTTCCTTCTGCCTTAGTTTCCTCAAGAGGATAATAATAGCACCTAACTCAAAGGGTTATTGAGAAGATCAAATGAGAGAATGTAAATGAAATGCTTTGCAAATTAAACCCCATGTAAGAGGAGGGGGAGTAAACTAATGGTAGAGGCTGAAATATAAATGAGTTCAAATATGCCTCTAGAACGGAGAGGAGGACTGAGGACTTTGCACAGCTCTGCCTTACTTAAATCCAGTTTGCATGCAAGTCTAGATATTCCTCTGGTGATGTCATTGATCCTCTGAGAACAAAGGACCACTACCTTGAACAACAAGTTCAAATAGTTTTTCAATAAACAAATTCATATATGGCAGAAGATATAAAGGAGCTATAATTTCCACCAGTGGATAGAGAACCTCTAACCACAACCACCATCATGAGATCACAAATTAATCAACATTGTGACAGAAGTTGGGGTTGTTTAAGGTGTTTCTCTAAACTTGGAAGATGAGCAGTTATAGAAAAGCTTGTTTTGAATTGTGTGCTGGGGGAAGGAATCAGAGGGGAGTCATTGTTCTAATCTATTCCAACATTTCTCAAATCTAATAATAACAATCTATTTCTCAAATCTATGATAAGAAAAAACTAAATCCTGAAGATTTACTCTAGTAATAGTATTTTCATTCATCAAAGGAATGTCCACCAATTGGGGAATGGCTAAACAAGTTGTGGTATATGGTTGTGATGGAATATTATTGTGTTATAAGAAATTACAAGCAGGATGATTTCAGAAAGGCATAAAAAGGCTTTTATGAACTGATATATAATGAAGTGAACACAACCAGGACAACATTATACACAGATACAGAAATATTGTTTGATGAATGACAATTCTTTTCAGCAATACAATGATCAGAGACAATCCCAAAGGACTAATGATGAAGCATACTATCCACCTCCAAAGGAAAAAAAACCCTGATATTTATTGAACACAGACAGGAGCATTCTATTTTTTGCTTTGATTTTCTTTCTTTTATTCAAGTTTTCTTATACAAGATAACTAATATGGTAATGTTTTACATAATTGCACATGCATAACCTATATCAGATTGCTTACTGCCTCAAGGGGGAGGGAGGGAAGAAAGGAGGAATAGAATTTGGAACCTTAAAGAAAAATGTTTATTATTTTTTAAAAAATAGTATTTCCATTACCTGACAGACACCCATGTTCCTTATATCCATGGAGTCTCAACTTTCTTTTGGTTTCTGACCACAATGGGCCCAAATTGGGCTCATTTCTCTCATTCCTTTCTAGGCACCTTCTGTTAATAAGTATAGACAGAAAAGACTATAGAGGGTATATTCTCATGTACAAAATAGTAAGTTGACTAGTAAATAAAGAATTAAATCAGTCCCTCAGAGATTCTTTATGACTTTTTTTAATCCTACCCTTCACAGAATAGGATGACTACTATATTGGAAAAAAATTGCAGTTTCTGAGGGATAAATATCCAACGAGGAATCAAGTTTTATTGATGCTTCAATTGAGTTGTGGATAAATGAGGATTTAGCCCAACTTTTTACCAAACAAGTAGGGCCCTAGTATTCCTGCGCCCTACATTTGTCCATCAAGTAAGAAAATATGGAATTGGCCTGTAACTTACGTATTCTAAGTAACTAAGAAATACTGAAACACTCCCTACAGAACACATGGAATAAAAGCCCTCTAAAGCTAACAGGGCCTTGATAAAGATAGATTTTTTCATTTGATCCATTTCCTCGCCAAATTTTGATAAGGATACTGATTTTACAATTCACAAGCTCAGTGACAATCAGTGGGGTTGGGTCATGCTTTGAGTGAATGACTCATGGAAAAATAGCTTTTAAGCAATGAGATATAGCAATAAACTGATAATATCCAAGAACAACTGTAGGCATCATGTCACTGGGAGAACTGAAGTCAAGGATGCATGTGCAGCCAGCTGTGCTTAAGGTACAAGGTTGCTTCCTATCAGGTTCACCTAGGTTGTTATGTCTGAAGGTATAGAATTTAGGTATTTTTTTTCCAGGGTATTTTTTTTAAGCAGGAAGGGTGTCAGGGTGAATTAGGATAATTGAAAAAATATTGAGTGATCAGAAGCTGCCATACTATTCTTGTTATTAGGTCTTTGTATAGATGTAATCTTGGCTTCATCAGGTAACTGTACTAAATATTCCAGCTCTCCACTACCAGGGCAATTAATCCTGGAATGTGTTAGTCCTGTACTGGGATGAGGAAATAGGAACTAATTTGGTAAACAAATGATATGTAAAATCTATACCCGGAGAGAATGGCAAGTGACAAAAGGAATTGCAAATGCCCCTAAACGCTCCCTTCCTTCGATTGGCAGAGAGAATCTAACACATACACACAGAGGAGATGGAGCATAAAATTGGGCGTACTCATTCGAAGGTTTGTTTTGATTTTTTTAATCATTTCTTCTTCTTTTTTTTTTTTTAAGGAGCTGAGAGAAGGCGGGATCCTCCAGTACGATGAGGCTGTCTGCCGAGGTAAACAGACGTAGTGAAAAGACGCTGTGTACTCCTGAGAACATGTTTTCTAAATTTTAAGTAATCAGAGGAGAGCGATGACCAATTATCTCTGGAATCGCTGAGAGAAGGCAGCCTCCTCCGCCTGGAGAAGACATTCCAGCTAGAGGAAAGATAAGGAAGCGACCGCAAGTGAATGAACTTCCTTCAGCTGCCTGAGGTGAGGAGCTGGAGGGAGCCGGCCATGCCAAGTTTGAGATTGTTCTTAAAATGATTAAAAACAGTTCATACCCCCCGGCTAGGTCAACCTTGCAAATGCATATGAAGACGCCCTGCTGAAGCTCCGGAGAGACGGGCTCATCCTTTGAGGCCAGCTGGAGCAACAGGCTGAGAAATCAATCATTTAAAAAAAATCCTCTAGCGCCTAGATCCAGGAACCTCTCTCTGGAGCTTGGTCTCTGGGACCTTCAATCTCAAGAATTGGGCAAGTCCCTTCGGGGTCTTCTCTCCTGGGAAACAAAAACAAAAAAAAAGGCAACCTGGAACGAAGGACAGGAGTAGCCCAGGAGGAGGGGGCCCTATTTCATTGTTCAGCTCTCCCTTACCCTCCTTCCACTTTTACCACAGACTCCCTCCCAGTCGAGCTGGGTTCTCTTCCCGGCCCCAGGGTCACCCCTTGCTCCCTTGGGCAAGCCCCAGCGGCCCCCGCGGAGCTAATCCCGCGTGCTACTCCAGAAAATGCCCTTGTTGAAGGGGCTGGCTGAAGAGGAGCAGTGGCTAATCGGATTGGGAAGGTCCTTGTAATCCCAGCTCGCCCGACCCGCCGGCTGCAGCCTCTCCAGCTCCCTCTCCAATATCACTAATGTCACATCTATTGGCTGCATTAGACAGATGCTGTAAAACTCACTCTCCCCCTCCCTTCTTCCCTCCCTTGCT
Organism: Dromiciops gliroides; assembly: GCF_019393635.1. Classification (NCBI taxonomy): domain Eukaryota; kingdom Metazoa; phylum Chordata; class Mammalia; order Microbiotheria; family Microbiotheriidae; genus Dromiciops; species Dromiciops gliroides. The sequence continues at coordinate 406,085,821 of NC_057861.1, forward strand.
GTTCGCCCGCCTGCTCTCTCACAATCCGATTCCTCCTAATACTTTCACTGTCATTAAATCCCGCAGCTTCCCCCCAGCCTTTTACTTTCCCCACTGGTCTTTTCCACGATGCCTTTTTTTTTTCCTTCGGGGAGGGGGGGGGTGGGCAACGTGGTCACCGTCTGGTGACTGAACAAAGCTATCTCGCCCTCTCTTGTTTGTCTTCCCTTCCTTAGCCCACCCCTAATCTGGGAGTGGGGCAGCTCCAAGGCGTTCCACAGGCGAAGAGACCAGTTCCACAGGCAGGGAAGGAGATCGACCCTTGCCTTCCCGGAGCCCAGATAGGAGCAATTAAGAGACTCCAGATTTAGCTTCCCCTGGAACTGCTCCCTTAAATGATTTAATAGACATAAGTTTTTATTCGATCTAGTCGGAGATGGGAGAAGGAAAGCAAAACAAAACTAACAGACAAAAAAAAACCCCTAAAAAACCCCAAACAACCCTCGCTACGTTTTAAAGAAACTTTAAAATATCTATCCAGAAATAAGAGTATTTTCCATTCTCTCCCCCTCTTTCCTTTTTTCCCTCCCCGGTCTAGTCTACTTCTTAACTGTTCTTGATCTTTTCCCGTATCCCCCTTCTCCCTTTCTCCTCATCCCCACCCACTCTTCTCGATTTTATTTGCCTTGTGCTAGCTCTGGGTCAGCGCACCCTTTGTGAAGGCGGCTGGGGTTGAGGGGGATGGGGATAGAAGGGGGGGGGTGTTTGTGTGTGTTTGCTCTCTGTCCCTTTTGTTGTTTTCTCCCCTAACCCCGGAGAAATGAAACACACATGCAGGTCTGTCTCCTCATATTTTCAAATGTTTCTCACACTATTGTCCCTCCCAGCTCATTGAAAGTGCAAAGTGAAAACAGATGCATTAGGGATGTGAGTGTGTGTGTGTGTGTGTGTGTGTGTGTGTGTGTGTGTTGTTTTTTGAAGGAAAATCCGAGCAGGAAAAAAAAAAAGGCCGAGCTGGGCCTTTCTCCCCCCCCCCCCCACGATAAGCGATACCTAAGATATAAATTAATAATGCTCATCTACCATTCTTGATTAGCACGAAGGTGCATTTTGGTGAGATTTTATCATTTCCATGTGTCTGGACAGCACGAAGAAATCAATGGGGAAGAGATCTATAAATCAGCCATCATGTCAAGACAAATCAAAATAATGCTTCTATTATTTCAATCAATAAACCATTTTTATACCCAACATCTGATATACACAGTATGTCCCTGTGTTTGCTTTTGGAATTTGCAGACCTGCTTTATACCAAAACAAACCTTTCAGAGACGTGTCAATAAAATTAAAATTTTAAAAGGAGGACCCTTAGTCCCAGCTTCGCTTTCATGCCATTCTCTCCCATGTGTCGTTGTGCCATTCGCCATTCTCTCTTTCAAAATCATACCTCTAAAGTCCGTTGGCGCGGGGGGGGGGGGGGGGAGGCGGTTAGAGGGAGAAAAGCGACTGGGTTTGCAAGATAGAGAAAGCAGCAACAGGCAAAAACACTAAGGCAAACCTCTCTGGACTTCTATTCTCTGAAAATATTCCTGATGTTTATCCTATAGAGGTCGCATTCAAAGTCTGACACACTCCTCCCACCCGCCTCCAAAAACAAAACTACCACCCACTACAGCCACTACCTTCCCTGGAGCAGGTGTATGCCCCATTGCAAAGCACTAATTGGGGTGAGGTTGCCTGCTAAAAGAGGACTGGCTGGAATTGGCTTTGTCCGTGGGTAGACAGGGCTGAACTCTGGGAAAAACGTTCTGCTAGCGTGGAGTGAACCTCTAGCTAGGCATTGGGACTGACTGGGATCACAATCCTACCTCTCAGTGTAGGGGGCAGAGGGATTGTAACACACTACTACGAAGAGATCTGATGGATTTTTCCTGAGTTTGAATGTGGATCCCAGTTCTTTGCCTACCTAACAACTCGCATCAAACAACTATGTCCCAAGCATTTTCTTTGTTATATGAAATTGTTCTATCCAGCTCCATCTGTCCTCCGTAAATTCATAATCCTGCTTGATACCATCCCTAATCCATTTCTTTCCAGGGACATAGTGGAGGGGAGATTAATAATCTTTAGCGGTAGACCCCCAAACAGTCTAAGATCCCGCATATTCATTGCTTAAATTAAACAGATGTCTTCTTACCACACCCTGCAGTTCAGCCTATGATTTAATTTGGGAAAGAATAATATTGTCTTAATTGATGATGTTCATAAACAAAATTCCAAATTCTTGGGAGCTTGGAGATTTGGAGAGTTTATCTCAGGCTACAATATCACTCACACAACTGTATCCAAATCAGTGATGCAGACTGAAAAACATGCAAGTAAACTGGATGCACCATGGTTGTTTTAACATTAAAAGCTAGTTGGGGTTTCTTTCCGCCTTCAGAATTTCACCCTGGGGATGTCTCTGTGCTTGCCTCTCTAAGTCTCTGTCTCTCCTCTCCTTTCAACCTTCCAGTATTGTTTGTTGACAGGGGTGGGGGTGGGGGGTGGGGAGAAGGTTAAGGAGAGAGCAGGAAATGGAAGGAGCCTCAAGGCTGAGGTGTATCAAGGAAGACTGGGGGGGGGGGGGGACTGATTCTTCTCTTGATTTTCTTCCTCTAATGCCTCTGCTTTGGAGGTGCAATGTTCCTAATGATTACGTGGTTTCTAAGATTTAGGAACTCTGGTTTGTCCAAACAAAGCATTCTGGGTCCTCTTCTTTCACCCCTCCTGCTCCAATCGCACCTCCCCCTGGCTCCCCAGTACCCAAGCACTCAAAAGACTTTTGCTCGCCGGGTTGCCAATCTAGTTTGGTTCTTCCTTCCACAATTAGCGCTCCAGAACGATTTCTAATCTCATTGTGTATTGCTGCCTGGAACACACGTTTAGATTTTTGTGGTTCGTTTTCAATTTTCGGTCCCAGAATTAGATTCAACTGCGAAAGAGAAAGCCTTTACCTTTTTTCCCTTTTTTTTTCTTTTTTCTTTTCCGGAATCATTGTCTCCATCCCTTCCATAACCCCATTCCTATACACCTATGATTCCGACAACGAGCTTTCCAGTGTCCTTTCTTAGAGTTCAACCTTACCAATAATAATACTGATAATAATAATGTTCTTGTGCCAGAGGATATTTGTAGAAAGTCGAGCCGGAGCAGGCTTTCCTGGGGTCACCATTTGAGAGTGTCTCCTCGCTGTGGCCTTTGATAAATAAGGGGGAGTAGAAAGCAGAAGTGACTGAAAGGTGACCTACGGAGGCTGCCTTCTTCTTTGAAGACCCCAAGGACTGGCCGCGGGTCTAGGGCTAATTGTTCCTAACCCCTGGGGAGAGGTGAAAGCGCCAGAAGTCAGAGGTTAGTTGAATTCCCCTGGAGAAGTCCCGCGCCGTAGCGGATAGGACACCTGGGAAAGGTGCCCAGCTTTACTATTCGAATTAGACATGAGGTCTTAGAAAAACTTGAAGGAAGGGAGGAGAGGGTATGAATTAGGAAGCGAATAAGAAAGATGCTTTCCTTATCCTCAATGTAAATGGGATTTATAAATTACCTTAGTCCTGATTAACAAACCCTATCCCCTAGCTCTCTTCTAGTCCCCGGCCTGGGGTGCAGCCACTAGATCAGCCCACAGATTTGTCCGTTTCTAAAATGGAAACCCCGTTTCAATAACATCTCTGGAAAGCTGGAGCTGAAAATGCTTTGTTCAAAAAAGAGAACATTATTTCAAGTTTCTCTCTCTCTCTCTCTCTCTCTCTCTCTCTCTCTCTCTCTCTCTCTCTCTCTCTTTCCAACAAAATCCTATTTCCGAAAAATAAATAAATCTAACTCGTTTATTTTAAAAGTCATATATATATACATACATATATATATGTATATATATAAATTTTTATGGTACAGGGGAATTTTCTTTTTATCGTGGAGTTGAGAGACGTAAAGACAAGTAAGAATAATAAAGCTTTTCTATGCTTTTCATAATTTCAAACCGAATTTAAGTGTTGGATCATCAGTTTTCCCTTTGTCTACCCGAGTTGTAAATAATGGCTTTGAGATTAGCTAATTAAGGTGCATTAATCACTGATGGAAAGAGAATAAATCAAAGCCTTGTTCTAAATTTCAAACTCACCAGTATAGATGTGCATAGCAACTATATCTGGAGCAGATAGGTGCTGTTTAAATTACTGGGCTGCAGAGTAAACCAAATCCACTTCGGTTTTTAAAAAAATGAATATTGTCTTTATACAGACCAGTTGTGCTGTTAAATGAAGTCTGTTCCTCTACCCCCACCTCCATTCTTATTCAATTTCGAAAACAAAGTGAGTAGATGCCTAGTTTGGTTTAAAATCTGCCAGATTTAAACTCTACATGGCATTTTGCTAACTTTGGGAATGGGAGGGATAAAATACAAGATAACATAGGCGGCAGGTAAACATTTTATATTAGCATTTCGTTTTACTCAGATAAGCAGGTTATATAGAAAAATAAGACTGCATTCTTTTAACCCTCTACATAATATAATCAAAATCATTAGGTTCTGGTTTGTGAAAAGGTAAAGCAAGCATTCGGGGTTTCTCTCAATAGGATAAGGTTCTTCCCCCACGTTGAATTTTGCAGCACCCAATGATATTAACTACCTTCCAGCTTCAACAGAGACCTGCACATTATTTGTAGTTTGCACCATTTCTGCACTAACAAAAGAAGCTTTAAATAAGTACATGTCATAAAACAACAAGCCAGTCCCTAGGAGCAACTAAAAATTTATTCGTTTCACGCAAAGCCCTCAAACAGTAAACTGCGGACAAATCCAGAACCTAGTTATGAGATCTTCCCCCATTTTCCTTTGCCTTCTTTCTTCCTCTGTTCCTGGGTCCGTATCCAATGCTCACCAATGTACGGATACGTAACCCTTTTCATTTGCTGCTAGAGACATATGTGTTGATTGGAATGATTTTTTTTTCACATGATCTCATTTAATTCGCGCTTCCCTGAATCCCAACAATGTGTAAGTCTCATCGAAAATGTGCCCTTCTGGAGTGAGTGCCAACCACCAGTTCTTAAAGGAGACACAGAGCGTACCTGCTTGAAGCCTGGCAGCCCTTTCTCGGTAGTAGCCAGGTCTCCAGCCTGAAATCTGTCCCCCAAGTATGGCTTAGAGAAGACTTCACATTCCCGACACTAAAGCTCCCCGCACAATGTGCTGTGTCCTTAGCTGGGCAGTTCTGCCAAGTGCAGGTGGCTAACTGTCTGTATTCTAAACCCTCTTAATAGCACAGCCTCTATACCCTCCCCTCTCCTCCCCCCTCTCCTTCTTCTCTCTCGCTCTCTCTCTCTTTTTCAGTCAAGAACCTTATAATTAATTTTAAGTTACTCAGTGTACCGTATCATTAAAAGCAGACTCGAAAACAGCGTCAGAGACACAGAGAAGGGGGGAGAAATGGGGGGAGAAAAGGGGAGAGTCGGGGAAAGGGAGAGGGGGTTGGGGGAAGGAAAGAGAAGAAGGGGCTGATTTACATAAAGCTTTGTCTTTAGTGGTTCTCGAACTGCCAAGGGTTATAACGCTAATTACACAAGATTAATGTGGGGATTGTTCTCCATTGGTTACTAAGATTTATTTAAACAGGGGACTGCATAAGACCCGAAGACTTCTATATACCAACCCACCGAGCCACCCCAGCTTGGGCTCTCTCCCGCTGGAGAAAGTCAAGTTTATCCAAGTCCAAGGAAAAAGAAGAGGAAGCTGCTCATGATCACCCGCACCAGCCCGCGCGCATCTGGGTGTACGTGCGTGCCTGGGATTTTTTTTTTTTTAACCCGTACATGTCTGCCCTAAGAAATAAAATAAATTAATTAATAAATTAAATCTAGCTCCCTGGCTTTTCCATCCCTGCCTGCTCTAAAAGCCTCACTCCTTCCCCTCCTCCCCTTCCCCCCGTGGAGAGGTCTCCTGCTGGAAGCCTGGAGTCCATCAAAGGGAACCAATCCCTGTGCCCGAGCGCCCCCTTGTGTCTCCCTACGAGCCTAGGAGAGCCTTCGACGCGACCGGCCCCAGCTGGGTTGAACGGTCCGATGCTGTCCCTTAGCGGACTGGAAGGGGAACAGGCTCCCAGGGTTGAGTAGCATGAAAACTCCGAGGATTGCATTTCTCTGCCGATTCGTGCACGGACCTCCCGTGACAAAGTGAAGTCTCGGCGATTCGGGAGCAGAAACGAAAGACAACTTTAAAAAACAAAACAAAACAAAACAAAATTTAAAAAGCCCAGCACCTTCACCTGGCCTGTCCTAGGATTCACCAGGGCTCCAAGATCCTTTCCCAGCCTCTCAGCCCCTTCTGGAGGCCAGGGATGGTATCTCCTTGTATCTTGAAAGCATTGTTGTTTCTTTTCTTCTTTTTTTCTTTTCTTTTCTTTTCTTTTCTTTTCTTTTCTTTTCTTTTCTTTTCTTTTCTTTTCTTTTCTTTTCTTTTCTTTTCTTTTCTTTTCTTTTCTTTTCTTTTCTTTTCTTTTCTTTCCTTTCCTTTCCTCCTTCCCTCCTTCCCTCCCTCCCTCCTTCCTTCCTTCCTTCCTTCCTTCCTTCCTTCCTTCCTTCCTTCCTTCCTCCTTCCTTCCTTCCTTCCTTCCTTCCTTCCTTCCTTCCTTCCTTCCTTCCTTCCTTCCTTTTTTTTTTTTGAGACAGGGCTCATGTTGGCCAGAAGATAGATAAAGATGGCTATTTTAAAAGTTTGGAAATGATGGAAACCATCAAGCTTTTAATATTATATCTCGCATGATGTGATGAGACAGATTTTGGATTAATCTATAATTTCTCCTATGCTCTTTCCACCAGTACAGATGGAAAATTTCCCATGATTTATTTCACTAATTCTAGAGTTGAGAGACACACTGAGATTAAATGACTCACCCAAGGACACAAAGCCAGTGTCAGAGGTCTGCTCAGTGGCAACCTCCCCACCCCTAAATTTCCTTTTCAAACATGAGCATTGTGTAATGGTTTGTATACTAGACTGAGAGCCAGTAAGACCTGAGTTCAAATCTCATCTCAGATATCTACTAATTGGGGAAACCATTCAAAAATCTCTCTGTAATTCAGTTTCCTTATCTGTAAAATGGTTGGGGGTTGAACTCAAAAGACCTTAGATCAGTTCTAGCTCTAAATCTATGATGCCATGATCCTTTTGCTGTCTTGGGCAGAAAGAACATGAGGTTGAAAAATAATTAATGAAAAAGCATTTATTGAGTGCTTACTATTTTTCAAGAGCTATAAGACCTGGGGATAAAAAAAAATAAAGCAAAAACAGTTCCTGCCCTCAAGGAGTTTGCATTCTAATGGAGAGACAACATATATAGAGGAGTGATGGTCAGGGGGAGGTATTTTGATCCCTAAAGTTTTAGGGGTGTTAAGTAGGACCATAGGGAACTAGACTGATCTATTCTCTTCCAAAAACAATGACAATTAATTCTTAGTTGATTTAATCATGATTCCACAATGGGAAGGGGGGAAAGAGTGGGCAAGAGGGGGACAGGTCAGCAAGTGAAGATAACTAGCAGTAAAGCAAGCCATAAAGTAAAGAATGCCTGGGACTTGCCTGAAATAGTGGGCCAGGTGAGGCACTTGCTAGACAAGACAGCAGGCCCCAGGGCAGAGGCTGTAAATATCATTGCATTTTTTCCATGACATCCTAGATTCAGATAATTTTTATCATCAAGGAATTCTTAGAGCTTTAAGGGGCCTTAGAAATAACTATTCAGTCTCCTTGTTTAGAACATGAGGAAACTGAGATCCACTGACTCACAGTCTGTTAGTATAGGTTGGTGCCCAGAACCCCATTTCCCTGGAAGTTTTAACCTTTGTAATCCTCAAGATACATTTGTATTGTCAATGCATCGTTGTAGTTATTCATTGTTATAAATGATCTTAAGATACATATTTTATATTTCTGGATAATGAACACTAGTGCAATAGCCAAGTTAGAGGAAAGTGTAAATGTGTGTCTGGGTGTCAGTATATAGAGGCTCAGTGACCTCCTGGCTACTTAGAGCCCAAGGGAAAGGACATTCCATTCCAGCTGGGGATGTTCCCATTCATGCTCTGGAACACTGCTAATCTCTTCTTCAAAACTGCCCTGCTTTATGTCTCATTCCCTCAAGAACCCTGTCCTCTGCTACATGAGTTAGCATCTCTCTCTCTCTCTCTCCATCCTTTCAACCATCCATCCATTTATTTATCCATTTACCTAGACACATAGATTTAGATTCATGTCTATAGTTGATATCAAGACACACATTTTACCCTTCCATATAACTTGGGTGTTACACAAGGGTTCATTTTCCACAAATACAAAACATATAATATGTGTAGACAGAGGATAGATGATTAGATAGATAGATAGATAGATAGATAGATAGATAGATAGATAGATAGATAGATAGATAGATCATAGATATGGGAGAGCTGTGGAATTTTCCTGATAAGGAATTCTCAGTGTAAAAATCTTTTCCAGGTCGGCAGATCCTGTAGTTCATTTGCGCCTTATAATCTTAGAAAGTTGCCTGAGAGTGTGAGATATTAAGAGATCTGGCCATGACCACACAGCTAGCACATATCAGAAAAAAAAGACTTGTGTCATGTCTCCTTGACTCTAAGACATGCTTTTTCCATCTTCCCAAACTGGACACAAAAGGAGTTTCCTATGCTGATGACATTACTGGTTCGGATAATATATATAATACACATGTATAACATATATAGATAATATATGTCAAATAACACATGTATATGAACATAGAAGTAATACACATGAATGCAGATGGCTATGCAGATATAGGTTATAGAAATCTATCTGTATAAATGTATATAAAATACAGATATATTATAGCATTGTTTTGAATAAATATGAGAGAGATTCAAGTGGAACTTTTATGGCCTCTTGTTGTCTATAAGTTTTTCTTTATCTTGACTGGGATTATAGGTTCTTTTGAGGTGTCACATTCCTAATTGCTTTCCACTAGCATAGTTGATTAATAATAAACACAGCAGAATCTATATATGTATGTGTATGTGTATATGTATACAGCTGTGCATATACACACAGATAGATTTCTATAATCTATATCTACATATCCATCTGCATTAATTTATATCACTTCTATGTTCATATCCTACCAAAGTAATTGTTTGCAAGGGGCCAACAGAGTCTACTTTCTATTGAAGTGGAAAATAACACTAGCATTATACAGAATGCCCCCAAAGTCTTAAGTTTTCAGTTTTAAAGTAAACTAAGACTTTTGGGACATGCTATAGAAACACCTAAAATAAATGTATATTACTATGTATGCTCTTCCCCACCTTACAATCCATATTGATTAAGTACCATCTGATCATATCATTTAGTAAATTTTATCCTCATTAATGAAAACATCCATCCACCTTCACAAAGTACTTTGAGGAAAAAATTAAATTTGGTTTCCTCTGCCACATTTTTTATTTTTGTTTAATAGGGATAAAAGGATGAGATGGATGATAGGAGGTTGTTTGCAGTTAGCTTCAGTAAGGATTTGGGGCAAAACACATTGAAAACTCCTGCTTTATTTCAATCCTCCATCAAAATCAGGTCAATGTCAATAGCTGGCAAGCTGCAGGACTGGCTAAGTTATAGATTCTGCTGTGTTTATCATTAGTCGACTATGCTAGTGGAAAGCAATTAGGAATGTGGCACCTCAAAGGAATTTGTAATCCTGGTCAAGATAAAGAAAAACTTATAAACAGCAACAAGCCGTAAAAGTCCCTCTTGAATTTCTCTCATATTTATTCAAAACAATGCTATAATATTTTCCCCTTTTAATTGTTAAGTTGTATAAAGTATTAAAATGAAGTATTGAACACATTAATATCTTTTCAAATTATTTTAGGAGGTAATTCTTTTCTTTTTTCAAAAGTCACTAAAAGAATGAACATTTCAAAAACTTGGGTCCTGAAATAGCTCACACTCCATACCTCATTCGTGACAGGAGCTTCAGAACTTTCTTATCTGTGTTATACTTTCCAACCTTGTGAATTTTTTGATAATAAATAAGTACCAGTTTGGTCAAGGGATTTACTTTGAAGTCATGCTGGTATTTAAGATTTTCACAGTATCCTTGACAACTCAAAATTCCTGGTTGAAATATTTTTTTGTTATTGTGACACAATTGCTTAAAAACAAAACCATCGCTTCTCTAGACTGTTTAAATTAAAGATACAAGTACAAATAATTGAGATATATGCATTAAGACATAAAATAGAAATTTGGGTGGATTAGAGTTGCCCTTCTTTCTCCCTTTCAGTAGCAATCTAGAAGCTGGGTGACTTCCTGGCTTCTTAGATCTCAAGAGAAAGGACATCCCATCCTATCTGTGCCTCTCCCCATTCATGCTCTAGAATTTTCTTGAGCCCCTTTACAAAATTTACCTGCTTTGTGTCTCCTTCTACCCAATTTTTGTCCTCTGCTAGATGAGTTAGATCATATCATAAACTAATCCATGTTAATGCATATTAAGATTAGGCTTATGACTAGGTGCAAAAGGTGATTTCTTTCATGCTTTAATTTAATGAGTAATAAGAAATCTCATCCCCCACCCCCTCAACTTCCTCACATGTCAAAGTGCATGAAATTCTTCCATGAGAGATTCATGCTTTTAGAGTGAAGGCATTTCCCTCACCAGGAATCTTCTTTTACAATTCAAAATCCCTGTAAAGGGTAACATTTTAAACTGTTAGTCATTTACAATTTAGTCTGAATTCTTTTTAATCATATCGCTTTCATCCATGATAGGAGATGTTTGGAGACTATGAGGGCCTCAAAATAAAAGGAGAAGAGAATGATAATAGTGGAAGGCAGGAAAGGAATACAGAAAGGGAAATAGAAAGTTCTGATGACAAACTTCGCATATTTCACAATTGTGCCAGTTCTATGTATTCATTTTATCATGTGACTCCTGGAAACAATCCCGAATCCAAAGGAATAATTATTATTATTGGAATTTCAGACCACTGAAGGATGATAGAGGAATTTTGGCAGTAGGAGAGGTTGAGTGGGGAGGAGCCCACACTCACAATACATCTCTACTCATACTAGAGGAATCTGATATACTAAGTAATAAATTTCAGACTTTATGTTTGGTATTCATATCTCTGATTTGCTGATTTTTCTATTGATTTGCTACTTTGATTGCCTTTAAAAAAATTAGCTGACCTCAGCTAACCACCTTAGCTTCCTTTCCTCAAAGGGAGTCAGTCAAGAGGATCCTCAGACACAGATAATGAAAACTGCCTGTTAATGTGGGTTAATGTGTTGACCCCTCCAGGTAGCAGATTCAGTGTTGATCATTATCAAGGGGGAAACGTTGACAGTCACAGACAGGCCTCTTAGAACAACTGGCATGAAAGCAAAGGTCACAAAATCACAGAATCTCAGAGTTCAGCCTCAGAGGCTCTTTATAAACTTAAAAAAAAAAAGCTAAGAAAAATGGGAATTCTGCAGGTGAATCAGGAAGGCCCAGGGGCTCTCTGAGTGAGGGGGTATGATTGCCTCTAAGATCTTTTTTTAATTAGTGGAATCAGTTTGAAGATGGAATTTGACATTGCCTTTAGAACAGGTAATGAATGTACTCTCACTAACACTATCGAGAGACACACAAATGAAGTATAATCTTCACCTAGCATATCCTTATTGAAGTGTTCAAAATTGCTTTCCTCTGATATCTAGGAGCCCCTGTGAATGCTCCATTGCTTCCTTGACTTTTTCTTGCAGCCAGATGCCTAGGTTATAAATTTGTGTCATCAAGCACAGGCCCTGTTCACCCTATGAGCCCCTGAGATGTTCCTCTTAACTGCAGAGTTTCCAGTTTTACTTTGTTTTGTTGCAGTTTATACAGAGATTCCCAGTCTCTACAATGTTCTTTGTCTCTGTACCATTATTGCTTCCCCAAAGAGTTCTTTCTAAGATGAACTAAGGTTTTAATGCTATTTTTTATCCTTACTGCTAATTTCTTTAAAGCACAAATGACTAGTTTTCCAATTAATATCTCTCCTTAGCTAAGAATACTTTGATTTATTGACTCATGTTTATGTCTCTGCCAGACACATGTATGAGTGGCATCCTTCTTGATAAAACTTGTGTTTAGATTTTACTAGGAAAAAAAATACCATTCAGATGAATGTTCACTCAGACCGGGGATCCATTCTTTGCTAGGTGATGTTATTATTCCTTATCAAACATTTCATTTCCCTACATTTAGTGGCATGGTGAAGAGTATTGAGCTTGGAGTCCAGAGACCTTCGTCTTAACTACCTGAAGAACCTTGTAAGAGGCACTGAACTCTTCTGGGTCTCAGTTTCCCTGTTTATAAAAAGACTAGATGAGAGTTCTCTGAACCTTTTTTTGAGCAGCAATTTTTATCACACAATTTTAGTACATTTATGTTTACTTATTTATAAATTATGTACACATAGTATGCTCCTAATAATCCCATACATTACAAAAGAAGAGTGACTGAACCTTTGGTTTCATTGATTAGAGAATCTGACATATGAGGAAACTCCCTCTCTGTGATAGTCTCATGAGCTGCCTAGAGCAGAGGTGTCAACTCATGGCCTACTCAACGTGAGTGTAGCTGGAATTAAGTTAAAATGTAATTGGGAAATGTTTAACAAAATAAATAAAAATACAACTGGCCTAGAACATGGAGACCTTAAGTGATTTGGCCATGGTCATTAGGCCAATATGTATTGGAGGCAGAACTTAAATTGATGTCTTCCTACCTAGCTCTGTCGCCACTGAGCCATACTGCTTCTCATATACTATAAAAGATGATATATGTGTTGGAAAATTTGATTTCATTTATCAATGTTGCAAAATTCCTTTTAAAAAACTTGGTTTAACACTTTGTAAAATAATCTTTGGAAGTTCAGTTAAGTTTGATTCTTGATTGGAATGGTTGTCATTACTGAAAAAGATACTTGACAAAGATCTACGGATCTAAATGAAAAATACTGTATTATTGGCTGTGTTCTCCAATTCACAATACTTGATTTTCTTTCTTTTTTTCTTTTTTTGGTGGGGCAATGAGGGATATGTGACTTACCCAGGATTACACAGCTAGTTAAGTGTCAAGTGTCTGAGGCCAGATTTGAACTCAGGTCCTCCTGAATCCAGGGCCAGTGCTTTATCCACTACATCACCTACCTGCCCCTGTTATTTTAAATTTTCAAAAAAGGTTCAAAGCTCACATTAAACTTTTCATTTGGAAGATTTTTAAACCAATTAGAAAATTATTATTTTCCAAAGTTTATTAAGTGTGTTAACATGAATGTTTTATAATTGATATATATTGTATTCATCAAGCCAGAGAGGAAAGCATTTATTCAGGAAAAATTGATGTTCAACAGTGTCAGATGTTTCAGAGAGGCCAATAAAGCTGAGGACTGAGAAATGGCCATCAGATATGGCTATCAAGACACAAGTGGTAATTTTGGAAGAGTTTATTTGAGTAAGGAGTCAAGGATGATGAGGAGGTTGAAAATATCAAAGGCTAAAAGGATGATAATATCCTTCTGGGAAACTGAGGGGTTCATTTATTGGGAAAGATAATGTTGGAGTTATGGAATGCAAATCTCAATGTATTCATGCCTGATTATGCTAGGTCACACAGTCTTTTGCACCAAAATGAAACGAAAAGAACTAAAATGAAAAGGAAGGGTGAAGGGGTGGGGATTATTACTCATTGGCTACTACCCTAGAGCAGAGGTCAGTGCATGACCACAGAAGGATGTGCAATAGCTATATGCTGGGAGTTGAGGTGCATAATAAACTGAGAAGTGAGATTTGGGAGGAGATTTTGTTTGAGCAACTGCTTTTTATGCTGGGGTCTTTGTTAGGTTATTGAGCTTCCAAACCCTGGAAAATGGAAATCCATGGGGAGGAGGAGGGCAAAGAATGAGGGTTGTGTGGAGATATAATGAATGATATGGTTAGTGTGAATGTAATGGAGACAAGTCCATGATTGTTATAGGGAAAGTGGAACATAGTCCATCTTTCCACTCTCCAACTGGTTAATCATTCACCCCCTTGAGCTCAGCTCAGATTTCCTCCCCACTAGGAGACTAAGGACACACTTTGGAGACCATTAGATTACACAATATTTAAGTTCCCTTCTAACTCTTATTCTGTTATTGAATGATTAAAACCATACAATTTAGTATTAGATTTTTAACATAGGTGGCACAACCAGACTTCCCATTGGCTTTCCTTATGCTTTCCCCTGCACTACTCAAAGGAAATGAGTACAAACAGCTGCCCATCACTGCTATATTTACTGTCAATTATCTTGAGAAACCGGTCTTTATAGGATTCACTCACGAAGCTACAGAAACCACTTTTTTCCCCCTGCAGAGGACCATGTTACTTAGCATATCCTCTGCTGCCACCTGCTGTTCAATCTGCATCCAGTAGCTTCTCCTTTCTTGCTCCTTTGTGTTAGAAGTAGTGGCTGCTTGCTTTAAGATGCTGCTATTCATGAGTATGAGTGATACAAAACCCCAGCACTTTTCACAAGAGAGATACAATCTGGGTACTGTCCTTGAGTTTAGGGAGAAAGGATCTTTTTTCTCTTTGCCTCTGCAGCTGTGAAAAAATGCCCATCAGTGACCAGTAACAGCACACATAGTATCAAATGCCAAATTCCCAAGTCTTTTTGGACCTTTTTAGTCTAACTCAGAGACCCAAGGGGGTCTAAAACCTTGTTCCATTCTAGAACAAGCCTAATCTGGAACAACTCTCTCTTTGTAGAAGAAGCACTGAGAAACTTCATTTCCCTCTGAACTGAAACTGAAACAAGGAAAAGAAGGGACGAAATTACTAAGAACATGATCCCTAGTTCTAAGAAACAGTACCTTCAAAGGAATAAAGTGGTCACACTCTCATAGGTCTTAAAATATTCAAATTCACCTACAGATGTTCTTTTCTTTGGCTCTGATTTAGAGTTCTAGATACAAAACCTAAGACCCACACCAACACAGGGCCAGCAGTCAAGATACTCCCTAGGAATAGATTAAAGAAGCTTTTCCTTTGGAGTAAAACTCAGCTTTTTATCTCTATCTGTTCTTTATCTCAGCCTAAGTTAGACTCAAACAAATGGCTTTATAACTCCAAAAGCTACCTTTAGTAAGGTTCCCTTCCTAGCATTCAGAATATAATGGCAATCTTTTTTTTTCTGTATCATAGCCTTTTAGAATCCTAAGACCAGAGAATTTAGAGCTGGAAGGTATCTTGTTGTTCAGTTGTGTCTTTGTGACCCTATTTGGGGTTTTCATGGCATAAATACTAGTGTGGTTTGCCATTTCCTTCTCCAACTCATTTTACAGATGAGGAAACTGAGGCAAACAGGGTTAAGTGACTTGCCCAGGGTCACACAGCAAGTAAATGTCTGAGGGCAAATTTGAACTCAGGAAGAATCTTCCTGACTTCCAGACCTGGCATTCTGTACACTATGCCACCTAGCTACCTCAGAAGGTATCTTAGAGGTTGTCTAATACAACCTGCCATTTTTACTGATAGGGGACCTGAACTCTAATTCATGAAGTAATTTGCCTAAGGGAATAAGTAGCAGAGTCAGCCCTCCAAACCAAGTTTCCTCTGCTGTTCTTCATTTTGCTACGTTGCCTTTAAAGGGTTTCCTGCTCTGGCATCTTTCACCTACTTCCAGAGGCAGGGATCTTCTCTAGGGTTTGAGCCCTAGCCCATTTGGAGTTTGGCTAAGACTTGGAGAAATGATTTGTGTTAGGGTAATTCTATCATACTAGAATGTTAGTCTAAGGTAAAAAACAATATTGCTTTTTGCTGTACACCAAGCTGTTATTTCCTTCATTCATCTCATACACATTTATCAACTGTGTGTAGGTTCCAAAGGTTGTCATGCTGGGGTGGGAGTGGGGATAAGCTCCCACTCTCTATAAAATGCTCCAATAGCATGTATCTCAAATAGCCTCTGACAACCGAAGCCCAACTCCTGGCCTTCTCATGGTGGAACTGTTTCCACTAACAGAAGAAGGGGTGAAGGTAAGTCACTGGTGCCTTAAAACCAGTTGCTTCGGGCAGGTGGGACTCTTTAGCCTTGGCAGGCAACTCATCTAGGGGAAGGAAAACCCTGATTTTAAACCTCCTCTGCCTTGCGGCTATACCCATATATGGGAAAGGCATCCGGAGTTAACCCCGAGGAAAAATCAGGAGTCGGAGTCCCTTAGGCAATTGGATGTTGGACATCACATCCCTCTGGCAACTCCTGCAGCGGCACTGGTGCCAAACTGTATTGGCTCTGCCTATCCTTTGGATCCACCAATGTTGCAGAGAGGGAAAACCTGCTGAATGGGCAACAGCTGATTTTCCATATTGATCTGCCCAGGCCAGCACCCTGGAGAGGACACTCCAGCTGCACAGCCACACTGTGGCCTGTGGCTCTTCAAGGCACTGATGCATGGTCGTCTGTGACTGGCGGAGGCCTACTACTGTGTGTAAGACCAGAATCCCACAGCTGGAATATATTATTTAAAATGTATTTTAACTTGATTACATTATATTGCCCAACTTGCTCCTAGTTGTCCTACCTCAATTTGCAATTAGGCAGTTGCTTAGAACTCCTACTCATCTCTGTTTTTCATACACATGCAGCCCAGTACAAATATATCATAATACATATTGGTTCTTATGACCCAATTGGCTACTATCTCCAATATTTATTACTATTCCTTTCTTGCCACATGATAAATCCAATTATCCAACATCAAGTTTAGAAATTAAACCCAGAATCCAAAATTATGTTAATCTTACACAAGCATGAGAGGATGCTCAAATATGTCCTGTGAGACCATAGATATATTTTACCCTTATGACATAGGCATGCCCTTAAGTGAGTGTTCTCTTAAGAACAAAGGTCTCACTGGAAACTTTTGGCTATATCTCTTAAGGATAAACTTCCAAATTTTGGAAAAAGTAGCTGTATAGATTCATAGCTCCCAATCAATTGCCCTTACCTGGCTTCTTTTTTTGTGAGGCAATTGGGGTTAAGTAACTTGCCCAGGGTCACACAGCTAGTAAGTATCAAGTCTCTGAGGTCAGATTTGAACTCAGGTCCTCTTGAATCCTAGGTCAGTGCCCTATCTACTGCACCATCTAGCTGCCCCTACCTGGCTTCTTCTATGGAATTTCCATGTTCCCAAATGAGCCACAAAGACCTGAAACACAAGGTCCCTTGACAACAAATCAAGCACTTGTTTTACTACTATGTACCACCAAGGATCAGCACAGAACATCCTCCAGTGATTGTCACACAGACTAAGTAATAATAGTTATCGTTTATACAGTGCTGCATTTTACAAACATTATGTCATTTATACACCCCCCCAAAAAAAAGCCAAGAACCCTAAAGGGCAGATACTATTGTTATCCATTTAACAGATAAGAAAATTGAGGCAGAGATTAAGTGACTTGGTTCAGGGTCACACAGCAAATAAGTATTTAAGGCTGGATTTGAACTCAGGTCTTCTTGATTCTAAGTCCAACACTCTATCTGCTGACCCACCTAGATACCTTACTAAATGATGCTAGGAAGTTAGGGGGTATAGGATACTTAAATTATTTTTTCCAATAAGTTGTTGAGTATGCACCATGCATTACCCACCTATTCCAGCACTGCTTGAATGATCAGCACAGGAAGACAATGATCATTATATCATATCTTTAGACCTGGAAGAGAATTTTGCAGTCTTCTAGTTCAATTTCCTTACTTGAAATACAAAGAAACTGAGGTTTAGAAAGGTAAGTCCTTTGCTCAGTTTCACAATACTTGTTAAATGGCAGAGCCGGGGATTCCAACCCAGGTTCTCTGATCCAAAATAATCAGTTGGATGATAAGCATTTATCAAGTGCTAAGCCCTGGGGAATACAAAAATCAAATAGAATAAAATAAAAAGCAGAACAAAATCCCTACTTTTATGGAGTTTACATTTGAATGGGGGAGAAAGTCCAGCCTTCTTTCTACTCCATTTATTTATAAGATCTTCAGTTGGAAGAAGCCTCTAGATCATCTTTACCTCTTCTGAAGCTTTCCTTAGCATAAATATCAACATTCACATCAAATGGCTGTCCATTCGAATATTTCAATGATAAAAGCTTTCTTACAAGTCAGTCCATTTCACTTTTGGACAGCTCTAATTGTTTTGGTTTTGGTTTTGGTTTTTTTTTTTGGGGGGGGGGGTTGTGGGGCAATGGGGGTTAAGTGACTTGCCCAGGGTCACACAGCTAGTAAGTGTCTGAGGCCAGATTTGAACTCAGGTACTCATGACTCCAGGGCCAGTGCTCTATCCACTGCGCCACCTAGCTGCCCCGACAGCTCTAATTGTTAAAGAAGCTCTTATTTTGGGCTGAAATGTCTCAATCTGTACCAATTCTGAATGGACTCTGTAGGACACCAGTATTCAATAAACATGCAATAAAGTTGATAGTTTCCCTTTAATCCAATTTCTAACTAGGAAGTTACTGTGATTCTAGACATTCCCCTCCATAAAAGTCCATTCTAATGCCATTTTTGAGAGTTAGCTTGTTGTTGTGAAAGGGTGGCTATGTTTAGAGTCTAGAGAATTTCTGCGTGCTTGAATAGTATCTCCGTAATCCTTGTGTGATCTTGGGTAAGCAACTTCTCTAGCCTTCATTTTCCTCCTCGGTAAAGTGATGGAGTTGAACTAAATGAAAGATAATGTTCATTCTAGTTCTCTTGTCTTCTCAGAGAAAGGCAACATGGCCAGAGTGCTAGATTTGGAGATAAGAAGCCTTCAAGTTCCCCCTCAGATACTCATCCTCTATGTGACTTGAGTAAATCACCTAACCTATCTGCTTCAATTGGCCTAATTTATAAAAGAGCTTAATGCCATCTTTAGCCTTTACTTCACAGGGTTGTTGTGAGGTTTAAATTAGATAATATATGTAAAGGACTTTGTAAACCATGGGGTTCCATATAATTATTATTAGCATTATTACAAAACTTTAATTGTTTTCATGGGGGAATTGTGGCAGTACGGGGAGGAGGAAAGGACTGAAATCTTTCCTCCTCTCCCTTGTCCCAAAATGAATAATGCTCTCCTCATGTTTACATGCCAGATTCCTGGGAGAGGCAATGCTACAGGAGCCTCCCTCTGATCCAAAGCTGCTTTGACCAAAGCAAGGCTGGTAACTAAGAAAGATAGCTAATAACCCTTCAGAATTTGAACATTTTAGGTACTGAAGAGAACAAATTGGGAAGCAAGGAAGGTTCTTCAGGACTTCCAAACAAGGGAAGAGTGTATCCTTTAGTTAAAAAGTCTCCTTATCAGAGAGGGAAAGGGGTTAAGATTAGTAGTGATTGTACCAAAGATGAATATGGTGACTAGAATGTTCCCACAACTGTGTAACAATGAGGGATCTTGGTCTTAGCAAGTTTTTGTGTAGTCATATACCAGAAGGAATGGTGGAAGGAGGGAATCAGAAAGAGGAAGTCATAGATATGGGATAAGGAACTTGGATCTGGGTTGGAATCCCAGTCATGTGTGTCTCACTCTTTGTGTGACTTATTAACAAATCACTGAAAATGTTTGAGTTTATGTTTCTACACACGAAAAAATGAAAGTATCTGTCTAGGTGATCTCAAAGGCCACTTATAGTTCCTTGTACATTTGTTTTCTGGTACCAAGTGATGGAGAGAAATACCTTCCACACCATAAAAATGTTTGTCCCCTTGGTGGTAAAGATTTCACCCAGTGACAGAGAAAACAATTACCTGAACAGGGGTTTGTGTTTTGTTTTGTTGTGACCCTCCTTAGCCAAAAGACAATTCTACCTCTAAAGCATGGTTTCTTAAGCTTTTCCCACTTGCAACCCTGTTTCACAAGAGAAATTTTTGTACAACCCCAGGTATATAGTTGTATAAATAGGTATATATAATCTTTTGCTGTTGCCAAATTTTTATGACCCCCACATTCAAATATGGGACCCCATATGGGGTCTCAACCCACAGTTTAAGAAGCTTTGCTATAAAGGAAGAGAAATCTACATGTGGAATCCCCTAATGAGAGCCACGGAGAACTGTAGGAGAAGCCCAGGGAGAGAACACCTGATGTCACCTGCTAAGAATGCCAGGAATTGCAGATGGAGTCATACCAGAGAGCCATAGGCAAACAGCAAAAAGCAGCTGTGATCTGTCATATACAGTACTATTTGTCATTAGGATTTACATAAATTTGTGAGAGAGGCTTGTTGGAGGTTTCTGTCTCTTTTCCAAGTGTTCTAGGTTTTTGTTCTTTTGAATAAAAGTCACCTATTTAACAACCTGAATGTGTAAAAAGAAAGCTAGTGTTAATGTAGTTGGTGGGGGCAGGTTACAATTTTTCCAGATTTTCTGAGTGGGTCAGAGTCATAGAAATAACAAATTCCCTTAAGTATCCTTGGGCCCTTTGTATCACAAAGGGTTCTGTTTGTGTTGCTGGTATTTCTCATCTTGTTTACAATAATTGGGATGCTACATCTGATGTGTTTCCTAAGAGAAGTAGTGCAAACCAATGTTAACAGACAAAAACATGACAAAAAAGGAGATAGAGTAATTACATAAAACAATGGGCAATGTGTGTGTTTCACTGCCATTTAAACTCTATCAAGATGCCTAGAAGAAGACCCCAAACATCTTGGATGGACCCACTATGGAGAAGATATAGGAGGACATAGGCAAGAGTCATAGAGGAGGGGCAGCCAGGTGGTGAAGTGGATAAAGCACCAGCCCTGGATTCGGGAGGACCTGAGCTCAAATCTGGCCTCAGACACTTGACACTAGTTTGATAAAATAATGGAATTTGGCAGATGCCCAGGGGTCTCACCTGAATGATCATACTGTTTGGGAAACTGGCTAGGGATGATTGATATGGGCCACTGATGTTTTTTGAGTGGAGCAGTGACATGGCTTCAGGCCTGTGCTTTAGATATATCAGTTAGGTGTGGAGGGGGATATTAATGAAGAGTGAGAATGAAGAAAGGGTATTTACTTAGTAATTCATATTAATATTTAGGTAAGATGTAATGAGGACCTCAACTAGCAAGACAACTGTATGAATGGAAAGAAGGGGGTGGAGGAGAGAGATGTGGAGGCAGAACAGAAAAAATATGTTTGGATTACTAGATATGATATGGGGAAGGGAAAAGAGAAGAGTTGGAGATGACTCATAAATTACAAACCTGGATGAATGGAAGAGTTGTGTTGGAAGTCTCTGTAGAAAAGTTGTGTGGGGAAGTTGCTGCTTTAATGGTAAAGATAAAGCACTCTGTTTTTGCCATGGTGAGGTTGAGATGCCTTTAGGACATACAAATGGAGATGTCCAGCATGATAGGGGGAATGGAGAGAGATATGTACAGGTAGATGTTGTTTAGTCATTCCAATCATGTCTGATTCTTTGGGACCCCATTTGGGGTTTTCTTGGCAAAGATACTGGAGTTGTTTACCATTTCTTTCAACCAGCTTGTTTTACAGATGTGGAAAATGAGGCAAATATGATTAAGTGACTGGCCTAGCTAATGTCTGATACTGGATTTGAACTCAAATCTACCTGAATACAAGCCTAGCACTATATCCACTGAACCACCCAGCTGAAGTACATACACATAGACATCATAAAAGATTCCATAGGAAGCTAATGAGATTACTGAGGGAGCATAAAAAGAGATGAGAAGAAACCTAAATAATCCATGGGTACATACAGTGGTATTGGAAGTGAGACAAAGGTGTTGATCCAACAAAGACAGAATTGGTCATTATGAACCAGAAGAGAAGAGTGTCAAGAAGACCCCTAAGAACAAGATTTAGAAGGGTGGTATGTTGAATACTAGAGAGAAGTCAAGAAGGAAAAGGACAGAGAAAAATCAATTGGATTAATTAACACTGGTCATCTTTTAAAGTTAATTTTTTAAAGATGCTTCCATTCATCACTAATTGGACTAGACAGGGATCCCAAAAGGCATTTTGATTA
Source organism: Dromiciops gliroides (assembly GCF_019393635.1). Lineage (NCBI taxonomy): Eukaryota > Metazoa > Chordata > Mammalia > Microbiotheria > Microbiotheriidae > Dromiciops > Dromiciops gliroides. Next base: position 406,107,901 of record NC_057861.1, read on the forward strand.
AGTTAGAAGATACCATAACATACCGTACCATATAATACATGTAAGCTCTTTGATAGAAGGGACTTTTTCACTTCTCTCTTTTTATCACCAGCACTATCACCAGTAGCATAGTGCCTAATGCATAGTAGGCACGCAATATATGCCTGTTGATTGATTGATAATAGCAGGGGGTACCTTTAACTGCTCTTGATGTCTTTCTCCTCAGCAACAGTATCAGGAGTTAGTTACTTCATAAAGAATTGAATCCACAGAGGTCACTTTGGCTGATTCATCTTCTTTGACCTTTTTTTTGGTGTAAGATCTGTGGGGAGGAGAAAAGGGAGATGTTTAGGTTCCTATAAGTCAACAGGACCAATCAAGCATTACAGAAACAGCTGGTGCCTCTAAGCATTGCTGCAAACCTTCTTGCAAAACCTTGTAGGTCTGAAAACTAGCAAAAAAGAAGTAATCCCCATAGGTCAGTGTTTCACATCTGTCAGTTGGCAGATGCAATCCTACACCGACATTGAAAAATGCACCCAGAGTAGGAGATAGAGTTCTCCTTTGTGCAAAATGCCCACATCTGATTAGGTTTTCAAATTTATGATGCTTTATCAAGGAGTGGCTTTGGCCCACATTGGGCACTGATAACATTTGAAAATCTGTGGAAATGATTTAATAACCAGAACTTTGAAGTGCCGATTAAAGGTATTTAACTAAGCTTATATCTCTCCCCACATTTTTCCTCAAGGATGTATGTGTGGGAAATTTTCCAAACCACTGTCCTCTAAAGTAGAACAGTCATCACCTTATATGTGATATTAAACGAAGGTGTTTGACTTCAATTCTTTCTTTTTTCTGTGTGTTTGCTCAAGTTGTTTCTTGTTTTCTTTATACTTCTAAAAAAATTAAAATACCTTCTCCTTTTAATTTCTTCTTTAAGAAACCCCATAGGGTTTTTGTTGGAACTGCCCTTTGGGCAGAGTAGCAAACTATAGTTAGTCTGTTAGTCTGAGAAAAGAAAAAGGGAACTAAGATTAAAATTGCTTGGCTATCACAGTTAGGTGGCACAGTGCATAGAATGCAGGGCCTGAAGTCAGGAAGACTCATCTTCTTGAGTCCAAATCTGGTCTCAGACACTAGCTGGGTGACCCTGTGCAAGTCATTTAACCCTCTTTGCCTCAGTTCCTCTTCTTTAAAGTGAGCTGGAGGGGCAGCTAGGTGGCACAGTGGATAAAGCACTAGCCCTGAATTCAGGAGGACCTGAGTTCAAATCCAGCCTCAGACACTTGACACTTACTAGCTGTGTGACCCTGGGCAAGTCACTTAACCCTAATTGCCTCACCAAAAAATAAATAAAATAAAATAAAATAAAAATGAGCTGGAGAAGTAAATGGCAAACCACTCCATATCTTTGCTAAGAAAACCCCAAGTGGGATCACGAAGAGTCAGATACAACTGAAATGACTGAACAACAACAAATTAACAATGTGATCCACCTGCACCTGCCATTGATTGAAGAATGAATGGCTAAACAAATTATGGTATAAAAATGTGATAGAGGGCAGCTAGGTGACACAGTGGATAAAGCACTGGTCCTGGATCCAGGAGAACCTGAGTTCAAATCTTCCCTCAGACACTTGACACTTACTAGCTGTGTGACCCTGGGCAAGTCACTTAACCCTCATTGCCCTGCAAAAAAATGTGATAGAATACTGCTGTGCTGGAAAAAACAGTGAATATAAAGGCAACAATGAGGCAGGGTAGACATGAACCAATGCAAAGTGAAGAACCTGGAATACCCTGAAACCTGAAAACAAGAACCTGGAAAAATATGTAAGATAAATGCAATGAAATAAATTGAAAGAACAACAACAACAACAAAAACCAAGGAGATATGAAATAAGAATGTTCAAATCTGGCCCAAAAGAGGAGATCTGAGAAAATACCTTCCCAAACTTCTTTGCAGAAAGAGAATGATGCCTGTAGGAAACTGCATATAATATCATCTATATCTACATGTACATGTACATGTACATCTGCATCTATATCTATATCTATATCATCAGGAAAGAATAAATACAAGGCAAAAGTGGTCATGTGCTTATAGCTACAATAGCCAGGTGGAGAAAAAAAAGAACAGTCACCAATCAGTTCCAGATAGCCAAGTCTCCTTGAAGTTGCAAAGAAAGAGTCTAAGATGTGGGTGGGTTCCCCATTTTCTATGCATACTCAATTCCAGCTCAAAAAACTGCAGTCATAAATTGTTCATCAACAAATAGAAGACTTTTTGTCTTCTTTTTATTTCTTTCCACCTGAGTCTTTTGAAACCTTTACATATCATTGGTTTAGAAAAAATCTTGGTTTTGTTCTAAGATAGACACCCTTCATTTTTTGGAGGAATTGGTGTTCTCACTGACATAAGTACTACCTCCAGTAGTACAAATATCAACTCATCTACACCTCTTCACCTGTGGTGATATCCTTGTCTTTCGCAGCAGAATTCCAGGAATCACTTGTTTTCTCTTCCCATCCAAATAGCCTCCCAATTGATCACATAATAATGTCCTGAGTCATCTTGGGTAGACATTGGAAACTAGTTCCCCTATGGTTTCCTTATCAGTCCTTTAAACTGAAATCAAAGAATATCTCTGTGTATTCCAAGGACTAGTCTTCCTATTGGTCATTCCACCCCATTATGATAATAAATACCAAATATTTATTGAGGATAATTAAATAGCAAATAAAGAACATTGATTTCTGTGTTCATTCTTTATCCCTTTGAGCATCTTCTTCCCCCATAGTTTTATTGGTCTGGTACACTAAAGGGTAGAAAAGACTATGGGAAATCTATAAAGGAAGTCCTGCCATAGATGGCCTATCTTTTTCTACCACTGGGACAAAGAAGAACCTCCATCTATAGGGCCATTCTAGCTCCATGTCGCCTTAAAATTGAGAGTCTGTACCAAGGATGGAGCTAAGGATCATGTAACAAATGCAATTTTGACTCCACTCAAAGGTATCTCTAGGACATGATGATCCCTTAGGATCTTGCCCTTCATTAGATTTCAAAATTCAGAAAAACAACATTTTGATTAGCACACAGCTTGAGAGGCATTATTGCTCTGAGGCTATACAGAGAAGCCTGATGAAGGTTAGGTCCAACATATAGTCTCAGGAAAGTAACAAAAAAGGAAGAAGTTTATTTGATTAAGAGGTAGTATGGTACAGTGGAAAAAGAGCTTTGCTTTTGGAGTCAGAGGATATGAGTTCAGATCCTACCTCTTCTGTATAACCTTAGGCATGTCACAACATCTATAGTTTTCATTTTCTTCGCCTATAAAATAAGGAAGTAAGACTAGAGCCCCTACTAGATTTAAATATATTATCCTATAATCTTTATCTGACAAGGGAATATTTCTATAAACTCGATGAAAAATTTAATACTTCAGTAAGTCTGTGACCTCTTGGATGGGTGTACTTCCTGCAGGAGTGCACAGCCCAACCCACAAGTGACTTATAATCCCATGGTATTCTTATTCATGAATTTTCATAAACTCTTCATAGAGGATCCACCCAGCATCTAAGGCTTTGATCTAGATCTAAATATGAGAACTGAAAGATTTAGCTATAGGAGTCAAAGTGTCATCAAGTGATCCACCTTGAGATGGATATGCTCAGGCAATGACCTTGTAAGCAACTAACAAGCCCAGTAAGGAGCCAGCATGAATGGCCTATTTGATCCAGCAATGGAACTACTTATTCATCACTAACACTATTTCCCCACCACTTCATGACGATCTCATGAACTCTATAAGGACTCCACAAGGGGCAAAAAGGACTTCTAAGACTAGGAGTCAAGAGGCATTCCTGTGTTACACATTTTCTCTACACATGTTCTTATTACCATTGTATACTAAGTTTGAGTCCACTCTCTCCAAGATTCTTGTGTGTGCAAAGGGAGAATGTACCCTTAGTTTTGAGGAATGTTTTGTATCAATTATTCTTACTCTACCTTCTCAGTGAATACCTTTTCTAAAATGTAATGAAAAGACTTGTAGAAACCAATGCACAGTGAAGAGAGCAAGACCAGGAGAAAAATGTATACAATGCCCACAATATTGTAATAACAAATAACTTTGAAAGACTTAAGAATCCTGACCAGCAGACTGACCAACCTTGGTTCCATTGGTATCATGAGGAAACATGCTGCACATGCCATGATAGAGAGGTGAATGTTTCAGAAAGTAAATTGGGACTTTTTTTGGACATGACCAATGCTGGAATTTATTTGGTTGACTATGTATTTTCAGTTGAAATAAAGATAAGAGGGAAAGATAAGAGATAGATTTTTCTGATTAAAAAAATATTGAAAATAAGTCAAAATTATTATTATAAAATAAATAAAAAATAGAATTCTAATAGAGTCTGACTGGATGATTATTAAGGGGGAGCATGCCCATGGGAGCTCAGGAATTACAAGACCTAGCCTGTCAATCTGTATGGGAATTGAGGAGATGGATTATAGAAGGAGTGCTAAATTATCAATAAAACATTTACCATTCAGTCTCTGGTATGATCATGTTGCCCACAAAAGGAATATCTTCAAATGCTTTGGTTATATTTTTAGAGTGCATGAAACCTTAAAAACACATCTCAAATTGATCCCTGAAACAGTACCCTCTCCCAGGTATTGCTTTTCCTGCACTACCATATTTTGGCATGGTTGTACTTGACATAAGTGGATAGTTTCCACCCCAAATTAACATTCCCTGCATGCCAGGATTTTTAGTTATAGTTCTGCTATAATAGAGTTCATATATTGTTAAAAGATGTAAGAGCAGGTTATTCAGGGTGCACTTCCCCCCCCATAGAGGATTATGGGAGGATACATATGAGATGCTCAAAGCATGAGAAGTCATAGATGTGTGAGAAATGATTATTTCTCCCTTGCATTTAATAACTAATGATTCTACTAGGACAAATTCCCCCCCCTTTTCTACTTCTTCATCCAGAAATCAACTAGTGTGGGAAATTTCTCCTAAATATTTGACCTAATGGGTTCTTTGCTGCTCATTGTGTTTGCTCAGACAGGTCTGGAAAAATGTGAGTCCTCCTTTTTGTCAGACAGGGGATATGGAAATTGATGTCTCTTTGATCAATATTTAGTTGACCCAAGTCACATACTTCAAGATCTTCATTGTAATAAAGCTCAGCCTCTCATTATAATATTAATTTTCTCATTAATTGTTAACATCACTGTTGATTACCACCCTTAGGAACACCTGCTCTTCCAAGGGCATATAAACTGGGATCCCACCACCATGAGGGGTCTTTGGTCTATGAATGAAAGCCAAATGACCATCTTTTTATTAATAAATATGCTCACCTTATTAATAAAATATTTAAATTACCCAGAAATTATTTCTCAAACGTTTTAAACACCGCAGATGGTAGTGTAGAGTATAGAGATAGTGACATGCTCAAGACTCTTTTTAAAAAAAATATTTTATTATTTTCCAGTTACATGTAGAAATAGCTTTCAGCATTTGTGTACATAAGGTTTTGAATTGCAAATTTTTCTCCCTCCCTCCCTCTCCTCCCTGCCCCCCACCCCCAGACAGTAGGCAATTCAATATAGATATATATATATATACACACACACACATACATATACACATATATATATACACATATATACATATACATAACAATATTAAATATATTTCTGCATCAATCATGCCATGCTCAAGACTCTTAATTGACATATATTTCACTTGTTAAAATAGTAAATCCATATGAAACCTAATTACTTGGGGATTACTGCTATCAATATTGTCACATAATAAATACAAATTGGATGTATAAAACCAAGAATTCAAAAAAAAAGGGAAGACAAACCACAAGTGGATGAGGAAAAATAGAGACAAAGAATATTTTTTAGACTTTCTACTAGAACCTCAGAGCATAATTTCAGGCTATAATTCCTTTGAGGGATTCTCTGCTTCAGATACATTTATTCCATCAAAGGCACTAGTTTTATAATTCTTCAAAAGCTGCAAAAAGGTTTTATGATGAATGAGCATTCATATTCATGTTAGATAAACTAAAGGATACAGTAATATAATAATATGTAGTAATAAGACTATAGTATATATAATAATGAATAATAATTTATAGAATGATATTAATCTAGTCTTAATCAGTTACAATTAATTCTATCACTAGGGAATAATTTTATTGTGAATCTCCTCTAGGAAAAAAAATCTGACCGTATATGCATGTATTTATGTGTGTATATGTGTGTGTGTTGTAGTCAAAGAGCTGTGGCTAAATAGTAGAGTCCAGTTGTAGCATTCCAGTCATGTCCCCATGACTTAGCATCGAAGGATCATGGAATTAGAGGGGATAAGACTTTAAAAACCATCTACTCAAATCTTCTCTTTGGACAGACAAGGAAACTGTAGCTCACAGAGATAGATGACTTGTCAAAGGTCACACAGGTAGGTTTTATTTGGTTAAGTACATGATCATGAGCAAGTTCTTTAACCTTTTTGAGCCTTGCTTTACTCATCTGAAATTTTAGGAGAATTATGCCTTGTCTATTCACCTCACAGAGTTGTTGTGATGTATAAGGTTTTAACAATCTTAGAGCACTTATAATGGGAGTTGTTTGATTAATTTTCATTAATGAATGACTTTCTGCAGATTGATTCCTTTGTAAAGGTAAACTAGGCCATTTTTTTTGTCTCAGTTCTTACCTAGTTTTTTTGTTTTGTTTTGTTTTTAGTGAGGCAATTGGGGTTAAGTGACGCCTAGGGTCACACAGCTAGTAAGTGTTAAGTGTCTGAGGCCGGATTTGAACTCAGTTACTCCCGACTCCAGGGCCGGTGCTCTATCCATTGCGCCACCTAGCTGCCCCTCTTACCTAGTTTTTAAATACTGAATGGGTATTGCCTCAGACAAACTGGAACCTGGGAAAGACCATAGCTTAAAAAGGCCAAGGTCTCGCACTGCATCCAGGGCCATTGCCAGTCATCCTGACCTATGTCTTTCTACTAGACTTAAATGACTCTGGAGTATAGGGTGAAGTTGATGACTTTGTATAGCTCTGCCTCACTCCAATTCATTTGCAAGTCAAGACATCACCTTCCTGACGTCATTGGCCCTCTTTGAGAACAAAGGATGAACAGCAATCTATCATGTTGACTTGTTATATAATCCATAAACATTCAAGTCCTACCCTTCCTTTCAAGACCCAGCTCAAGTCTCACATCCTACATGGCATTTTTCCTGATTAATCTGGCCTCCACCTATCTGTCTCTTTTCTCATCTTCATTAGCTCCTGTCCATCACCTCACACAATAGAGTAGTTCATAGTGTATAACATGATTTGCTGTTGTTCCTTGTGTTTATGTCTTATCTCCTTCAACATTCTCTTTGAGGTCCAGGACCAGGCCTTTCTTTACATCTTCATAAATAGTAAACAATATTTGTCAATTGAGTCACTGCTATTTTTTTCAGTCCCCTTTGGGGTCATATTTGCTTAGACTTATGGTCCAGATCTGTACTAGCTTCAAAATTGATTTTTGGAACTTTAATATACCTAAGAAATTGATGTGAGTTAAACTATTCTATGTACTAATTAGTTGTTCCTCAGACTTACTAATCTATCTTTGGACTCTGTGCCTTTGCACAGGCTCACCTGCATGCTGGGAATATACTTCTTCCTTATATCTGCCTCTTGGTCTCATGTACTTGTTAACTCTTTACAGACAGAGATTGTTCTGGTTTTTTTTATTTTTGGTGGTTGGGGGGGGTAGAGAGGATGGGAGATAGATTTTTTTATCCCCCAACACTCAGCATAGTTCCAGGAATATTAGAAGTGCTAAATAAATGGTTAAATGGAATCAAAATGAAATGTCTGGCGACAATGACACTCAGATTATGTAATACTCATTCAGATTAATGTACTCATGCCAGAGGGATGAAAAAATTAATTAATTTCAAGGTGATTTAGATAAACACTGAAGATGAAGCCCTAGCCAGTGAAAAGCACCCAAAGGATATTCAGTTAAAATGGAGGAAGAGGTGATGGCAGTGGCTGCAGCAGCGGAGGAGGAGGAGGGAGGAGGAATGTGGCAGTGTGACAAGGTAGATTTGGACTCTGAAGACCTGGCCCCCCTGCAAACTACTTGTGTGACCTTGGGAAAATCACTTGAGCTTTCTTGGCCTCAGTTTCCTCAACTGTAGATTGAAGGGTTTGGAAATGAATGGATAAAAAAAAATCGGTGTTTGTTATGTGTCAGGCACTCTGCTAAGCACTGGGATACAAATTCAAAGGGAAAGACAATTCCTGTCCTTGAGTAACTTGCATTATAAGTGAAGAAAATGTATACAACTGAGGAATGGCTAAGGAAGGGTGATTGGGTCTGGGCTGATTCCTTTAAATTTGATTAGTGAAGCCAATGACAACTGATTGCCATGTCACTTTCTTGGAATGCTAATGTTGACTTGATTATTGTTCCATGAACCAGAAATAAAAAGTAGAATGGGGAAGGGAGGGAGGAATATCAATATCCTTTGGACACATAAGACTTATTGGAGTTAGGGAGGGGGGGTCTTTTTTCCTTCCCTACTGTAAAAACCTTGGTTACCACATAATCACTTGCTGGGGGGATCATTTGCCAACAAATAAAGAAAATGAAATGGGGGGGGGACTGATCATGACTCCTTTATTTTAAATTCCCCAAACTCTCAAAATCTATGTTCTGATGATATACTGCTGCTGTTACCCTATTAAAATCCCTGCAGTAGATAGCATCCGATAATATGGATAAGATTTAGATTGGATTGGATCAATCTACCTGCTCTTTTTTGTGTCTCTGCTTGTATGGTTCTCTCATAGAAATGACAACCACCAAAGCTCTGGAAAGACTTGGACTGTTCCATATTTACCTGTGTAACCTTTGGCCCAAAGGATCTATTACATGGGACTCTTCTCATTGATGGGGACTGATTACTTGGTGTCCTACACTTACATGAGGAGCATATATGATCAAAGTGCCAGCTCCTCTACACTTAGACTTCTTCCAAGATTCTTCCCTTTCAGCAACCTGAGGATAATCAGGAACAGTGTGACTTCTCTCTCAAAGATGGAATCCAGAAAATCAGGATCTCTCTTTTCTCAAGGCCTCACAAACTTCGTCCCCTACTCAGGTAGAGCACCAAGCAACCAATCTCCACCAAAATGAAGAGTGCTATGCAACAGACCCTTTGAGCCAAGAGTTACATTTGCATTTGAAATGCAATAAATTCTTCTCATTTTGATCAGGGATATTATTAAATTTTCCAAAGACCTTTCTCCAAATTTGCCAAATCTCTCACATTCCTTTAAATATAAGGTGATACCTCTGATGATGATGTAGACAGTTTGTTTTGTATGATCTTTTTTTGTTATTACTGAATAAAGCTTCTCTTACCATTCCCTTCCTCCCCCTCAAAAAAAAAATCCCTGGCTAATTATTTTGAATTACTATTTTGGTCAAGTGTTCAATTTTCATTAAGTACCTTGGTAAGAAAACAAAGGAAGAGATACCAGGAGCATCAGCAAAAGGCCCAGCAGTTTTCCTAAGTCTCACAGGATATTACTACACACAGTAATTCTTTATGGGGAAATAATACTGTGGGAGGGAAATCAAAATGAACAAAAATCTATGTGTATAGGAAGAGACTGGCAAAAAAGCTATCAGGAAAAAAACACGATTCAAGCAAAAGAAAGAAAACATATGAGGCCTAAAGGAGCAAATGGGAACAAACTGAAAGTTGAAAATACCAGAGGGAAAACTTAAAGGAGCAAAATTGCTTTATGCTGCATAATTGAATGGAACAAAATGTTAAAAACAAAACATTTTCCTGTATCTAGGTTGAAGTTATCAAATAACACTGAAGTTGCCTTTTCAGGGAGAAAGCATCCTGGGTTACCCATATAACACAGGACTTTGAGATTTTAGTTATTCTTCTATCAGTAGGATTACACAAGAATAAAATTTTCAGTAGATCTGATAGGTTCATCACCACCACCAGCATCACCACCATGTTCTTCACCACCACCACCATCATCATCTTCATCATCACCACCATCATCATTATCTTCTCCTCCTCTTCCTCCATCATAATTATAATTTTCAATTTATATCCCTTCTATTGGTCTTCTTCTCTCCACTCATACAGCTACCACCTAGTTCAGGACTTCATCTCTTCCTACCTGGATTAGTATAATAGCTTCCTATTTGGTCCACCTTCTTCCAGTCTCATACATTTCAAATCTGCCCTCCACACCTCTGCAAAAAATACTATTTCAAAGGCACAGGTCTGACCATATCACTCTCAAAATCACAATCCTTTAGTCATATCACAATCCTTCATTTGTTGTAGAATAAAGTACAAATTTCTTAGCTCAGTGTTTAAAGCTTTCTATAATATGGCACCTACCTATGTTTCAAAAATTGTCATGACTAGAATGGAGCTGCTGAGGCCTTGTCCCAGAGTGCTGGATTTAGAGGGCAGTATAAAGAGGGCAGGCTTTAGAACTAGGAGATTTGAGTTCAAACCTTAGTTCTGCCACTGACACCTATGCAACCTTGTGTGAATCAAGTCAAATCAAGTCAATAAGCATTTAAGTGTCAGGCACTGTGCTAATCTCTGGGAATAAAAACATGAATAGAAAAAAAGAAAGTTCCTGCCCTCAAGGCATTCTGTTTAGGACAGATATCACATAAAAGGAAGCTGAAATGGGTAATGGAGGTAGCCAAGGTACCCTGGCAGAGGGCCTGGTAAGGGAAGTCCAGTGCAGAAAGAGAAATCATACTTCACCTCTGTTTCTTCATATGTAAAAGGATGGAGCTGGAAAAGAACTCTGAAACCCCTTTTATATCTAGATCAATGTTCCTATGGTTCTTCTAGATCAATTGATAGTCCTAAGATCCTATCACAGAACTTCCAGTCCTTTCACAGCTGGTAACAACAGAGCTTATTACCTTATCACCATGAACATGAGGTAAAATAGGAAACTGCCTGATGCTGGACTGCGGTTTGTTCTGTCCCATTCTGCTCCCTCACCTTCCTCCTCATTGGAGGGTATGCTTCTTGCTACTTGCTCTACATATGATTTAAAATGCTTGGTCTAAACACAAAAAATTCCAAGTTATAGCCTGACTCTCCAGCTTTATTTCATTCATTCCTTTCTTCGTGCACAAATTTACTCATTTGTTCCTCTTTTCCTTGATGCAACAAGCATGTGTTGTCTTCTCTATGCAAGGCACTATGCTAGGCTCCAGGTACATGAAAACAGAAATGAAACAGCCCCTGTCCACAATGAGCTTTTATTTTAACTGGGAAATATATTACATACTATTTTTCTTTTCCTGCATGAAGTCTTCCCAGCACTTTGCAAAGTATTTGGCACATAGTAAATATTTATTAAGCCCTTACTGATGGACTACATCACTTCTCCTCAGCCAAATTAATTTAATCCTTACCCAAACTCCATTTCCTTCTGTAGAGCATTCATTCACACAAGCCCTATAGTTGGCATCCATTCCCTCTTCATTTCTGCCTCTCAGAATACCATTGTTCATAACCCAACCTCCTTCATGGACCCTCACCAGCCTCCCTCCTTATTAATGCTCCCTCCTTCCTCATACTATATTTAGTTAATGTGTACCTGTGTTGTCCTATTAGCCCAGTAAAATGTAAGTTTCTTGAAGGCAAGAATCTCTAACATAGAATAGGCATATAACCATTATTTGTTAAAGGGAAATGAATACAAGGAGTCCTAAAAAGTGCTTGGAAGTGGGGAAGAAGACCAGGAATCACCACAAATAAAAAGATAATTAACTGAAAGTATGAAATGGTAAATGACATGGGACTGATAGAGAAACTAAATGAAGTAGGGATTCAGTGGAGTAAGAGAGGTAACATGGGTCTCAGCTCTAGGACAAAGGTGCTTACATTTACTTATGTCATGGACCCTTTTGGCAGTCTGGTGAAGCCTACTGACCCCTTTTTCATAAGAATATTTTTGAATGCATAAAGTACCTAGGATGATAAAAAGGGTTAGATTATACTGAAACTGTTATAGAAATATTAGGGGAAAAACAAGTTCATGGACTTCAGGTCAAGAATGCCTGCTTTAAGGAGAGCTTGAAGGAGAACTGATTTGCTTTAGCCTTGAGTTATCCAAAATATCTTGCCTGATAACTGCTGCATCATGAGATGACATGGCTTCCATAAGTGAGCTACTTCTATTCATTATATTAATTGCATGTGGGGAAGATTCTTGGCTATGAATTCAATGGATCATTATAAATTACTTTAGAAATTCCTATAGCATACAATTGGCAGGCTAATAAATAATTTTGATGCTGTAGAGGAATATTTGCTGCTTTGAGAAGGCTTAGTCTCTGCAGCTGATTAGATTTTTCTTTTGCTTCACTAGAAAAACCCTGACATTTGGCAAAACTAGGACAGTCAGCAGTGGGTTCAGCTCTGCAGGTAGAGTGCGAACACAAACCTTGACCTTTCTTTCCCTGGCTAGCCTCAAACGTCCCAATACCTACCATCAGGCTTCACCTCGTTTAGTAGCTTTATTTTTCTCTTTCAAATTTTGTTCTCAGCAGGCTTGGTTTTGGCTGCCAGCCAGCCTGTACTTGGATTTCAATGTGCTGACTTGGGGCTACCCCATGATATTTTTCATGCAGAATAATCGTTAGAAGACAGATTCCAGTTTGCTTACACAAAGACGTTCTTCTCCACATAGTGTGCTATATGCTTCCTCCAAAACTCACAAATGTGCTGAACCCCAGCAACCCCCAACAATTCAATTCATTTCCCAAAAGGTTTACTAATTGTCTGCTGCATCAGAGTACTGTGCTAGATGCTGGAGATTCAAAGACAAAAACAAACCCGTGCCCTCAAGGGGCTTACATTCAATTGGTACAACATAAACACAAGTAAATAATTTCAAAGTGGTAAAGTAATTTCTAGAGGGAGAGAGCACTAATTCCTGAGATATCAGGGAATTCTTCATGTAGGAGGAAGCTTCTGGGCTGAGTATCATCCAGACAGAGGGATTCTAAGAGACCAAGATAAAGAGACAGAGCAAAGTGCCCCAAGCACACCAAAAATGCTTCTTGTCCATCCTGGGGGCAGCAAGTGGCCCAATACTGATTGATTTGTATGCCTAATAAGCTGGGGGAATAAATTTATTTCTGTAAAAACCTTGTTTCCCCCCAAAAAATGCAATGTCCTGCCAAACCTCAAAATATATGATCAAAGACATTTTTTAAATCCCTTCATGGTATGTCATTTTCTTATGGTATTCAGAGGGAGGGGAGGATAAGGATTGTCTCTGGGCCCTGGATTTCTTTCATTTCAAACATCAATCTGTTATGTGTAATCTACAAGATAGGGGAGCAAGATTAGTCAAACTGGCCATTTGGTGTCATATTATGTAGATAAAAACCTCACTTGGTTGATTTCCTTTTTAAAAACTTAAATTAGTTATACTGGAACTATACTGTTTTACTAATTACTAAATTATTTACTTTGAATTCCTCTTTATTATATATAGATGCATATGGTATGGTTTTTGTATGTATGTATGTATATGTATGCTGTACACATGCTATGTATGTGTGTGCTATGTACATGCATAGGGCAACTAGGTGGCACAGTGGATAGAGTCCAAGCCTGGAGCCAGGAAGACACATGTTCCTGACTACAAATCTGGCTTCAGACACCCATTATCTGTATGATCCTGGACAAGTCACTTAACACTGTTTTCCTCAGTTCCTCATCTGTAAAATGAGCTGGAGAAGGAAATAGTAAAGCATTCCAGTATATCTGCAAAGACAATCCCAAATGGAATCATGAAGAGATGGGTACAACTGAAGAACAATTGAATGTACATATATATATATGCACAAATGTTTTGTGCACTGCATATATGTGCATTGTGTGTATAGCATTCTTTTACATTTTAAATGAAAGACTTATTCTCCATTATTGGAATAACTTGAATTTGACCATTAGAGATGATGGCCTTGTTCATTAATCTCAAGATTAAGAGATCAATGCTACTAGAACCAATTTCTAGGTGGGGAAATGACTGCCCAAAGGAGAGTCAAAGGAATGTTCCAAGTGAGGCAAAGAATCATTTGCTAAGGAACCTAGAATGGAACCACACTAACCTTTAGATGCTCTTGGTCATGAAAGACATCCTCTTGCAACTTCCTCAAGGTTATTAGTATTCCTCAAGTACCTTGGAAATTAATCAACAGGAAGACATCTCTCACTTTGGCAGAATGGTAACTTAGCACAGTTGCTCATGTCTGATATGTTCCACCGATTGCCCAAATGAAGAGGAAAAATGAATATTTCATTCAGATTTGAGATTACATTTAAACACTGAATAGATTTCTGTGGGATGGGAGGAAGTAGAGATATCAATCCAGCGGAGAAGTTGTGAAATATAAAATAAATGAATATTTATTTTACTTTGCCCATTGTCTTTAACAAGTCATTAACAATTCTTAATTATTCTAGGTTGTTCCTCTCTGTCCCTAACTCATTTATTCATTTTTCCCCATGGAACAGTATCATTAATTTAGATATAGAAGGATCCTCTAAGGATGGTTAATTCAATCCTCTCATTTTCTAGAGGACTAACAGAGGCCTACACAAGGGAAGTGGCTTACTCAAGGTCATAGAGATAGTGAATAATAGAGCTTGAGGGTTTTTTTGTTTTGTTTTGTTTTGTTGTTGTTGTTGTTTTTTCTGGCAGGGTAATGAGGGTTATGTGACTTTCCCAGGGTCACACAGCTAGTAAGTGTCAAGTGTCTGAGGCCAGATTTGAACTCAGGTGCTCCTGAATCCAGGGCCAGTGCTTTATCCACTGCACCACCTACCCAGAGCTTGAGTTTTAAGCAAAGTTCTTTTACTCTTTCAAGTGTACCGGCTATTTTCACCAGTCCTCTATTTGAAAATGCTATCATCTTTTTCTTTATTGGGTCTGTGATTTCATTCATAGAAAGAACTTCCAATAAGTAAATCTCTTTCAATGCAGATTAGCACCTGCTTTGCAATTTTAGACAGATTCCTGGAAACACTAGATGTTAAGTGACTTGCCCAGAATACCCAGCCAGGCTGTGACAAAGGCTGGACTTAAACTGGCTGGAGACCAGCTCTCTATTTACCAGAAGAGGAAATCATTCCTTTTAGAAGCTTCCCAAGAAAGGCAGAACACTTATTAGTCACAAGGCCTGGGTTTAAGTTCTAGCACCTCTATGATAGCGTTACTCTAGGTAAAACATTTTTTATTTCTCTAAGCCTCATCTATAAAGTGAGCATATGATGATGATGACAATTGTACTACCAACCTCAGAGGGTTGTTGTAAGGAAAGTTTTATATGATTTGTAAAGTCCTGTTGCTTTAAAAACAGTCCTATATAAATGTGAATAATATCTGGACCTACCACCTTAATTTAAGAATGAAAACCATACTGCTGTCTGAATTCCAAGCAATTTGGAAGGTGACAATGCTTTCTATAGATGCAAGGGTCAGTCTCTATTCTATGTTGTCACATGAAAGTAAAAGTGATTGTCAATCTACATTTAGAATATTTCACTTGAGTCAATGAAAACCTAAGACCACAAAAAAAAATTTTTTTAAATCACTACCATGTTAAGAGTTTTTTATTTAAACAAAAAAGATCTACTTCCGGGGCAGAGCCCAGATGGCGGAGGAAAGGCAGTGAGCTCTTGAACTCATGAGACGATCGCTCCAAAAAACATCCAAATAATGCTATAGGACAATACCTGGAGCAGCAAAACCCACAGAAGAATGTGCTGAAATCATCTTCCAAACAAGGACAGCTTGGAAGGTTGGAAGGAGGGAGCTGCTGTGCTGAGACAGGAATGGATCCCAACCCCACAGTCACCCTGACACAGATCCAGTCCCAGGAAGGCCTCCCCAGAGACAGAACCGCCCCAGAGCCTCTGAATCAGCTGCAGCACCAGTGTCATCTGGAACTAAGGTCCCAGTCTGGTGAGAGGGCTGAGCGCTTGGAAGGGGGGAGATTACAGGGGTCTCTGATGGTGCTGAGGCAGAACTTAGGTTTTTCACCCCTGCTGGGAACCAGGAGGTAGGCTTGAGTAGCAGTGGTCCAGGTGAGGGAGTGGAACAGGCTCATCCGAACTGACAACCACAACACACAAAACTGATTGATTAGCAAGTTGGTCTGGGGTCATCTATGGACCAGGGAACAGGCCAGGTGAGTGATGAACCTGCTCCTCCTTAAATCATAGCACCTGGAACCTTCTGAAGTTTGGGATAGTGCAGCCTGGAAACAGTGCCCCACTTTAAGGAGCTAAAAGTCAAGTAAAAGAAAGGAAAGATGAGCAGACAGAGAAAGGTGAGGACCATAGAAAGTTTCTTTAATGACAAGGAAGATCTAGGTGCACCCTCAGAGGAAGATGTCAATGTCAGGGCCCCTATATCTAAAGCTTCCAAGAAAAATATGAATTGGTCTCAGGCCATAGAGGGGCTCAAAAAGGACTTCGAAGATAAAATTAGAGAGGTAGAGGAAAAAATGGAAAGAGAAATGAGGGTGATGCAGGAAAGACATGAGAAAAAAGTCAACAGCTTGAAAAGCCAAATTGGCCAAATGGAAAAGGAGGTAAAAAAGCTCTCTGAGGAAAATAATTGCCTAAAAATTAGGATTGAACAAATGGAAGCTAGTGACTTTATGAGAAACCAAAACAAAATAAAGCAAATCCAAATGAATAAAAAATAGAGGGCAATGTGAAATATCTTCTTGGAAAAACTGTTGACCTGGAAAATAGGTCCAGGAGAGATAATTTGAAAATTATTGTTCTACCTGAAAACCATGATCAAGGAAAGAGCTTAGACACCATCTTCCAAGATATTCTCAGGGAAGATTGCCCTGAAATTCTAGAAGCAGAAGGTAAAATAGAAATTGAAAGAATCCACCAATCACTTTCTGAAAGTGATCCCAAAAGGAAAACTCCCAGGAATATTTTAGACAGATTCCAGAGTTCTCAGGTCAAGGAGAAAATATTGCAAGCTGCCAAAAAGGAAGAACTCAAGTATTGTGGAGCCCCAGTCAGGCTAGCACAAGATATAGCAGCTTCTACATTAAAGGATCAGAGGGCATGGAATATGATATTCCAGAGGGCAAAGGAATTGGGATTACAACCAAGAATCACATATCCAGCCAAACTGAACATAATCTTTCAGAGGAAAAATGGGATTTCAATGAAAAAGAGGACTTTCAGGTATTTGTGATGAAAAGACCTGAACTGAATGGCAAATTTGACTTTCAAATAGAAGACCCTACAGAACCATAAAAATTGGAGTTGGGGGACATACCTGGGGTCATGCAGTGGGTGACTGTTTTGGCTGGGATCCCCCTGGGTCCAGGGTGGATGCTTTGTCCAACTGTGTCACCTAGCTGCCCCATGATGACATCTTTAGGATTAAATTGAGGACTGAGGGGAATGTACTGGGGGAGGGGGAAGGGCAGAGGTGAAATCCTACATGAAAGAAACAGGAAAAGACTTATGGAATGGGAGAAGAGATGGGGGAGGAGCAGGACAGTAAATGAATTTTATAATCATCAGAATAGACTCAAAGAGCTCAATCTCATCAGAGTTGGCTCAAGGAAGGATTAACACACACACCCAATTGGGTGAAGTAATCTCTCTAACCCTGCAGAAAAATAGGAGGGGAAGGGGATAAAGAGAGAGGGGAAAAAGAAGGGAGGGCAGATCAGGGGAGGGGACAGACAGAAGCAAATCCCTCTTGAAGAGGGATAGGGTGAAAGACGATAAATAATCGAGTCAATATCATGAGGAAGGGAATAGGATGGAGGGAAACAGTTAACAATAGTAATCATGAAAAAGAGAAAAGGGGGAAAATTGTACAAAAACTATTTATAGCAACTCTTTGTGGTGGCTAAGAATTGGCAATCAAGGGAATGTCCACCAATTGAGCAATGACTGAAGAAGCTGTGGAATATGATTGTAGTGGAATGGCATTGTGCTATAAGAAATGACAAACAGGATGATACCAGAAAAACCTGGAAAGACTCATGTGAAATAAGCAGAACTGGGAGGACATTGTGTATTGTGACAGCAATATTGTTCTATGAGCAATTGTGAATGACTTAACTACTCTCAGCAATACAATGATCCAAGACAATCCCAAGGGACTAATGATGAAGCATACTATCTACCCTCATAGAAAGAATTGATAAAAAGAGCACTTGTGGATTGTATATGTATAACCTGGTTGTCTTGTGGAGGGGGGAGGAAAAGGAGGGAGGGAGAAAAATTTGGAACTCTAAATCTTATGAAAATGAATGTTGAAACCTACCCTTACATGTAACTGGAAAAAATAAAAAAAAATCTTTGTTGCAAAGAAAAAATAAATAAATTTTTAAAAGATCTAAAAGTCCCCACCCTCTCAACATTTACTTAATAGTAATTCTGAAATAGGAACAGCATGAAGAGTCAGCATGTTATGGCTTATAGGGCCTGTATCTACATCCCCTCCTCTCCATGCATATTTATGTTCATGGAAATTAAAGCCTCTACAAAGCCTGCTTTAATAAATGGAATGGCTTCTGGCCAAATAAACTGATTATTTCATATTTCTTTCCCTAGATGAACCAGGATGACAAGGGTCTTGCTTCCATCAGCTATTGCGCCCTCTTTGAAAGGGTTATCCTCTCCACCCACTTTGCTCTGACTTATTTTTTTTTTTAACAGCGTAAGGAATTCCTCATACAGAAAGCCCTCTCCAACATACCAACTCATCTGGTACTTATAGACTTTCAAAATGGTTCTATTTTTTAGTATTTCCCTAAATTATTGAGGGCCTATGTTCTTCATTCAGACTTCCTATAAGGCCTTTCTATTCCCCACTGTCATCCAGGACTACCCATGTAAGGCTGCACAGGAAGGCTGCTGTTTATGGTGAAGCCCTGCTCATGACCAACTCTTAGGCCACAGATTTGGAAGTGAAAGAGATCATTGAGGCCATCCAATCCAACTCTCCAATTTTATAAGTAAGGAAAGTGAGGTTCAGAGAGAGGTGAAGGGACTAGCCCAAGGTCATATTGTTAGCAGAGCCAGGATTCTGAATTTAGGGCAAAGGTGTGCTGGTAAAGGTTTAAAAATAGACTCTCTGGGAGAAAAAAAAAACAGAAATGCTTACCTTTAATCTATATAATTAAAATTTTCTGTCTTAAATCTACAAATTAACAAAGCAACAAATCAAGCCCTGATTTATGGCATTTGCTGATTTCCAAGATCTAAACTTTTGTACTGAAAATTTAACAATTAACTCCTAAACTGTATGGTTCAGGCTCTAGCACACCAGGATCTCAGAATTCAAATCCAGTCCTCAACTATACTATATTATCTATATCTTTCTAAGTAATAAGCACTGGAATGTAATCATCTAAGGAAAACAACCATAATCATTTAAAGATGAAAATAAATCAAAACAAACAAAAAATAAGGCCAATATTTGCCTGGGCCCAGAGCGTTAGTAGAAAAATTATTGCTTTCCAGACACAACAAAATATACTCTGGTATCTTGTGAATGTTCATTCTACTTCAATAGCTTTATATTTTCTCCCCAAACAATACCAATGAGACTTAGAATGTGTCCAGACTAAAAGTCCTAATAAAGTTCTATTAATAAGACTCATTCAACTGGTATACTTTAGGATAACTCCTTGTCACCATCATTATTTATTTGTTTTAATAATGACCTTGAAAAAATGAAGGCTCTCATTCTTATATGGCTGACCACAGGCAAAATTGTAAAGTAGGTCAAATTTGAATTTGGTGTTTCCAAGAAGACCTGATAACTTATTTATAGTAAATGTTAATTGGAATAAAGTCCCTAGTTCATTTAAGTGAGAGGGAGAAGAAAAAGAAAGAAAAAAACCTCTAATTATGGAATTTTAGGCATCAGTAAGCATGCTGGAGAAAACACTGGGAAGAAGTGGGGAAGCATCCTAATTCAGCTTCCCCTTAAGACTGATTCTGTGCTATATCCTTAACAATAAAATTCATCAATTTCCACAATGGGACTAATAAGAAAATGTGATTCAATATTTATCTTTATTTTTTCCTAGAGTCTACTGGGAAAAAATGGTATTAATGTACTTTTACACTGCATCCACATACTGTATCTCTTCTCACATATCCCTATAGCCAGAAATACAAGAGCAATAGATAGAGACTGAACAAGGGATATCGCCAAGAGTAGTCAATTCTCAGTTGATGTCAGAATAGAAAAAAGAGAGAGATCTAAAAAAAAGCTTTTTATGCTCCCCTTGGACTAGAGTTATCATGGTCCTAATCACAGTGCTTATAATCAAGTCTTTTTTTTTTCTTCTAATTTTCTCTTTCCCTCAGTAGAGCACCTTCACTTCAAGTCAAGTTCATTCTCCAATCTCATATTTCAATTGCATTGGTGGAAGGAAGTGTCATGTTGTGTTGGATTCTAAGAATAGGAGGTGCTCATCAATCACCGGTCTCCCAGTGTACTAATCCTCACCACAGTTAGCTGATTTGGTGCGCGAGATTTTGACCACTGCTATGGTCAATCATCGAGAAACCCTATTCAGCTTCATCATCTACCTATTCTTATAGATTATTTCATCATGGCCACCAAGACAAAAAAGAGAGAGAGAGAAAGGACAAAAGTCAGCAAATTCACATGTCCTGAAAGAAATACTTAACGTGACCTGAATTTTTCATCTAATTGAATTGAGATAAAAGATTCTATCTCAAGCAGATTCTTAGCAAATCAAATGATATTGGATCCACAAAATCATAAATAGGCTTTCACTTTTCCCCATCTGTTTTGTGTTTTTTTTTTTTTCTGTAAATAGAAACTGACTCTTTTTTCCCTTCCTTATAAAATGTTGATTCTTGGTTGCTTCAGGGCAGGGAGTGGAGAAGTGCATTTTTTTTCCACCCTCAGTGTCATAAGTCAAATTGTGAATTATTTGACCTGATCCTTGGAACCAATGACTTCAAACATAATCAGTATCATTCTACTTCTCTAATGGCCACTGTCATCTTGCTTAGAGCCTGGCATTGATTCAATCATTTTATAAAAATGATTTATCAACTGGCAATTGATATGTGGAGTAATGGGAATCATTTGGTATTTTGCTACATTTACAAAATTGCAAAGCAATAGAATGACAAATCATTCATA
The DNA here is from genome assembly GCF_019393635.1 of Dromiciops gliroides. NCBI lineage: Eukaryota > Metazoa > Chordata > Mammalia > Microbiotheria > Microbiotheriidae > Dromiciops > Dromiciops gliroides. The sequence continues at coordinate 406,129,205 of NC_057861.1, forward strand.
CACAATTGCACTCATTATCTTCATCAAATAATATTTGTTGGGCACTTTTCTGCCTGCTGACACTGTGTTGAGAGTAATTATTGCAAACACTGGACAGAACTGAGCCTGTTATAATCAATCTATGTTATTATATCCAGTAAACCATTACTAAACAATATTTTTCTTTATAAAGCAATGTTAAAGCCTCTTAAAAAGATATTGTACAAAGAATCCATTCTTAAGCTCCTGGTCTTGATAAAAAGAAATTCCAGGGCACAACAGAAGTTATTTGTTTAAATCTCCCTACTTAATGTTGAAATGATACCTGACCCTACCTGAGTAATTTTCATTCAAACACAGTTTCCCTCTCTTACATACTAGGTAGGGTGCATAATCACAATTGTAAATAATGAAATGAGGCTTTAGCAAAGCCTTTTTTCCTGTCAATATTGATGGAAATAAAATAAACATCACAAAGCCATACAATTTAATCATAGTAAGGCTAATGCTTATTCCTTCACATCCAACTCTTTCAGTAAAAAACTCCAAGTGAGTTATACAGGGTTTTCAAAACAAACAAACAAAAAGTCTCTGTGCAGTTTAAAGCTTTAAAAAATTAAGGTTTCACTAAGACATTTTAAACATCCTTTATCTGTAGAAGGGTTTGATATAGGGACATGGGTCTTAGGAAAGTCAACTACTTTTTTTTTTCATTCCTAGATGAGCAATATCTGACATAGACACATGTGAAGGAATGTATAATAGCAGATCAAGCCATCTCCCAGATGTTCTCCTCCTAAAGACGTCATAGTTTGTAACTGGGAGTGGGAGGTGGCAGAAAATGTGTTTTTAGAGTAAATCTAGGAGGCAGGCTTGCCAATGTCCCCATAATTCAGAGGATAAAATTTTCGTATCTTCAGCACTGCAAGGAACATAATTTCAGGGAACTACCAATGAGAAAGGAGGAGTTTATCCTTCCCTTCTGCCACCACAAGCAAAGCCCCATTGGCTTTCTTGCTTTGGCTCTGGTTACAATAACAATGGCTCATGTTTATATAAAGTTTTCCACTTTGCAAAACTAGGCCATTCAATTAAATCCTCTGAAGGTTTATTATGCATTGAATACAGCCAAAGTGCTGTGCAAGGTGCTGAGGATAAAGAGATAAATGTAACAGGCAGGCATCCCAAAGAACTTAAAATATGATTTATAAACCTGTAAAAATATGTATAAAAATTATTATGTAAGAGAGAGTGGGATAAGTTCAAAGGAGAAATCCATAGGTTAAGGACTATAACAAATTTGAGAAAAACTCATCTTGAGCTAGGAAGGGGATGGAAGAGATGCAATTAGGGAAGATTCATTGATGAAATGACACCTGATGAGCCTTGATGAAAGGGAGGGATTTTAATTTGATGAATAGGTTTGATATTATTGTTGTTCATTTGTGTCCAACTTTTTCTGACCCCATTTGGGGTTTTCTTGGCAAAGATAATGAATTGGTTTGTCATTTCCTTCTTCAGCTCATTTTGCAGATGAAGAAACTGAGGCAGAGTCAAATGACTTGCCCTGGGTTACACAGCTAGTAAGTGTGACACCAGATTTAAACTCAGGAAGATGAATCTTTCTGACTCCAGGCCCAGCATTCTGACCACTGTGCCACAATATGTAGAATGAATCTATTACAGACATAAGTGACATTGTGTCCCTGAGGGGTAGAGTAACAAGGGGTTAGGAATAAAAGCAGCTCAATTGTCTACTAGAGCATAGATTCAGGCAGGGGAGTGGTATGAAATATATCTATACCAGCTTTCCTCAGGCAATCTTGATACTATTCCTGTGAAATTTCACTCCAGTTCATCCAATGCCTATTCAGAGGCATCCAAATTGGTCAGGGTCTTTTCACAGAATTCCTTTGGTTGATTTGATTCAGTTAAGATGTATTCTACCTGGTTAAGGTACCAGGACATAGCATTTTACCACTTAAGTGGTGTGAGTCAATTTGATTGATTTATTCAATCAGCTCTAGCCTAGGTCCTAACCTGTCTTAAACTCAAGAGTTTGACCTCCTCTAACTGCTTTCAGGTTCCTTTACAAATTGTGATGGTCAGAACAGGGCAGAGTACGAGGAGATTCTTCTGTCCTTATTTCCAGTCACAGCATCAATCAATGAAACCTGATTCATTTGTAGATATATAGATATCTATGTATATTTATACATACATATAGGGGCAGCTAGGTGGCACAGTGGATAAAGCACTGGCCCCGGATTCAGGAGTACCTGAGTTCAAATCCGGCCTCAGACACTTGACACTTACTAGCTGTGTGACCCTGGGCAAGTCACTTAACCCTAATTGCCTCACCAATAAAAAAAAAGTTATACATACATATACATCATATACATCCATAAATACATAGATATATTTATACATAGATATATAGATATATTTTATCACACTGTCTTCTTTTTTTTTTGTAGTCCACTAAAATTCCAAAATCAACTGGCCATGCCTTATCTTTCTTCTATTTGTTATTTTTCTAAACCAAGCATACAACTTTACATTCATTCTTATTAAGTTTCATCATAATAAATTTTATCCAATATTTAGCCTTTTTGAGACCTTTTTAGATTTTGACTCTCTCCTAAAGTGTTTCAATCACTCCTTTGAACTTTGTGTCATCTGTAAAATTGACAACCATTTCATCTACACCTTTTTCTAAGACATTTATAAACCCATTAAACATCACAGAGTCAAGCACAAATGACTTGGTCACTCTTCTAGAGACCTCTTTCCCAACTGACATTGAACCATTAATGGATCCTTTTTGATTCTGGATATTTGACCAGTTTTGAACCCATCTAATTGTATTTTGTGTAATGTTCCTCTCTCAGTGCTTGGTAGATTGGAAAGAAGTCATAATGAACCAAGAGGCTCTGTATTTAAATCCCATCTCTGCTACATATTAGATTGTGACCTTGGGCAAATCATTTAATCCATCTGACCACCAGTTTCCTCATATGGAAAACAGGGAGTTAGGCTAGATGACATCTGTTCAGATTATAAAATTATTTTTTCCTAAAAGAGTCACCTGAAAAGCTTTGTGAATATTTTAATGAACTCTAGACTAATGTTATTATATTCCCCTGACTTATTAGTCTAGTAAGCTCACTACAAACAGAGGTTAGTTTGAGGTTACTTTGCATGGCATGTTCTTAATGAAGAAGCCATGATGACTTTTTGTCATCATTATTTATTGTAGGTTATCAACTCTGTGTTAGCCATTTTTGTTCTATCCTTTTCAGTCCAAAAGAAGCAAGATAGGAGATCATCAACTCTCTTACCATTTGTTACCCTTGTTGTAACCACAATGAATGTCATTCCTACTCTTTCTCCTTTTTGATCATCCTGTCTCCAATATAGCTTTTGGGGGCGGGGGGCAATGAGGATTAAGTGACTTGCCCAGGGTCACACAGCTAGCAAGTGTCAAGTGTCTGAAGTCAGCTTTGAACTCAGGTCCTCCTGAATCCAGGGCCGGTGCATTATCCACTGCACCATCTAGCTGCCCCCCCCCCAATATAGCTTTTAAAAAGATCCAAATCACACCCAAATAAACAACCCTTTGGTGCCCTCATTTTTCCAAATTCTGAGCTTTAGTACTTGACACTATTCTTGTGGATCAATCTTCTGTATGCATCCTTCACCTTCTCTACATGTCTTTTTATATTTGATCTAAGTTGACTGATGAGTTTCTTGTGTCTTGTATCCTTAGCTAGCTGTTTCCCCCAATTATTGAAATAGTTTCTTTTTATGTATTTAGATTTTCATTCCTGAGCATTCACCATTCTTCATGACCTTACTGCTTCTGTGGTACTTTTGAGGTAGGAACCCTGGTGTAGCAAAAGTGCAAACTTGGAATCATGGGACTTGAATTCAAATTCTAGCTTTGCCATTTACTGTGTGACCTTGAGCAAATCTCTGAACATTTCTGAGCCTATTTCCTCACCTTTCAAATTAGGGTATGGAACTAGATGATTTGTACAGAAATGATCTATCCAGGGTAATCCATAGATATGTTTTGATACTTGTTCATTAATTAATAACATTTCAGTAATCTTTTCATTCAGTTGCTCAGTGTCCTAAACCCAGGTTTGTTAAGTATTATTTCTTAAAAAAAACTGGAGAAATCATCTTTTTATAAGCAAGTGCTTACATTTCAAAGACCATAATCTCTTAGGCTTCAATAAATATCAAAGTTACTAGCTATACAATTTGACAATAAAATAACAAAACAGAGTATAAACAATAATAAAACAAAACAAAGACATGGAGAATTAGTTGTTTCCATACTTTTCATCCCTGACCTCTTTCTTTCCAGGTGGTCTTGGTACCACTTGTGTGTTTCTGTCACTCTTGATCTTTGTCCAAATGCCCTCTACCATGGTTTCACCTAGAATTCCTGGATTTCCTCATATGGATATATCTTCTTACTCTACAATATTGCTCTAATACCTCCACCCTTTAAAAAAATCTATTTCCTGTTTATTTTTAATTGTTCTACCCACCCAGAGCCACATCTCACCAAGTCTCATCTCACCAAGGGTCAAGGACACACATTAGGTCAAATTAACCCCCTGGTGTTGGGATCTCTAATTCATTTTATTTACTAACCATATATTCATCATTTGCCTATTGATATATGAGGCCACAAACTTTATTTCAGACTCCTTTCTTGAATATTTGTCTCTTGTGAACTTTTAGGCTTTTATATTGCTATTCTACTCCCTACATTGTACATTTTTCCTTGATAAATAGCTTGTTATATATATATATATATATATATATATATATATATATATATATATATATATATATAGGAAATTTTTGCTGTTACCTTTGCTTTTCACTTTGAGGCCTTTTTATTTTACTTGCTAGATGTCAGGGAAATACATTTTTTTACCAGCTCTTGTTAGGTGTACTCCATCACTGACCAGGAACCTGCCATTATTATATTTTAAGCCATGTCCCCAAAGTACAAAGCCCCATTATCAGACACTATATTCTTAACCAGCTGTTTGCTTTCTAAATATGCCTCTCTTTTGAAGGTCTTGCCTTTGATAGGCAGCAGTAACAAAAACACCACCTGTGGCACTGATGTCTTCCATTTCTCTGCCCAAGACTTAGTAATCTTTAGCAATGCTTTCTAGATTCCTCCTGGCAGTACCAGTTGTGCCCACATGAATCACTATAAGTGTGTAGTAGTCATGTGGTTCGACAAATCTTGGAAAGTTCTGTCATATCTTGGATAATAGCCCTGTGGGTACAAAAGATCTTGCTATTGTTATCAAACAAGAAATAGCTCCTTCAATATCCCTCAGCAGGGAGTCAACAGCTGCCATTACTCCTCTCTTTGTCCTCTCATTCTTCATAAATGATCTCTCACCTGTCAGCACCCGTGGCTCTCCATCATCATGCATTAGAGTATAAGCAGCTGTTTCTGTCCCAGAGAGCGCAGTTCCCTCTAGTTTGGGAAAAGCCACATACATGTTTCTTAGCTTCCATTAGTCAGTGGTCTTTCTTCTTCCTTTTCTCCTCTGTGGGACATTCTTTGACCCTCCAAATGCCTAATTCAGGTAGGAGTTCTCTTTTGCCTCTTGAGACAATTTTTCTTCTTTATTTTCATATTGGAACCCCTCTTTTTAAGGAGGAATTTCATTCTCCCTTAAAACCTGGAGACTGGAGTATTCCTCATGCCCTTTGATCTCTTCTTCTAAGAGGGAAATCAGCCTACTCTTTGAGCATAACCTCACTCAGCTGCAGGAGATAAACATCTCACATTCTTCAGGTCCCACCAAAATTCTCCATGACAGATTAAATCACTTAACCTCTCATCAGGTTCTACACCTTTCACATGGAGATTAAAAAAAAATCTGACACCTACCTCATAGTACTATTATGAGAATCAAATGAGATAATGTAAAGTACGTTATAAACCTTGAAACCTCTATAAATGTGAGCTCTCATTGTTAGTTTGAAAATCTGTGAGGGAGCCTGTGATTCCATGATTAGAATTGGGCTTAAAACCTTGTCCACTGTTAGAAAAGCACTGGGAAAGATAATACAATGAAGCTTATCAGCCATTTGTACTTTAGTGTGAATGAGTTCATAGAATCCTTTTTCTGGAGTCAGTTTTGATAAGAGATGGAGAAAGCATGAAGGCCCAAGGGATCTGGGCAGAGGGGAGAAAAGATTATAGAAGGAAGAGACTGTAGTCTTCAAGGACAAACTTAAATGGCAGCCTACTTTTACCTAAGGCTGATTTCCTGAGCTCTTAAAGGCAAGCTGACAAATTGTCAGGCAGCGGTTTATCTTTCTCACCCTCTCATCTCACTCTCAGCATCTCTCTCTACTCCTGATTTGATGTTCTTACTTTTTCCGCCTCTCAGTCCTCTTCTCCAGGATGTTGCTGTTTTCTAGATCTGTGATTTCACTGGTGTAGGGATTTCCCACTGAGGTAACACTTTCTGCCCATCTAAACCTACAGCACCAGAGAGGTCTCTGGGGCACAGAGAGCTTAAGCAACTCACCCAGGATCACATAGCCACTATATGTCAGTGGAAGGACTTGATGACCAGTCTTTGTGACTGCAAACCAGACACTACTGGAACCAAAATGCCCACAGTCCTTTAGTTCATCTTCTTGCCACAAACAAACAAACAAATGCTCTGAGTTATCTGTCCAATGGGCTGCATTGTAGTGTGAGGGGATAGCAACTTAGCATATTATGCCTGTCATGGACATTTGTATTTTTAATAAAGGATTCTCAGAGAGCAAAAAAGCCTTTAAATACCCAAAGAAGGAAACCCTACTAGTCAAATTTTAGACCTTTCTACAGAGAGTAAGGGAAATATGCTGGGAAAGGGGGACTTCTGGGAGCTTCTCCAATCACACACACTACGTATTCCACCTCCTTCTTAGGCTGGGCCTACTTAAAGGGTATTTGAGCTATGGGATTCTATCTCCCTAGCAGCAGATGCATTGACAAGTTTCTTCTTTTAACAGGGAACAATAGATACAAAGAGTAGCACACACAGGTGCATGGATACTTTTTGGCAGTTGAAATTCTATTTAGTAGAAAGGAACTGAGGAAGCTTTCCTGTAACATACACACTGAATAACTTGGTTGCCTTAAATAGCATGCTTTGGGGTTGTTTTCAAATAACAGAAATTGTAGCAGATTAGCAGCTGTGCCCCACATTCCCCTTTGTGTACTCCTCTGCCTGACACCTATTCTTGCAGACAGAATTTCAGAGATTGGGTCACAGAACTTGGAATTCTATTATCTGTAGCAACATCCCGTTGGAGAGTACCAGAATCCTCATCTTAATCATTTTGTCTTCAGGCATTTTCATGGGGTTGGTGAGTATGACTTTACACTTGACATGTGGGTGGAAGATTGTATACACTCATATGTTTGAGCAGTAGGAAAGTTCCATGATTTCCAGCATTGTAAGAACTCTATTTGATAATATGAATCATACCCTTCCATGAAAATTAGTTGCAGTGGAAAAAATATCTCATCATCTGACAACTAAAATTCTAGTTATAAGTCACTCTGGGTTTTCCCATTTTTAAACAGTAATTGTTATAGGAAGGATTCAAATGTAGCTCTCCTTGAATCCAAGAACAGTACTCAATGCCCTACATCATGCTAGCTTTTAAGAGGTTGGAGTGGGGGCCAGCTAGTTAGCGCTGGATTCAGGAGGACCTGAGTTCAGATTTGGCCTCAGACACTTGACACTTACTAGCTGTGTGACCCTGGGCAAGTTACTTAACCTTCATTGCCTTGCCCCCCTCCCCCAAAAAGAGATTAGGGCCCTTTCCAAGTCATGACATAAGTAGTATAGGAAAAACACTTTAGTGGAAGAGGGGGTTTGTATGTGTATGTGTATGTGTATGTTTGACACTGCAATGTAGATTCAACATAAAATTGGTAATGCAAGAAAACATAGAATGCCTGTAGCATGATCATTAAATAACTTTTCTTTGTATTTTATGTTAACATGCTATATACTAGATATGATAACATGCTATATACTAGAAGGATTTCTTTTTGGATTTATTATTCTGAATATTTTTATTTCCTTCCTTGTATTTAAGGGTGGGGCTGGTTATTTGAGAAAAAAAATCATGCACAAAATGCTAATTTGGGTGTTTTAGGTATAGGGAGACATAAAATGAGGAATTTTGTTAAAGTATTGCTTTGTGTAAAATGGGTGGAATAATTAATTTTGACTACCTAGATTGTACATCTGCAAGCTTCAGATACTAGGTAAGTGACCCTACCAAGTCATTTACCCTTTCTGGATCGCAGTTTACTCATCTATAAAGCGAGGGCACTGGACTCTAGGTCTTTTAAGATCTCTTCCAATTCTTGATCTATGATCTATGTTGATGGTCTTTTTAGTTAGTATTCCATGCATAGAATGGCATTTGAGCCAAACTGAATTGAGTGATAGCCACTGTCAAAAATGTTATAACAGGGCCAGCCCCAGACAAAATTATAAAGTAGGTGAGGTTTTTCTCAGGCTGTATTCAAACAGTCCATTTTGTGCCTCTAACTCAATGTATAAAACATTCATTAGGAAGCAACTATGAGCAAATACCCTGAACAAAGTACAGAGAGTGAGACAAAGCTTAGATAAGATATGATCTTATGGAACCTCTGGACCTTAGAGTAAGATAGGTATTTTCGGGTTCCTTTGTTCCCTCTCCTTTACCCTTTTTCTACCCTCCTCCCCCCACATGGCTCTCTCTGCCCTTGGCAATCCCAGAATCCATCTGGAATGACTGGATGGCAACAAGGCCCACCACCAGTATAGCATAGACATCTCCTTGTCTTTGTTCTTTCCTGCCTCCCTCACTGCCAACCCATTCAGGATGTTTAAGCACTCATGGTTTGGTTGAGATGGGACTCACTAATTCAGTTCTTTTCTGTAATAAGGAGGTCTACCTGGTAGTAAAATCTATCCAGGCCTTACCATCTGGCCTTCCCTTATACTCTGCAGCCCCACTCCCTACTGTCAATGGACCTACTGATATAGCCTTAGGACCCTGGAGCCATATGCCCCTCTGGTGAATCCTTAAGACTTCTGCATTTTTCCACATACCCTGAAGTTGATGAACCTTCTTTTATGCTGCCTCCCCCACAGTGTGAGCTCATTGAGAATAGGAATGGTCTAATTTTCTTTTTTTCCCATCTTTGTATCCCTAGCACTTAGCACATACTAAACATTTAAAAATGCTTTTAATTATTCTTTGGGGGCGGGGGGCAATGAGGGTTAAGTGACTTGGCCAGGATCACAGAGCTAGTAAGTATCAAGTGTCTGAGGCCAGATTTGAAATCAGGTCCTCCTGAATCCAGGGCCAGTGCTTTATCCACTGTGCCACCTAGCTGCCCCTTAATTATTCATTCTTATAGGGAACTCCTGGGTACAGAAACTCTACCAAGGTAGGTTAGTACCCTCTTTGCAACATAATGTAAAGGTCAGGATTTTTTTTTTAGCTTTCAATGGTAGATAACTGTCTAGACCAAAGGGCTCTTCTTCCCACTGACGAGAGATAAAAACAAAAACAAACAAAGAAAAAAAGGTGTCCAGAGTTACAAACATTAATTAGGTATGGAATAATTGAAGTCAAGTCACCAAGCATTTATGAAGCACTTACTATGTCCCAGGCATTCTATTAAACACCAGGAAAACATTTCAAATCAGGGCTTAAACTATTATTTTGTTGATTGTCTAGACATAAGAAAGTGAAGGAGAAACTGTAAGTAATACAGATTAGTTGTAAAATAGTGACCTGTAAAGTAGGACGGTTAAAAAAAAACATGGGAAATTTGTATGAACTGATGCAAAATGAAGTGAAGGGACCAGCCAAACAGTATACACAGTAACAGCTTTATTGGAATGATGATAAACTGTGAAAGACTTAGCTCCTTTTGCCAAGACAATGATCAAAGACAATTCCAAAGGACCCATGATGATAAATGCTATCCACTTGCAGAGAACTGATGAACTCTGAATACAGATTGAAACATACTTTAAAAAACTTTATTTTCCTTTTTTATGTATATGTATATCTTCTTTTGCAACAAGGCTTATGGAAATATGTCTTACATGACTTCATATGTCTAATCAATATCAAATTGTTTGACTTCTCAAGGGGTAGGAGGGAGGGGAAAATTTTGGAACTCAAAATTTTTAAAAATGTTAAAATTGCTTTACATGTAAAAAAAAACGAAAGAAATCTTATGCTCAGGAGTTAGATGGTGGTAGAAATATATGGAGGTGGGGGGCATTTCAGAACTCTACTGTGATCTTAAACTCACATGTCATGTGGGAACCCTATCTATAATAGAACTAGTTCCTATTCTGTTTGTCTTATTTTATTTTTTATTAGACCTTTGGTCAGTAATTGTTTTAAACTTTATTTTCCCAGACATGAGGGAGCTTACAATATATCTGCCATATTGCAGAGTCATATTCCCATTTTCCTGTGACTTACAAAATGATATAGCTCAGCCTTTTCATGGAACATCTTAGCTAAGTCTATAAAAGTCAAAATGAAACTGAGGAATATCAATTATTTGGAGAATATGATACCCAAGACCATTCACATCATTCTACATTTTCTTAAATTCACTAGGACTTTTAATGTGGCTGTTCCTTAGAAATGCCTTGCAGAATTAGTCTTGACTATAGCTCATCTTGGGACATTCCACCCAACAAATCACACACATGCACATGCACACAGAATCAGGAACTACTCCCTGAAAACATTTATTGGTTTCACCATGCTATATACTGGTTAAATGGGAAAATTTTAGCATGAAGAACTTAGCTCCAATTCAAAAATCCAATCAAGAAAAAACCCATAAAAACATAGAGAGAATATAACATTTTACTGTCAACAGTAGGATCTCAGATTATTCATAAAATGTTAGAGCTAGAAGAGACATGAGAGATCACCTAGTCCTATGACCTTATTTTACAGTCTGGGAAATTGTACCTTAGAAAGGAGAAGTGTCTTGTCCATGATCATACAGATTCAGAGAACAGGATTTGAATTGTCTCTAATTAAAGGATAACAGATTTAGAGCTGGAAGACCTATGAGCTTAGATTCCATTGAGTTCTACTCCATACCCTTATTCTATAGATGAGGCAAAACAGAAGTTAAGGAATTGCCCAGGGTCACATATCTAGTAAGTTTCTAAGGGATTGAACCCATGTCTTCCAGACTCCAAGTTCAGTGCTCTATCTACTAGGTGATGCTACAAAGTTAAAACTCTAATAGCTCTTTTATATACCTGGCCTGGAGATATAGAAGCCCTAAAGTTCTAAGTGAGTCAAAAAGTTGAAATAGTATCCAGATAGGAAGAAGAAATGACTGGGAGCCCACTAGTTCCAAAACCAATTGCCCCAACAGAGGAAGGCCAGGCCTGGTTCTCCAGCATTAAATGAGCTTCATTCCTGTCACAAATTGTAGTCTGGCAAAAGTCATACTCCTTCAGTGCATAAAAAGTTACTTCCTTCTTGCAAACTTTCAGCTAACCTAAGGTCACCAACCTTCTAACTCAAATGTTATAGTATCTACCATTTTGATCCCCTCACTGGAAAGGAAAGCAGTAGAGAGAAAAGAAGATGGTGGGTCCCCACCTTTTCCTTAGCCCCAAAGAATTAGTTTCTTCTCCATTATTTTGTTGTTGTTGTTGTTTAGTCATTTCAGTTGTGTCCAACACTTTGTGACCCTTTGAGGGGTTTTCTTGACAAAGATTCTGCAGTAGTTTGCCATTTCCCTTTCCAGCTCATTTTTCTCCAGATGAGGAAACTAAGGCACACAAGGTTAAGTGACTTGCCCAGGGTCGTACAACCACTAAGTGTCTGAGGGCCAAATTTGAACTCAGGAAGATGAGTCTTCTTGACTACAGACCCAGCACTCTATCCACTGCACCATCTAACTGCCCTTATTCTACATTAGGCAATATATATATATTTTTTTCCTTCCCTAATCTCTTCTTAATTTTTCCCTAGCTTTTCCCTGAGGGATTGGAATTATAAATTCTAATTCCCATTAATTGTCCTCCTTTAGGAAAAAGAGCAGGAGAGAAAATAAAATAAGAAAGTAATAATAAAGGTTCATAAATCGGTATAGCAGTTACCTCAAAATGACTCTGTGACATCAGCAGTGATGCATTATCATCCCTAGTGTACAGAAGACACTGAGGCACAGAGAATTTAATCAGCTCACCCAAAGTTATATAAAAAAAATATGTGTAATAGCTGAAATAGAACTCAGGATTCCTGATTGCAAATCGCTTTCCATTAAACCACACTGCCTCCTATTGGTCCTAGGATTTAGAGCTGAAAAGATCAACTAACTTAATCCAGCTTTCATTTCACAGGAGACCCCTGAGACAGCTTGATGAAAAGTTATTTCCTCAATTCAGGCACATTGCCCTACATATTCTCTTCTGACGTCTTTCCTCTGGCTAAATTTGGTCCTTCCCAGGCTCACTTCATGGCCATACTATGCGTTTGGCTTGTAGGCAGCTAATGCTGAGAAATTCTAGCTATCTGAGGCAGCTAGGTGGTGCAGTGGATAGAGTACCGGCCCTGGATTCAGGAGGACCTGAGTTCAAATCCGGTCTCAGACACTTGACACTTACTAGCTGTGTGACCCTGGGCAAATCACTTAACCCTAATTGTCTCACCAAAAAAAAAAAAAATTACCCCTTCATAATTTCTTATGGGGGAAACTAGGTCGTCCAGTGGATAAAGGACTGGCCCTGGATTCAGGAGAACCTGAGTTGAAATCCAGCCTCAGACATTTGACATCTAATGGCTGTGTCTCTGGGCAAGTCACTTAACCCTCATTGCCATGAAAAAAAAAAGTTCATAAAAAAAAAAAAAAGAAATTCTAGCTACCTTCAAAATCTGGCTTCCACCTACCTTTCCAGACCTATTACTCATTAACCCCTCCCGCTTCACATACTTGTCAACCCAGCCAAACTGTCCTTGTCAGCTCTTCACAGAAGCAACACCATCTCCTATGACTGTGATTCCTGGAATGCACTCCATCCTCACCTCTGCTGCTTAGAATCCTTAGCTCCCCTTAATGCTCAGCTCAGGTGATCTCTCTTCCATGAAACCTTTCCCAATCCCTTTTCCCCAGCCATGGCTAGTGTCTCCTCCCAAGCATGACCTTATACTGATTTTGTATATATTCACTATATATTTGTATTTGTACTTTTCTCCACTAATAAATAAGCTTCTTGTGCCCAGGGACTATTTCATTTTTGTCTTTCTATCCCCTAGAGAAAAGCACAGAGCCTGTGCCACATGGTAGGTGCTTAATAAATACCAATTGATTGAAAGTCTGATTGATCAATATACCAAGCAGCAATTTGTGAGCCATCAAATAAGGAAAAATAGGATGAGACAATTTCTTTCATATGATTATTCATGCTAACTGCCTATATGACCTCAATTCATCATGCAGTTAAATTGCTCACCTGAGGCTACTGTTAGTGCTCTTCAGATTTGGCTAAAATTAACAGTCCAATGCAGATTTTGATATAAACCATGTGTTTCCTTCCACTACTCCTCAGAGGGAGATATGAGTGATGCCAAAAGTTTCATTTCAGCAATGTTGACACAGTGAATCCCAGAGCCCTAAAAGCCTCCCATGCAAGCCCAAGCCTGCCTTTGTTGGCCAGTCCAAAATGAAGAACAACTGAGATGCTATAGGAAAGGTATCTGAATACAAGTAGCCAAGTAGAAACCTGGTCATCTTGGAAAATTTAAAAGGAAATTTCTCACCCCATCAAAATTGGAGCTCATCATTTTACCCAATGCAGTGTTTTCTAACAGCATAACAGATCTATCTCCTCATTGTAAAAACACTCCAGATTACTAATAATTAGAGAAATGGATATAAAATCAGTAAAAGCAACTCTGAGGTTCCACCTCACACCCATCAGATTGATGAAGATGACAGAAAAGGGAAAATGACAGTAATTGGAAGGGCTACTAGAAAACAAGTACATTAATAGAGCTATGAATTGATTCAGCCATTCTGGAAAGCAATTTGGATTTATTCTCTCAAAATCATTGAACTATTCATGCCTTTAGATCCAGTAATGTCACTACTATACCTATACTCAAGAGAGATCAAAGGATGAGGAATTTAGCCCACATATACCAAAAAAAAATGTTTGTAGCAGCATTTTTATGGTTGCAAAGAACCAGAAAACTAAAGGGATGCCATTAAATGTATAACAGCTAAACATATCATGATATATGAATGTAATTGAATATTATTGCAGTGTAAGAACTAACAAAAGGGACAGTTTCAGAGAAACCTGGAAACTTATATGAAATGATGCAGAGTAAGAAGAACAAGTTGTCACTAAGAAGCATTTATTAAGTGCTTACTTTGTGCAAGGCAATGTGTGATGTGTTGGAGATAAAAAGAAAAGCAAAAAACAGTCCCTGTTCTCAAGGACCTCACAATCTAATGGAATTTAGAATAGCAACAACATTGTAAAGGCAAATAACTTTGAAAGGTCCAATACTTCTGATCAATAAAATAACCATCCATGATTCCGGAGTATTGATGATGAATCATGTTACCCACTTTTGGACAGTGAAATGATGGACTCATGATGCAGAATCATATATGAAATATGTCCATTATTGAACATGGTCCATGTAGGAATATTTTTTACTTGACTGAAATTTTTGGCAAGAGTTTTATATTTATTTTTTAATTGAGGAGATGGAAAGGAAAGGTGAACTGGGGATAGGGTTCTCCCCCCCCAAAAAAGGGAATATACTGAAGTCCAGAAGGAATCACAAGCAGGACAGCTTTTAAAGTTGCATGTTGAATTTATTATATACTTAAAAAGAGAAATAAGTGCTACATCATAGAAATTGGCAGTTTTATATACAGTCTTCTATTATACAATATATAGAGAAATATTCATCTGATTTGGTGTAGGGTTCAGAATTTTTATGAAAAAGAATGAAAAAATAATTAAATCCTATGTCTATGATGCAAAGTCATGATTTACTTAATGCTCTGATGGTCTAAACAATTCTGGATCTTATAATATGGGACAGATTTTCCTCTGCTCTACATAGAGCTCTTTCGGCTGCCTACCCCACTCTTTCTCTGAAACATTCTTTACTGAAATCTCCCACCTTAGATTCTGTAGTGGTAGGTTTGTGTTTCTAAGGAGAAGGAAGAGAGGGGTCTAATTGACAATCCCTGTGACATCAGAGAAAGTAAACCAATCAGCTGTACCTACTTGGGAACTTACTTCTTCCTATTAACCCCATGTACCTTGCCATATCTGTTGAGTCACCCTCATGTTCAGGTGACAAGTGTCCTCACTATCATTCCCATCCACTAAAAGAGTTATGAGAGTTTGGTATAATTAAGTTTTACAACTGTGAAGTATTGCAAGATCATCTCTTGGTTCCTCCACCTGAAACCTTAGTATTTTCTCAGGTGCTCAGGCTCAATACATCCTCTCGGGGTCCTGAATGTCTCTCTCCTTCCTTCTGGATGTTTAGGTTATGCCCATCTTCCTCATACCCTGGATCCTAGATGTTGAGGTTATGTCTGATGCCTTTCTTTGTATGAATTAATATATGCCCCCCAATAAAGTCCATTTCTCTTAGCATTATTGGCCTCTCTGATTCTCTTATGAAAGCCTCCAAGTTCCTAGCAGTGGACTAGAAAAACATTTTACTGGAAAACATTCACTGGGAGACCCTTTACTTCTGAGAAGGTTTATTTACTCTCTAGTTTCTACAAGATCATGAAAAAAATTCCTACTTGGTCTCCTTATTCCCCATTGTTCTCTTTAATTTATTCTGATTTTTATAGCACTTACTTTCCTATTAACTGAAACTGCATGTTTTAATTAAGGTTTCTCCTTTATTTACAGTATCACTTTTTTTCCTCAGGTTTTATATCTTTAAGCTGCCCTTCCTAAAATCCCTATAGCTATTTATCTCCTTTTTTAATTCTTGTTTTCCAGAGCTCTCTTGCTAGTCTCCTATTTCATCACATAATTCTTCTTTGGTACCATATCCCATATGAACTACTTTCCATTAAAATTCCATTTTGTGACATCTTTTTTTTCCCTCATATTATATGAAACATGAATCCAAAGCATTCACAAACTACATTTGCACTAGAGAATAAATGATTGGAAAGTAAAAAGAATATGAGTTCCATAATTCTTCACATTTCCCTTTCTTTTTCTCCTTCCCCATACCCCTTAAGATATATATATGGTGTTGATAGCAAAATGCCTAATGGTTGTGCTCAAGATAGCTTCACATTAAATTCTTTTTTGTTTCAATTTTTCCAAGTGTTACGATCTTCTTTTATTAATGAGGTTTCAGAGCTTCCTCCACTAGAGTCCTATCTCAATGTATCGTTGTGGTTTGAGCTTGATGCTGTATCTTCAAAACTAATGTCAGTGGAGAGCAGGTTCTGACAAACAAATGGAAAAGGCTTCAGGTTTGGACCTAGTGACAAACTGTGTGTGTAACTTGAGGACCAGCTCAGGGATCAAAACTGTAGAAGTAGAATAGATCATAGAGTCAGCTATACAAACCCCTCATTTTTCAGATGGAGAAACTGAAGACAAGAGAGATGGTGAGTTGCCTTAGGATTACATAGGTATGGAGAAGCAAGTTCAAAATTTGAAGCCAGGACCCCTGACTCCAAATCTAATGCTTATTACACATCACTTAGCTATTTGAGCATAGATAGTTGGGTACTTAACGATTCATTGAAGAGGGCTGGAGGAATGAATTAAATAAGCTTGTCTCCTAAGTAAGGCAGATGTGGATGAATACCTTCATTCATCAAAGAAGCACTGATTGTTGAAATCACTTAACTTTTTGAAATATCTTATCCCACTTAACCCACTCCTAATCCAAACTTCCCTATTTCTGTTGAGGGTAATACCATTCTCCCAGAACCTTAGAAGCATGTTCCTTCATACTCTCCTGTATTTTTATCTTTATTTTATTGATATATTTTGTTCTATCAGCTACATTTCCCAGTGTATTCCTCTCCGTTCCCTTTCCCAGAGAACCCATCCTTATAAAACAAAGAAAAAAATGGAGCTCAGCAAAAGCAACCAACCAACTTGTAGAGTCTGGTATTATATGCAGTGTTCCACACTCATTCTATCACCTCTTCAGAAGTTTAAGAAAGTATTTTCTCATACTTCTTCTTAGAGGCCAAGCTTGGTTATCATAACTGCTTTCTATTCAATTTCAATTGTTTTATTGTCATTCTTCCCATTTATATTGTTTTCATTGTATATTTCATTTTACTGACTCTACTTTCTTGGTTTTGTATAGGTTCCTATAAACTTTTCTATGCTTCTCTGTAATCATATTTATTGTTTCTTTTAGTGCAAATATTTCAACTAACTCTTATTGCTAAATAGGTCTTAAGGTCTCAGTTTTTCCTACCTTCTGAAAAGACACAAATGCTGTGAACCTCCTCCAAATTTCAGCCTCATTGGGGGAAAAATGGTTGTCCTGTTCTTACTGTAGGGTTCTTCTTGTACAGCTAGGCACAATGGGTGGAATTTTCAGAGAGAAATATTGAGGCTAGATATAAGGGGGGAGGGGAAGAGGTAGCAATGTAGAATAGATAAAGGGTAGGCCAGAAAGCCAGGAAGACCTAGGTTTTTTTCTTCAATTTATTCTATATGTATTGTGTTTATACACAGTTATTTGTATATTGTCTACCCAATAAGACTGTGAGCTCCTTGATAGCAAGGATTTTCTTTCCCCCCTTTTTTATTCCCTGTACTTCAGCATAGTGCCTAGTACATAGGAAGTGCTTAATAAAAGCTTGTTTACTTTTTTGTTCAAGTTTCAATAGTTCTATACATACTGGCTACGCCACCCTTGACAAGTCTCTTGATCTTATTTCATAATGCCCCAGGCAACTCTCTAGAACTATATAATTGGCATAGAAGGTGTCAATCTACACTGGTACAGGAAATTCTTTATTAGAAGTTACCTATACCAAGGAAATCATGGATATGGTAAGAAAGGAAGGAAGGAAGGAAGGAGAAAGAGAGAGAGAGAAAGAATAAGAATTTTTAAATCTTCCTAACAATTACAACTGTACAAAAGTAAAATTGCCTGCCTCACTAGAGATTTCCAAGCAAAGTCTGGATGAGTACACATTGAATATATTATAGAAGAGATTCTTCTTTAGGTATGGTTTGGACAAGATCAGCTCTGAGATGCCTTCCAACTGAAATCCCACCAGTAGAATGTAATGAGAATAGGGAATTGCTTCCTTTTGGCCTTTGCATCTTTAGTGCCCTTCAAGGTCCCATATACTTGGTAACTTTTTAATAAATGTTTGTCTTCTACATGAGCTGATGCAATGTGAAATGTACTGTATACAAAATCACAGCAATACTGTAAGATGATCTGCTGCGAATGACTTGGTTATTTTCAACAATGCAATGATCCAAGACAACTCTAAAGGTCTTATGAAAAATGCAGTCCATATACAGAGAAAGAATTGATGGTTTCTGAATACAGAATGAAGCATAATGTTTTTGTTAGCTCCTTTATCTGAAGTTTTGTTTTTGTCTGTTTTCTTTCAAAACCTGGCTAATGTGGAAATGTTTTATATGACTGCTCATGTATAGCTTATATTGAATTGTTTGAGTTCTTAGGTGGGGGAAGGAGGGAGGAAGAGAATTTGGAATTCAAAGGTTTTTTTTCATTGATGTCAAAATTTGTATTTACATGTAATTTGGGAAAAATAATTTTTTAAAATTAGCATTAAAATTAAAAGTTTATCTTTATTCTGAGGTTCTTCACAGTTTTCTAAGCAGTCAATTTGTATTGTTATTCACCATGGCTCTCCTTCAGTATGTTTTTTTTCCTAGGTAAGTTAGGGTTTTTTGATCATTTGTTTTGTTTGTGTTGAGATGAGACATGGCATAACAAGAGAGAGAGGCATTGTTCTGGAAATTTTCATCATACCTCATGAGCCATCCAAAAGAATAAGAGGGGAGCTGAAACAGTGTGCATTGTAAATGAGACCCAGTAAATGAAAACAGGACCTAGAACCAAGGCATTAAAACACAGAGCAATCAAGACCTTGGTCTATCACTACTGGTAAGGAAGATTTGCATGCCCAGAGTTCTATAGTCTGGGTACAGTTTCTATGAGAAAGCACCAACCCAGCTCATTGGTCCATTATCTTGTAAGGGCTTGTGCCAATATAGGGCCTGAATATTTTTTTTTTTTAGTGAGGCAATTGGGGTTAAGTGACTTGCCCAGGGTCACACAGCTAGTAAGTGTCTGAGGCCAGATTTGAACTCAGGTACTCATGACTCCAGGGCCAGTGCTCTATCCGCTGCACCACCTAGCTGCCCCTGGGCCTGAATAATTTTTAATTCTGTCTAGTACTTTTTTTCACAAGGGAATTAAAATCCCATACTAGATTTCTAAAGTCCCTTTTTTGCTTAAATTTAGGTTTGGAAAATAGTATAACTGCTGAAATCAGCTGTTTGAATTTTTTAAAAGCAGTCTCTTGCCAAGATAGATATATTTATATTTCCATTTTGAACTGCTGATTAGCTACCACCAACAGATGGGTAAATGCAGGAGCCCTAGGAATAGCAGTGCCCTCAGACTACTGGCCCTGCTTCCAGCCCAGTCCCTGAAGGTATCATCCAGGGAAGGAACCTCTGTGGAGAAGAAACCAGCTAGACCAGCCATCACTCACCAGCCAAGCAAACCCACCTAGGGAAGCATCAAGGAAGCCTGACAGAGAGAGAATAGATAACACATACCAAGCAAGTCAAATCACTGCTACCATTCCTATCAGATGCTGATGGAGTTAGACCAGCCCCTGCAGCCATCATCAAGTGGAAGAATTCTTGTGTAAATTCAACCTGACTACTGCCACTGTAGGTGCACCTCCTTCCTCCTCAGCAACCAGAACTACTACAGACAAGGAAAAGAAAATTCTTACTACCAAAGTCTTTGTCAGTGGGTTCAACAGTAGAAACAGATATGGTTTAATAAGTATAAATGAAATTTTAAAAGATGCATTACAATCTATGTTTCTGCTATACCCAAAGGACCATGGCATCTTTCCCACTGACTTGTAGCTAAAACCACCTATATGTATCATCTCCCTCATTAGAATGTGAGCTCCTTGACTCACATTAGGACTGCATTGCTTTTCTATTTATATTCCCAGCTCTTAAAACAGTACTTTGAACATAATCATTTACTATATACTTTTCATTCATTCATTCTTTCTTTCATTAATTCACATCTTAATGAATATGTCCTATCATCCCATGATCCTATTATTTTCAAAATTTTTTTTTCTTCAACTAAACCCTGAATTTATGAATTCCCTTTGGTAAATTTCCCTTTGTGCTTCATACCTTAGCTTATTTTTTCTCCTACTATCTTTTCTTAATTTAGTCCCTTGGGTTTCCAACTCCAAATTGGGTCAAAATCCAATTACACCTTTGAAATCTATTGCCATTTCCCAGAGGTTATAGCTACTTCAATCTGAATGGTTTCTTGCTAGTTGACTTTCTTATAAAAATCTTAACAAATCACTTGTGTCTGTCTGAATACCCTCTGTTCATCTCATTGCAATCAGTACCAATCTTTCAAGTGAGTTCATACCACCATACTGTAAATTTCAAACTCAGTGATCAAAAATAAACCCCTTAGGAAAAATGCCTCTTCCAGAACTGCTTATCCTGTCACAGTAAGTTCTCATTTTGTGGACTTTAATCAGTTTATAACATTCTGAAGGTTCTACTTCCTTCTTAAATTGTGCCTTTATATTCCTAACACAGTCTCTGGCATATAGAAAGCACCAAATAAATGCTTGATGAATTGAATTGAATTGAATCAAAACAGTGATATGATCCCCAATGACATATCACAATGATTCAATAAGAAATTAATACATCTATTTATAATCTGTAACATTTAATATATATCATTTAAATCTGCTTTTTATATGGATGTCCTTTTTGGAGTAAAATATTTATAACCTTCATTATTATTTGGTCATGGACAATCAATATTCATTACCTTGTTTAAAAAGGAACACCCAAAATTCTTCTGAAAAGATCTTCTACATACTTTCCTTTTTACTTAGGGATTTGTACAACTCAAATTAGATCCTTGACATTTCCATTACTCTGATCAATTGATAAATTTGAAACTCTAGCTCCATTACTCAAACCAATGGTGATAAAGGCTACAGTTTATTATTAAACATTACATGAAAATAGCAGTGATCTAATGAGGCTTTAAAAAGCAAAGCAGAAAAAGTTCCTCAGATATTTAGCTGACAAAAAAGGGCTGGTACTTTCCCTACCATAATCTAAAACTAGATTAACAAGAGCCATCCAAAAAATGTCTCTGAGCTATCAGTTTCCATCTCTACCACAGCATTCACTTTATTAGCCTATGAGATTGTATAATATTTCATATGTTTCTATAGTGGCTGAACTAAATAAACACATGGTGGGGGGGAGTGAGCTGGAGCTAATAAAATATGCAATCATTTATTATTTCTCCTTAATTAAAAATCCTATTTATGCTGAGAAGTGCTTAGGGACATTTATACTGTTTTATTACTTATGATAGGAACCATGAAAAATTAAACTGTAACTAGATTTGTCATTCCATAAACAAAATCTGAATGTACAATGTATCGCAGAGGCACAGCTGTCTAACTCTCAAATGCATTATCCTAAACATTCACCAAAGCCAATCTATTAATATATCAAAATATCTTTGATTGGCAATGGTAGTGGTCACTACTTTTAATCATTATCTAACTCTTGCATTAGGATCTTTCCAGCTGTATAAGTTAGTCCCATTACTAGTGTGTCCTTTAAAAAAAAATCTTTGAGTTCTCATTTTAGTTCACACAATAAAGACCATTCTCTTCAGCAGTCTCTGCAGTTGCCATAAATCCATGTATCACTTCAGGACTCTATATTCAAGATGGGAATTGGCAAAAATGCAGGAAGGGAAAGAGATATTAAAACTTGCAGAGTGGGAAATGTGCAAAGGAACAAGGAAACATTTCTCCAATGAGGAGCTTTTTTACATAAAAGCTATTTCCAACCGGTTCCTCTGCTTAATAAAGGATAACTGTTTAGCAGCCTTACATCATTGCACAGCTTCTAATACATCTACCACTGTACAAAAAATGAGGCAATAATAAAGACTTAATGGATGTTGTCTGGCATATTTAGAAGATAAAAAGAACATAAGCTTTTATTATTCCTAGTTAACATAGATATAAAAAATATTAAATAAAACACTAGTAAAGAGACTAAAACAATATGTCAAAAGGATGATACACCATGTCCAGGTGGGTTTTGTGACCAGGAATTCAGGAGTTCAAGAAAGCTATTAAAAAAACTAACCCAAAAAATTAGGTGAACAGATCAATAGTTATAGAAAAACTTTGGACAAAATGCAATCCCATTTCTGTTAAGAACACTAGAAAATATAAGAATAAATGGACACTTCCTTAAAATGATAAAAAAACATATGTCTATAACCAAGAACTACTATTATTTGAAGCAGAGATAAACTAAAATCTTTTCCAATAAATTTAGAGATGAAACAAATGTTCATTGTCACCACTTCTATTTGACTGAGGACAAGTAATACTGGCTATAGCAATAAGAAAAGAAAAGGAAAATAAGGGAATAACCAGAGGTAAAGAAGAAACAAGATGGGTACTTTTTGCAGATGATAAGATAGTGTACTTCAAGAACTCTAAAGCATCAACTAAATATTAATTGAATCAATAAATTTAGTAAACTCGCAGGATATAAAATAAATCCATAAAAAAACTGAATATTGAAAATTTGAACTGCAAATTAAAAGGTGACTACATTAACCCATTCTTTAAGATTTTAGTAATAGCAATACCTAAAATAAAAACAATTTTATATTGCTTTAAGGCTTTCAAAGCACTTTGTTTATATTATCTCATTTGATCACAATAACCCTGTCTGTCTAGTATTATTCCCACTTTAAGGATGAAAAAAACTGAGACTGAGAAGCTGGTCCAAGTTTACACAGTGTCTGAGGCAGCATTTCAACTCAAGACTTCCCAACTCCAAGGTCAGCACTCTATTACTGCAATACTTAGTTGTCTAACAAAAAGTAGCCCAAAACAGCTGACTTTATCATTTACAACTTTAGAGTACAGTGAGAGATTCTGTCAGCTTAACAGTTTGGGTTCATTGTGATTTGAGAGATCATCCTGGATCTTTTTATGTTACCAGTCAAGTGATAATATCCAAAAGAATACAATCTAGGTAAATGCTTGGTTTTATACTAAATAAAGACATTTTAAAATAATGGATGCTGATAGTTCCATTCAGATGTCTCACAGTCTAGCCAATGGAAAAAAGTTTTACTTATTCAGAGGTAGAAGTTGGGGAAGGGGGAAGAAGACAATCATAGAATCTTAGAGCTGTGAAGGGCCTCAGAGGTCAACTAGTCTAACTTTCCACACAATGTCAGAATCTTCTCTACAACAGCCTTGACAGATGGCTATCCAGACTCTACTTGAACATTTCCAGTGAAAGGTTACTCACTGCATTGTGAAGGTGCCCTGAAAGAAATATGATTCCAGGACCTCCTACCCTTCCCCTTATGGGAACTCTTATACAGAGATCTGTTTTAAGGACAACACATCTGCTCATGCATCTGGACATAAAGATTCTTTTCTTTTCTTCCTCCCCCCCTCTTTTTTTGGTAAGAATGTACAAAAGGAGGATAGTGGTCAGACAGGGAAGGAGGGAGGGATCTGCATCAATGCTTATCATTTTCTCTATTTCTGTCTGCTCTACTTTCAATGCCTTCCTTCTTTTTAAAATAGTGAGAAAATTAGAATAACAAGTACCAGTGTAAAACTTATCTGAATCTATGCAAAATGATTTGGAAATAACATGATTCTAAATTTAATGATGTCTTAGAGATGTCCTCATCTTTTATGTTGTTTTAGCTTTTATGTTGTTTGGGCTCAGAGGGCAGAGCTAAAAACAATGGATAGGAATTTCAGAAAGGAGATTTTAGTTTAATAGGGAAAAAAATCCTCCCTAATCATTAGAATGTCTCCCCCAGTGTAATGGAATGCCATGGGAGAGTGGGAGTTACCTATCACTTAAGGTCTTTCAGTAGAAACCAGATGACCACTTTTTGGTGATACTGTAGGGAGAATCAATCCTACGGTTTAGATTAAACTGAATGGTTGTCAAATGTCTCTACTGAATCACAGGATTTTAGAGTTATAGGGATTTCAACAACTATTTAGTACAGTCCACACCTAAAAGGAATTCCCAGTGTAATATATGTGTGTGTGTGTGTGTGTGTGTGTGTGTGTGTGTGTATATATATATATATATACACACATATATATATACATATATACATATATATATATGTGTATATATATATATATATATATATATATATATATATAAAATAAGTGGAAATTCAGTCTCCTCTCTCTGAAGTCCTCCAAGGAGAGGAAATTCACTCATTCCACTTTTGGACAGCTCTAATTGTTTTTAATTTTTTTTCTAACATAAAGTATAAATTTAATACTTTTAACTTCCACAACATTTCTCCTGGTTCATTTCTCTGGATCAAAACAACATAATTACTCCCTCTTACTCCACATCAGGTTTTCAAATACTGGGTGCCAGCTATTATGCCTCCTCTAAATCTCTTCTTCTAGACTAAATACCCTCAGATCCTTCCACCAATCCTCAGATGACAGATATAAGGACCCTCAACATCCTCGTTTCCCTTCTCAGGATGCCGTCTAGCTTTTTAGTCTCCCTAGGAAGTGTCCTTCTGGTACCCAGAGCTGAGCACAATACTCTCTATGTGACTGAACTAGGGTAGAATAGAAGCTATTCCTCTCTATGTAGTTTAAGAATGAACAAACTTTTTGACTACTTAATCAGGCTACTGACTCATAGCAAGTCTGAAGCCCATTATTATCCAAATATCTCTTTTAGACAAACTTTTGTCTAATGATGTTTCCTCCATCCTGCACTTGTGAAGTTGATTTTTTGATCCCAAGTGTATGACTTTAGATTTATGCCTTTTGAACCTCAGCTAATTTGACTGAGTCTAATGCTTCAGTCCACCAAGATAATTTTGGATCCTGACAGTCATTCAGTATGTTAACTATCCCTCAAGAAGTTATGTCATCTTCAAGTTAGATGAGCATGCCATCTATGCCTTTAATCCAAGTTATTCATAAATATGTTATAAAGCACAGTGCCCTAGGGCTCTCCACTGAAGACCACCTGACAAGTTGACATTTAACAATTAATGACTACACTTTGTGGCTGACCACTCAACCAATTCTAAGTCAACTTAATTTAACATTATATGTTACTATTATATTTACTATTATAATTTACCAATATAATTACTATTATAATTAATCATAGATCATGCTCTCTTATGAGTGAGAGTAAAGGGTTTTACACTAATATGTATTATCTGTTTTTTTTTTTAATTCTACATGTGGCTGCAGAAAGCTGCTTATGCTTCCAAAAATGTTTAACTTGTTCATCTTGCTTAAATGTTTTTTTTTCCTTTATTACAAGGTAGACTGCTATTGGAGAATGATCCATTGGGAAATTGTAGAGATAAAAAGGCATCAATAAAACATTACAGGGGCAGCTAGGTGGCACAGTGGATAAAACACCATCCCTGGACTCAGGGGGACCTGAGTTCAGATCCAACCTCAGACACTTGACACTTACAAGCTGTGTGACCCTGAGCAAGTCACTTAACTCACATTGCCCCACCAAAACCAAAACCAAAACAAAACAAAATAAAACATTACATAAGCTAAAATTACACAGCTTTTAAAAAAAATATCTTTTAAAAAATAATAGTTGTTTTAAAAGGTCAAGTATATCTAGCCATATCTGTTCTTAAGAGTAGGCATATTCTCTGAGGGAACTGAAAGGGAATTATTTCCTAGACCTAAACTACTCCCTGTTTCTGGAAGAGCAGTCCTGTATCTACATAGCATATGGCTCACCAGACTTCTCAAAAATTATTTTTTCTATAAACACCAGAAGAAATTGAAAGAAAAAATAAGAAATCTGGACCCTTTTCCCTTTGCCACTAGTTTCCCAAACTATCTCTGAATTTTCTCCCTATCTCTCAATTCAATTGAGAGCTTCAAAAAGAAGGGTCTGGGTGTTTTGGTTTCTTTATAATGTCAATGATGAACAAAGGAAATTTACCCAGCATACATGCACATACATATATGTGCAAGTAATGTGCATACATAAATACATATATGTGTGTATAATGTGCACACATGCACATAGATTCACATAATACACATAAATACATCTGCATGTATATAATGCACATATATGCACATACATTTATATGTGCATTATGCAAATAATGTGCATATAACATGCATATATGTACATACATAATTACTTATGGGCATAATGCCCATAGATACATATGCATGTGCATGATGAGCATAAGTGGGTTTTTTGTGCTGTTTGCTGAATCCTACGGACCTTTTCTTAGAATGTTTTTAATTGCATAAAATAAAACATAGGTTTTCAAAGAAAAACAATTATATTGAAATGCAATTATCAAACATTTTAAACCACAAGTTTCCAAACTCCTGGTTAGAGACCCTTACATAATAATCTGAAGTTCTAAATTGGGTAAAAATGTAGAAGTAAATTATTTTTAAAAAATAAATCTTAAAAAAATGAATGTTAAATGAAAGCATCCCTCATAAAGTAGAACCACTTA
Source organism: Dromiciops gliroides (assembly GCF_019393635.1). NCBI lineage: Eukaryota > Metazoa > Chordata > Mammalia > Microbiotheria > Microbiotheriidae > Dromiciops > Dromiciops gliroides. The sequence continues at coordinate 406,156,139 of NC_057861.1, forward strand.
CTCATCAAATAGATCAATACAGACATAGATTAAAAACAACTACAAGGACTAATTATGTGCTTACTATCTTCACAGTGTTGTTAGATGCTACAGAATCCTCTCCAAGTGGAAATTACAATCAGATCAGAAAGATAAAACATACTCATGACACCTCTTTTCCCCAAAGAAGAGATTTGAGAATGAACTTGCTCCCTTCTTTGTGGAAGGGGGTCCTAAAAGTGTGGAACATGGAATGTACTGACATACTCAATTGATATATTGGTTAATTTTGCTGAACTACTTTATTTTTTATTCTCTGTTATAAATGCTGCTTCTTTGGGTAGTGAAGGGAAGATGGATATATTAGGAAATTAAAGTTATATAAAAATAAAAGATATCATTAACAACAAAAAAAGTGAGTCATCCAGCCAGTGTTATTTGTAGGAGTCTTATAGAGAGATCAAAAGTGTTCATGTGTACAGCACAATTAGACAATAGAACAGGATTGTTACCATAATCTTAGATTTGGAAGAAACCTCAAAGGTCATTGAGGTTATCCCGTAACTGAACACCAACACCTCGGTGGAATAAGTGTTATTATTATAGTAGAAACAATAGTCCAAAATAAATTAGAGAAGATACAGGTCATGGGAGGCAGAGCCCCTTAGAAAAGGCTTTACAGAGGGACGTGGGTATTGATCTCAATGTCATATCTTACCCTATTCTCATGGGCAAAGACATAGGGACTGGAAGGGAAGGTTGTACTAAAATTATCTATCTCTAAAGATTTTTTTGTCCCATACTCATTGCAAGCCTAAAATTAGTTCATCCTGACTTGAGGATGGGGTGGGAAGTGAGTCATAGTAATACTAATAATTTTCATAGTCATGGAATGGCAGTACAGAGATAGAAGGAAATTCTGAGGTAACCTAGTGCAACTCTTTTATTTGAGATGTAAATGGAGGAACTGGCCAATTAGGTCCCAGTCCTTAAAAATGCTCCAAGAACAATATGTTCTTCCTGTTGCAAATCCACATGGAAACTTCTTGGATACTTGAAGATAGTACTCTTTTCCTTCCTAATTCATAACATGACAAGTATTCTCTGTTTGCTCCCTGTCTGCTTACTATATAATGACAAAACAAAACATAGCAATGCCCCCACCACCACCACACACAAAAAATCCCTTTTAATTGACTGTCAAAGCAAAACTGAAGTTTCATTTTTTTTAAAGCTCAAACAGATTTAATCTCTTTTCTATGGTGGTAAATGTGGTGATAATAGCAATAAACCTCCAGGTTAAGGGAAAGTTATGAAGGGTAGAAGCAACAATATCCATCTACCTGTTGCAGACTGCCTAGTCTTCTCCCATCTTGCTTCCATGTGACTGTGAATGGGTTGTGTCACCCTTTCTTCTGGTTCTCTTGTGTTTATCCCTCCCTAATCTTATATAAATAAATATCAGAAACAGAAGAGACCAGATTATGAAATTGTGAACTTCTAAAAATTAGAAGGCCCAGCAGAAAACCAACAATGGGAGCCCATTTCAAAGTCTTCTGGTAGTAGTTGTAGTAGTAGCAGTTTCATAATGAGCAAGCACTGAGGAACAACCCTTCTTGACCCTAGGGCAGCAGTGAATGGACCTGACAGCCAGCACTGCATGTGCTGCCCGCAAGGAATCAACTTGTCCCCCCATCATGCTGCACCTAGAAATGAACATGGTGGGGAAATTTTTCAGAACTCTCCATTTAAAGTTTGAATCCATTCTCCCCAGAGACTGAGTAAATATCTGGAATATATAGAGGGGAAAATGCTCCTGTTTTGTTTGGTTGGATTTTTGGGAAGTGTTGCTTTTTTTGTCCTTCTGTCATTACTGTAATTTTTTAGTCAGTATCTCTTTGTAAAAGCCCACTGATGCTAATTGGTTAATTGATACTGAGGAGATATAAATATGATGTTGCAAGGAACACACTTAGAGGGATTTGATAATAATATTATTAGATGCCTCAAAATCTTCAGGGTTAATCCTATAATCCTTAGGGGAAACATAGTGCCTGGATCTGAGGACCTGACTTACCAGTAAAGTTTGAATTAGGAGAATGATCCCAGAGCTTGCAGAACATATAGGTGAAGAAACTGAGGCTGAGAGAGTAAGCCCACCCCCAATTACCATTCTCTTTCAGCTGCACAACATTGTCTCCCATATTTAGAGATTTAAAAGAGCTTTCCACAGAAAAAAGCCTGATAAATAGCTAATAAAAGCAGTATTATACTCATTTTAAAGCTAAAAGGCATAAGGTTCTGAGATATGAAACTAAGGCTTGCCTGACTCAAGACTGGTGCTCTTTCTACCTTGACAATAAGATCTTGAGAGAAGGAAATACATCGAGCTAGAAGATGAAATTAGAATTATATGAAGGGGGCAGCTAGGTGTCACAGTGGATAAAGCACCAGTCCTGGATTCAGGAGGACCCGAGTTCAAATACGGCCTTAGACACTTGACACTAGCTGAGTGACCATGGGCAACTCACTTAAGTCTCATTGTCCTGCAAAAAAAAAAAAGACAAAGAAAGAAAGGAAGGAAGGAAGGAAGAAAGAAAGAAAAAGAACTATATGGAGGTAGAAATCCTTTGGGGGACAAGGAAGGAGGGGCACAAAGGAACTAAGGCAAAGAGGTGATAATGAACCTAAAACATACTATGGGTCATTAAAAAACAGCTTGGCATGCCAAGCTCTGTTCCTATTGGTGAGGGCTTTGGGGGTAAAGATGAGATGGGAGAGGGGAAAAAGAGAAGGTGAAAGACTCATAGTAGAGCAGTGGGATAGTCACTATATACGAGCTAAAGAAAATTTTCTTTTCTGTTGAAAACTTAGATATTAATAAATCACTCCCCTAGGGAGGTGAGGAGCACTGGTGAGTCATGTACTGCTCCCTATTATAGAAATGTAGTTGGAGCCATTAGCTGAGATCAAGGACAGGTATCTAGGGCTGTGACCCTAATTAGGGGAAATCCTTATTTTGAACCAAGTCAATAATCCAGGAGCTAAGGGAAGGACAGCAGGACCACACCAAAATAGAACAGAAAAACCAAGTACTCTTTGAAAAGAATTCAAGATGACAACAGCATGAGCTGAGAAGCTACCTCTGTGATCTTGGGCCATCGGGTACAATGCCCGAGAAGGACATTAGATACCAGAAGCAATTTCACATTCATAGATGAGGATAATAGCTACTATAGCATAGCTAGGGAGACTCAACCACTCCATTTCCTGCCCCCTGGACTTTGCCCTGGCTAGCCCCACCATTCCTGTAACTCATTCCCTACTCAGCTCTGTTTTGGAAAATCTCTAGTTTTCTTTAAGACCCAGGTGAAAGGCTAACATCTATATGAAGTCTTTCCTATTTTCAGTCAGCTGCTTGTGCCTTCCTGCTCCACTCTCAATTATCTTATATCTATTTTATGTCTATTTTCTATATACCTATATGTGTACATGTTGTTGTTCTAAGAGAATGTAAATTTCCCTGAGACCAAGGACTGTTTTACTTTTGTCGTTGTATTCCCTAATACACAGTAACTAGCACATAGTAGGTGTTTAATAAATACTTGTTGATTGATTGATAATTGGACTGACCAGAAATAGAAAAGATATGAAAGGGGACAGCTAGGTGTCACAGTGGATAAAACACCGGCCCTGGATTCAGGAGGACCTGAGTTCAAATTCAGATTCAGACACTTGACACTTACTAGCTGTGTGACCCTGGGCAAATCACTTAACCCTCATTGCCCCCCAACAAAAAAAAGAAAAGAAAAGAAAAAGAAGGAAGGAAGGAAGGGAAGCTTTGAAATACAACAGAATTTCTGGGGATCAGAACTGTAAGATATCCAGAAGAAGGTAAAGAAAACGCAAGACCTGAAGCCTAGGAAGACATAGCTTAAGAGGTCAGTTAGAGAAGTCTCTTTCTCATGCTGACTTGGGGAGGCAGAAGGCAGGAAGAATGCCTCCCCAAGCCCATAGGTAGTAAAAGAGTAATTGCCACATGGGTGAATAGCCGTGATCCTAGGAGAAAGGATTTAAACATGATGGGTCATGGTACTCACTGGAGATCCTGGTTCATGCTCTTGGAGCTCAAAGTTAGGCAAGAAGATTCTGGAATATGTTATGATACCAAGCAATTTTGTCCACTAAATCCACCAGCTAGAGCTTTTAGGGTCATACCTAATAGGAAGGTCCCAGGAACAGAGGGATCCATATGTAGTAAGGCCTAATTTCCTGTAGGTGGCAGGTCGGACAATTGCACATCTTGAGGTTGTATAGATTAAGTATTTGGCTGGTGTGGCTGATCTGGTTATTTTTTTTTTTCCTGGCCTCCACCTTCACGGGAGTGCTATCAGTCTTTCCCAGTTTTTCCCTCCAAATTCCCTGCAGATAATGACATTTTCTCTGGTCACTTCCTGGGTTCTGCTGCTGGTCCGAGAGTTTGCTATTTAAATCCACTGAGGGAGACAATGAAATAGGGGGAAATTTTCCTAGGACGATTTCTTGAATTCTAACTCCAGTTCATCCTACTATCCTTACCAAGATGCTAGACTTGGTTATCTCTAGATCTGTCCAGATTTACTTATTCTCTGCTTTGGGGAGGCTATAAAAACATGAACCAGTTTAAGCACCCAGATAAGAATATCCTAGTCATTAGAAATAGAATTATTGTAAGATTATAGAATAATTTATTATATTATTTATATTATGTAATATATTTATATAGGAAATAGAATTTCAATTTAAAATGGCCTATTTCTCTCCACCATGCAGTTTACCAAATATGGCCTCTCTCAGCTTCATTTCAGTAATGAAACACATAGATCAGCAATGCAATAGTTAGCCAAGGAGATAGAAATTTTCATAAACTTGAAATAAGAGATAAGCTTTGGAGCAAATAGATGCTCTTCTGGGGAAAGTAAGAGCAAATGGAATCATTGGCTTAGATCTGTTTCATTTGAGTGACTACTGCAATACCAGAAATGCCACTTAGCCATAGAATCCAGTCTGGCAACCTCATTGCTGAAGCTCTGCTCCTTGTTCCATGGGTCTGTTACTGAATAGTAAACTCATCCTCTATTATACTACTTGTTGGAATTGTTTCTCTAGCAACCTAACATTCCAGTCCACTTCTCTATTGTTCATCAGTTCCCAGGTCATATTGAAGTAGAACCCAATCGGCCTCCAGCCTGGGTCACATCCGCTCTAACATTGCGATTGATTGATGTTGGCGGCCATAATGGTGGGAAGGCAGCAGCCTTAGTGTCTCTGCTTTTGCTTAATTGAGTGGAAGTTTGGGATGAGGGTTCTGAGCCCCAGTGTGCTCAAACTATCTTCCTTTATTCATTCTAGTCTACACTCTCCTGTCTTTCTCTTCTTGAGAGGCTTTGTCCCTTCCCTTCATAAAGGTCCTTGGGAGGACCATTCCTTCCTTCATAGTTTTCATGACTCCCCAGGAGCTCGAATAGAAAAATATTGGAGACTTGCTATCTATCAGCAAACAATAATCCTCTTATGTAAACTTGTCAATATCTCTTTAAGTTTGTTTTTATATTCTCTAGTATAGATTTCCTTGTGGGGCATGTATGTGTACATATGTACATATGTATGTGTCCACATGCATACATACACACACATTAAAAGGCTATATGCTATTATGAGAATAGTTTAGGGAAGAAGATGGAATACTAAGCTATATGACAGGGAGGTTGGTCCAGTGAGAAGACATGAAAGCAAAGAAAAGAGCAAAGGTCAAAGATCCAAGTCTTAGGCTTACAAATAGAAGAAAATGTTGATAGTAGGTTCAGTTTCAAGGATGTCCTGGGCTACACAAATCAGGCTTCAAGAGATGTTCATGATATAAATAAGGAAAATCATTCTACACTGGTGCTTAAGGGATGTTCTGGCTATAAATAAGAAGGGGGAATACAAGTGGATAAGAAAGGATGAGACTAGGGCCCAAGACCAAAAAAAAAAAAATTACCATAAGTGTAACAGAAAGGAGGAAAAAGAGGAATAAAATTATATTTTAAAATTAAATAAGTTATGGTCCACTGTATTTGCATTATCCTTTTTCAATGACCTCATTTCCTGTCACTGACAAAACCTACTGGGACAATTAATTGATCCTAGGCCAGGTGGTAGATCTCTGTCACCAGTTCCCTTATAGAAAAACTTGGGGAAATTGGAGAACAGTTAAAATTACTGTTTTTTTAAAATCTATTTATATATTTAGTTAACTTCCGTGGGAAAGAACTTTAATTTCTCTGGGTCAGAAATTTAGCCAAACTGAAATGTGAATCCTAAAACAGAATTAGCCACACAAAATTGGAAAATCAAGGTGAAACAAAGCAAGGCAAGGTGAAACCTAGTGATCCATTTTGAACTGAAAATGAAGCTATAATATTTTTTTTCACGTTTGTTTTAAACTATAAAGTAATGCCAAATATTCATCTTCAGACATAAGTTCCTAATAGTATTAACAGCACAAATAGTACATTCAATTAAAAAAAAGAACTAACCAATTGCCAATAATAATGCTGTCACTGATTCCTTATCACTTGAGAAGATATAGATCATGCCATAAAGTTCAGAAAAGATATATGTGAAGAACCTTCCCATAAGGCTCCCATTAAAGAGATAACTCCCTAAATTGAAAATATTTCTTTCACTATCTTTCAGAGTTGGCAGTGGAATCAAAGAGAGAAGACTAGTTGCCAGAAAAATTGGGGCTAAAGCTATTGAAGATGGTAAGGCCTGGGATCCCTGCAGTTGCTTCCAAGACAGCACAGATGCTGTGCAGCATCTTCACCAGTGAACAGTCCCATCTCCTTTGGCCACTCTCGTAACCATTGCTCTTAGTGAGGTTTGTTTTTCCCTTGATACCAGGTGGTGATCCCCTTATGAGTAGCGCAGAAGAAGATGGAGAAGCCAAACTCACCATCTTGTCCTTCTACAGATTTTCTAAAGCTATTGGACCAGGACATAAAAATATTGACCCAATTAAACCTGAAATAAATTTTGATTTGGTTCAAGTCCTCAGTTTATTTTGTGGTCAGTGCTATATCTGGTTTTCTCTATGAATTAAATTTAGCTGTCTTACATGCCAATAATTCCTAGGATACATATCCTTGTATGTACCTAAGGTCAGACTTTGGCAGAGTGAAACCAAAGTAACTCCCCCAGGTGCAGTTGGCTGGTTCTTTAATAACCACTTAATCAATTAAACTCTAGTTAGAGCCATACTGAGCAACCAAGCATCGCAATTAGTGGAATGTGGTTTTATGTCCCAGACCTTGAAGAAAAATACTTATATGAAAGAAAATTCTAGTAACTGTCAACTACATAAATGAAAGTGCTTAAATACCACAGCATGTATACAATTAGCTAATAAACTTCACCTCAATAATTATCTGAAATTAGGAGAGCAAAGAAAGAAAGGCAAGTGCGTCATACTGACACCATTCTCCCCCTAAAAGCACTGGTCTCCAGCAGTGACAGTCACAACATGTTGTGGGAAAATGTTATTGGTCCTTGTGGAGGTAACAATATATTATGACTCACAATCAAGGATATAGTGGTAATTGTGTTCAACCTCTGGAGGAAAGAGCAAAATAACAAGAGGATGAAAATGATACCTTTAATGGATTATATATATATATATATATATAACACATTCCACAGTGGTGCCCATTTAATGTGTACCTGATAGCTGTTAATTTGGAAAAAATAAGCTCATTGTAACATATGTAGGAAGTCGAAGGAAATGTGGTACTCAAAGAAAGAATAGAATTAAGTCAAAGCTATAGCTACCTAGTACCTTTACAATCTTCCCTACATAGTCAATTCCATATGTAAATACAATGGCTACAAGCCAATTAGCGTTTTTTAAAACAGACAGATGAAACAGGAGCAGATTCAGTCTTTGGGTCTATAATGAATTCTACAGGAGTTGAAGATAATTCCTGGAACTAAAATGCAGAACTACTGAAAATTAATTCAACAATCATTTATCAAGTGCCTACAATGTGCAGTGTATAGAAAATTGTTAAATCCAAAGAAGTTATATGTTTTCAATGATGAATTTAACATCTAGGCAATAAGCATACTGGCTACTGTTTAACTTCGACTTTTGCCTCAACCTGTATATGCCATATCTTTATAGCATTTTGTTTCCCTGAATTTATCAAAAGCAGATCATACAAGTAAAACTAATGACATATAGCAAAAACAAGATGTTTCAAAAAGATCAATAGACTAATGGGACAAGGGCCATACTGAGAGTCAAGAGCTTGGGTTCTAAACCCAGTTCTGGGACAAACTAGCTCTGTGACTCTGCAGAAGTCATTGTATTGCTCCAAACCTGTTTCCTCATCTGTAAAGTGAGGGAATTGAACAAGACACTTTCTAAGATCCCTTCCAGCTCTTAAGATTGTATTGTTATTCTATGATTCCTTTGATAATCAGGCTCTAGACCAGCTCTAAAATGGTATTACTGTATGATTTTTAACACTTAAAGTCACTTTTCTATTTCCTCCTGAGTCATATCGGGAGAATATCTGTCCTACCTATAGGACTGTTATGGGGGGAAAAAGTCAGTAACTACTTGGTCCATAGTAATATCTCCCTCTTATGAATCAAAACACTAATTTCCAAACCCTTAGTTTGGTTTTTAATTGCATCCTGACTTGAGGCATGTCATATTTTTATATTTCTTAATAACCCCACCAGGTGGTGCTGGCAAATAAGTTAGACTGAGCTGTCATTCATCCCCTGAGCCCAAGGACCTGTCTGAGCATGCTCAAGGAACTCTCCATTCTCTCCCTTCTTATAGGTGAACGTTCCTTAGCAGCTTATTCTCTTTCAGGAGCATAGCTTTCCCTTTCCAAGTAGCCCCTTCCCCTGCCCTGCAACCTCACCTCTGACTCCTACCTTCATGGGAAGTGGCTTTCTTTTCAAACCCGGGTCACCAAATGACTGTCTTTAGGGAAAAGAAAAATAAATGCCTTCCCTTGGCTCACTCCAAGGCTAGGTCTTTTGTAACTTTTTTTTTTTAATTAGCAGTATCTATTCTTTTGCCAAATTCACAGCAGTCCCATACAGTTTTCCCCTGCTTGGCCTAAATGACTCTGCCCCTGGGCTCAGCTTTTCCCAGTGTCTGAACCAAACATCTGTCTCTGCCAATAGAATAAACTCTCTCATTCTCTTCTTTTCATCCAGATACAGGATCACAAAGTAGAATATGAACAATATCTTGGGTTTATATTAGTCAACAATTGTTGCTGGAGTTAAAAATGTAGAAAGTAAAGAGTAAAAATTAACTCTTCCTGAGATAAGAAGAAAGCTTGGAAATTAAAGTGAATAAATAGCCCACAGGGACATTCAGCTTCACTAGAGAAAGAGGGAAGAGGTGAAAGAAGAATATATTACCATGGCCCCTTATCCTCACTACTCCAGTGCTGGACTTATCATAGCTGTTTATGTGGTTGTTGTTCAGTCATTTCAGTCACTTCCCACTCTTTGTGACCCAATTTGGGGTTTGTTTTGTTGTTGTTTTTCCTTTCGCAAAGATACTGAAACTCATGGAGGAACTAAGGCAAACTTAGTTAAGTGACTTGCCGAGAGTCACACAGCTAATAACTGTCTGAGGGTGGATTAGAACTCAGGAGGATGAGTCTTTTTGACTCCAGGCCTAGTACTCTATCGACCATGCCACCTAGCTGTACCATTTATGTTAATCATACCATAACCATCAATTCTCCATAATTGTCTCCAACTCGTGATGGTCTCCTTTCTCATTTTTCCCCCTGCCTCGGCTTCTTAATTCTTCTGTTCATGAACTTTTTACTAAAGACTGGCATGGGGCCAATCTTAATAATTTAGGTCAGTGGTGTCAAACTAAAACAGAAACTAAACCATATAAGGTCACATATTGTTTTAGAAAACTACACATTAGCTTTATCTATGTTCTATTGTATTTTTATTTCTTTTAAAAATATTTCCAAATTACATTTTAACTTGGTTTCTGTGAGGAAAACGACTCCTGCTCAATAATTCTCTGGAACTCAGCAGCGATGTGACAAAGACTCATTTATTGTCATTCTCCCGAGAATGGGCAATCCAGTGTGCAGCTGATGGGTGACAAGAATGGGGGCCCCATTTTAAGCCCTAGTTCCTAACGCAAATGGACCCTCCCCTTTTTCATCACTGGTCCAATTACTCATGGGTTACATTCTACATGCAAAAACTAGCTAACCAGAATGCAGTATTCAGGACCCTAATTTCCATAATTATTGACCTAATTGAGACCAGCTTGGGGCTCCTAGAAACATGTGATTTTGTTTGCCGGAGTGGGAGGAGGGGATCTGAGACCTTTGTCCTAAAACGGGTCCAGAGGAGTGTAATTTGAATGGTAACTATTATATTCTTATTGAGAGGAGACCATCCCTATTTCCTCACAGTTTCTAGCTGCACTGAGATGTCTGCTGCCCTAACATTTGACAACCTCTGCTCTAGGTTAGGGTTCTCTGGACAGTGATGAAAAAACCTATCCCCAAGTCTCTTGCATCACTTTCCTTTGTGGGAGTAAGCAAAGACTAGTTATAGTTAGGATTCAATTTTTATATTGTTATTGCACCATAGAGTAGCTTTATATGAACTTTCATGTCCCTCTCAACTCTTAGACCCTGTGGTTCAATTTAATATCATGTTTATCTATAGTCCATCTTCCCAAATAAATTGTAAATTCCTTGAGGGAAAAGCCTATATTTTACATCTTGTTGATCTGCCACACCACCTCTCAATGTCTGATACATAGCATGTGCTCAAGAGATATTTTTCTTGTTTTTGTTGAAAGCACTTTGAAAATAACAAAATAATAAGTATTAGTAATATGGGAGGTCAATTCTTTTGACTCCTAATTTCCCACTATATTTACTCCTTTTATGTGAATGGAAATTAAGAATGACACCCTACAGCCCTTTTCAGGTTACTCCACTTTCTAAATCATAAAGGGAAAAACTGGCATCAAGTCAGTGATATGATGGCTATACAAATAAGACATTAAGGTAGTTTGATCTCCACAAAAATAAACACACCTTTGTCCTTGGCAAGATTTAACCTTTTAAGAACATAAGCCATGCCAAACCTGAGGATGTAAGTGATTTCTATTTTCAGCAAATCACAACTTTGACAGAATTATTTTGGTCATAGACTGACTTTCAATCCAGGAATTATCATTTCAAGATGCCCTCACTGTTTGTCTTGCTATTGGCAAACACCAAAAACAAACAACAAACAAAAGAAGCATTTTGAATTGACTATAATTTTTAAGGAGCAAAGTTTGATTTCTTTGGACATCTGAAATGTTCCAAACATATTTATTCCACTAGAACTGAGCCTGTCTTTCAATTTCACTTGGAGAACTGGGCATTTAGATGATTTCGATGATCTGAATTTTAAAGTGACCTCTACCTCTTAGAAATATGCTGATCTAGAGTTTGTCATTGACTTAGTTACTGCACCAAGAAAAGCAGCTTCTTACAGCCAAGAAAAGATGAGTCCTCAAATTGACAGTGGCAGAACAGTCTTCTGTTTTAATGTTCTGCAAATTTCACAAGAGCTAAGGCTCTCAGAAATGGCCAAGACACATTTTTCTTTTTCGGTTAATCTTTATACATGTGTGAGAACAGCAGGATACATTTTTTCATCCATGAGGAGAATCTTACTCAGCAAGAAAAGTGTTTTCTATCATTTTACGAAGGAAAAAAAAGGAGAAAGGAATGAGTTGTTTCCTTTTATTAAAAAATGTTTTCTAGAAGAAAGGAAAGAAAAATGAATTCATATTAACTAAACGAAGGTAGGAATAATCATGGCAAGAGTATGCAGTATGGTACAGCATATTTATTATCCAAAAGGAAAATTCATTTGGGATAAGATCCACATCACCCCAATTTCCATTAGTTTTCTTCTTGGTTACCAGTATTTCCTAGGCAGTATTATAAATCATTTATCCTGATTATTAATTCAAGGCAGGCTACATGTATTGGAAATTCAAGTATGACAATTTGTATGCATAGCCATATGCCCTTCTTATGTGATATGTCATCTTTCAATATAAAATCCAACTGTAAACAGCATACAATGATCCAAAAAAATGATGGTAATATGAACAATATTGAGTCAGACAAGAGTAATCAACTAAACATATGGAAAAATTCTAATTAGAGCCAATGGATAATATGATTAGAAGCTGAGCTGAGAAAGGTATTTTTCAGACACATAAATAGGAATAACAGACCCTTTCTGTCTTTTTAAGATATTTATTGGATTAAATTTAATTCAACCATTCACATTTATATAGCCAATCCAGATTTATAAAGAATTCTTATGCCAACACGATGAAGAAGTTACGAGTATTATTATTGCTATTTTACAAATAAGGAAGGGAGGTACAATGGGGTAATGGGATGCTGGAAATGAAGTCCAAGGAAAGGGGAGAATTTGGAATTGAAAATAAAATAAAACTGAAAAAAATCGAATGAATTTTTTTCAGTCTTCTAATTTCTTTTTCTTTTTTCTTTTTAATCTTCTAATTTTTTTACCTCCTTGTAGCATTTGACAGTACTGCCCACCAACTCCTCCTAAAACTGTCTCTTCTCTGGATTTTTACAGCATTGCTTTCTCTTGGTTCTCCTCCTAATTTTCTGACCACTAGCTCCCAGTTTTCTTTATGGAATCATCACCCACATTGTACCACCTAAATGAATTGTACCCCACATCCTTGTCTCCTCTCTCTGCACTCTCTCTTACTGATCTTATCAGCCTCCAATGTATTCAACTATCATCTCCTTGCAAATGACCTCCAGATCTAGCTATCTAGCTAGAGATTTTCTCCTTTGTTTTAGTCACTAATTGTCTATTAGACATTTCACACAGGGTTCCCTGTAGGCAAAACAGAAGTCATTATCTTACCCCCCTCCCAAAATAAAACGAAACAAAACACTCAACTATCCTCCTTCTTAACGTCCATATTTCTGTTTCGGGCATCCTCTGAGCAGGCTGTCCCCCATACCTCAACAATGCCCTCCACGTGTCCACCTATTAAAATTAGCTTAAGGATCACTTTCTGTAAAAATAAGCAATTATTATGTGGGGTCTTTTGTGATCCTCCCAGATGCTAATGTTTTTATTGGTCAAGAAATACTATCTTGAGTTTATCTCGTATATATAGAAGCAACCATGGTGTAGTAACAAGAGAAATGTTTTTGGAACAAGGTAAGAGCAGTTCAAGTCCTGACTCTGACACAGACTGGTTGTATGACCCCGGGCAAGTCATTTAACCTTTCATTGTTCAAAGCAACACTCTAAAATTATACTTCTCAGGGAAGGTGTTGACCTACATTGGTAAATGGGAGTTTCCTATACTATAGGTGAAATCAAAGAACTGGTTCCCATCCCTATCCCTATGTACAATTTATCTTCCCTAATACAATGCAAATTCCCTGAGGGTAAGAACTGTTTTATTTCTGTCTTTGTATCCTTAGTGAAGTACTTGACACACAATGGCCAGTTAATCAATGCTTCTGTATTGATTAATTGATGAAGTCATAGATAATTCACTCCTCAAATTCACAAATTACACAAAGCTGAAAGGATATTTCCTAATACTTATATTACAGAGTCAGAATCCAAGATTTCAGTAGGCTGGAACGAAGGACTAAATATTATCATTGTTGTTGTTTGTCCTTCATTGTTAAAGAGGATATGGGGTAATGTCAGGACTTGTAGTGAATTGGATTTAATTAAGACAAGGCTGTACAAGGTCACTAACCTCACTGTTTCCTCCAGAGCTATCTGGGTCCAGTGTCAAGATATATATCAGTATGACCGAAGATGGCCCTGGATGTTTAAAGCAACTGGGGTTAAGTGATTTGCCCAGGGTCACACAGCTAATAAATGTCTGAGATGAGATTTGAACTCAGGTCTTCCCAACTTCAGGGCCAGTGTTTTATCTGTTGTACCACCTAGCAGCCTCACTAAATATTATAGGCTAAAATTTAATGTAGGTGAATGTAAATCTTCCACTGAGGTTCAAAAATACACTCTCACAAATACAAGATGAGGGAGAGATATATAGTTAAACACTAGGCCTGAAGTTTCCAGTGGATTACAAGCTCATTACAAATCAGAAGTGTACTTATTGCTGCTAGGAAAGCTAACATTATCTTATTCTACCTTAAGAGAGGAAGGTTTATTGAATAGGAAAAATAAGCTCACTGTACTTTCCCTCACTCAGGCCACATCTGGATTATTGTCTTCCATCTGGTCCATTACATTTTATGAAAGATATGGATATGAAGGAGTGAATTAGTGAGGAAGACTAGCAAAGGGACTCATCATGAGAAGATTTGTTAAGGGAATTAGGGATGTTTATCCTTGAGGAAAGAAAACTTAGAGAGGACCAGGTAGCTGTCCTCAATAGTTGAAGGCCTGTAATGTAGAAGAGAGATTCTATTTGGTTTCTGGACACAACAGTGAGAGCTAGAAGCAATGGCTACAAGTTCCCAAGAGGCAGATTTTGGGTAGGTGTGCAAACAATTTTCCTAGCAATTGGAGCTATTCAAAAGCGGGTTGCCTCAGAAGGTAGTGAGTTCCCCCTCCTTCTAGGTCTTCCATCAAAGGCTAGATGATCACTTGTCATGTATCTTATAGAGAAAATTCTCATCCTGGTATAGGTTGGATGAGATGGTCTTTGACATCCCTCTCACCTCTACAATTCTGTGGTTCTGTGATTGATTCCATTTGAACACAATGCAATTATGGGACTAAATAGAATCTGCAGCCATGGCTAATATAATCTGATTGATCTCCAACCCATATACCCTGAAAGATAAGCCACAGAAACCAGATTGAATCCTTTTTCCTAATCAGATATGTCTAGTTTAGTTCTGCTTGGTGATAACTGAGCCCTATAATTCCTTGCTGTGTTTGCTAGGATAGAGAGAGATTAAAAAGCAAATGATAAAGCTATTATTGTTAAATTTCCCTACTACCTCTACCCCTTCCAATGCTAATTTAGTGAATAACAGTGCTAGAGAAATAAGACACAACTTTTGGCCTGGTGATTTAAGCAATGGATTTTGTTGAGGATATAACCATATTTGGTTTTGTTTTTAAATCATATATCATAAGGGCAATTCTTTGGATGTAGCCACTTGATTTTATTCTTCAATAGGGGCTACTTTGGTTTGTCTCCTGTCATGGACAAACTTCTATGATAGGTGCAGATTTGCATTCCAGACACTTTCCCCAGTTTCTGGAGAAACTCCAGAGGGGAAAGTGTTAAGATCTGGAGAAAATTGGGTAGCATTAATGTCAGGAGGCTAAGTAATATAGAGGCAAAAAAAGAGCTGGGGGAAATAAGGGATGAAAAATCGTGTCTTGGGCACATACAGAAATAATCACAGTTCTGACTTCAGAGTATAATGCAATAGCAGTGTTGCACATGGAAATCTTATGACAGACATATGCTGAATTTATCGAATGAGGTCTTACAACATAAATGGAAAGAACACACAATAAAAACTGAATGCTCTGCAATTTCAATGGCCCAAGCTTATTCCTAAAAAAGAGTTTAGAAAGCACACCTCTTCCCTGTTTGCAGGCATGGGGGGTTGGGGTGGGTAATGAATATATCACACTGCATATACCATCAGATTCAGATGATCTTACTTTTGCTGAACCACTCTCAATGTTTCTCTTTCTCTATCTCTGTCTCTCTGTTTCTATCTTTCTCTGTTTCTCTCTGTTTCCCTCTCTGTCTTTCTGTGTGTCTCTATCTGTCTCTCTCTTTCTCTGTCTCTTTGTGTGTCTCTGTGTTTCTCTTCTTCTGTCTATCTCTCTGTGTGTCTCCTTATCTCTGTCTGTCTGTCTGTCTGTCTGTCTGTCTCTCTCTCTCTCACACACACACACACACACACACACACACACACACACACACACACACACACACACACACACAGTGACTTGCCCCAGAATCAATCAGCTAGTGTCATCTCAGGTGGAATTTAAACTTGGGTCTTTCTGATTCCAAGACCTGCTCTATAAACTCTTACCTAGTTGCCTAATAAAATTGTCTAATTCAAATAGGCAACTGAATCAGAATGGGAGTAAAAAAAAAAGCATTGTTATCTTTTTTGGATGCTTTGTATAAGCCCTAACAACCTACTCTCTAACCTAACAAGCAAATCTGATAACTGCATAGAGCCTGAGATCCCAAAGACTATGGGCCCACTGTTATTACAGGTAGTAAAACAGAATTGTAGAGTTAGGACTATAGCTTGTAAGGGTATCTACTTTGAAGGGGACAAAATTCATTTAAAGGTAAAACTTCTGATTATAATGTCTTGAACACACAGTATCGTTTTGTCCCCTTCAAAGTAGATACCCTTACAAGCTATAGACTCATTCCAATAAGTCTGCCATTGCTCATAGAAAGTATGTTTAGTAACTATCCATTCCCCAGAATTCTTGGGGTTGAGAGGATTGAAAGGGAAACATTCCTTGGACTATATTTCCTAAAACGCATAAGGTGACTTCATAGTGTGCAGAAATCACTCAGTCTCAATTCTATTTGAGTAAGATAATCTGCACCATGGGTGACTTCAAAACCTCCACGAGAAGCTTAACAGAGCAGCAGCAGCCAAGATGATATAGTGAGAACTCATGCTAATGATTGTTAGGAGAGGAAAGGTTGTAGCAGTGTCCAGTTAGACGATGTCAGCATCCTCTAGACATCCATGATGACAGGTCAAAGCACACTAGGCAACTACCTTGAGGGTGAAAGCAAAGTGGCTAAAATGAATATTGATAACTGCAGCATTATTGATACATTAATCTGATTACATCCCTCTCCCATCATGGTGGGAAACAGAGGGTTAAACTGAGGAAATACTGCTTTAGAGGCATGAATGGGAGCAGTGTATTCCTTTTTTTTTTTTTTTTTTAGTGAGGCAATTGGGGTTAAGTGACTTGCCCAGGGTCACATAGCTAGTAAGTATTAAGTGTCTGAGGCCTGATTTGAACTCAGGTACTCCTGATTCCAGGGCCAGTGCTCTATCCACTGCGCCATCTAGCTGCCCCAGCCCAGTTTTTATGCATCCATTCACAATTCATCACTCTATTATTAAGTACTAATAATGTTGGTTGAAGTCTCTCAGTCCTATAAAATAATGGAGGACATTCTTTTTATATATGTAACAGGCTCAGAACAGAACAATGGCCTAAAATTTAGGTTAGTATTATTACCCTGGTGTTATCCAATAAGCATTCATTAAACACTTATTATATGCCTGGTACTGAACTAAATACTGAGGATACTAGAATAATCAGGGAGGACTTCAAAAAGGAGGCAGGCTTGAGATGGGAGAAGTATAAAAGTTGAATTGGTGGGATAGAAAAGAGGAGGCATTACCAGCTGAATAATGAGCAAAAACAAAGCCATGGAGATAGTAATGAACATAGAAAGTGAGTGAGAGCGAAAAGTAGCCTATTATATTGGGTTCTGCCTTTGGGAATGGGGAGTGAGGAGTGGATGGGGAGAGGAGGAGAATATCCTGCATTTATGTGTTGGATTTCTCTAAATCTTTTTGTAAATTTTCTCTTTTTTCCCTTTTTATGACCTCAGTAAAAACCAACTAACACGAACATTTCCATAGTCAAAAAAAAGAACAGAGAAGATTATATATGAACCTGTGGATCTCTATTATATATAGTTTGCTGTTTTAAAAATTAACAATACAATATTAATAACCCCCTGCTTATCTCTTCTGCATATTTTCTCTTTTTCTGATGTTCTTTATTTTTCTCCTTTTTGCATCATCACTCTACCTATAATTCTTCCTCCCATTCTGAATATAAAATTCCTCTTTTGCAACAAATAAGTGTAGTCATAAAAGTATAGTCACAATCGGGGGCAGCTAGGTGGAACAGTGGATAAAGCACTGGCCCTGGATTCAGGAGGACCTGAGTTCAAATCCAGCCTCAGACACTTGACACTTACTAGCTGTGTGACCCTGGGCAAATCACTTAACCCTCATTGACCCCCCCCCTCAAAAAAAAAGAAAGAAAGAAAGAAAGAAAGAAACACATTCAAACATTAGTCATATCTAAAAATGCATATATTGTTCTGCAGTTTATTATTTCTCTATCAAGAGATGAGAGGTATGTGTAATCATTGAATCTGGAATTGTGATTGGGTATTACATTGATCAGAGTTCTTAAATTGTTCAATTTTGTTTTCCCTTCTGTATTGCAGTCATTGTATCAATTGTTCTCCTGGTTGTAATCACTTCACTTTGTATCAGTTTATACATCTTCCAAAGTTTCTCTGAATCCATAACTTTTGTCATTTCTTACAAAGGAATAATATTCCATTACAGATATATACCATAAATGATTCGGTCATTCCCACAATTTGTTTTCAGTACTTTGTTGAAATAAAAACCACTATTTTAAGTGTCTTCTACAAGGTCCTGAACAACTATACTGAGGCTCTGAGTAGGCCTAATAGCCTGCTGTGCTTCTGAGAAGTGCTTGGCTTTCAAGTTCTGAGAGAGATCTTGTTGACCCATACAATCATGGCCCTGCCTCTTTCTATGGATCCAAGTGCCCCGAGGCAAGCATTATTGCGCATTGACCAATAGTTGCCTGATTCTATCATCTTCTGATACTCATCAATCTCAAGCTGAGGTCTTTCAGGCTTCATGTAACAGATCTCAAGTGCTAAGCTACTGGAAATAATAGCTAAGCAAATCATCATGTAGGAATGTAATGGGATATTGTTGCACACAAGAAATGACAAAAATAGATGATGTCAGAGAAATTTGAAAAGACCTGTACAAACTGAAGCAAAGCGAAGTGAGAAGATCCAGGAGAACAAATAATATAACAATAATAATAATATAACAGCAATAACATTGTGAAGAAAAATAACTTTGAAAGATTTGAGGGCTCTGATCAGCACTTTGACCAACCATGATTCCAGAGGACTTATGATGAAACCTGCTGCCCACCTCTTGACATTTTCAGACACAGCCAAAATGGTGATCATTTTTATGACATTTATTATTTATTTATGACATAATTTATGACATTTTAATTTATTTATGACATAATTTTATGACAATTTTTATGAAGCACTTTGCAAATCTTAGTGTGCAATATAAATACTAGTAGTAATAGAAGTAGTAGTAGTTGTTGTTGTGTTTATTTTGAAAAATTTGTTTTTCTTTTCTTTTTTTCCAGTGGAGAGGAATGAAAGAATAAACTGGAGGGGAGAGAAAGGATTATGGAAAGCAAAGAAATAAAAGAGGGTAATTGCTTTTCTTTTATAAATGTAAAATAAGTTCAGTCCCCAGCCTTCTTTTTTGGCCTTCCTTCTTTTGTCTTCTCTTTTCTGCATATCTGAAAAAAATTGCTTCAATCTGTACATAATAGAGATCTGATGTTTTATATTTGATCCTCTTTCTCAGTTCCACTCTGTATGTGGGAATAACAATTTTATTTGGGATTTAAATACAAAAAATAAATAAACAAATTTTAAAATTGAAGAATAAAAAGTTGGGGAAGGTGTTGGGGATCTCAGGCATATTCCCTCAATGAGCATGCACAGGCTACTAGCCAGCTTATGCTTCTTGGACTGGAAAGAGGGGATTTCTGATATTTCCTTTTACCTCCTTGATTGTGTGACACCCATTTAAATTGTTACTGAAGTATTTGGGGCAGAGTTGGGCTATTCAAATATCTTTCAAATAATCATATTATCTAGAATTCTCCAGCACATACTTTTAAAAAGGATTTTTCTTTTTACTTATAAGTTTTAAAAATAGGTTTGTTTGTTTTTTATGTCACCATAATTCTTTGGATTGATAATACACCAAATAGCCTTGCCAATCAAATCCACCAACTGTAGAGTTAGAACTGAGTTAACTTTAAAGTCAAGACCTAACAAAAGGAGGTCAATTAGAAAGGAAGAGAGAGCTATGAATAAGTCTAGGTTTCCTATAGTCAACTTGCAGAATAAGAATTAATTCAGAGAAATATTTATGTTTTCAACTTCCCCTTTAATGTATTACTGAATTTCCCTGAATAGTAGTATGTTATTTTCAAAAAGAAGTAAAAAAGAAAGAAACAGGATAGTATAATAATACCCGGCAAAGTTGCTCTGATGTTCCTATATGACTTTGGGAAAGTCATTTAACCTCCTCAGGCCTTAGTTAAATCAATGGACTTAATGACCTATAAAGTCCCTTACAGCTTTATATCTATGATCCTTTAATTTTCCCACCACCTAAAAGGAGTAAGTAGACCAGAATACCTTGCACCTTGCAGAACCCAGTATAGAAATATATAGCGGCAGTGAGTGTTCAATAATAATCAAGTCTTATACTTTCCGGCTAGAAAAACACCCTCCAACAAATCATACAATCTAACTGGATGACAAGGATGGTATTGAAGATTTACAAAGGATTGGACAGGCAAAATAAGATTAATTCATGGAAGACCTTTATGCCAGACAGAGGCATGGAATCAAAGGGCTTTTAAATGCCTAAAAAGGTAAGACATTTAATTATATGGGACTTTTATACATATGTAATAGCTCCTTCTACGGGGCAGCTAGGTGATGCAGTGGATAAAGCACCAACCTTGGATTCAAGAGTACTTGAGTTCAAATTTGGCCTCAGACACTTGACGCTTACTAGCTGTGTGACCCTGGGCAAGTCACTTAACCCTCATTGCCCTGCAAAAAATAAATAAAATAAAATATAAAAATAGCCCCTTCTGGGCTACTCCCCCAACTTAGACTTTTACTTTAGGGTTTGATTTAGAGTTGGGTGGCTCTTACTTCAGGTTCTAGGGGTAATCCTTTGTTGCTTCCCCCCCAACACTGACTCTCAATCATTCACAAGATGTTTCCTATATGGAGTCAGTTACCTTCAGCCAAAGGCCCTGATAATCCTTTGGATTTAATTAAGGGCCCATTCTCACATTTTTTGGTATTGTTATAGCAACATTCCTTTATATCTCCTTTATACTTTGTGATGACACTAATTTGAGATGGAAGGGAAACTCTCTCTCTTACCTGTGTATTAAAAAGCTTGATGGTCGAGTTCTCTGATGAGTTTGATAAGATTTCCAGAAGGCAAGGAACCTTAGACTGTCCATCTATCTCTATACAAAGTTTGATCATTCCTATTCACAAGTTGTTAAGAAGACAAAAGATAAATTCCTGGTTAAGTCTCAGTAAAAATCACTTCTGAGTCACAGTACCTCCTGCATTTTCTGTGGGGGCAAAAGAAAGGCTGTGGTCTGCTCAATATGTAGTTATTAAATTAAATGAAATCTGAGAACCTAGTTATACACATTTATAAACACCTGGACATGATTATATTTGGAGATATCACAGAGTAAATTAGAAGTAGGAGCATAATGAGCCAAATAGTATATGACCTTTTGGAGATCAGCATCTGAAATTGGGCCTCATTATTGTAAGTTCAGAGTCTGGGTGACCTGAATCAGCAATTACACTCTTCCATGTGCAAAGTAGATTTGGGGAATGTCGACCGATATGTATGTATGTATATGTATATGTATTTATATATGTGTGTGTGTATACATATTTAAGGGATCAAGTGAGTGAACTCTTTTAATTGGACCTTTCTGTCATTTTTCTCCTATATTTGGAGGTACACAAATAGTGTAGGCATGAACTCCTGTTTCTCATGATATCCAGTCTTGCTTTGGCCAAACTGAAGTCTTTCTCCAGAAATTGCAAGGGAAATAGAGATTGACATGGTGTAATCACTCAGTTAGCATTTGGTGGGAACATTATGGCCAACTATTCTATCCCCCAGGGGAAATAACCAGTGAGTTATTTATGGATATAAGTGCAGGTGCTCAGTTTTCTCTCAGCTGAAAGCTAGCAGGTTCAGCAATTTCCTGTCTCTTGCCTCCCCAGCAGGGCACTGATTGGCCTGATACTGGAAAAAGAAGGGGCCACCCACTGAATAAGCTGTTCTTTTTGCTCATTTGTGAGCAAAGGGTGCAAGTGGGGGCCCTACTTTGCATGAAGGTAAAGGTGAGTCACCAGCTAACCTACAGAAATTCTCCATCTTCTACCAGGAATGTATTTAGATACTAGAGAGAATAAAAAAGTAGCTGGAGCAATTTGTCATGTTTCAGGGCCTGTGTTCTGGTTATAAGAGAAAGCTTTTGCTTGTCTTTGAATCACAAGATTTTGGAACCAGAAGGAGCCCCAAGTTCAATAAATATTTACCAGGCTCCTATGATGTGCAAAACAGCATGGATTTTGTTTGTTTGTTTCCATCTGTGATTTTATCAGTGTAGAATACAAAGGCTATTAATCTATGGTCCATGAATTTTTTAAAAATATATTTTGATAAATGTATTTCAATATAATTGGCTTCCTTTGTAATCCTCTGTTATTTTTTTTTAGTGAAGCAATTGGGGTTAAGTGACTTGCCCAGGGTCACACAGCTAGTAAGTATTAAGTGTCTGAGGCCGGATTTGAATTCAGGTACTCCTGACCCCAGGGCTGGTGCTTTATCCACTGAGCCACCTAGCTGCCCCGCTCTGTTATTTTTAATGCATTTCAAAGCATTATTCTGAGAAAAGATCCAAAGACTTCACCAAATAGACAAAAGAGTCCATGGCACAAAAAGGTAAAGAACACTTTTTGTATAGAGTTCTTGGTGTGGAAACTCCCTCCAACAATGCAAATCAGCAGTTCTTCCTTCTATAACCTATAGTTTAAGGGTTATTTGTTAGGGGCACAAATAAGTGAAGTAACTTACTCAGGGCCATCCATCTAGTGTGTGTAAGATGTATAAATAGAACCTGAGACTCCTTGAATTCATTATCAGTCCCCTATCCACTAGGTGACTCTGCCTTGTTACCTGGAGATCAAAAATGAAAAGCCATATAGTAGTCTCTGTTCTCAAGTAGTTTAGAATCCAATGACCATGTCACTCCCCTTCCCCCAATAAACTCTTTTGGCTGTCATCTCTTGGATCAAATATAAATTCTGTTGGGCATTCAGAGTTCTTCAGAACCTGGCCACCTCTTACTTTTCCAGTCTCCTCTGTGATCCAGTGACACTGGCCTCTTTGCTGTTCATCACACAAGACACCCTATCTCCCTACTCTGGAAATATTCACTGTCTGTTCCCCCAAACCTGGAACCCTCTTCCCCTCATCTCTACTCCAAGCTTCCCTGACTTCTTTCAAGTCTCAACCTGTCTCATCTTTTACAAGAAACATTTCATGAATCCCCCTTAATGCTGATGCCCTCCACCTGTCAAATATCCCCAATTTATATTGTATATGTCTTACTTGTGAATAGTTGTTGACATGTTTCCTCCAATAGACTCTGAGTTCCTTGAGATCAGGGAATATCTTTGGCTTTTCTTTGTGTCCCTAGTGCTTAGTAAAGTGCTTGAAAAATAGTAGGTACTCACTAAAAGCTTGTTCACTGACTATCTAATGAGGCTAACATGATAGCAGTATTAGAATTTATCAAATACCTGAAGACTCTGCCCTCCAATATTCCCCATTTCCTTTGTTGGACCCCCTTTTTTCCTTCTAGATTTTCCACTAAAACATGCCATCCAGACCTACTATACAATAGCTGAGGCCCATGTTCAGGACCTTTCCTTATGCCCTTCAGACCTTGCTCATCTGAAAAACAAACCCATGTTAATTTATTCCATGGATACTAAATGATTATTAGTTTAGCTCACCTGAATCAATCTTCATTTTAACAGGGGCCTTTAGGAGACAATGCCTTAACTGAAAGAAGGTAATGAATGCTGGAAATTTCAGAAACCCTGATGGGACATGAGCATACCAAGAAAAACAACTGGGAAATGAACACGGGAAGCTAGTATGGATGAATCCCTTAATCTATCAAAAATTAACTGATCACCTACTATGTGAATGATAGTATATTGGGTGGCATGGGGAATACAAATGTTAATGGTTGCAACATATGAACCAGTCCTTGCCCTCAGGGAACTTGAAATCTACTTGAGCTTAGATACAGGTAGAGAAAATTTCAAATGGACCAAGGCAGGAAATGATTACTGCCAAGGAGCAATTGTTATGTGTAACGATTGGAATGACGCCACCTGCTGGATACTTACTGTAGAAGAGTTCTGCCCATGAAGCGAAGGTCTTTGAGGGCAAGACCAGGAGTCTTTTCTTTGGCGGGGAGGAAGTGACGCAGACTAGTGGGAGGAGGAAGGAAGAGACTGGCGCTCGGTCTGGCTCTCTTTCCTCTGGACTCTGGCGGAGAAGGGAGCTAGAAATGCGCTCTCCCTTTAATAGATAGGAATCTAGACCTTTCTCTCTCTCTTTACCAAATTCTTATTCTCCTTAATAAATGCTTAAAAGTCTAACTCTTGCTAAAGCTTATAATTTATTGGCGACCACTCATTAAATATTTTAGACAGACTAGCTAGAATTTTAGCCCTTAACAGATGGCTGACCACGAAGAGGAAAGCTAACCCTCAGTCTTCTTCTGATCTTCTGGTTGGGTAAGAAATTTCCCCTCCCTCTCCCTTTAACTGCTAAGTACTGGCGTACTGGCTGTGTTTTTCCTTTGAATTTTTTCGAATGGACCTTTTAAACTCCCTAATTATCCTATTTTTGATTTTGGTCTGTTTAACCAGACAAATGGGAGATAAGATCATGTTAATGCTTTGTTTTTGTGGATTTTCTATTTTTCTTTTTATTTTTGTTAAAAGAGCCAGCAACTTACTCACACAAGGAAATATCTCTCCCTCTCCCAACCATGCTTTTTCAGAGAAACCTGAAGAGATTCCTGCAGCTTTTCCAGTTCTAACACTAATTGTTGCTCTAATTTTGCATGCCTGGAGGCAATGACCCACCCTCTAGAAGCTTTTAATCCCCTAGCACCTGGAGGCAAAGTGGGGGAAGAGGAATCCAGGCCTGAGTTCAAAATCAAGTCTGATTCAAATTGCTCTAGTCCCTCCCCTCCTCTCCAGACCCCACCCTCTACTCCTCCTATGGCCAAGCCCATTGCTTCCCCTGCCTGGGAAGTCCAGAGATCTGATGCGCATGCTCAACTTTTTCTACCTGCATTTGCAGCTTCAGGCTCAGCCCTTCCCCGGCCTGGCTGTGCTTTTGAGACAATCTTAGAAAACTCTTTAAATTCCAGATATGCTCATTTTGTTCATAATTTTGCTAACCTGCTTTTGTCTTTAATTAGTAATCTTATAAAGCATTTGTATGGTGAAAAGACTGACAGACAATATAGAGGGGTTAAAGAAGAAAAACTTAAGCTGAATAAGAATTTGGTAAAGAGAGAGAGAAAGGTCTAGATTCCTATCTATTAAAGGGAGAGCGCATTTCTAGCTCCCTTTTCCGCCAGAGTCCAGAGGAAAGAGAGCCAGACCGAGCGCCAGTCTCTTCCTTCCTCCTCCCACTAGTCTGCGTCACTTCCTCCCCGCCAAAGAAAAGACTCCTGGTCTTGCCCTCAAAGACCTTCGCTTCATGGGCAGAACTCTTCTACAGTAAGTATCCAGCAGGTGGCGTCATTCCAATCGTTACAGAAGACAAGAGAACTCAGATTATTAATGTCAGTTCAGAGGTTACATAGGATTTCTATGCTATTATATATACATTTTGAAATTAATGGTATGGGTTTATTTTCATAGAGATTTTCATGCATTTGAGATTGTGTCTTATACTTAGTTTCTAAAACAAGGAGAATATTTGTAAAAGTTTTTTATAGTCATGTGATCAAGTTTATATTTTATACTCATCATTAATATTAAGTTTCATGCTCATTTAGATTCCTTAGTTTGAATTTCACTGTCTTTTATTGTTCCATGTGTATTTTCTTCTATACATTTATCTAATTTTAAAAAATTGCAAGATGGTTTTGATTTCATAATACAATGTTAATTCTAGGAGTATTGTGCTCCCATGTTCTGAGTTGTTTGTTTTTTGTTATTTTTTCTCAACTGATTATTTGATCAAACTCTTTAAAGCATTTCCCTGGCAAATTGGTTGCCATGGCAAGTGTAAATTGATTCTAGAAGTATTATTTTTGATAAGCATATTCCCCCCCCCAAAAAAAAGAAGGGAACATTTGTAAAAGTTTTCTATTTTCAAAAAAAAAAAAGTTCTTTGAGATTCTGTTGTGCTTTAACTTGTATTTAAGTATGTTCTGATTTTTCACAAAAGTAATTGTATACTAAGTAAAAAAAAGGGTATTATTTGAAATTGTTGCATAATTATATATTATATTTTGAGTAAAGATGTATTCACATTTTTTGCAATCATTTATTATCCTCAATTTTAAATCCATATGAGACTTGGATTATGGGAACTTATCATTTAAGACATTAATTGCCTTTATTCTGAGTTATCAGATGCCAGTTGGCCAAGATGCCATCCAATCACAAGAGGAATACATGCAAGAGCAGACACTGAACTGTCACATGAGGGGAGGCATGTATGAAGTCAAGGTATGGCCGAGGGAACGGCTTTTGACAAATGTTGAGGTTGGATTCTCTTGGTTTAATATTTTATTCTCTTTTTTCCCCACAATATTGTACAGATGGCTGGAAGTATTCATCCCACCCATCTCACTTCTACACCTGGCTTCTATGCTCCCTCGTATATGCCTGATGCCATGGACATCTCAATCCCATGCATCTGATTAAGTCTGACTCAGTTTCTTCCAATATGTTCGGTGGCATGGACATATATTCCATCCACCTATTTTAAGCCTGGCATACTGTATGGGCAGTACATATTGCTCAAGTGTGGGAATGCTCATATCCTATCATTTCTCTGTTCTTTTATGGTAACCCCCATAATTATCTCAGGTGTCATGATAAATAACAGTGTTGAATTTGGCCTTGACACCTGTTACCAATTATATTAGATTTTCTAATTTCTCATAATGGCATGAGGATAATTAGGCAGATGATGCAAAAAGTGATGAAACAAAGATAAAAATTATTTTTAAAAATTAATATCGCAGCAATTGTCTTCTCAATTACCCTCCATAAGGGGGGACTATAGTAAGATTATAATTTTAAAGAATGTTTCAATTTTTGTTTTATTATATGTTTCATGTGTAACAACTAAGATTCTGTATTCCCTTAGACATGTTTTTGAGAACTTTCATTGTTTGATTTGATTATTGACAAAGCTGTTTTAAAGTTGTGTTAAGCTCAATTTTGTAGGAAATTTTCCTGGCTGATTACCAGCATCCACACATCAACCCCTGAAAAGACTTCCATTCCACGACTACACCTAGAGGACATCTGAGAAAAGACTTTCAGAGACTTTAAATGAACAGTTTTGATTTGTTGTTTTTGTTGTTTTTTCTCTTTCTGTTATAATATACACCATCTGTCACATGTATTCTCTGCAGAGGCCCTCCCTTTGCAAGACTAATGTCAAAGCGTCGGTTCATGAGGACAAAAAAAAAAAATCGCCCCTCTGGACAAAACTTTCCTCTCTTCATTTTCTATATTGTTGTTCACATATTATTAGTTAGCAATAGTTATTATATTGTTTTTACTGTTCCGTCAAGGAAACATTTTGTTTCTTGAGGAACAACAGGGGGGACTGTAACGATTGGAATGACGCCACCTGCTGGATACTTACTGTAGAAGAGTTCTGCCCATGAAGCGAAGGTCTTTGAGGGCAAGACCAGGAGTCTTTTCTTTGGCGGGGAGGAAGTGACGCAGACTAGTGGGAGGAGGAAGGAAGAGACTGGCGCTCGGTCTGGCTCTCTTTCCTCTGGACTCTGGCGGAGAAGGGAGCTAGAAATGCGCTCTCCCTTTAATAGATAGGAATCTAGACCTTTCTCTCTCTCTTTACCAAATTCTTATTCTCCTTAATAAATGCTTAAAAGTCTAACTCTTGCTAAAGCTTATAATTTATTGGCGACCACTCATTAAATATTTTAGACAGACTAGCTAGAATTTTAGCCCTTAACATATGGAACACATCTGACTCAGACAGGGCTGGTAGATTGGATTCAAGACTAGAATGAAATACGATACTCATAGACCACTTAGTTTACATAAGCAGATTTATTTAGCTAAGGTAAGGGATGGATATTTAGCAAGGATGCAGCATAGCTCACCTAGATGTGGGTCCTTCTTGTCTCTATGAAAAAACAATACTGGTCAGCATCATAGGTGACTATCATACCCTTGGGACATTGACAAAGATTCAGGGATGCTGACTCCTCATGTGCTCATTACTGTATACACTTAGGCAACCAGGAAGTCATGTCAGCTTGAGCCTTGGACCTCAAGTGTCAGAGAATACTTGCTTTCCTCTTGCAGGCTGGGGAGAGAAAGAGGGAACTATCCTAGTTTAAAATAGGAGAGTTATCCACTTGTCTATGGGCAAGACATGGTAGATCTTTGAGCATAGGCATATGAGGCAATAAAAATTCAGTTTAAGTAGTAATAGTAATAACAATATTGTTTTTTTTTTATTTAAAAATTTTTTTTTTTTTTAGTGAGGCAATTGGGGTTAAGTGACTTGCCCAGGGTCACACAGCTAGTAAGTGTTAAGTGTCTGAGGCCGGATTTGAACTCAGGTACTCCTGACTCCAGGGCCGGTGCTCTATCCACTGCGCCACCTAGCTGCCCCCCACAATATTGTTTTAATAATAACTTTGAGCAAATAAGTAATTCGGGCTATTACAAATATCCAAATTAATTATAAAGGACATATGAAGAAAGGTGCTATCTACATCCAGAGAAAAACTGATAAATAGAAGTATGTATAGTGTAATTATAAACATATATATATATATATATATATATATATATATATATATGTGTGTGTGTGTGTGTGTGTATACATATATACTATTTGTGTCTAATGGTAGCCAGCTCTAGGGCAGGGAGGAGAAGGAGGGAAGAAAGAAAAAAAAAGAAATTTATGTGATAGCTTTTATATATTTAAAAGTCATGGCAAGTTGTATATAATAGATTTGCAGTTTCATGTGCAATCATCTTTTTATTATACTATGTTATAGAAATGCTTGTTTTATTCCATAAATTAAAAATAAAAATATTATTTAAAGTATCAATATAATATTTAAAAGACAAAGAAGAAGATGGCCACTTCTCCAGATTCTTACTGCCTGTTAGAGCTCTTCTACCCCCGGCCACTGACACGTCATTCCCACTCCCAACCTGGGATCTTTCACTCCTAACTAATGGAGCTCACCATATCTAGCAGGTCTCATACCTTCAATACTGTTCTCTAGCCATTCCCAACAGTCTAATCAACAGTCTCTCCTTACTATCTTCCTATATCTCTGGTAAAGGAATCAAATCAGCACCAGTATTCCTGGAAAGGATGTCACTCAGTCACCCTATGACTATACAATGCCTGTGGCCTTCCAGGCAATTGGCCACCATTATTTGCCAATACAAATTCTCTTGCTCTATTGGAATGTAAGCTCCTTGAGAATAAGGGTTATCTTGCTTTTTGTGTTTGTATTCCCAGTGCTTAACACAGGGTCTGGCACTTAGTAAATGTTTTTCATTTGTTCATTCATTTGTGGAAATTCATTTTGATTTGGGGACCCTATCTTTAGGCTGAGATTAGAAAGCCTTAGGCCCTCAGGGTCTCCCCCCTCCTCCTCAGCTTTAGCTGAGTGAAAAAGCCCCATGGGCTAGACAAGACTCCAGGTCAGATGGGGGGGGGGGACGCCCCCAGCTCCCTCTGACCTGAGCGGATCCCAGATAGCCTGTGCCGAAGCACGTGAAACTTGGAGCGCACCCCCCCCCCCACCAGCCGCAGCTCTGTCTGGCAGATTAACTTGGTCTGTGGGGGCGAAGGAAGCCCCGAGATTTGAGTGGAGAGAAGAAAAGGTATATATAGACCTGGGAGATGGCTTAGAGAAGAACGGCTGACTAGAGCGAGGAAGGAGACTAGGAGGGGGACGGTGGAGGAGAGAGGCTGACTAGAGGGGAGCACGGACAAGGACAGAGCAGAAGACAGACTGACGGGGAGGCGGAGAGCACAGAAGCAGGTCAGCACAGGGTACAGATTGGAGAAAGTAAAGATTAAGAGGAGTTAGAAGAAAATAGCTGCCCTGAGGCCCGAGGCAGCTAAGGCCCTTATTGTATTCAAGAAGTTCAAAGAGCAGCAGGTGCGAAAGAGACCACAGGAAAGCAGTCAGGTTGTGCACTTTATTTCCCCGTATTCCTAATTTTCAATAGTATCTCATAAATAAACTCTGCTTTGATTATTTAGTTAGAGGCTTCTTAATCTTTAGTCTATCAGTTTGGGAGCAGTGTGGTGGAACTTTATAAATGGCCCACATTAAATTAACGAAGTCAGATAGCCAAATAGTCACAAGTCCCCAAATTAGTCATCCATAGATCAGTCCCCCCCAAATCAGCCCTAGTCACCAAAAATATTTCACATTTGAATGGCAACCACGAAGGGATTTACGGCCCAATTATAATTTTTCTAAATTTATCATTTTTCATATAATCATAATTTTTCATAGGTACAGTTATATATATAATTTTTCCAGGTTAGTTATAGTTATGAATAATTAATTTTTTGTACACATTCATCTGGCAACTGTGTGCAAAACCCATTTTGAAATGAAGTGATACAAGTCTTGAATCTTGGAGACAATGAGTAATTTTTTTCCAGTTGAATAGACTATCATAATAATAACATATTTATGTGATACTTTAGACTTTTCAAATGAATTTAAAACCTGTTTTAATTTTTAATACTCATCTTTTTTAAGATAGGTAGAGAAAGTATTATTAGGCCTATTTGAATGATGAGGGGGAAAAGCACGATTAAAGTGATTTGTTTCAAACTCACCAGTGCCTGGACCAGAATCTCATTCTCTTCTGACTCCTGGTGTGGGACCTTTCCACTGTAAGTATGACTAATATGCTATCTGGCCCATTGTCTATACAATGAGTAAGATGCTCTACAAGGTCCTAGGGAAGGTTCCATTTAGTCTCTCAAAGATTAGGTCTTTGCAATCTTTTACTATAGCTGCAATGAAAGCTAACTCTGGGGGATGAAGTTAAATCTTCTGCTTTAGCTTTTGAGGGGGATCCAGCAAGCCCAGAAACTGCAGCTTGATGAATGCCACTGACTTTTAATTGGTCTCAAGGAGATAGTAGTTAGATCCTAAAATCATAGGTTCATAAGTGACTTTGACCCCCATCTCCCCTTCAGCCTTGGAGAAGAGACCCCAGGAGCCATGGTGCATGAGCTTTCAGGGCAGCAGGACTTCCAAGAGTTCCAGTCCTGCTTCCAGTCTGTCCCCTATAGTCATCTTCCAGAAGAGCCACCCTTTTGGATACCAGACCTAGCTATAGTTTCCAAAGACCCAGAAAAGAGAGCTCTTGGCACTGTTAAATGGTTCAGCATCAGAAACAGATGGAGGTTTAGTGATGAAAATTATATTAATGCATTAATGAAAATGCATTACCATCTGTTTGCTGCTACAACACTCCCCCCAACAAAGGAACACTGGCCTTTCCACCTCACTTGCAGCTGAAATCTCTTCTGTTTTCTCCACCTATTAGAAAGTGAACTCCTTGAATCCAGTCATTAATGTCCTACTTTTCTCTTTGTATGCATATCATGTTTAATAGGTGCTTTTTCATTCATTCCCTTAGTCAGTGACACTGGAAATTAATATTCTGCCTTCAGCCCAAGGTAGAGAATATAACTAATTTCTCAATAACATCTATATTAAACTGACACTTTCTGAATCAGTAACCATAGGTAGAAAATCAATTTAATATAAAAATGACATTTAAGTGAGAATAACACTTGAAACTATCATCAGCCATTAACAATCCCGCACTTATTACTTTATTAAATCAGTCCTAGCAGAGAAAGTGTTGCTTGAGATGATGTCACACAAATTCAGTAAAGTTTTAAAGGTGGGTAGGGGTAACATTTATTATCAGATCTGAGGTGTAATTATAAAATCAGGATGCTTTGTTTGGAGAAATAGAGGGCAATGCTTTTCTTTCCCAGGGATGTCTGAAGGAAGAAGAATGTTGCAAGTGAAATTGAGGTGTCCCTAAAATCAGTTCCACCTTCTTCCCAGTCTTGCCTAGCGTTATCCTCATTTGCATGAATCATCTCTGAATGGCTTCGTATAGCCCATGCTTTTTAACATTTTCAATGACTTATTTCTTCTCACAATGCCACCACTACTCTTTTTCCCCCTTTTCATAGCCAGTTTAAGATTTATGATGGATGTGATATTTCATAATGTATTGAAGATTCAGACATATTTATTATTCTCTCTCTTCCTCTGTGCCTTTCAGTGCTCAATGTGATCACCACTGGCAAGGAACAGCATCAAGGTTTCCATAAAAAGGGCTCATGCAATGCGTCAACAAACAGAAATCAGATTTTCAATAACAACTGAATGCTTTCTGTGCAACCGACAGCCCCTGACATCTACCAGAGACATGTTTATAATTGCTTTCTACTTACTCATCGTATAGAGAAAAGATTCTTTTCGGTACAGTACTTTTTTTTTTTCTACTCTTAATGCATAGCATTTTGTGGCCAAATCTGTTAAAATCCATATACATCCTAGTTAGTGTGGGTAGGGGCACAGGATGACTGATCAAGAGAATTCTCTGATCAGTTTGATGAATTTAAAGAGTGTTAATGATACCTGCTTATTGGTTCAGATATTTGAAGACCTGGGGGGATTCAGAGGCAGGTCCCAGTGTGACTAAATAACTGAATATTGATAGCTCCAATGAGAATTAGACCTTGGTTGACCTAAAAGTGCATGTTTGAATGTTTCTGAGACTTGTTTTACGTCTAGTAATAGACAAAGTAAATGGGGAAGATAAGTATAGCTATAGATAAATATACATACATCCATTTGAGTATACATAGATATTATTAAGTGCACTGTGCTAGGTATTGTTAAGGGCTAAAATTCTAGCTAGTCTGTCTAAAATATCTAATGAGTGGTCGCCAATAAATTATAAGCTTTAGCAAGAGTTAGACTTTTAAGCATTTATTAAGGAGAATAAGAGTTTGGTAAAGAGAGAGAAAAAGGCCTAGATTCCTATCTATTAAAGGGAGAGCACATTTCTAGCTCCCCTCTCCACCAGCGTCCTCAGGAAAGAGCCTGAGACTGAGCGCGCCAGTCTCTTCCTTCCTCCTCCCACTGGCCCGGTCACTTCCTCATGCCAAAGAAAAGACTCCTGGTCTTGCCCTCAAAGACCTTCCCTTCATGGGCGGAACTCTTCTACAGTAAGTCTCCAGCAGGTGGCGTCATTCCAATCGTTACAGTATGGAAGATACAAAGAAACTTTAGACAGCCCCTGTCTTCTAGGAGTTTATGTTCTAGTTGGGAAGTTAAAATATGAACAGAAATAACTGTAGTATAAGTTCATTTTGTAGGGGCAGCTAGGTGGCGCAATGGATAAAACACCAACCCTGGATTTAGGAGGACCTGAGTTCAAATCCAGCCTTAGACACTTGACACTTACTAGCTGTGTGACCCTGGGCAAGTCACTTAACCACCATTACCCCACCAAAAAAAAGAAATATAATGAGTTAATTTTGCAAAGTTTTACTTAGGTGGTTCGTGCAAGAAATTTCCAAGGTCAAGAGAAACAAACATCTATTTTGGCTGAGGTCATTAGGGAGGGCAGGATTTAGGTTTATAGGTGCATAGAATTTACACTAATAGCCCAGTGTGGGGGTTACAGTGCCTGGAGTCAGGAAGTCCTGAGTTCAAATTTTACCTCAGACAAGTCTTATAAACCCTTCCTGTCTCAGTTTCCTCATATGTAAAGTGGGGTAATAACAGCACTTATCTCCCACTGTTATTGTACAGATAAAATGAGATAATATTTGTTAAACACTTCACAAAACCTTAAAGTATTATATAAAGGCTAACTATTATTATAGAATATCAGTAAGGACGCTATCTCCTTGTTTTACAGATGAGGAAATTGTAACTCAGACCAGTGAAGTAAGTCATGTGAGATCACACAACTAATGAGAGGTACAATTGGAATCAAACGCAGATCTTCTGTGGCCAATTGCAGGGGGAGAAGGGACCATGCTTCATGGTAAAGTTTAGACAGTAGAGATGGAGAAAGGCCATTACAGGGTAGGAGAAAAGAATGAGCAAAAACAAAGCTATCCTCATATTTGCTAATGGATTAAGAGTGACCAACCAATGCCTGAGGTCTTTGTAAATCACAGAGATTGGAGATTAAAGTAGTGTTGCCTACTCAAAAGATTGATACATCTGTATGGATTCAACATCTATCCATGAAATCTGAAAGCAAATGAGAGACTTTCCTCACCTCCTCCTCAACCCAAGTTATTATTCAGATTGTCTTTGAGTCACTTTCATACCCAAATGGGCATTTCCTGGTAGTCATAGACATTCAAGGAAAGGGATCTGAGCCAGGAATGCTGACTGGGTGAGGACTTTTCAGAATAGTCACTTTGAATTGATTTAGGGAACTATCCCATAAAGCATGATCATAGTTGCTGTTCCTGGTTCTTGTAGACCATGCGGCAGCTTTGGGGGACTGCTTCCAGATGTGTTACTCAGGGAGAAAGAACTTAAACTTTGAGATAATATAGAGTTATCTTATGAGATGTCAACTCATCAGAGATGATGAGTCAAGTGAACAACCTATCCCCTCTTCCTCTTTCATCCCTTCTGACTA
This sequence comes from Dromiciops gliroides, assembly GCF_019393635.1. Classification (NCBI taxonomy): domain Eukaryota; kingdom Metazoa; phylum Chordata; class Mammalia; order Microbiotheria; family Microbiotheriidae; genus Dromiciops; species Dromiciops gliroides. The sequence continues at coordinate 406,190,961 of NC_057861.1, forward strand.
TCAGCCCTTCCGAAGAGGGCATCAAAAGGAAGGTCAGTCACTTTTGTACATCCACTCAGACAATACCTCTTCTCTCAGGAAGTCCCACATTTTGTCAGAAAGAGGTCAGGGAAAAGAGGCAATTAAGGAAGCCATTAGGTAGTCAATAAATATTTATTATGCACTTGTTACATGCTAGATACTGTACTAAGCACAGAGGATGAGAAAAAAGGTAAAAATAAAAGAAAATATAGGCCCTGTTCTTATTTAATTACTTAATGAATTATTTGTTTGTTTATTCATTTATTAATTCATTCATTCACTTATTTGTTTATTTATTTTAGTCCCTGTTCTTAAGGAATGTACATTTTAATGAGAGTCAATGAGAAAGAGGGGCAACTGGGTAGCAAAGTGGATTGAACACTGAGCTGGAAATAAAGAAGACTCATCTTTCTATGTTCAAATCCATCTTCATACACTTACTAGCTTTGTGACCCTAGGCAAGTCACTTAACCCTGTTGGCCTCAGTATCCTATTTGTAAAATGAACTGGAAGAAAGAAATTACAAATCACTCCAGAGTCTTTGCCAAGAAACTCCAAATGGGGTCATGAAGAGTCAGACACAACTGAAAAATGACCTGAACAACAACACAATGAGAAAGATGTAAATATCTAGATATAGACAAGATGTATACAGAATAGTGGAAGGTACTGTAAGAGGGGCTCAGCAGAAAGAGACAGAAGAGGTCTCTGTAGAAGGTAGGGTTTGAGCAGAGTATTAAAGGAAGTCAGAGAAACTAAAAGGCATATATGAGGAAGACCATTCTAGGCATGTGTGAAGGCCCTGGGAGATATGGAGTGTCCTGCTGGAGGAAATGCAAGTAGGCCGTTATTTCATTCCTTTCTTTTCCTGGGGCCTAACCATAACTAGCTGTCCCTGATTGCTACATTGTGGTCCCAATCTATATCAGGCAAACTCACATGGGTAGGGGAAGATCTACAAGCAGAAAATTAGAGCATCAGCAACCTTGTCTCTGCCAGACGTTTGTTCCAGTAGTGTTTATCCAGCATGGGCTCAGGGCCAATGCCTGGTCTGCATCTCTCAGTGGGAACCTTCCTCTTATCTTCCTGGAAGATTATACCTATTGAAGAAAGTGGAAAACAGAGGCACCAAAATCAATTGGGAGGAAGAGATAAATGCAATCATATCAAGGTCAATAAATATGAAAAAAGAACCAAAGATGAGATATTCAATATAAGCACAATATATTTTTGTGGGTCTTGGAATTTTTTTACATACAATAATAAAACTGGAGGTGTCCTATTCTGTAGAGATAATTGATAATGCCATTTTGAATCTCAACAAAATGAATAATGGTAAATGTTGCTGCATTTGTGCCCTGCAGTTGTTCCACTGAAGAGTTCAATTTTTAAAAATCTTTAAAAATAAAATGAAAATGTCAACTACTTGGAGCTCAATTCAAATCAGATTGTGGGGGGCACACCCACTTTGCATAACATACTGGATGAAGGATGGCAGCAAAAAGTATAATATATACTTTGCCTTTTCTTAAGATGCAAACAGTACCTAATGGAGAGACAAGACATATCTAAGAAAGGGAAAACAATATAGTCTGAATAGGAGAAGCAGTTAAGTCTTGTAGGAGTTCAGGGAAAGGAGAGATCTGTGTGGGCTGAGTTGAACAGAAAGGCATTTTGTAAATGCAAATTGTTACAAGCTTTTTGTCATGTTTTACTACTGTGTTGGAGTGTTATTAAGAATGAGGCTGATTTTGCCATTTATCTTTCCTTTCATGAGAAGATACACCATATTCATGAAGGAGAAGAGAAAGAGAGAATAAGCAATTTTATATAGCACCTACTATGGGCCACGAACTATACTAAGCCCTTTACAATTATTAATCTCATTTGATCCTTACAAAAACCAGGAGAGGCAGATGCTATTATTATTCCTATTTGACAGTTGAAGAAATTGAGGCAAACAAAAGCTAAGTGACTTACCCAGAGTCATAGAGCCAGTAGGTATTTGAGGCTTGATTTGAACTGAAATCTTCCAAAGTCCAGGCCCGAGGCTCTATCTAGGTATGGCAACTAGCTGAATCTATTTGTTCCACAAGGTGTAAGTAAAATATAGTTGCATCAGATAACATTACATTTAGATACAAATACAAATAATTATGCTTACTCTTTACTCCCTTCTTTGAATTTCTTCACTTTGATATTTAGAGCATGAGTGATCTTTTTACAGTGGATAGGGTACTTATCGGTCCTAGAGTCTGAAAGACCTAGCTTCAAAACTAACCCCGTGAAACTTACTAGTTTTGTTGACACAGGAAAGACACTTAACATCTTTGTGTCCAGGCCATAAGAATTAGTTACATAGATGGGTGGCTAACTTCATTGGTGGAGGAAATTCCCAAGCCATTTGTTTCCTTTTCCTGACAAATCACAAATCCTGCATGTGATATATGCCTCAGACCTTTTTGGTTCTTTATTTTAATTAAACTTGTGGGGTCTGGAGTTGGGAACAGAAGCACATTGGTTCTATATAGACCACACTCTACTCTGACTTTTCTGGGCCATGCAGAGGGGATTTACTTCCACAAAGGTGCAGAGGTACAGTAGATAGCAGATACCTCAGGACATCTTAGCAGCAACAGAATTCTTTAAGCACATACCACAGCAGGTGGTCCTGTAATATATATTGGTAATGTGTTTAGCACAAGAAAAAAACCAAAATCCTTGGTGAATGTTTGCATCATTTAAGTTATTTTAAGATAGGCATGCTTTTGGAACAGGGAAAATATTTATCCAAGAAAAGCAATTTGAAAGTTTAATCTATTTCTATTAGCTAGATTTTGATAGTTGAAAGGATATATAGAAAAAATGTTCATTTCTTTTTTTATACTCATCAGCTTGTTTTAGCTTGCAATCCCTATTGTACATATATCATCTCTCACATTTGGTTTAATGGGTTTCTCTCAGGCTGCCATCACCCCATCATTTCTTTCACTTCTCCCTATGTTCATCCTTCTACTCACCTGCAAGTGATTTTTTTTTTTGGTGGGGCAATGAGGGTTAAGTGAGTTGCCCCAGAGTCACACAGCTAGTAAGTGTCAAGTGTCTGAGGCTGGATTTGAACTCAGGTCCCCCTGGATCCAGGGCCAATGCTTTATCCACTGTGCCACTAGCTGCTCCTCCACAATGTGATTTTGACCTGGGTTGTCCAACCCCCACTTCCCACACCATGTAACTAGATGCCTCCTTCCAATTGATCTTGGAACATGGAAATTGCACATTTCACCCCCTAATCCATGGAATCAAAGACACTCAGATTTGGAAGGAACCTTATAGATGTACTTAGTCCAACTTTTATCTAAAACAAGAAACCATTTCCCAATCCCTCTTGCCCTTTCTCATTCTAAAATGCTTCACCGCTTTCTCCTCTATTCCAGTGAAATAAAATGAGAACAGGAAAGCGGGGGGGGGGGGGGGGAGTAAGGTCAAAGTTAATTTTTCAGACACGTGATTGTTATTTATTTTAGCATTCAATGTTAGTATTTTAATAAAACATTTTTTAAAAGATGGACTATGAGTAACACCTATCTATTATTATGTACATTCATGCTTGAATGTATAATACTAATTGTTTCTATTCTATAGTTCAGAACTCTTCTACATCATCTCTCCTTCTTTCCTCCTTTACCTCTAGTCTCTGACAAAGACCATCCTCTCTACCTGTGTCCATAAGCCTAACTCCTTATGTTCCCCCTAGGATCTTGATTCTTTTGGTAATCCTTTGAAATCACATCTTTAATCTTTCTGTATTATGGGTTTGCCCAGGCTCCCCTGTATGAAGGCTAGATCTGACACATTTATACCCCACCATACACATAATTCTCAGGTACTCTGAAGGATTTGGAATATCTCTCCTTCCTTTGGCCCAAACTTTCAATGACTGTGCAATGTAACAGTGTTTGGCTCTTTCCCCACTTGTTGAAAGCCATATGTGTTAACATTTCTCAGCCTCTTTCTCTGGTACTCTGAAGGAGGTTGGGGGATTTGTCTTTTCTTCCACTGGCAAGAGTCCCGTTCTAGGGTGTTCCCCACAATTTTAGGGAGATAGAACTAGCAACCCAGTTTTATTTAAGCACTTATAGAGGAATATTTACTTCAAAGGTGTAGCAATAATAAACATGTACACATTTCTCCCAATACTATAGTGGCATAATCTCCCATATACCACCTCAGTGTCTGAGATGGAGTGGGGAATTAGTCCCAAAGCTCAACTCAGTTCCTACATAAAATTAGTCCTGCCCCAGTTTAAATCCAGAGCCCCAATGGGCTAGTATCCTAGACCATTGCTCCTCAAAGCTCTCCTATTGGGCTGGCAACAATATTGAGCCTAGGACCCAGAAACATAAAGGATAAATTAAACAAGACCAAAATATTAAGTACAATTTTTGGGTCCTATGGCTTAAGGGGAGAGTGAGTTGTTCTACATAAGTTCTTCACTCCTGGATACTGCCAATAAAAGAGGAAACGTGTCCAGTCAAGTTCTTTTAAAGACACAGACAATTTCAGCTATACAACCAATAGAAAGAGGCTCCTCCCAACCACATAGTAGGCCAACACAGAATGTCCTTGCCTGTATCAGTCCTCCCATCTCCCCGGGGCAGTGTCTTCCACACAAGTAACTCCATATTAGTTGGTGTTGGCACATGCCAGACTTGTCACATCATCTTGTTGACTGGCTCCTTCTCTGCTGCCTATAAATATGATTGGTTTTCTCCATTTTAATAAATGGAGTTCAAATCCCTCAAGCTATTGCCCCATATCTGACCTTCCTTCCAAAACCAAAATTCTCTAAAATGTACTATACATATATGCTTCCTCCCCTCCACTGCTTCATCTCTTATCTACTCTCAGTCCTTTGAAGCTTGGTATCCAACCCTACTACATCAGCAAAGCTTCCCTCTCAAATGATACAAATGACGTATTAATTGCCCAATCTCATCCTTGATTCTATGCACCTTTTTACATTGCTGACCACCTCAATTCTCCTGGATAGACTCTGCATCCTTGATTTTGTTCTGCTGCCTATCTAGCCACTCCTTAGTCACACTTATTGAATCATCATCATTAGTCTTATTTATTGAATCATCAACCACATCTTGGACTCAACCATGGGTATCTCCCAGAGTATATTCTAACTCATTTTTTCTCTCTACCCTCATCTCTTGGTGACCTCATCATTTCCCATGGTTTTAATTTTATCTCTACATGGATAACATGAAAAAAATCCTGCTCTAATCAAATACCTGACCACCCAGTAATGATCAGTAATTGTCCATTGGACATCTCCACTTGGATGTCCCATGGGTATTACAAACTGCACATGTTCAAAATGAAACTCATTATCTATTCCACTAAATCTGCCCCTCCTCCAAAAATTCATATTTCACTTGAAATACTACTACCCACCTAATCAACTAGGTTCACAATCCAGAAATTATCCTAAACTCGGAACTCACCCTCAACACTCTCATGAACCCAAATGGTTGCATATCTCGCCAATTTTGCCTTCCACAACATTTGTTCCACTTTTCTCTTCCCTAATAGGACCTAGCTTGACCTTCATTACCTCTTCTTTTAGCAACTATCAGATCTTCCTAATTGGACTCCAGGCTTCTAGTCTCTCCCCTTTCTGATTCATCCTGCACAAATCTTCAAAATTGATATTACTAAGACAAAGTTCTGATCATATCAATTCCCTATTAAAAAAACAAAACAAAACAAAATTCCAGTGGTTGCCTCTGGTACCTAGGATAAAATACAAAGTCCTGTGTTTAATATTTAAAGCCCTCCACAATATGGCTTCCACTCCTCTTTTTAACCATATTTCCTTTAGATACAGTGTAGTGGATAGAGCTCTAGTCCTGAAGTCAGGAAGAACTGGATTCAAATCTGGCCTCAGACACCTGTTAGCTGTGAGGCCCTGAGCAAGTTTTAAGTCTGCCTTTGTTATCTCATCTGACAAATGAGGACAATAATAGCATCTACTTCACAGAGTTGTTGTGAGAATTAAATAGCATAATAATTGTAAAGTGCTTGGCATGTAGTAAGTATGATATAAATGTTAGCTATTAATAACATCGAAAGTAAATCCACCTACTTGCTCTTTCCCAAATACAACACAGCATCTCCAGTTACTATTCTTTTGCACAATTGTCTCTGAAGCCTAGAATGCTTCCTTTTAGCCTCCTCTTGGTTGTTACCTTCAACCAATCAATTAGTCAATGAACATTTATCTGGCACTTGCTATGTACCAAACATTAGGCTAGATATCGGTAATCTAATTACAAAAACAAGAATTATGGGGGCAGCTAGGTGGTGCAGTGGATAGAGCACCGGCCCTGGATTCAGGAGTACCTGAGTTCAAATCCGGCCTCAGACACTTAACACTTACTAGCTGTGTGACCCTGGGCAAGTCACTTAACCCCAATTGCCTCACTAAAAAAAAAAAAAAAGAATTATGTACACACATATGAATGAATGGATTAATGAAAAAGTATTTCTTAAATGCTTACCATGGAATAAGCATTATGGGCATACATATAAGAAAGCAAGATAGGTTCTGCCTTCAAAGAGATTATATTCTAAGGAGAAATGATAACACACAAATGGTACCTAGAAAGGGGGTGATAGGATATAAATATTGGCATGATTAGGAAATGGCCAGTAAGTATCATGAAAGCCTTATTTGGGGAAAGATAAAGCAAAAACTCACCTATTAGAGCTCAAATCCCCAGGAGTAGAATCCTACTTCTGGTGGGATGGGTCTGGAAAGGATGGGGAGACTGAAGGCAGTGGGGGCTTGAAAAAGGTCAGAAATTCTCCAGAGTAAAAATATTAAAAGAACAAATACAAAGTAGTTAAAGACTAGGTAGCTGGGAAGGTATTAGCAGTTTGAGGGGATCAGAAAAGGTAGGTAGTGTTTGAACTATGTCTTGAAGGAAGACAGAGATTTTATGAACTAGGAAGTTTAGCATGCTAAAGAAGAGAAGATAGGGGACAAAGGGATATGATAGCTTTCTTAATATTTTTTTTGAGGTCTGTTATGTTCAAGTAGGATTTTATTGGTTCTCCTTGGCCCAAGAAAACAAAACTAGGACTAATATGTGAATGTTGTAAAGAGACAAATTAAGGGGAGAAAAAATGCTTCCTAAATAGTAGGCCTACCCCAGAATGGAAGGGGCTGCCTTGGGACATTATGGTTTTCCCCTCTCTGAGAAATGCTCTCAAGCCAATCCTGGATGATGCACTGACAAGTATGTTCTATGGGAATAATTTTTCATGTCTGTTTGGTCAGATGTTCCTTCCAACACTGGAATTCTATAATTCTGTAATTAGTGGTAGTGCATAAAGACAGAGTCAACATGTGCTCTAGCAAAAGGCAATGGAATATGGGATGAACACAGAGTGAAGAGGGCGACTCCAAGCAAGAGGTCACAGAGCTACATACAATAGGGCTGGAAAGGGACACCACTCTTGTGATATGTAGAAATGTCTCCTTGTATGAAGGTTGATGAAGGATAGCACGACTTGGTCTGCTATACCTAAGGGCTTCCTAGGGACAAATGGCGGCCAGTTCTCCTTTAACAGTTTGCAGAGTAAACTATAAGTCAGAGTAGGAAGTCTGAAACTCCTCTAAATAAATACTCACTGTTAGGACTATGCTACTTATGTAGAGTCATAACTAGGATTTTTTGTGTGGGGCAGTGAGGGTTAAGTGACTTGCCCAAGGTCACATAGCTAGCAAGTTTTAAGTGTCTGAGGCTGGATTTGAACTCAGGTCCTCTTGAATTCAGGTCCAGTGCTTTATCCACTGTACCACCTAACTGCCTCCCTAAACAAGGAATTTAACCCAGGTCAAAAATATTTGGAGAAGGTGGTGATTTATGGTTGTGCAGATAACATTTGGAGCATGAGGGGATGAAGTAGCATTACTTAGGCTAGTCTGATGGTAACTTCGCTTGCACTGGAAAATGGGGCAGCCATTGAGAGTCTAGCCCATAGATATTGGATAAACAGTGGAACCTGGGAAATGAACACTATATTCAATGAAAACACATTTATAAAGCACTTATTCTGTGTCAAGCATTATATTAAAAAAAGAGAAACTATCCCTGTCCTTCATGAGGTTGTTTTCTATAGAAGGGTACAACATATGTGCAAATTACCATAGACAAAATAAATACAAGTTAATCTTGGGAAAGAGACCCTAGCACATGAAGACAATCAAGAAAGATCTCAAGCAGAGCCCAGGGTTTGAGCTGAGCTTTGAAGGAAACTGGGATTTCTAAAAGGTAGAAATGAGGACGGAGTGAATTGCAGGCATGAGGGACAGCCTATTCAGACTCCAAGATAGGAGATGGAATGTTACATCTAAGAAATAGCAAAAAGTCATTTGTCTGGACAGGAGAATGTGTGAAGGGGAATAATGTATAATAAGGATGGAAAAATAAGTTGTGATCAGATTGTGAAGGGCTTAAATGCAAAACAGATGAATTTGTACTTGATTGTAGAGGTAATTTTTATTGTTGCTCAGTCGTGTCTGACTCTTTGTGATCCCTTTGGGGGTTTTCTTGGCAGAGATCCCGGAGTGGTTGGCCATTTCCTTTTCCAGCTTATTTTACAGAAGAGGAACTAAGCTAAACAGTGTTAAGTGACTTGCCCAGGGTCACACAGCTACTGAGTATCTGAGATCAGATTTGAACTCAGGAAGATGAGTCTTCCTGACTCCAGGCCCTATACTTTATCCACTGTCACCTAGCTGCCTTTAGAGAGGTAACTGCCTGTAGAGGTAATAGGGAGCCACTGACATTTAATGAGCAGGTCAGAGCTATACTTTGGCAGCTATGTAGATGATGGTTTAGAAAGGAGACTTGGAACAGGGAGACTAATTAATAGGTTACTGAAATAACCTAGGCAAGATGTGATGAGAGCCTGAATTAGGGTAGTGGCCATGTGAGTGTAGAGAAGGAGATGGATATAAGAGATGGAGTAAAAAGAAAAAATTTAATTACTGTTTGGTTATCTGAGAAAGTGAGAAACTGAGGAATCATTCCAAGGTTGCAAACCTTGGACAACTAGGAATATGGCAGTACCTTCCATAATCAGGAAGTTCAGAAGAGGAGTAGGTTTTGAGGAAAAAAGATAATTAACAGTAGTGCCCTATTGAGACATGGACCAACAAAGAGAGTGTTTGCTGTGGGGAAGGGAAGCATGTACTTTGCTCTACCTGCAACAGACATTAGCACCCTGGAGTTAAGGCCTAATGCTGTGCTAATTATGGTTCAGTGCTCAGGGTGAGTATAATTACATTCAATTTAACAAGAATTCATTAATTGCCTAGTAAGTGCAAAGCATTATAGAGGGGGAAAGAATGCATGTAGGAACCATAGTTTGTCCATAAGGGTATTATGGGGGTAGAAAAATGGCCTGAGTTGTTGTCACAAAGTTCTGTACAAAGTAGTAAAGTAACAAAATTGTCCTGATGTCATTTTCTTCCCAATTTAAATTATTAGGTTGGAGACTGGGTACTTTTATCTGAAGTCCTATGAATTGTGCAGTCTGGAATTATAAAATAAATTCAATACCTTGATCAGTAATGATAGAGGCAATGCCTTGGAGCTAGATAATTTCTTTCTAGAAAATGCCTTGGCCATAATGGAAGGACCATCATGAGACAGGAATTGAGACATTTTGGTCAGATGTCTACCTGGGACAGATACAGGTATATGACAAAATCTAATATTAATGACACGTGGGTATGGAGAGAAGTTGGTAAAAATTACATCAAAACTGTGTAACGATTGGAATGACGCCACCTGCTGGATACTTACTGTAGAAGAGTTCTGCCCATGAAGGGAAGGTCTTTGAGGGCAAGACCAGGAGTCAGGAAGTGACGCGGGCTAGTGGGAGGAGGAAGGAAGAGACTGGCGCTCAGTCTCGCGCTCTTGCCTTTGGACTCTGGTGGAGAGCGGAGCTAGAAATGTGCTCTCCCTTTAATAGATAGGAATCTAGGCCTTTCTCTCTTTACCAAATTCTTCTTTTCCTTAATAAATGCTTAAAAGTCTAACTCTTGCTAAAGCTTATAATTTATTGGCGACCACTCATTAGATATTTTAGACAGACTAGCTAGAATTTTAGCCTTAACAGATGGCTGACCACGAAGAGGAAAGCTAACCCTCAGTCTTCTTCTGATCTTCTGGTTGGGTAAGAAATTTCCCCTCCCTCTCCCTTTAACTGCTAAGTACTGGTGTACTGGCTGTGTTTTCCTTTGAATTTTTTCGAATGGACCTTTTAAACTCCCTAATTATCCTATTTTTGATTTTGGTCTGTTTAACCAGACAAATGGGAGATAAGATCATGTTAATGCTTTGTTTTTGTGGATTTTCTATTTTTCTTTTTATTTTTGTTAAAAGAGCCAGCAACTTACTCACACAAGGAAATATCTCTCCCTCTCCCAACCATGCTTTTTCAGAGAAACCTGAAGAGATTCCTGCAGCTTTTCCCAGTTCTAACACTAATTGTTGCTTTAATTTTGCATGCCTGGAGGCAATGACCCACCCTCTAGAAGCTTTTAATCCCCTAGCACCTGGAGGCAAGGTGGGGGAAGAGGAATCCAGGCCTGAGTTCAAAATCAAGTGTGATTCAAATTGTGCTGGTCCCTCCCCTCCTCTCCAGACCCCACCCTCTACTCCTCCTATGGCCAAGCCCATAGCTTCCCCTGCCTGGGAAGTCCAGAGATCTGATGCGCATGCTCAACTTTCTCTAACTACATTTGCAGCTTCAGGCTCAGCCCTTCCCCAGCCTGGCTGTGCTTCTGAGACAACTTTAGAAAACCCTTTAAATTCCAGATATGCTCGATTTGTTCATAATTTTGCTAACCTGCTTTTGTCTTTAATTAGTAATCTTATAAAGCGTTTGTATGGTGAAAAGCCCGACAGACAATATAGAGGGGTTAAAGAAGAAAAACTTAAGCTGAATAAGAATGACAATCATCACCATAGTTCAAGACTCCGCTTCTTTTGCCATGGAAGGGTATATATTTTACAGAAATGTAGAAGTAAACAGCAAGGTATTGATATGAGTATTGGGGATTTTAGATATCGGAATCAAAAGTGTTCTGAATTCACTCAGAGTAATAGTATCAGTTCAGAGGTTACATAGGATTTCTGTGCTATTATATATACATTTTGAAATTAATGGTATGGGTTTATTTTCATAGAGATTTTCATGTTTTTGAGATTGTGTCTTATACTTAGTTTCTAAAACAAGGAGAATATTTGTAAAAGTTTTTTATAGTCATGTGATCAAGTTTATATTTTATAATACTCTTATTGATATTAAGTTCATATTCATTTAGATTTCCTTAGTTTGAATTTCACTGTATTTTATTGTTCCATGTGTATTTTCTTCTATTCATTTGTCTATCTAATTTTGAAACATTGCAAGATGGTTTTGATTTTATTATACAATGTTAATTCTAGGAGTATTGTGCTCCCATATTCTGAGTTGTTTGTTTTTGTTATTTTTTCTCAACTGATTATTTGATCAAACTCTTTAAAGCATTTCCCTGGCAAATTGTTTGCCATGGCAAGTGTAAATTGATTCTAGAAATATTATTTTTGATAAGCATATTCCAAAAAAAAAAAAAAGAGAGGGGAACATTTGTAAAAGTTTTCTTTTTTTAAAAAAAGTTTTCTTTGAGATTCTGTTGTGCTTTAACTTATATTTAAATATGTTCTGATTTTTCACAAAAGTAATTGTATACTAAGTACAAAAAAGGGTATTATTTGAAATTGTTGCATAATTATATATTATATTTTGAGTCAAGATGTATTCACATTTTTTGCAATCATTTATTATCCTCAATTTTAAATCCATATGAGACTTGGATTATGGGAACTTATCATTTAAGACATTAATTGCCTTTATTCTGAGTTATCAGATGCCAGTTGGCCAAGATGCCATCCAATCACAAGAGGAATACATGCAAGAGCAGACACTGAACTGTCACATGAGGGGAGACATGCATGAAGTCAAGGTATGGCCGAGGGAACGGCTTTTGACAAATGTTGAGGTTGGATTCTCTTGGTTTAATATTTTATTCTCTTTTTCCCCACAATATTGTACAGATGGCTGGAAGTATTCATCCCACCCATCTCACTTCTACACCTGGCTTCTATGCTCCCTCCTATATGCCTGATGCCATGGACATCTCAATCCCATGCATCTGATTAAGTCTGACTCAGTTTCTTCCAATATGTTCGGTGGCATGGACATATATTCCATCCACCTATTTTAAGCCTGGCATACTGTATGGGCAGTACATATTGCTCAAGTGTGGGAATGCTCATATCCCATCATTTCTCTGTTCTTTTATGGTAACCCCCATAATTATCTCAGGTGTCATGATAAATACAGTGTTGAATTTGGCCTTGACACCTGTTACCAATTATATTAGATTTTCTAATTTCTCATAATGGCATGAGGATAATTAGGCAGATGATGCAAAAAGTGATAAAACAAAGATAAAAATTATTTTTATTAATTAATATTGCAGCAATTGTCTTCTCAATTACCCTCCATAAGGGGGGACTATAGTAATATTATAATTTTAAAGAATGTTTTAATTTTTGTTTTATTATATGTTTCATGTGTAACAACTAAGATTCTGAATTCCCTTAGACATGTTTTTGAGAACTTCCATTGTTTGATTTGATTATTGACAAAGCTATTTTAAAGTTGTGTTAAGCTCAATTTTGTAGGAAATTTCCTGGCTGATTACCAGTATCCACACATCAACCCCTGAAAAGACTTCCATTCCACGACTACACCTAGAGGACATCTGAGAAAAGACTTTCAGAGACTTTAAATGAACAGTTTTGATTTGTTTTTGTTGGGTTTTTTTCTCTTTCTGTTATAATATACACCATCTGTAACATGTATTCTCTGCAGAGGCCCTCCCTTTGCAAGACTAATGTCAAAGCGTCGGTTCATGAGGACAAAAAATCACCCCTCTGGACAAAACTTTCCTCTCTTCCTTTTCTATATTGTTGTTCACATATTATTAGTTAGCAATAGTTATTATATTGTTTTTACTGTTCCGTCAAGGAAACATTTTGTTTCTTGAGGAACAACAGGGGGGACTGTAACGATTGGAATGACGCCACCTGCTGGATACTTACTGTAGAAGAGTTCTGCCCATGAAGGGAAGGTCTTTGAGGGCAAGACCAGGAGTCAGGAAGTGACGCGGGCTAGTGGGAGGAGGAAGGAAGAGACTGGCGCTCAGTCTCGCGCTCTTGCCTTTGGACTCTGGTGGAGAGCGGAGCTAGAAATGTGCTCTCCCTTTAATAGATAGGAATCTAGGCCTTTCTCTCTCTCTTTACCAAATTCTTCTTTTCCTTAATAAATGCTAAAAGTCTAACTCTTGCTAAAGCTTATAATTTATTGGCGACCACTCATTAGATATTTTAGACAGACTAGCTAGAATTTTAGCCCTTAACAACTGCTAACCACCCTAGTTGTCCTCAAACAAAACACAAAGTTCTTATGATGAGGTGTGACTACTTCACAAGTTAGGCCATGAAAAATCACAGTTGCATGTGTAAGGTCTTAAAAATTCCCCCACGAACCCCCACTAAACTCTCTTAGCAGAGAGAAAACATTATCAACTGAACCTTGCCCCTAGAGAGGTCAAGACATAATAAATGCAGTAGCCAGTGTAAAACTAACCCCTTGGGCATGGGCATCATGCCTGCTTTGGAGAAAATATAACTAGGCCTGACTTTAGGTTTCTTGTACCATCTTCTAGAGGATTAATTCTAGTAGTTCTGAATAATATGCATGAATAATAAGCATGAATAATATATTATAAAACTTACTTGTGCTGTCTAGAGGAAGGTCCTATCTTTTTCATTGTTGTTAACCGTTTAGTTATGAAAAGGGGTAGACAAGAATTTTTGTGAACAAAAAATATAAGTTAAAATTCATGAACAAAAACTCATAGTTTTTTCCCAATGGAATGTGAGACATGGACTATAGGAGGGCCTAGCAGTGAATTTAGAGGACCTGTTTGAAGACAGAGTGATCACTGAACTTGAAAGACATTGTAGTGACTCAGCTCACTTGGTATTACTGTTTCTAGAGACTGAAAATGCAAAACACAGAAAATGGTAAATCAAATAACTCTTTGGAACTATGGGATGATAAAGAACTATTGGTTTCAAAATAAAGAGAAAAGTAGATCTTGAGAATTATAACTCACATGGGAAAGATGAATCACAATACCAGAAGGCTCAGATTTGAGCCTTCATTAAGAATGTTGACAACTAATCCAGAAATATATTTAATGTGATTGTACATATATAACCTATATCAGATTGCTTGCTGTCTTGGAGAGGGAGGAGGGAAGGAGAAAAATTTGAAACTAGAAATCTTATAAAAACAAATGTTGAAAACTATCTCTAGGGGGCAGCTAGGTGGCACGATGGATAGAGCTCCGGCCCTGGATTCAGGAGGACCTGAGTTCAAATCCAGCCTCAGACACTTAACACTTACTAGCTGTGTGACCCTGGGCAAGTCACTTAACCCTCATTGCCTCACCCCCCCAAAAAAAAAACCACACCTATCTCTACTTGTAAATGGAAAATAATAAAATACTTTTTTGAAGCAAAAAAAAATGCTGACAAACTCAACAGGAAAAAAAAAACTAAGAAAGCAGCAGGAGCTCAGTGAGAAGATGATAGCAAGAGCTGTCAGATGAATTCTACCTATTGTCCTTTAACTTCATCTATAGTTTGAGTGAGGTGAAACCCCTCAAAAGTATCTGGTTTCTCTCTGCTTCCCCCATCTTGTTTGAGAAAGAAAAGCAAAGGGGAAGGACAAGCTATATAGATTCTTTATTGTAGTATAGGCTGATGTTGATTGGATGATACTGCATCTCGTTGAGAGAAGAGCTGGCTGATATTACTTGCATTACCTATAGAACCAACATGAGGAAATTTATGATGAGCTCTGCTTTGCTATTACTAAAAGTTGAATGGCTACTACAGCAAGCAATTGAATAAGGAGATAGCTGAGCATTGCATTGTCCAGAAAGTCAACCTGAGGACCTTAGGGGAATTGCTTTCTAATAACATAACATTTCCTCAAAGCCCTTTTAAGAGTGAACATAAGGGATGGCTAGGTGGCGCAGTGGATAGAGCACCAGCCCTGGAGTCAAGAGGACCTGAGTTTAAATCCGGCCTCAGATACTTAACACTTACTAGCTGTGTGACCCTGGGCAAGTCACTTAACCCCATTTGCCTCACCAAAAAAACAAACAAAAAAAGAGTGAACATAAGTTAAAAAATTTTGTCGTAGCTTTATCAGATCAAAAATAGAAGATGAGAGGATTTTCCTATCAAGAGAAGGGCATAGAGCAGAAGGGGAATGGTTAGCAGAGAAGTAATTTTATCTGGTACAGATTGTTAATGAAGGAATCCAGAACATCAAGGCCTGTGGTTCAGTTATAAGTTGTGCTCCTTCATTCATCTCACTCACTAACTCATTTACTTTTCTATTTCTAAGTGCTTGCTCTTCCCCATAGATACTGTGTGCTTTGGTGGAAGAGTGTGACCAAGGTTTATGAGAGGACTATGATATGATGATTATTTCTGCATTATTGTATATCAAATAACTGTGCTGTATTGATTATTACTGATTTTACCTTATCTTTAAATATATGTTTTAGTTTTAAAAATTAATGGTGTCCCAAAGCAGGCAAAAGACTCAATCAGATTCAATTGCAAAGGACTCCTTAAAGAAATAAATAAGAACTTAAGTAGCTGAACGAATATTCAGTGCTTATGGCTAGGAGAGAACAATAACAAAGTTAATTTTATTTTTAATCCTGTAGCAAACTACCAAAGGGATATTTTATGGAAATTGATAAAATAATAAAATTTATTTGGAGAAACAAAAGATCTAGAATGTCATGTGAAGTAATAAAAAAGTAGGCATGAAGGAGGGATGGCACTTTCAGACTTCAAATGATATTATAAAGCAGGAGCCATCAAAAACATCTGGAACTGGTTAAAAAATGGAAAAGTAGAAAAATGGAACGGATTAGAAAAAAGAATCAGAAATAACAGACCTCAATAATTTCATGTTCAATAAACGCCAAAACATAAATTACTTAGAAAAGAACTCTCTATTTTTAAATAACTGCTGTTAGAACTGGAAAGCAGTCTGGTAGAAATTAGACTTGATTCAACATCTTGTACCCTATTCTATAATAAATTCAAAATGTATAAGTGACCTAAGTATTAAAGATTATATCAAGGGGCAGCTAGGTGGCGCAGTGGATAGAGCACTGGCCCTGGAGTCAGGAGTACCTGAGTTCAAATCCAGCCTTGGACACTTAACACTTACTAGCTGTGTGACCCTGGGCAAGTCACTTAACCCCAAT
The DNA here is from genome assembly GCF_019393635.1 of Dromiciops gliroides. Taxonomy (NCBI): domain Eukaryota; kingdom Metazoa; phylum Chordata; class Mammalia; order Microbiotheria; family Microbiotheriidae; genus Dromiciops; species Dromiciops gliroides. The sequence goes on from NC_057861.1 coordinate 406,207,483, forward strand.
TGCCTCACTAAAAAAAAAAAAAAGATTATGTCATAAAAAATTAGAAGAGAAGTAGGTCATATATGTTTCACACCTATGAGTAGTAGAGGAATTCTTAACCAAGCCTGAGATAGAGACAATTACAAAATATTAAATAGATAGTGTAAACATTATTTTTAACTAACTGGTGGGCCCTAATCTGTGAACTAGCTGGCTATCTGACTGCTTTTCATTTAGTATGGGCCGTTTATAAATTCCCCTACTGCTTCTCCCAAATTGATAAACAAGCAGCCTCTTCCAATTTAACAGCAAATCAAATTCCTGAATTAACTATGTTCAAAAATATATATCTCTTTTCTGAACTTTAAGTTCATCAACTCTCTGTCATGATGAGTTTGAAATGATGCATCATCATTCTTTTGGATTCATGATTTAACATTGTGTTAACAGAGTTATAGAGTCTTTCAAAGTTGTTTTTCTCTATAATGCTATCATTGTATAAATTTTTTTCTTATTCTGATCATTTCATTCTGTATCAGTTCATAAAGGTCTTCCTAGTTTTCTAAAAAACAGTCCATTTCATCATTTCTTATGGCATAATAATATTGTTACATTTTTATATCACACCCCCACTAATTTGCATACTCCAAATGCATGACCCATTATATATGTTTTCAGATTTTTTTTTTGATGTATTGTTTTCTTGATTTGTTTTTCTCTTCTTCCTCTTCTTTTTCTTAGGAAAAAAACCTCTCTGTTATGTGGGAGGCCTCTCTGGGAGGGCAAGAAGGAGAAATATAAGGGTAAATTGAGGCAATGTAAAAACAAAAGATGGTGATGAAAATTTTTTTTTAATTGTTACTGTGACTGACTGATCTTGTGTGCATGGGAATCATACTGGAGTTTAGAACACACACACACACACACACAATTATCCCTAAAACCCTGATAGAATTTGAGATGTAGATATGTGATGATGATACTCCTCTAGACTAGGAACCCAGATCTGCCATTGTGAGAAAGAGTGAGCCAGACCCCAGAGGGAAAGGTTGATCCATACTTTGTGTGAAGAGTTACTTATTGCAAAAAAAAATTTGTGTCCCATACACTAGAAATGTAGATAAAGGTAAAGGTGACTCTTCAAAAAAAAAAATAGTGTCCAATGAATCTAGCTTCAATTTAGCTTCTGGATAGTCTTAAGATACTGTTTTGTTTTGTTTTGCCTTGTCTTGTGCGTGCATGTGTGTGTGTGGTTGGGGGAAGAGGGGTTAATATAGAAAATTATGGAGAAGACCAGTCAAGAGAATGGAAGATAAGGAAATATACTGCCTACTACTCTTCTCAAAATTCTCTGAAAACAGTTAAGAAATGCATTAGATGTCAAGAAGTCAAAGGAAAAAACAAAAACGCAGCTGGTCATTTTCCATCCCAAGGAAACATAGGAAGATTTTTAAAAAAGGTCTATAGATACTGGGGAAAGGATCTAGTCAGAAACTGACATGGAAAGTATTTCTGCATGGATATTTAAGAAGGCCTGCCCATTGTTGTGTACTAGAATTAGAAAAGCTCTCTCAGGACAGCTAGGTGGCACAGTGGATAAAGCACCAGCCCTTGATTCAGGACAACCTGAGTTCAAATCTGGCCTCAGACACTTGACACTTACTAGCTGTGTGATCCTGGGCAAGGCACTTAACCCTCATTGTCCCACCAAAAAAAAAAAAAAAAGAAAAGAAAAGAAAAGAAAAGCTCTCTAATCCAGTATAGAGGGAAGGAGTGAAGAAAACAAGAATTTATCAAGTGCCAGGAACTGTACTTGTGTTAATAAAGATATTATTTCTCTGGATCCTCATAACAATGCTAGGAGGTAGATGCTATTATTATCCCTATTTCATACTTGAGGAAACTGAGGCAGACAGAGGTTAAGTGACTTGCCCACAGTCACACAACTAGCTGGTAAGTGTCAGAGGCTGGATTTGAACTCTGGTTTTCCTGACTTTAAGCCCAATACTTTCCACTCTGCCATCCAGGTGCCTCCAAATACATACTTGTTAATTGGAAAAATAAAATTAAATGATGAGGTACCCTCCCAAAGAGAGATCTGTCTGTGAGCATCTCAAACCATTTAATTCTTTTTTTGCATGAATTGGCTTGTGAGAAAAGTACCTTTTGAGAGGTAAATGAAGATACTGTGGTCAGAGGGGCCCCCTTCATGATAGTTGATGTCTCTAGAGTGGGCTATATATGAAAATCCAGATGTATCATGATAGGAGTTGAAATGAATCAGTTTTTCAGGCCATTAAATGAGACTTTTTTACTTCTGGTGTCCACTAGAAAGTGGTGGGGTGCTGAAGCTCACTAGTGAGAGTCTCTGTCCTCCATGATCCCATGAAGCATGTAACTTCCTGAGTCAAACTAGCTGCAATCTCTCAGAAAACTAGCTTCCTGCCAGCCTTGGGCCTGGTGGGCCTTCAGGGTCTTCCACAAGAATGATCCTGATTACAGGCAGGACTTGATGTGCTCATATTACTGGCTAAGTGTAGCAGGCTCCTAGCTGCATACATCTGGGATAATTCATCATGGATGAGCAGAGCCAAATACTCCAGAAATGCATCTATCAGAGAAATTTATTATTTTTTGTACCTGTTTTGATGGAAAGCTTAATAAAATGCATCATGTCCTTGCCTGCCTCCTTAAATAGAAGACACTGAACATAATTTGACCTTTTCTTGATGACTTAGTCATAATTATGAGATCCATCATTGTACTGTGCAGTAAGAGGGTGCTGGCTATATGGACACTCCATTCTGTTTCCTGACTATCACCTGTCACTGGACTTGCCTCTAACTACTACTGTCTCCCTTCTGAAATACCCAGAATTTGAGTATTGAAATGTATCTATGCAAGAGACCTTAGAAAACAGTTAAACCTACCTCTCTCCCCCGCCCCCCATTTTACAGGGGCGGGTTATGGTTTGGTGCTTTTAATTATCTGCAGGCAAAATATAACAAACACGTTTTGTTCAGAATTTTATAGTCAATAAGAATAAAGAGGATCTGAATGAACTATCTAAGGAATAAAGCATATTGACTTCATACATAGGGTTTGTGATTGTTTTTTCAGGAGTTCAAAGACTTTTTCCCACTCACTTCTAGGTTAGGGATTGTGTTTATATGGGATTTAGCCAGAATGCCAACGTCTGACCTCCATATAAGTAAGAAATCACAATGTTTATGTGGCAGAATATTATCATTTGAGAATGTAGTTTATGAGATGGCTGGGACCTAACATTCTACATAGCAGAAGAGAATCAATTAGTCCTCACAGACAATCAATTAGTATTCAACAAGCATTTAGGAAGTACTTACTCTGTGCCCTCCTACTCAGTGAACTTCAGTGTCTCCCTGTTAACTTCAGGATCAAAATTGTTTCTCTCTTTGGCTCCTTTACAGCCTGATTCCTTACTACCTTTCCAGTCTTCTTATATTCTGCTTCTGCCTCTTGTGTTACATCCAACCATGTTGGTTGGCTTTTTGCTCCTTGCCCATGATATTCCATCTCCTATCTCCATGCCTTTTCCCCGATTATCCCTCATTACTGGAATATTCTTCTTGAGTCCCATCTCCCAGTCTCCTTGGTTTCTTTCAAGATTCATCTTAAATCCCCTCTTCTCTGCAATCCTTTCTCAGTATCTAATGCTCACTGATTAACTACCTCTAGACCCTGTGCCAGCGGGGATACAAAATCAAACATTAAACATTACCTACCTTCAAGACCTTATATTATATTGGAGGAAACTATACGTATTCCAAAAAGTAAATGCAAAATATGTACAAAGTAAATAATAATAGCATGGGGTCAATAAAATACCTACTATGTGCCAGACCTTTACAGTTATATCACTTGATCTTCAAAACAACTTAGGAAACTGAGGCAGAGTTTAAGTGACTTGCCCAACGTCATAAAACTAGTGAAGTCAGGGCAGCTAGGTGGTGCAGTGGATAAAGCACCAGCCCTGGATTCAGGAGTACCTGAGTTCAAATCCGGCCTCGGACACTTGACACTTACTAGCTTGACCCTGGGCAAGTCAATTAACCCCCATTGCCCCACAAAAACAAAACAAAAGACACACATACACACACACACACACACACACACACACACACACACACAAAACCCAAAACTAGTGAAGTGTCTGAGACATGATTTAAGTTCAGGTCTTCTTGACTCTAGGCCCAGTGATCTATCTACCTACCTGCCTATTAAATTAAAAGTTGTTATTTTTTTTTGGAAGAGAAGTGAGGTGTTTAGGGAAGGGCATAAGAAAAGCCTGATATAAGAGATAGCACTTGAACTGAACTGGATTGTTTGATACAATCCTCTTCATTCAGGTAGGTGAACATACAAAATAAGTGCCATTGTAAATAATGAATATAGAAAAACCTTTTTATAACATGATTTCTTAGTGTAAACATTTGCATGCACAAGCCATGTCACAGAATCAATTATCTCAAAATTGAAAGGGACTCTATAAGCTTTCTAGTTCAAGTCATATTTAAAAAAAAGATTCCTGTTACAATACATTTAGTAATTGGTCATCCAAGTGACTCTCAGTGAAGGGGAAGGCTCTACCACCCAAGGCAGCCCAGTCCTTTTTTTTTTTTTTTTTGATAGTTCTAATTTGTTGGAAAACTGTCCTTCCAGCAGAGCTGTACATTGAGTTTAAAGCCAGGAAGACCTAGGTTCAAATCCTTTATTAGAAATATACTAGCTTATGGTCAAAGGATATGAACAGGCAGTTTTCAGATGCAGAAATCAAAGCTATTTATTGCCACATGAAAAAATGCTCTGTCACTATTGATTAGAGAAATGCACATTAAAATAGCTCCGAGGTACCACCTCACACCTATCAGATTGGCTAATATGACAAAAAAGGAAAATAATAAATGTTGGAGGAGCTGTGGGAAAATTGGAACACTAATGCATTGTTGGTGGAACTGTGAACTGATCCAACCATTTTGGAAAGCAATTTGGAACTATGCCCAAATGGGCTATGGGACTGTTCATACCCTTTGACCCAGTAGTACCACTGCTAGGTCTGTATCCCAAAGAGATCATAGAAGAGGGGAAAGGACCCACATGTACAAAAATATTTATAGCTGCTCTCTTTGTGGTGGCAAAGAATTGGAAATTGAGGTGATGCCCATCAATTGGAGAATGACTGAACCAGTTGTGTATATGAATGTAATATAATACTATTGTGCTGTAAGAAACAATGAGCAGGAGGATTTCAGAAAAACCTGGAAGGACTTACATGAGCTGATGCTGACTGAGAGGAGCAGAACCAGGAGAACATTGTACACAGTAACAGCAACATTGTGTGGTGAACAACTGTGATAGACTTGGCTCTTCTCAGCAGTGCAATGATCCAAAATGATTTCAAAGAACTCTTGATAGAAAATGTTCTCAACATCCAGAAAAAAGAACTGTAGATTATGAATGCAGATTGAACCATACTGTTTTTACTTTGGGACTGGGTTTTTTTCCTTCTTTTTTGAGATTTTCCCCTTGTGCTCTGATTCTTCTTTCACAATGTGACTAATGCAGAAATATGTTTAATATGATTGTACATAAATAACCTATATAAGATTGCTTTCCTTCTTGGGGAGGAGGGAGGGGAGGGAGGGTGGGAGAAAAATTTGGAACTAAAAATCCTGTGAAAACAAATGTTGAAAACTATCCTTACATGTAACTGGAAAAATAATAAAACACTTTTATATAAAAAAAAGCTTAAAAAAGAAATATACTAGCTTTATGATGGTGGGAAAGTCACTTATATCTGTGCCTTGGTTTCCACATCTGTGAAATAAAGAAACAGCACATGTAGCTCCTATGGTCTTTTCCAGCTCTAATCTTTGAAACTCTGAACATCTAAGTTTAAATTTACCTCTGCAATTTACAATAATTGGTCCTACTTTGGTTTTCTGGGGCCAAACTGTAAATCTACTCTCACTTCTTCATGGTAGTCCTTCAAACACTTAAAAATGTTGTGATTCAGGGGGCAGCTAGGTGGCACAATGGATAAGGCACTAGCCTTGGATTCAGGAGGATTCAAACCCAGCCTCAGACACTTACTAGCTGTGTGACCCTGGGCAAGTCACTTAAACCCCATTGCCCTGCAAAAAAAAAATGTTGTGATTCTCTTCATCTCTTCTCTAAGTGAAACATGGCTGTAAGTAATGGGTTATCAACCTCTAAGTGTTATGAACCCCTATAGTAGTCTGGTGAATTCTATGGACCCTTTTTGCAGAATCTATTTTTAAATAATTGAAGAAAATAAATAAAGGAAATAAAAATATTTTTCCCATTCAAATTCACAGACCTCCTGAAATACATCCATAAATCCCCAATGAGTCCTGGGGAATTCCATGAATCCTATGTTAAGAACTCCTGTTAAGTTATTTCCATAAAACTTGGTTATAAAAGGAAGTAGGGAAACAAACATTTATTAAGCATCTACTATATGCCTAGTACTGTGCTAAGAACTTACAAATATTATTTCAATTAATCCTAATAACAACCCTGGGAGAGAGAGAATATTATTATCAAAATTTTACATTTGGGGAAACTGAAATGACTTGCCCAGGGTCACACAGCTAAAACTGCCTAAGGTGGTATATGACCTCTGGTCTTCCTGACTCTGTGTCTAAGGTTCTACCCACTGTAGCTTCCTAAAAGCCATAATGGCTTGCTTAAAGTCTATTTATTATTGCTGTCTCTTAGAATTAATGTTATAAAGGGAATACTTTCCTATATTTTAAAATCAACCCAAAAAATTACCTGGTAGTTACTTTTGACTTGGCATTTCCCTTGGGGCAAATAACACTAACTGTGGTTTTTCCCTTGAAGTTTAGGTACTGATAAACAATAGATTCTCACAATTGAAGGGAAAGAATTTTCTTTCTTGAGATCTAAATTTTCCAGGTTTATGTTTCTTCACTTTATGACTAAAACTCATCATGAGAATCATTTCATCAATGTCTGAATTTCTCTATATGACTTGGATTTGGGGTCTGAGTACCTGAGTTCAAACCCTAGCTCTCCAACATTCAAAATATGTGACTCTGGGCAATTCCTTTAACCTCTAGCAGACTCAGTTTCCTCTCCTGTAAAATGAGGGGTTTAAAAAAGATGACCTGTAATATAGCTTTCCAAGCTTAATCTATAATGCTGTGATCCTAGGACATATTTAGGTTCCATTCCGAATTCTCTCCAACCTTCCTCATCTTGAATCATGCCCTTAAATAGAGTTTGTCTAGTCCCACAAATATGGCCAAGTTGATTGGGGTTTTGGAAGGGGGTTCAGTCCTACATATCTTGCCTGCTAAGGAAGCTGAATTTGGGGAAGTTTACAAGATAGCTCCTTTTTCCTTGGGTGAAATGGATAGAGAATTAGCAGGAACTAGGTCTGAGGGGGCAGGGTTCTGTTCTATGGTTCCTGTTAATGTGATTTTCCTTTCACTGATCTCATAGAAGGTCTGAAGGTAAGTCCTGTTTCCAACAGTTTATTGGCTATGTGACCTGAGGTAAATAAGAAATCTCCCTAGGCTTCTCTTTCCTCATTTACTACCTCACTGGGTTGTTATAGAGAAAGTGATTAGTAAACCCTAAAGAACCATATAAATGGATTGTTTTTGAGATAAGGATTCACAAATGGCTTATATAACACCTGGAATGGAAACGGCAGAGATGCAAATGAACTCATTCAGTTCAGTATGAAACTAGTCTAAAGGAACCAGAAAAACATAACATCTACTAATTGGAGTAGCTTGAATGTCATCAAGTAATCATATTATGCTCATTGATGATCGAAGTAAATTACAAATCCATTCAGTTCTTGGTTGATCTTATGAGCTTTTTGGACTCAATTTAGTTAACATTTATTAAGTTGAAGAACCAAGCATCCATTAAATACTTACTATGTCCTAGGCACTCTATGCTAAGAGCTAAGGTACAAATATAAGTAAAAAGAATGAAATTGTGTACCCTCAAGGAGTTTACATTCTTTTTTTCTTTTTCTTTTTCTTTTTTTTTGCGGGGCAGTGAGGGTTAAGTGACTTGTGCAGGGTCACACAGCTAGTAAGTATCAAGTGTCTGAGGTCAAATTTGAACTCAGGTCCTCCTGAATCCAGGGCCAGTGCTTTACCCACTGCGCCACCTAGCTGCCCCCTCCTCACCTTTTAATATCCCTTTGTTATGACAATCCCTTTTTTCCATTCTTGAGTTACTCCTGATTTCACCTTTGTGTGGAGAAAAGCAGGCCAGATATATTGCCTTACCCTCCCAGCTATGCTTCTGCCTCAGCAACATCACACCCTGACCCTGATTCCTTAGCTGCCTCTCCCATTCCTTTTCCTATCCCATTGGTACATTGTCTTTTCTCATTAGAATGTAAACTTCTTGGGAGCAGCTAGGTGGTGCAGTGGATAAAGCACTAGTCCTGGATTCAGGAGGACCTGAGTTCAAATTCAGCCTCAGACACTTGACACTTACTAGCTATGTGACCCTGGGCAAGTCACTTAACCTTCATTACCCTGCAAAAAAAAAAATGTGAGGAAACCACAGAACTGAACAATGAGGCTCCAGGGTGAGGCTGCAGCTGAAGTTCAGAAAGTCAGAAATATAGGCTATTTAAAATGCTATGTTAGGCTATTGGAATAAAAAGATAAAAAATCTAAAGTCTTTGTCTGCAAAGAGCTTACATTACAGGTAAGTCAATATTATATGTGTCAAAAAGATTAGTAAGACCGATAAAGGGGAGGAATCATAGAAGTCTTCACAGAGAAAGTGTCAATTGAGCTAATTCTTGATTTAAGATAAGTATTCTGAGAAGCTGAGATGAAAAAGGAAGGAGTATATTCCAAGGATGAAAGTAAGCCTGCATGGGTCAAGTCACAGAGATGATATGGAAAATTTGGGGAACATAGAATGCATGAAGAGAAGTGATGAAATATGTCTGGAAAAGTAGGTTGGGGGGCAGCTAGGTAGTACAGTGGATAGAGCACCAGCCCTGGACTCAGGAGGACCTGAGTTCAAATCCGACCTCAGACACTTGACACTTACTAGCTGTGTGACCCTGGGCAAGTCACTTAACCCCAATTGCCTCACTAAAAAAACAAAAACCAAAAACGAACAAAAAAAAAGTAGGTTGGATCTAGATTGTGAAAGGGTTTATTTTCTAGCTTTGAGTAATTTGCATTTTAATTTAGAAGCAATATAGAACCACTGAAGTTATTTGAGCAGGGTAATGACATCTTTGTATCTATGTCTAAAGATTATTGCATTGGAAGCCCTGTTGGAGGCAGAGAGACTAATTAGGAGACTTTAGTAATAGCTGAGGCAAAAAGTAATGAAATCCTGAATCAGAATAGTAGCTATGTAAATGGAGAAAAGAGAATAAATTTCAGGATGTTATGGAGTTATGATCAACAAGACTTGGCAATTGATTGCCCATGGTGGGGTCGGGGTCAGTGAGGGAAAACCTTTGATCCCTAAAGCAATATAGACATGTGAACAAATGATAAGAAAAAATGAAAACAAAAACTACAGCCTTGACCAGCAGGATTGGACTAGATGACCTCTAAAAAGTACCTTTCAGCTTAGAGCTATGATTCCAAATGGGCACTACTGCCCACAGAATAAGGGCCAATATGTGGGAAAGGACTCATTATCTATGATCATTTCTTAACATATATACTTGTAAAGATGGGAAAACCTGAAGGTTATTTAATTTTAGACCAGCAGCTGTGGACAATGATATTTTTTGGCCAAAAATAGGACCTACATCATGGCCATGAAAAGTTCCAAACATGAAAATGAAATGCATGAGAGAATTTCATTTAATAATCTAAGAGTATGTGCTAAAAACATTCAAGGAAGATAAGCTTGGAGTGCAATGATATGTCAAATTCTCCACTGCCTTATGATGGATTCTCAGAGTATGAACCTACTCCTCTCTGTTGTTTGTAGATAAGGATTTTTCAAAGTGCTCTGTGCATTTGAGAAATAAAGTGGGTGGAAAACTTTTCTAAGTAGGGCATATTTCTGATGACTAAGGTTGGTACATTATGTCTACTCAAAACTAAGTCAATAATGGATTGTTCTGAGATAAGCACACAAAATTGGTTACATGTAACTTTGAGTTGAAATGTCAGGGGCATAAATTAACTAATTCAGTTAATTCTAGAATTGTTCCAAATTAACCCCAAAAGTGAAACATCTATAAAAACACTTACAAAAATAATATTTAACTGAGAGAGCCTAACTTCCATTGAGTGATCACACCAAAGTTATTAGAAGTGCATGAAATGACTGTTCCATCTAGAATTTCTATGGAACATCAAAATTGTGTGAGGAAATGTGAATTGCAATTGGAATTTTGGGGGGCTTAGAGGCATTTTCACTTACTTCAAGTATTAAAGGCTAGAACAGACATTATAGATGATTTCTTATAACACTTTCATTTAATAGATGAGACCAAAACTCAGGGAAGGGAAGTGATTTGCCAATATTGCAGAAGTCAGACTTAGCTAGGATTCTGCTTCAGATCCTTTGATCACAAATCCATCTCTCTTTCCACTACATACAATGTTTTATTGAGGGGTTATGTTCTTGGGAAGATATTGATGGGGTTTTTTCAATTTAAGTAAAAAATGCAGAGCTTATTATGTGATAAGAAAATCAAACAGTAAAGGACAAAGTCTGGAAGGCTAAGTATTGAAAATCACAATTTAAAAAAAAAATTTTATCTACCTATTTTTACATTTAGTTTAAAAAAATTTTTGAATTCCAAATTTGCTCTCTCTGAATCCCCTCCCCAACTCATGGAGAAGTCAAGTAATATATTAATTATACATATAAAGTCATGCAAAACATATTTCCATATTAGATATGATGCAAAAAAGTCAGAGTTCATCATTGTTTAGATACAATTCTGTTTGCACTCAGAGTTCATCATTGTTTAGATACAATTCTCTTTTATGAATAAAGATATGGTATGTGGGGTTGGGGAAGAGTCCATTGGGAAATGATAGCAATATAAAATAAGCATCAGCAAAATATTTGTTTTAAATTTGCTTCTCTAGAAATGGAAAACATTTTTCGTGAGTCCTTTGGAGTTATCATAGATCATTACATTGACAAGAGTAGCTGTCTTTCACAGGTGATCATTGTTACAATATTGGGGCTACTATATATAATGTTCTCCTGATTCTGTTCACTTCACTTTGCATAAGTTTATACAAGTCTTCCCAGGTTTTCCTGAGACCATCTCCTTGTCATTTCAACACAATAGTACTCCATTTTAATCATATGCCACAACTTGTTCAGCCATTTCCCAATTGGTGGGCATTCTCTCAATTCTTCGTCCAATTCTTTGTCAGAGTACCACATCACAAAAGACATGCAGGCATGTTTGATAACTGATGACTCTCAAACCACCTTATAAATGTTTTATTCAGGGGCAACCAAAAAGAATTCTGTGAGAATACAACTTTTTTTTAAGTGGGTCAGACTATAGTTATTTTTATAGCAAGTTGTCCAAATCCAAATAAAGTGGATTAAATTTCCACTGCCTTTTAAGGTGTGTTACATCTTTCCAAACTTACTTATTGTAATGGAAGCACATTTTTTCTGTACATCTTGGAGCTCAATAAGTATACAATAATATTAGTGTTCCAAGGCATATTTACCACATAAAAATCCAAGTGAAAAAGTCATATTTCATTTTAATAATAAAATAAATAACCAGATATATTTTAAAACAAATATTTTACTTATGCTTTTTTATATTGCTATCACTTTCCAATGGACTCCTCCCCAACTCCAGATGCCATAATATCTTTCCTCATAAAAAAGAATTGTATCTAAACAAACCAAACCAATATATTGGCTATATTTGACAACAAATGCCTCATTCTGCACCTACATTGCTGAGAAGAAGAAGATGTATTTCACTGTCAAATCTCTGAATTTTCATATTTCTTTTGGGATAGAGTCAAAAGGTCATGGATTTTATAGCTGGAAGGCATCTTAGAAGTCACTTTGTCCAACTCCCTCATTTTATTGATGAGGAAACTGATTAACAGAGAGGATAAATCATTTGCCTAGGATCACACAGCAAGTGAGAGTCTGGGGCAGGATTTGAATCCAGGTCTTCTTGAGTCTACCTAGCTGCCTTACCATGTATATATAATTGATCACTGGTTGAATGCTGCAGCCTGTTTATTTATGCCATCCTACCTCTTTACCCTTTTATCCAAAGCTTCTTAAACTCTAGGTCACAATCCCATATAGAGTCCCATAACTATGTGTGGGGGTCACAAAAAATTTGGCAACAGTAAAAGGTTATATACACCTATTTTATATACCTATATACCCAGGGTCAAAATTTCTCAGGCAAAAAGGGGTCATAAGTGGAAAAAGTTTAAGGAGCCATACTTTAGTCTACTCATATCTACCCATATTTTTTTTTATTTTTCAGAGACTGTGTGATTCCATGGTTTTCAGTCACACAGCATAACAGAGAGATTACTATTCTTATGAATATGCAGTTTTGTTTCATTGAGCAATTTGGGATCATTGAAAAACTGAGCAGTTTCCCAAATGAAATCCCAAGTGCTCTCTTCTTATTCAATCCAACTCAGTTCTTTGACCATATAAAATCTGTCTTTCTAATAGAAGCGTTTAAATATCCAAACATCTTAATTCAGTTTAATCTATGAAAATTTTAAACTTCAGTGGCATTTGGGACATCCTAAGTGTATCTGTGTATGTATTTTTATGTATATATGATGCATGTTTGCATGCATGTAAGCATGTATGTGTGAATGTATACAACCAAATACTGATGGTCAGACCCAATAGGCAAAACATCCAACAGCATGCCAAAAGCTTGACTATAGGAATTCTTCATCCACTTGCTTTTTCTATGTGGAATATTAGGTCAAAGATTTTTGAAAGTCAGGGGGCAGCTAGGTAGTACAGTGGATAAAGCACTGGCCCTGGATTGAGGAAGTCCAGAGTTCAAATCCAGCCTCAGACACTTGACACTTACTAGCTGTGTGACTTTGGGCAAGTCACTTAACCCTCATTGTCCTGCAAAAAAAAATTTTGAAAGTCAAAAGTGTTCATGGGATTGACAGAATTATTGCATCACCCCAAAGTAGGACTATCTAGAAGGAGTCATCATCAATGAGGAATTTCTATTCCATTTGGACTAAACAACTGGACATTCTCACTTGATTTTGGCAACCAGAAGACTGTTGAGCAATATCTTTGAATCTGCATCTTTCAAGGAATGTTGTATGATTTTACCATATACATAGGAAACAGCCTGTCAGAGAAAATCCTTTCAGACTTCATTTGGCTATTGAATAAAATGATTTTTTAATCGGCCAACAACAAATACATTGACATTTTGTTTTCTCTACATCTTTCAGTCAATTGATTGTGAAAATGTCATCCACTAAAGAAAATATGTATAAAAACCTGCCTGTCCCTTCAATATCTTCTAATGAATAACACAAAATGAGTTGCATGAGCAGTTATTGATATCCTCTTCACTAATTTTTCAGTAGTAATGCCATAATATTCAGCAGAGACTTGATATCTTTCTATCTTTCAGATGTATTGAGAATTGATACTTAAATACTTTTACAATTATATCTAGCATCAATTTCTTCTAAGAATACTATTTGCTGTCTTTTAGTACTTCTATTTCGTCATAAAACCCACATCAAGATTGAGACATTAGAGTCCAAATCTGGGGATTCTATTGCTCTCAATGAAGAAAATAGCTTGTTATAGGAATACTGACATAGTGATTCCATTTTTCTTCTGTTCATTGTCTTCCTCTGTGGTCTTGGATAATCTGGCTTGTTTCTCATGCCCAGCTTTATATAGACTTGCTTTCTATACTACTGTACTTTGCTATTTTATGCAGGTGTATTGCTCATAACTTTTTCACCATCTTCTTTTATAAGATTTTGTGAATAAGTTTATATTCTAAACCAATATTGTCCTTAATAGACATATCTCTCTTCCTGGCAAGGAGAATACATTTTTGCTCATAGATGTTCAGTTCTCTATAATCCACAAAAACAAAAACAAAAAAAGGTGAATGTCTTCTTTGTGGGACTGGATGCATTCTGTGATGTGAAGTTTTTTAGTGTTCTTTTGGAATTTCTATATCAGAACTAGAGGAAACCTTATAGATCATCTAATCCTAAAATTTGGGCAGTATTCCTTCAAATGAGAGATGGTTTACTGATGTGCCCTGCTCCTTATAGAAGAAAGAAGGAAAAAAGCAATCCACGTGGCACCTAGATAGCATCCTAGGAAAACTAGAAAGCTCGGTTTGGGTTTTAAGAGGGAATGGAAGTGACACCTAAAATGAAGAATGGAAACAATAGGTTAGTTATTAGGACATCTCAAGTAAGATAATAAAGGCGGTTTCTTGCATTCCAAGCTCCAGGGAATGTTTACCTTTTTTTTTTCTCTTTTTGTTGAGGGTCGAAGCAAGGAGGTAGTCACTAAGCCATATGGTGATATTATAAGTCTTGGAGGAAATCTATAGGATTGTGTGGGAAAGAAGACCTCATTTGTAATGATAGAAGATTGACATGAAAGGAACTTCTAGGTGGTAAATCAATGGGCTATTTGAGTGCTTTCTGCTCTTGTGAGCTTCTGTGAGTCCTGATATTTTGCTTGTGTTTTTTCCCCAATTTGGGAGGTGATTTACTAAAGGTTATTGAAACAGAAAACGTTTAGAAAAAAAATAAAAGAAAATAAAAAATAGTATAAAAACAGACAAAAATAGCAAAAAAACAAAAACAAAAAACCTTCCATCAGAAAGCCTAGTAACAGATGAGCTCTGAAGTCACACAGAGCTCTTTCAATAAGAATTGAGAATCTGGGTCCGCTAAAGATAATGTTATCAAGTTCAGGTGAGAATATAATTTGTCCTAAATAATAGTTCCTCCCATGCATCCCTTTAGCACAGATGGCAAGCCATAAATTTCTCCACTTGATCACTAAAAACATATGTAAAAATACAGATGGAGCTCCTGATAAAAATATCCTCCAGTGGACCCCTACAGCCCTTGGGACATCCAAAAACATCTCTAATAGATCCCTGCAATATCAGTTTTGGCCAATGGACTAAATAGTAATCTAACTCAACTCTTGTTAGAATAAACAGTTGAATGCTAAAAAGACAATCAAACAAATCTGGATGAGTTCTAAAGATACATGGGGCTCCCAAAAGGAAAACACTCAACTTTGAAGGAAATCTATTTTATTTTAGGAGAAAATCAGAAGTATCATTGTAAACCACAGCAATGGAAAACCATTTTGTGCCCTCTTTGTGATATGTATATATATATATATATATATATATATATATATATATACACACACACACACATATACATACATGTATATGTGTATGTATGTGTATGGATAGGTATGTCTATATTATATGTATATTATATATAATATGTAATCACATATATATTATATGTGTAATCATTCTGATAGTTGTTTTGGCTTCTTTGAGTAGGGGTGCACTTCAAGTATTCAACTCTTCCATTTTCTTCACAGTTAAAAATGGATTTACATTCTAAGATATCTCAGTTCTCAAATGTTGAAACCCTCAGAATCTCTACAAAGAAATATTTTTTGCATTACAGCCTCAGCTCTATGGAGAATTCATAAGCCACAAGTAAATGAAAACTGCAGAAGGCAGATCTGCCTCCAATCACTCAGGCATGGCCTTGCCATGGTTTTGTGTTGTTGTGGAGATGGTACTTTTTAAAGTCTTGGCAATACAGAAGGCGTTCACTCTGCTCAGAAGTGGCATTTGTGTTCAATTTTTGTTTTAATTTGCAAAACCACCTTTATTTTTTCTGGGCTAAAAGAAGATGATAATGAAAATGGTTAGGCTCTATTATAAATTCTACTCACATAAGCTTGGGTTAGATAAATTGAACCTGATATGATTCAGGCAAAATACAGTTGCTAACTTTTCATTATCAACCCCCTGCAAATAACAGCCTTAGCTGGAAAAGAAAGGTGAATGATTATGAGGAAAAGAAAAGGAAAAACTATCAAGTGAAAATGTTGTCTAAATGTAACCCCACTCTTTGCCCTATCCTCTTGCCTCCTCATCTCATGTCAGGTCAGTTGAAATTAAATTTTTTTAAACTGAATGGAGGTAGTAAGAACAGCAAATCAATTATTATTTTTGAAGTTTCACATTCATAATATGTATTTTTAAGATTTGGATGTTGGTATGACAGATACCAACATTCACATTTCTAGGGTATGATAAAGAAGCAAATAGTGGAATAATGCAATTGCATCCGGATGAAATGTCACGTCAAGAAGAATGTGTCAGGTGAATGGCATATACTAGAACACTTCTGGCATGTGAGGATTACTGTAATATAGGAAAAAATAGTAAGACAAGCAGAAAAAAATGCAATAAAAATATGGGCCAAGAAATCCAACAGTGAAAATATATACTTTTTTATCAATCCCAAAAGTACTGGAAAAAAATAATCTAACTGGAAATATGTGTTTATGTGCATGTGTGTGTATATATTCTCTCTTAAAGTCTTATACTTATGTTAACTCTTTGTGACTTGGAGGTGACCCTGGGTTCTTGAAAATTATGTCAGCAGACCCCAAGCATTAGCAAGTCCCACCTATATGGAAATACCTCAGGTATTTTGTTCATGTTCTTTGTCCTTCATTTTTGAAGAGAACCAATGACATCAAAAGTGATGTCTTGACTTGAGCATCAATTGGATTTAAGTGAGACAGAGTTGTACAAAGTTAATCCTCATTTTCTCTTCCTAAATCATTGAAGTCCAATGGCAGGACAAAAACAAATATAGCTCTGCTAACAAAGAGTATGTTTCTTGCCTGATGCCTGTACTACTTAAGTTCAAAAAGGCTCTTCACAAAGTTGACTGCTGAATTTTCCAACCACAACAAATAAAGAATGATATCTACTAAAATCATATCCTTAAAGCTGGAAAGGACCTTAGAGGTCATCTGGCTCACCCTTCTCAATTTATAGATCAGGAAACCAAGAGACAAATGTTAAAGGACTTGTCCAAGGGCATATAGATAATAAAAGGCAGAGGTGGTATTTTTATTAAGGTCCTCTGACTTCAGATCCACCAACTCTACACAATCTAACACACTACCATCTGTGTTGATGGAGGCAGGTACCCATATGGAACAAATTATAGATCCTTAAAGTTTACATTTATGTGTATCTATCTAGAGTGTGTGTGTACAACATAGAATAGGAATCCTTTTCGTTGCCATACAGACTTCCCACCTGGGCATGTTATTGATCAATCAACGTTTATCCAGTCCCTCCTATGTATCACGAATTGAAGTAGACATTAGGGATACAAAAGGAAAAATGAAAAAATCCTTTGTCTCACTGAGCTTACATTCGAGATAGGAAATGAAGAGGGAAGGGAATCAGAGTAGGAGTGACTTCAGATGAAGGTGGCATCATGAAGGTAGTAATTAACTCAAATGTTGTTGGTTGCCTAGTCATTATTTAGTATAGTGATCAATCAATCATCAATCAACAACCATGTATAAAATTCCAGGAATGGTGCTGGGTATTGATGATATAGATACAAAGAATGAAATAATTCTTTCTATCAAGGAGCTTACATGTGTCAGGGTGGAGGTCAGCCTAGACAATTATTTCACTCTACTTAACATAAGTGACAGGATGCTTCTTCCAGATACCACAAAAAGATGAGAATGTATCACAATTGTTTACTGGGTGTGAATAAGGCCAGTACATTTTTATTGAATCAATCAATCAATTGCAGGCTTTAGAATAAGTATAAAAGTCCTTGAAAAATTTAGATTTCTTTGAAAGTCATTAGATGCACAAAAGTGACACAGCAAAAGTAATCAGTTCCAATGGTTTTGAGGCAGTTGCTCTTACTCTGTGGGTCTTATATACCAGGGTTTCTTAAAGTTTTTCTACTCATGACCCCTTTTCACCTGGGAAATTTTTATGTGGCCCCAGGTATATAGGTATATAATATAGGTATAAATAACCTTTTGCTGTTGACAAATTTTTCATGATCCCCACATTCAGTTACATGGCCCCTTATGGGGTCACAACCCACAGTTTAGGAAGCTTTGTTATGTAAAAGCCAAGGTTTCAAAAAGCAATTGCTTATGGGGAAAGAGAGTGACTTAGCCTGGCCTTCAGTCTCCTTCCCTCTCCTCTTGACCAGAGGAGGCCTTTATGACCTTCAGAAGACCTTGGGCTTTTTCAATGGCAATAATGTCTGTATTAAGAGTTAAGGAAGGGGAAGCTAGATGGCACAGTGGATAGAGCACTGGCCCTGGAGTCAGGAGTACCTGAGTTCAAATCTGACCTCAGACACTTAACACTTACTAGCTGTGTGACCCTGGGCAAGTCACTTAACCCCAATTGCATCACTAAAAAAATAAAAAAGAGGTAAGGAAAGAGTGGACGTGAGGAGAGGCAGATTCAGAACAAAACTTTACAAAGAGCCCAGCAGAAAAACTATACCATTTCTAGGAGTAAACACCTAAAGCACACCAAGAAAAAGGACTCTAGGAGCTCCATACCACCATCACCACCATCACCACCATCACCACCATCACTGCCCTTTGCCATAAAAATTTTGAGCTTAAACCCACTTTCCCCTGGATTCTATATATACTAGGGAAAAGTGTGTCAGACCTGAAGGTGAGGGGATATTTTGTACCAATCCCATGCCTGTATATACCAATTTCTAAAAGCTAATTAGGGGAATCTAGATGGCTCAGTGGATAGAGTGCTGGGCCTGGGGTCAGGGAGACCAGAGTTCAAATCTAGCCTCAGACATTGACAAGTCACTTAACCTCTCTTTGCCTTAATCCACTACGTGGCAAACCACACCAGTATCTTTGCCAAGAACACCCTATGGACAGTATGGCCCACAGGGTTGCAAAGGGACAGACACAACTGAATGACTGAACAAAAGCTAATTAAGGGGCAGCTAGATGGCGCAGTGGATAGAGCACCGGCCCTGGAGTCAGGAGTACCTGAGTTCAAATCCGACCTCAGACACAACACTCACTAGCTGTGTGACCCTGGGCAAGTCACTTAACCCCAACTGCCTCACTAAAAAAAAAAAAAAAAAAAAGCTAATTAAGTCTGACTGACTAAAGGTTAATACCTGATAAATATTGAAAGAAGTATACTCATAGGGCTTAAAAGTTATAGAATGAAAAATTACCCTCACACACACCCCTCAAAGCTTCCCCTGGAACTGAGGGATAAGTAGCTTCCATGTACATACGTGAAATGCAAGTATAAATGGAAGTTAATATAATCTCCCCAGAACATATACTACACATGACTTTACTTTATCATTGCATAAAGTAATGACATTGTAGTCCCCACATAATATACTTAGACAGCAGAAAGAACTAATCTAATATACACAAGGGAACTATATAGATAAAGGAAAAGGAAGGGGAATGATGAAAGGAGAAAGGGGAAAGGGAAAGGAAAGGACATTATAATAAGTCATAAAGTAGAAATCATATGCAAGAAACTATTGACAAGTTGGAAGTTCATAGAATTCTACAAAGTAGCTCTAGCTGCTGACCTACTGTAATATCTGGCATAGCATAGCATAGACTGGCTATGTCCATGGGCGGGTGTGTGGGGGAGGAACATGGAGGGACATTTACAGTTAGACAAAGGCAACCACACTGAGGAAGAGATAAAAATAAATATGGAGTCATGTAGAGTTGCATGTGCTACACATTTTCAGAAAAACAAAACAAAACAAAACCCCACACACAAATATCCTACAACACAGACTTGTCCTCTGTCCCTTCCCATAAACAAAGTCTATCATACTTAAATACACATACACATATAACACAGATACACACACATGGTCTAAACCAATCACTAGGAAGTCAAAGGTCTCTTGTTTGGAGCAAACGTGATCTTTGAAAATTACTGTTGGAATATCAAGAATTCTTCATTCATTTCAACTCAATGAACATTTAATAATAGTAAATGATGAAATGAGATTTTCTTTGCAAGGATTTCACCCTCCCACCCTATTGTATTTTGGTTCATTTCAGTTTATTCAGCTCATTTCTGGGAGTTTTGTGGTGGTGAAGGAGAAATGGAATGAATTGTGAGCATTCATCTAACCATCCAGATAAAAGTTCCCTGTACCTGGATTTGTCCTGTGGGTTCCTCAAATTCCATGGGTCAAAACAAAACAAAAACCACAAAACTCATCTTTCCCTCCAAATTCAACCCTTTTCCAAATTTTTCTATTTCTATGAAAGGTACCAGGAACCTTTCAGTCACCTAAGTTCACAACAGCACCATCCCCTTTCACACCTCACTTCCCCTTACCCACCATACTCAATCACTGATAAAATCTTGCTGCTTCTACCTCTGCAACATCTCTTGCATCTACTTTCCTTCCCTCTACTCTTATGGCCAATACTGTAGTTCCTCAGTACCTCTTGCCTGGATTATTATTTTCTAGTTAGGAAATACATATTGCTGTTGAATTGAAGTGCCTGAAGATTACTAGTTTTTCTTATCGTTTTGTAACATGCATTCCAGAGGCACTAGGCTTTTTGCCTGAAAGGATCCCCCTTGGCAATTATTCCTAAAGGTCTATAAAACTAATTTTTTCCTTGTGTCCTGGACTGAGAATGAGAGCTGTGGTAGACCATTAGAATCTGGGAAGACCAAGCTACATGAGTTTTCCTAGTGGAAGCTATGTCAAATTTAGAATAATTACAACTCTTATCCTGTTTCTCACTGTTGGTTGAAAGGTGCAGAGTAAGGAAAACATGTCATCCTGTCTAGAATTTTTTTTCTTTCCTTTGTTTCATCAATCAATGAATAAGAATTTCTAAAGCATCTACATTGTGATAGAACCACAGCTAGGTGCTATAGATACTAATACAGAGAAAGAAACAATCCTTACCCTCCACATATCAGAGAAAGCATGGAACAAGGGGAGGTTCAAATAAAAGGAATGTGATTTTGTCCCCTGAGTCTCCACCTCAGTGTTTACATGTTTACCTCCTTTTCAATTAAATTCAATTTAACAATTATTTGTTGTTTATAATGTGCAGAGGACAGGCAGTTGGAATACAATAATAAAATGAAAAATGGTCTCTTAGCTCAAGGATTAATTCCCAACATGTTAAATCAATTAAAATATTGGATATTTAGACAGCATATGCCTGAATCCTAACCTTTTATCTTCTGAAAATTCACAGGCTTACCACTTACTAACTCTCTCTCTCTCTCTCTCTCTCTCTCTCTCTCTCTCTCTCTCTCTCTCTCTCTCTCTCTCTCTCTATATATATATATATATATATATATATATATATATATATATATATATATATATATATATACACAGGGTGGGCCAAAACTAAGTCAGAGAGGGGTTTCAATATTTAATAAGTATTTTATTTTTTGTTTTTAATTTACAAGACCATAGCATCATTTGCAGTATATATAGGATTATATATGAAATAAAGAAAAACAATTTCAAAAAATTATTAAAATATCAGATCTCTTTGTGACTTTGGGCCCCCCTATATGTAAATATGTATATATACACAATACACACATATATACATATATGTATATATATACACATATATACAAAACTCTGCTTAACATTTTCTTCTTTAACTCTGCTAGCTACTAATGCCTTCTCTCACCCAAAATTAAGTTATATTTATTTTTTATTACATGTATATGGACCTACTATCTTCCCCAAAGTAGAGAGTAGAATCTATTTTATTTTGGGTTTCATATCTTTCATGCCATGAATAATACCTGGCTCATAGTAGCCACTTAAAAAAATTTGTTAATTAAGTCATTGATTTATTAGTGAATGGGTGCTATAGACCAAGGAGGAGGGAAGGGGTATCAGAGAACACTTCATAGAACAGGTTACATTTGAATTGAGCTCTAAAGGATCCATAGGAATGTAATGGATAAAGTAGGAAATTGTAGAAAATAGTATGAACAAAGGACTAGAAAGTACAGAGTGTTTTCAAAGGCAAACCAGTGTGATCAGAGTTATTTTAATATGAGGTAAGTCTAGAAAATAAGGAGAGGATTAGATTATGTAGTGCTTTGAATTGATTTTATCTTGAGGATGACTTAGATGAAAACAAAGATAGAATGCTTATCTTATTTGCAGATATCACAAAGATAAACATTTGAAGTCTGACTCAGGTTCCAAAAATATTTCATTAGGTTAGAATCTTGGGCAACTAAATTGAATTACATTTTTTACTTTGAAATTGAATGTAAAAAGAGGCAGCAGGGTACAGTAGATAGAGAGAGAGAGCCTCCAAATCAGAATCACCTGGGTTCAAGCTCTACTTCTGACACATATTGGCTGTGTGATCCTGGTCAAGTCACTTAACCTCTAAGTGCCCCAGGCAGCTTGCAAAGACCATGGATTTCAATGCAAATGCTGATCTGCATTGGGAGCAGATCCTTACTGGGAGTTCTATATAGTGATCAAATTATAACCCCATTAAAAAAAAATTTATATATATATATATTGCTCATGGGCTCTAAAAACAACTTCACAAGTGCATAGTAAAGGAATCATAGATAGCCAGCAGTTCATCCAACTTATTGGGGCTTTGTAGACAATAAGTGCAAACAAGCAATGATGTACTAAAGTGGTCAAAAATTCTAATTTGTGGGGCAGCTAGGTGGTGCAGTGGATAAAGCACCGGCCCTGGATTCAAGAGGACCTGAGTTCAAATTCGGCCTCAGACACTTGACACTTACTAGCTGTGTGAACCTGGGCAAGCTACTTAACCCTCATTGCCCCGCAAAAAAAACAAACAAAAATTCTAATTTGCTCTTAGCCTAAAGAGAAACATGGTCCCCAGGTTTAGGGAGATGAGAGTGCCACTGTATTATGCCCTGATCAGTCTATAAATGTTCTTTTATGAGCAATACATTTTGGGAAGAACAACGACAAGCTAGAGAGATGTAGTGTAGTCCCTTGAGAGAGTGCCATATGTGAAGTGATTAAAGGAACTACAGAAGTTTAACTTAGAGAAGACTTGGAAGTGGCATAATAGCTGTATTCAGGTATTTCAAAGGCTATCATATGGAAGATTAGTTTTAGATTTGATTAGTTTTGCTTGGACCGAGGGCAGAAGAAGGATCAATGGTAAAGATTGCATTGGGGTTGGTGTCAAGAAAAAAAATTCTTAACAATTAAAACTAAATAAAAGGATAATAATGTGCTCCCAAATGGAGTATTAGATGGTATAAGGGGAAGTCCTAGAACTGGAGTCAGGAAGAACTAAGTCAAATCTAACCTCTAATTGGCTAGGTAACCTGGTACAAGTCACTTAGCTTCTGTTTGCTTCAGTTTTCTCATCTATAAAATGGGGGAAATAATAGCACCTACCTCTCAGGGTTTCTGTGAGGATAAAATGAGGTGATATTTATAAAGCATTTGGAAACCTTAGAGCACCATGCAAATCTAGTGATGGTGGTGGTGGTCATGATGGTGCTGCTGCTACTAATGATATTTTTCCCTCAAGAAAAGTCTTATATTAAAGGCTAGGTGACTGTCCACTCTCTTGAAGAGGGGATTATTTTCAGAAATTGCTTGGACCAAATGTTCCCTAAAAATCCTCCTACCTATAAAATTTTCTGATTTTACAATTCTGATTCTGTGAAAGTTATACATAAAATAACAGTTAACCAACTGTAGTGGATGTTATATAGAATGAAGAAGTTAATAGTGCAGAACAAGGCACTCCAACTCTTAGCCCTGGGCATTCTCTCTGGCTATCTGCCATACCTGGAATTCTCTCCCTGAACTCCCTGGCTTTCTTTAAGTCCCAATAAAATCCCACCTTCTACAGGAAGCCTTTCCTAACCTTCCTTAATTCCTAGGCTTTTTTCCTCAATTAAAATAATTTCCTTCTTATTTTGTAAATAGTTTTCTTTGTATGTATTTGTTAGCATGTTTTCTCTCCCCATTAGATTGTAAGTGACTCGAGAACAGGGGCTATCTTTTGCCTCTTTTTTTATATCTCCAGTACTTATCACAATACATGTGTTTAATAAATATCGATTTATTGATTGATAGAAAAGGGAAATCAGGAAGCTAGGTGGCGAAGTAGTTAAAGCACTGGCCTTGGATTCAGGAGGACCTGAGTTCAAATCCAGCCTCAGACACTTGACACTTAACTAGCTGTGTGACCCTAGGCAAGTCACTTAACCCTCATTGCCCTGCAAAACAAATCAAAACAAAAAAAAAAAGAAAAGAAAAGAAAAGAAAAGGGAAATCAATGAGGGATGGAATGGTCTGGAAAGTTTTTAGAGAGAAACCTGGGCTTTAAGGAATGAATAAAATCTCTAAGCCCACAGGAATAGTGAGTGGCATTCCAGTCTAGTGGGGAGGGGGTGGGGCAAAATCTTGGGAGTATGAATGGTCTTGTTTGTAAGACAGTAAAAAAGGCTGCAATAACCCAGTGCATATTTGTTAGGATATGGCTACATAGATTGTATAGCACCATTAGTCTAAAATGTTAGATAGGAAACAAATATTTCTTGAGAAACCAATGACCCAACTTTCTCCCCAAAACACAGCAAACCAAAGGGTTAATGAATAGGCTACACAGAGAGGTTTTCTTTTACAAACTTATCAAAGAGATAGGTCTATTTGGTAGGGGTAGGGTGTACTTTGAGGTTGTTAATTTCCTATCTTGAAGTTTAACTTGCTGGTTCCCATCTGTATTAACTATCAGTATTCTTGGTGGGTTTTTTTTGTTTTTTTTTTTTTTTTTTTTTTTACCATTTTAAAAACAATTTTCACTTTGATCTAGCTCTCTCTTTTGTTGTGACTTCTGTGGAATGTCAAGTAGAACCCTGTGCTGGACACTCAGATTCCAGGGTTGTCTTGGGGATCCTTTCCCTTTTGTTTGTGACACCCTAGACAATAATACCCTGTCAGCAATGTCACCACCTAGTACCTAGTACCTATCAACTTTTCCCTGGGTCACATTCTTTACTGACACGCTTGAAAATGTGTCAACAAATCTGCCTTTTTTTAAAGATAAACTAGGTAAGAGGAAAAATGCAGGCTTATATAAATATTAAAAATCATTATGTCTACATATGTTATAAGTAGTAGATATGTAGCCAAATGAATACATAGAGAGACATAGGCAAATAGGTGATAGATGATAGATAGATAGATATTTAGACTACAAACAATAGCTTGAGAAAATGAATGAACAAAAGAGAAAAATAGTCATAGCATGGCTTGCAAAAAAATGAGGCATCATAGGGTCCCAATTTAGAACTGTAAGAGCTCTCAGAAGTCACCTAGTCCAACTCACTTATTTTACAGATAAGGTAATTGATGCCCAGAAATGGTAAATGACACATTGAGGTTATACATATGGTAACAGAAATGGCATTTGATCCCTGGGTCTCTAGCTTCAGATCTAGTGCTCTTTCCATTGTGCTACCAACTTGAGGGGGGGGGGAGAAAGAAAAGTATCCACAATAAGCTTCCAGAATTCATATTGAGTTCCTGTACTCCAGAAGCCTAGACCCAGTGGCAATATAACGGTAGCTAAATATTCAGGTATATATACAAGTTATGGTTTTCCTTCCTATTCACAAACAATTTATATTTTTCATCTGGCTGACCTCCTGGATCTCAGATGAAGTCAACTCTGAAATACATACCCCCTCAGCATCCCTTGTCCCTGGTGCCCCTTCTTCCCCTCCTCTGATTGGGAAGGTTAGAAATTGAACATTGCAGAGATCTTCTCTAATCTTCCACCACTCAAGACTGACCTCCTGAATTTCCTGATCTCTAGAGACTCATAATTCTGCAAGATGAAATCACCTCTGTGACTCACACCTTCTCAGATCATTTCCCACCCTTGCTGCAGGGCCTCATCCTGACACAAGACGCTGGGTTTTTAGCTCCTTATTATGTATTGTCTTCCCCAATTAGATTGTGAGGTCCTTGAGGGTAGGGATTGTCAGGTCATGTCTTTTTGGTGTCCCCAGCACTTAGCAAAGTGCCTGGGCACATAGTAGGTGCTTAACAAATATTTCATGACTCTGATGGATTGTGTGTGTGTGTGTGAGTGTTTGAGACAGAGAGACAGAGACAGAGAGAGAGACAGAGAGACACAGAGAGACAAAGAGACAGAGAAACAAAGAGACAGAGAGAGAGGAAGAGGATTAGGAGTAAGGAAATTATAGAATTCTAATACAAACAGTCAAGGAAAACTTCTACCCAATTTTTCCAACAATCTTTGAAAATTTATATTAGGTACATAAAGATGAACAGTTATATAAAATCCCTTTGTGGATTTTTGTTTTCATAGATGGTGGTTTTTCTTTAGTAAAGGAATCTAGAGATTTATATTCACTCTGATTATTTTATCTATTGTTATAGACTAGTCATTATCCAAATAGACCCACGAGGAGTTTGGGGAACCCACAAAAGAAGGTGTTTTCAACCCCTCCCCACCCCCAATCCTGAATACATGGAAAAGAGTTTTTTTTATTTTTTAGGAGCATGTGAATTGGAGCATGTGGGCTTTTTGGGGACCTGCAATTTTAGCTTGTCCTCCTGGCTATCATTATCCAATTTTTAAAAGAAGAAATACCTGCTATTGATAACTACCTGACATATATTCAACATTACTAATAATCAGAGAAATGTAACTTAAAACACCCCAAGTTATACCTTCACATGTGTTGAGCTAGCAAAAATAGCAAAGGACAGCAAAACTCAGTGTTGGAGGTACTGGGGGAAAATGTTTACTTAACTTGTTTAACCTTTCTTGAAAATTACTTATACAGGAAAAGAAATTAATTATACAAGAAAGCTTATTAAATTGTAAATGTCATTTAATGTAGAGTTCCTAATACTAGGGTTATATCCTAAAGCAGTGTATTAATCCATGAAAAGATCTATATGGACAAAAATGTTTCCAGAAGCACTCACTAAGTGTGATAACAATACTCCTGAAACAAAATATGTACCCAGTGGTGAGGGAATGGCTAAACACATTGTGGTATGTGAATATAATGGAAAGTTACTATACCATAAAGAATGACAAATATCAATAATTCAAACACACATAGTGTCATCAGTCCCAGGAACCCCTGGCTGGATCTATTCCCTTACAAAATGAAATGACATCAGTATCATGAACACTATGCTCAGCAGCATAAATAACTTGTATAGCAACCAATAGAGGCATTTTTCTATGCCAGTATATATGCCTATCAATTTCCTTCCAAAAGAACACCTTTCTAGTCAATGAGAAACTAGTTTCTTATCTGAGTCTCAAAGCAGTTCCTTTTTGATCAGTTGGACAGTGTATCAGGTGATACACTGGATAAGAACACTGGGCCTGGAGTCAGGAATACCCGAGTTCAAATCAAACCTCAAACACTAGGTATATGACCCCTGGCAAGTTACCTAAACCTCTGTTTGCTTCAGTTTCCTCAGTTGTAAAATGGAGATAATAATCGTACCTACATCACAAGGTTGTTGTAAGAATCAAATAATATTTCTAAAGCTCTTAGCATATGTGCTTCACACATAGTAGGTGGTATATAAATGCAACTTATTATTATTATTATTATCACTTGACAATCTGCCTTAACAATAGGCAATTTGCTTTGGTATTAGCCTCATCACTTCATGACTGGACTTATTACAATAGGCTGCTACTTGATCTCTGCCTCAAGTGTCTCCTCATTCCAGGTAATTCCCCATATGAATGGCAATGTACAGGTCCCCCAAATAACTACTAAAGTGTGAGTCTGACCACATCTCCCTATCTCCCTACTCAGTAAACGCCTATGGCTCCCTATTATCTCCAGGATCAAGTAAAGAATGTTCCACCGGGCTCTTAAAGTCCTCTATAATGTCTGCTTCATACTTTTCCATGTTTCTTATGCTTTTTTTTCCCCTCCACATTCTTTATGATTCAGTGACACTGGCCTTTTTGCTATTCTCACACATGACAATCTACCTCTGACTAGTTTTTCACTGACCTGGAAATTCATTCTAGTGCCTGGAACTCTTTCTTCCCTCTGCCTTCTGGCTTCCTTGTTTTCTAGACTCAACACAAATACCACTCCCACTTTACTGCAATAGGCCTTTCCCAGTCTCCACACCTCTACACCCCCTACCCCCACAACTAGTGTAGTGACATGTACATAGTTGGTTTGCTGGGTGTTTCTTATTAGATAGTGAGTTCCCCTAGGCAGCTAGGTGCTGCAGTGGATAAAGCACTGGCATTGGATTCAGGAGGACCTGAGTTCAAATCCAGCCTCAGACACTTGACACTTAACTAGCTGTGTGACCCTGGGCAAGTCACTTAACCCTCATTGCCCTGCAAAAACAAACAAACAAACAAACAAAAAAGAAAGTGAGTTCCCTGAAATCAGAGCTTGTGTTTTTGTCAATGTCTGTATCCCTAGGACTTTGAACAAAGTTTGACACACTGTAAGGGCTTAAATAAATGCTTGTTGATTTATTGACATGTGAAGATTGGTATTAAATGTTGCAAAGTGAAGAAAGCAGAACTAAAAGAACAGTGTACACAGTGACTCCAACAATGTAAATAAAGTTATGATGTAGAGGCAATAAAATGTTGGTCAAATGCAAAGTTGAATATGAGTATTGTTATGAAAGAAATATCTCCTCTGTGAATTCATATGCTAGATTACTGCTGTTGAAATAAATCTACCACAACACAGAAATTATTGAGGTTAAAAGCTAGCTTTTATTATGCTTCAGCACAGGTTTAAGAAGTAGAAAAATAACCCTGAGCTCTGATTGGAATATCTGAAAAGCTTTTATAAGAGAAAGTTATGTCAGAGAGGCAGAGAAGTAATTCTTTTACAAATTGCAGTCTCATAACTTTTTTAGAATATAGAAGTTAAAAAGGACACATTCATAATCTTTTTTCAATGTCATAAAAGTTGAACAAACTTAGTTGAACAGAATCATAGGTCCCATAAGGAAACAAACCTAGTTAAACAAATTCTGTAGGTAAACTGAGTAAGGTTATAGATTAAACTATATTAGAGGGTTCACAATGTGCCATCTGAGGGAGAAGGAACTGACATATTGCCAAGATAATCAAGGTGTTGGGGATACTCAGGATTCTTCTTTCTTGAGGTCAAATTTCACTTTGGAATGTTAAACAGTTTTCCCTTAACACTATTATTCCATGAGTTAGGTTTTGGTCAGGCAAAGTTAATATTAACCAGAACACAAACTTTTAGTTAACCAAATGATGATCAAGGAATGGCTGAGCCCCAAATAATAAAATAAAAGGAAATAAAAAATTAAAAATTCCCATCATAGTATCATATTGTCAAAGTTAAAGGAAAGATTTCCCTTCCTGTTAAGAATCAATAATTTAACTTTTTTTGGGGGGGAAGGTACTTTTTAAATTGTGTGGTTAGAATTCACATCAAAGTAAAAAGATATCAAAAGATCTCTAGTACCCCACCCAGGAGTGACAGAAACAGTCTGATGATGAGTCAATTTAGATGTGAAATGAAATTGATTCATATGTCACTTAACTATATTTCACTTACACAAAACAATTCACTTCTCTTTTTTTCCTGAAAGATGAAGCAAAGCTTTTCCGCATTATGAAAAATTATCCTCTGTGATCTGTTTTCCTGCCCTTTTTCTATTAAAGAATGTACATGCATTTGTGACTAAGGGAAAAGGTAAAATTACAAGGTAAAACTCATGATTTCAGACACACTGAGAGGAAGGCCAGCATGAATTAGCAGAGTACAAATGGGTATATTTGTTTTTCATTAATTTTCTTGCATATGAGTTGTGACCACAAAGTAGAAATAGAAGAATTTTCAAAATTAACATGAGGATTTTAAACAAACAAATGCATAATGTTCTTTACAACATTTATTTTAGGAGACTAAACAGTATTTTAACAATCAAAATTTCATTTTTTAAAAAACCTTTATTTTAACATTCTTTCTTTTTTACATTTTGAGCTCCAAATTCTTTCTCTCTGTCCCACCCCTCTACTACTCATTGAGAAAGCATGCATTGTAATATCAATTATACATATGAAATCATGTAAACATTTCTATATTAGCCATATTTCAAAAAAGGAAGAAAAATAAAGAGTATGAGAAAATTATACTTCAATTTGCACTCAAGAGTTCATCATTTCTCTTCCCGGAGGCAGACAGTGTTTTATCATCATGAGTCCTTTGGAACTATCTTGGATCATTGTATTAATCAGGGTAGGCAAGTCTTTCACAGTTGATCATCATCACAACAATTCTGATACTCTTCACAATGTTCTTCTGGTTCTTATCATGTCACTTTATAGCAGTTCATTTATGTCCTTCGATGTTTTGCTTAGTTTTTTCTGAAACCACCCCTCTTGTCATTTCCCATAGCACAACAGTACTCCATCATATTCACACGCCATAACTTGTTCAGCCATTTCCCAACAGATGAGCATCCCCTCGATTTTCAATTCTCTGCTACCACAAAAAGAGTTGCTATAAATATTTCTTGTACATATATGTCCTTTTCCTTTTTCTTTGAGATACAGACCTAGTAGTGGCATCGCTGAGTCAAATGGTACACACTGTTTATTAGCCCTTTGGCCTAGTTCCAAATTGTTCTCCAAAATGGTTGGATCAGTTCACTATTCCACTAATAGTTCCTAAGTGTACCTATTTTCCCCTCATCCCCTCCAGCATTTGTCATTTCTGATAAGTATGAAGTGGTACCTAAGAGTTGTTTTAATTTATCTTTCTCTAATCAATAGTGATTTAGAGCATTTTTATGTAAATATAGATAGCTTTGATTTCTTCTGAAAACTGCCTGTTTATATCATTTGACAATTTATCAATTGTGGAATGGCTCTTATTTTTGTAAAATTGACTCAGTTCTGTGATCAGTATATATTTGAGAAATGATGTTTTATCACAAAAACTTGCTGTAATTTTTTTATATTACTTCATTGTCTATGGTAACTTTTAGCAAAATAATATGTTTTTGCTAATTATCCCTTTTAATTAGGTCTATTTTTTGCCTTTACTTTGTCTCAGACCATAATTTCTAGCCTTTTCCTATTCTGCTCTAGTCTTTTATTTTAATTCTGTGTGTATCTTCCTGTTTCAATAGTGTCTCCTGTAAACAGCATATTGTTGGATTCTGGTTTCTAATCCATTTCACTATCTACCATTTTATCATTGAGCTCATCCCATTCACATTTACAGTTATAATTATTATGCATTTCCCTCTATCCCATTTTCTTCTGTTTCTTCTTTTTATCCTGTCCCTCCTTAAAAGTCTATTTTGCTTCTAATGACTGCCTCCCTTAATCTATCCTCTCTTTGATCATCTCTCCTCACTTATCTTTTTTCCCTATTCATAACATTTCTATACACAATTGAGTGTTTATATATTCTTTCCTCTTTGAACCTATTCTGATAAGAGTGAGGTTCAAGCATTACCCCCCAGTGCCCCCCATTGTAAAAGCTCTTCATTACGTGCCTCTTTAATATGAATTTTTCCCCATTCTACTTATTCCTTACCCCTTCTCCCAATGCATCCTTTTTTTCTCATTCTTTAATTTTTTTGGGGGGGCAGAACATTACAACATAATCAACTTGCATCTATGTAAACTCTTTTTAACTGCCCTAATTATGATAAGGTTCTTAGGAGTTATATGTATAATCTTAATATGCAGCAATGTAAACAGTTTAACTTAATGATACCCTTATGATTACTTTCATGTTTACTTTTTTATGATTCTCTTGACTCATCTTTCAATGTCAAATTTTCTATTTAACTCTAGTCTTTTCATCAGGAATGCTTGGAAATACTCTATTTCATTAAACATCCATTTTCCCCCTATAGGTTCATACTCAGTTTTGCTGGGTATATTATTCTAAGCCCTCTGCTCCTTTAACATAAAAGCCACTAAATCTTGTGTGATCCTGACTGTGGTTCCATGACACTTGAATTGTTTCTTTATGGCTGCTTAAAGTGTTTTCTTTTTGACCTGTGAACTCTGGAATTTAGCTATAATATCCCTGGTAGTTTTCATTTGGAAGCATTTTCAAGAGGTGATCAGTGGATTCTTTGAATGTCTATTTTACCCTCTGTATCTAAGATATCAGGACAGTTTCCCTAGATAATTTATTGAAGTATGATGTTGCATCCTTCTTTCATCATGACTTTCACGTAGCCTGATAATTCTTAAATTATCTTTTTTATCTATTTTCAGGTAATTTCCCCCAATGAGATATTTCTCATTTTCTTCTGTTTTTTTTTTCATTCTTTTGACTTTGTTTTATTGCTTCTTGATGTCTCATGGAGTCATTAGCTTACATTTGTCTGATTCAAATTTTTATTAATGACTTTCTTCAGTCATTTTTTAAAAAGTGTTGCTCTGACCAAGCCACTCCACTGAAGGACAAGATCCAATGTCTTTCCATTACCTCCAAACAAAATTCAGCCCTTCACCAGTTGTCATACAATGAGCTAAGGATAGTTTTCACATTTTTAGATAAAATTTTGTTGTATTTAAAAATGCAAAAAACACTCTTAGCTGAAAGGCAGAACAAAAATAGTTAGCTAGGGGCAGCTAGGTGGCGCAGTGGATAGAGCACCAGCCCTGGAGTCAGGAGTACCTGGGTTCAAATCCGGCCTCAGACACTTAACACTTACTAGCTGTGTGACCCTGGGCAAGTCACTTAACCCCAATTGCCTCAAAAAAAAAGTTAGCTAGCCAGATTTGGCCCCAAGGAAATAGTTTTCCAACCCAGAGAAAGAGCATTTAAAGCTCTTCATGACCTGTCCTATTCCAACCTTTCCACTCTTCTTACAACTTTCTTCTCTTCATGTACTTTATCTAGTTACACCGGCCTACCTGCCGGTCTTTGAACTCTGTTCCACCTCCTTATGGTCATGAATATTTTCACTGATTCTCTGCCATGTTTGGAATGCTCTGCCCTTTCACCTCTACTTCTTATTTTATTTGGCTTCTTTCAAGCCTCAGCTCAAATTGTACATTCTGCAGGAGGCCTTTCAATTGCCTTCATTTCCTAAGGCACTTCTCTTTCAGATTATCTTCATCTACTGCATGTATGTATGCATGTATGTATATACATGTTGCATATACCTTGTTATTTATATATTGCCTCCCCCATTAGAATGTGCTATCCTTGAGAACAGAGACTGTCTTTTTTTTTCCTTTTTCCATTTATGTATCCCCAGATATAGTGCCTGGGACATAGTAAGAGCTTAATAAATGCTTGTTGATTGACTCATTCCTTCAGTAGTTACATCACACACAGACCCATTGAAATAAAGCTAACAAAATGACGGGGAAAAAGGACATGGTGGATAAAAAGTACCAAATTTAATTAGCATCTGAATTATTTGTAAGTAAAGGTATGCTTCTAAAATGAATGAAAACAAGACTTCCTCATTAGTTGGTATCTTAAATGACCCCTTGTTGATTTCATTTGCACTATTAATTTACTTAGCTGCATCTTTTTAATTTTCATAGTACTAGGGTGCTGTATAAACTACAACCCCTAGCTTCTGTTTAAAAGTTATAAACTAGAGTAACCTGAATTAATAAATCCTTAGATTATCTTAAATTCCAAAAACTCCACTTGAATGGCAAGAAGGAATGGTGAGGTGGAATGAGAAGTCCCAGAGTAATGCAGCCAGGTAGGAAATGAAATGTCTGTGCTGAGCTCCCTCTTCAGTGGAGGTTTCCTCATTTCTCCACCTCCTTGCTAACTTTGACCTCATGATTGGAGAGCGGAGCCATAAACTCCAAAACCTCTATTTGAAAAAGG
Source organism: Dromiciops gliroides (assembly GCF_019393635.1). Classification (NCBI taxonomy): domain Eukaryota; kingdom Metazoa; phylum Chordata; class Mammalia; order Microbiotheria; family Microbiotheriidae; genus Dromiciops; species Dromiciops gliroides. The sequence goes on from NC_057861.1 coordinate 406,241,495, forward strand.
AGTTCAACTCAGACATCTCCTGATTTCTCCCCTGGCTGCACTACTTTGGGACTTCTCTGACTTCACCATAATACCAATGGGACACCTTTCCCTCCTTTTTCAATTTCCTTTTGTGTACTGTCTTCACCCATTGGATTGTAAGCTCCTTGAGGGCAAGGACTATCTTTTTTTTCAAATTTGTATCCCCAGTGCTTAGGACAGTGCCTAACACATAGTAGGTTCTTTACAAATTTTTATTGATTGTTGGTGCAAAGTTCTTATAAATGTCAGTTCTAAAGAATGTCCTTTCTTTGTTTCTTTTCCATTGTTCTTATTCTCTGCATTTTTTTTCTTGAATATACTTGCGATTTCGACATTAATCATTACTAATGACATAAACAGGGGACTAGTTATTTGTACTTTATAATTTAAATAAATAAGCATAAAATATACTTGTATTCATAATTAGTAAATGGAATATATATCTCCTAGATCCTTTGAAAGGAAATTATTTATTTAGGTTAGAATGTAGCAAATAGGTTCCATTCATAATCGAGAAAATATCAGGTAACAGCTAGGGTAGTAACTAGGGAAGCCAATTAGCAAGGGGTGGGGCCAGGGATAAGATGGACCTGGGACCATTCTTCCCATTTTCTCTTCTCTCAAGGAAAAATCTGAACTACTTTTTTGAAAATAGAAAGACAAGGTGATAAAGCAGGTCCAATTAATCAGGAAGGAACACAATGTTTAGTGTGGTTATATAGCCCTGCTATTCACATAGAAATTTATAGTCTCCATCTCTAAAATTCATTTCAGTCCTTGAGATGGTACCATGGTTTTAGAGAAAAGCAATGCCATTAATCTATATTGAATGGCTAAATATATGGCCAACAAAACAAAACAAAACAAAACCCCAAAACCTAGGGATCTCTGCAGGGTTACTAGAGAAGGACTGGGGGAGAAGGGAGAAAGGAAGAGAATACGTATTATGTGGTTCTGTGTGCCAGGCATTTTGCTAAGGACTTTAAAAATATTGCCTCATTTGATACTCAGTAACCCCGGGAAATAAGTTCTATTAAACCTATTTTTATAATTGAACAAACTGAGGCAGGCAGAGGTTAAGTGACTTGCCCAGGGTCGCACAGCAAGTTTGTGTGAGCTTTAAACCAAGCCATGAAATTTAGAATGTTCTGGAGATCCTTCAGTGCTGTAGCATCATAGAAACACCAAATTACAATTATTTAGCAATTATACTTACTTATTTAGCAAGAGTATAGTTAAAATTAAAAAAAAAATTTGGTGGCACGATCTAGTATAAGCTTTTCTCTCATCCCATGTGGTGGCCACTCCAGCAGGAACCTCCCTTACAAAGTCCTAGGTTCTAACCCCCTCAAAATGGGTCACTATCCAACTGAGGTCCACCTGCTTGTTCCACTTGTCTGGGGAGCATTAACTATGTGTAAAGAAGCCTTTGAAACAATGGAGAAGGTATAAAGAGGAATGCTTTTACAATTGGGTAGGGGAACAAGTGTACAAAAAAGGAAGCAGCATATTTTATTTTATTTATTTTTTTGTGGGGCAAGGAGGGTTAAGTGAATTGCCCAAGGTCACACAGAGAGTAAGTGTCGAGTGTTTGAGGAAGGATTTGAACTAGGTTCTCCTGACTCCAGGGCTGGTGCTTTATCCACTACACCACCCAGCTGCCCTCCCGGAAGGAGCATATTTTAAAGGGAGCAATATAAAAGAGGTAAGGCAATAGGGATGGAAAACTAGCCTCAGAATAAGGAAGTCTAAGCCCCCTTGTCCCCACACTCCCCCACAAAATGTTGACTTCTGAAATGTGAGAAAGTCACATGACTTCTCAATGTCCCATCAGAGAAGGTGTTGACCCTCAGAGCACAGGTTGAGGCAGTTTTCTCATGAGGGAGTTCAATATGCAAATGAATCACAGATCTAATCTAAAACAAGCCCCCACATAAATAAAATTTTTGTAAAATTAATCCACATTTTCAGTCACACTAAAATTTCAGAGGCTCAATTCTCATTGATTATTGATCTTTATTAGCACTGTATATGAACATTTTGGACTGAAGATTCTTTTTTCTCATGCAATAGCCTGGTCGGTGATTTATTTAAAAAAAAATTAAAACCAACAAAACATCTAAATAGTGTGGAAGCTGAGGGTTTAAAACCTTTTCCAAAAAAGGAATTGGGGTGCAACTAGGCATCACAGTGGATAAAGCACCAGCCCTGGATTCAGGAGGACCTGAGTTCAAATCCTGCCTCAGACACTTGACATTTACTAGCTATGTGACCCTGGGCAAGTCACTTTACCCTCATTGCCCCACAAAAAAATAATTGGAACCCCTTTTGTGTCACCCCTTAATTTACCTGTTTGTAAATATGTTTGGTTTTTTTTTTTCTGGCCTGAAAACTATTTTGCTCTACAAGTTATCTGATTGATCCAAAGAGTAGCAGAAGATGAAGTATTTCGATCAGTGGGGAAGAGTTGTGAACTTTGGTGGAAATGAGCTTGAGCTTGTTTATGGTTAGGATCTTTGCCCCTTTAAAATCCGAGCTTGAGGAATATAAAAGGAACACTGTCAATTGTATCATGAAGATTTTCTCAATAAACAGCTTTTCATTTGATTGAGAGCCATCTTCCCTTCTTTGACATTGAATCAACTTCTACTGTGAATAAGTTTCTATTTTCTTAATCGATTAGTTCAAATCAGCAAAAATATGCTATTCCATTAACTAATTTGAGATATGCTGGAGCATGTCTCTCATCTTTTATAAGTACATAGTTAAGCTTATTTTACCCATCCCTTCAGCTGAGGGTAGGAAAGCTAGTATAGATACATCAAGACACAAGCTGTACATATCCCTTCCTCTTCTCCTTATTTGTGATAGCTAAGGAGCTGCTTATAGACTTCTGAATTACAAGGAGGATGGCTGAGGTGCTGTTAGCCAATCAATTGCTTTTTATCTTCTCTGATTTATGGGAGGTGAGAAGAAAGCTTAACTGATTTCCCCAGGGAAATCCAGAAGTAAATTAGGTAGGCATAGTCCATATTATTCTCAGCCGCATTTTCCCTTTTGAAGATCATTTAAAAGGCTCATCACCAGAATACTAAGGACCAGGTCATGATTGATGATGGCTGAGGGAATCATTAAGGTTTTTACTAGGGCATGGAGGGTTTGCAATTTGTGTCATTAGAGAGAATATTCACAAAGATAAATTCATGTAGCTTTGAAGTATTGAAGTAAATTTCCATTCTCTTCTTTTGGCTCCCATGATGCTGCCTCATCTAAGTATTCTATTTCTTTGATAACTCCTCTTTTAATGACATTTTTTGTCTCTAGCTCCTAAATGCAGATTGTTCCTAAAGGCTTTGTACTTGTCCTCTCACTTCTTGTCTCTGTAGTCCCTTACAAAGGTCACTTGTGGCTTCAGTTACCACTTATCATGAAAATTAACTCCTAGTCTCTTCAGTCCTTATCCAACTCTAAATCCAACTGTATTCAGAACACAATGTGGATTTTTTTCCTCATCTCAAGTTCAACAGGAGGCATGAGATGTGGAAGGGCATTAATTGTAGTCAGAATACCTGGATTTGAATCCTGTCTCTACAGCCTGTAATATGACTATTTACTCCCCTCTATAAAAACCACATAGTGTTTGAACTGCCTAACCCATTGGACTATTGAAGTAAAATATGATTACTTTTGTAAAGCAAATTTTAACTGTAAAATATTTTTTTAAATATAATTTGTAAATTGTCTAATCCTACTGCTCTTCCCAACTTTTCCTTGATATCTTAATAGGTTCATCATTATCTGTGTCCCTTTCATCTGAAACATGGGACTCTTCCTTCTCTTTGCCTGTTTATTTACAATATAAAATCATAAAATGCCAAGAGTTGGAATGTTAGGATTTCAAATATCCTCTAGGGAAGGAGTTCTTCACCAGGAGACTGTGAATTATAAAAAAAAAAATAACCCCAAATATTCTAATGACAGCATTTTGATGTAATCAGCTTCCTTTCTATTTCCATATATTTTATGCATTTAAAAACATTATTCTGAAAAGGGTCCCAGAGGCTCCAACCAGAGAGTGAAAGGAGTCGACCATATAAAAAAGGTTAAGAACCTGTCTCTAGTCCAGTCTCCTCATTTTAATCCCCTTTTGTCCCCTGGGACAAGGAAACTAAGGCCCCAAAAAGTTAAACTACTTGTCCAAGGTCACTGGTTGGAGAGCTGGGTAATTGCTCTGGCTCTGGTATACCATTTCTCAGGCTAATCCCCAAGTCCTGTTTAAATATTTGTCTTTTAAATGCCTTTCATATTGGATTTTTGTCTAGGCTCTCATAATCTTATGTCTGAATTACTGGACATACTTAGAGTCCTTGTCTTCACTTTGCACCCTTGAATCTTTAAAGCACACTGCTGTTGGACTTTCTTTCGTGTCACTTCATTTAAGAATTGAAAATTACTCAATCAAGTCCTTTGCTTTCTAGGCTTACACCATACCAATCCAACCTTACTTATCATTATGGATTAATGCAAACTCAACACTTCAAGCAATCAGGTCTGTTGCCAGTTCTTGACTTATGCCTTTGCTCAAGCTGTTCCATCAGCCTGGATTGTCCTCCTTTAACCATACTTCAAGATATTCTCAAGTCTCATCCTCATCCCATCCATGAAATTTTTCCTACTATTTGCTTATTACATTTATCATTACACTTATAGGTTCTCTTATAACACTTCAGATTTGAGTGTTTTCTGTTATTATCTAGTTCTTTCATGAGGAATGTTTTCTCCCCAAATACGCTGTAGTGCAGGAACAGTGACTTATACTTATCTCAGGGCCTATATCAAATACTTAAATATTGGATTTTCTTAAACCAAGTGTATTTTTTTGTATAAGAGACTAAAGTTTAGTCCATGGTTCCTTTCCTATAAATTAATAGATTTTAAGTCCTGGAAATATGAAATTAATCACAAGTCCAATATAAATACGATTTTAGTGAATTTGGAGAAACATTATAGTGTGATGGGTAGAGAACTGCATGATACTGGGCAAGGCACTAAACTTTTCAATACTTTAGGCAATTTTTCAAGTCTGTAAATTGCAGAGAAAACACTGACTTGCATTGGTAGAGGGAGTTTCTTCATCTGTCCCTTTGCTAACAAAATCATGGATCCATTCCATTACCCTTTTTAGTGAATTCTATTTCCTCACATAACTAAAAAGTGAACTAATTCCTTAGGATGGTCATTGTGATTTAGATGTGCTATTTTAAAAAGTAAGCTTTAAAAAGTATTATAGACATTTTAATATATAAATGTAAATGAGATATTACTTTGAAATAAAAACAATGAATATAAAAGGAATAGAGAAGCATGGGAAGACATATTTCCCTCGAGAAACCTGAGAAGATAAATATATCTCTTATATACATATCTATAGATAGGTACAGATAGACATATATACACATATATATGTTTATGTATATGAAATGAGCACAACTAAAGAAACAATATGCCAAATGACTTCAATGATATAAATGAAGAACAACAAGAACTAAATTAAGAGATGTAAAATAATGACCAAGCTTGGCCCTGAAGAGCTATGAGACTGTACCTCTCTTCCTTCTTGGAAGAAGTAGGGAGCTATGGATGTGATATGCTAGATATAAGTAGATAAAACACTGTAGTTGGCTTAACATGGTCATGGTTTTACTGAACTGTTTACCACACACACACACACACACACACACACACACACACACACACACACACCCTTTTATTTATTGTTATAAAGGATGGCCTTCTGGGAGAACAAAGAACATATTGGAAGTGATGTGAACATAAAATATAATAAAAATAAAAAACAAAGAAGGACATTATATTGTCATGAAATGTACAGCATATTAACAGGTAAGAAATACTTTGAAAATCTATGATGTTTCATTTAAAATGCCTCTTCAGACACTGTTCCTACAAATTTCAAATGGCACTGTAAAGTTTAAGTTATACTATTTTTGAATCCAACATTATAGTCTATAGTTAAAAACTGAAATAGCACTCACATCCATAATCAATTATTTACTGGGGGCTCCCTTGACCACTCTAAATATCAAGACAAGAATGTTTTCATCAGACTGTGAGCAGAAGGGGTAAAATGAATAATGTCTATTTGTTTTAGATTTTATTTAGACCTTCCAAAAAAAAAAAAAAAAGCAAAACCCAGAGGCAAGATTCGGTAAGAGGGGAGGCCAATTTTCGAGTTCTCACAATAGTGCCCACGTATACAGTACTTGTTGAACAAATTCAGATTTATTGAAAGTAAACATTTACATTGGCTACAATGTTATAACTGTTACAAAGCTGGATAAAAGAGGCTAAAGTAGCAATAGAAAGCAAGTGCCATAAAAAGTGATAGAGAAAATATTTGGCCTTAGTGATCTTTTGGCAGTATTTACATTATGTACATATCGTTAAATATTTATAATAACTCTAAGGCACCAGAGGCTAAATAGCAGGCTGCAATACTATTTTGTGCACAAAATTCAAGAAATTTGTCAAGAAGGCTGTATAGTTAAAGAAACAGAGGCATATCTTAATGTTTACATAAAGGAATGACTGTATTTTTTTTTACTCAAAGATACAGTAAATATTGGGCAAATTGAAGAAAATAATTTCAGAACATTAAATTATGTTGAATGTATCAGGATTACTTTTATTGACTTGCTGGTAAATGTTTAATGTCATCTATTCTTCAACACAGCTTTTTCACACTCTAGATATATTTTGTCTAAAAGCTACTTAAATTCTTTTGACCTACAAAAACTTATACCTAATATATCATACTGTATACAAAACTTCAAAGAAATATTGGCTGGGTAATAATATACATCAATTCTACATTCTGACAAAAGAAATAAAAATCACTAGTAATCAACTGCCCAAAAAGTTTGAAACTTCAGTTGGCCAACTGAAACAAGTTGCCCATTTCACTCCTCCTAATTTTCACCCACTGGGGGTTGAGGTTTCACTAAGGGTATGAAAAACCAGTCAATGTAGAAAGCTAGTGGAACTAGGGAATCAATAGTTTTGAACTGGAACTTATCTCTGTTTTTGGACATTAGTGTCTTAAACAGGAATCTCACTGTATTCTCAAGAGTTTAAGAGGGGCAAAGTTGATGATTCCTTTGCCCATGAATGGCTGCATTACAAAGCAGTTGATTTTTCCAATTTGTGATATTCTTCTTGCTCCTCAAAAGGGAGAAACATTTTCATGTAAAACATTGGCCTCTCTTTTATCCTGAGGTAGTGTTGTAATGAAATATTGAGTCAAGACAGATTTACACCATATTTTTTTAAGAGTCATTAGTTCCAAAATGCTCAAAGTAGCAACTTAACATTAATATCCATTCAGGGGTATGAAGCCATAGGGTCAAGTTAAAATTTATGATACATCAAATTATGGACAAATGAAATTACCCAAATTCCTTAACAAGGATTGTGAATGTTGCACCTTAAATATTCTGTCCCCATGGCCTATATGCTATATTTAACATTATGTTAATCACATTTCAAACTTCTAAAATCCACTCAACATATTAACTGGATGATGAAAACTGCACATTTAGTGCTTTTTACTTTTGCCAGAGAAGAAAATTAAAGAATTTACTCCAAATTTAAAAAATATTTTATGACAAATATCTATTGTTTGAAATGAAAGTGTTAGGATTGATCTTGGCAATTAAAAATTACTTGACAATAAATAAGGATGTAAAGTTGTATTATTTATCTCAAATTTTAATTTAAAAAAACCTTAACTTGTTTAAACAATTTACCAAAGCCAAAGCCAACCACCACCAAAACGAAATAAAACCCCTTTCCATTAAAATGCAATCATCTAATTCCAGTTGAATAGGTTATTTTAGCACATCATTACTTTTTACTCTTTTCAAATATGATATGAATATACTTCTTTTGTTGTCATAATGTCATAAAAGGACATCTATCCAAGTAGTATAATGTTTACAAATGAAGAGGAGAAAGTAGATTCTTTAAACCAGCTCTTCTTTTTGTCCTTTCTACGCCACCTCCTATACCTGACCACATCCTCATGAATGAAAATAAAATATTAGCTTGTTCAGTGGATTCTTTAGTATCACGTGTACAAAATTAATAAAATTATCATACAGCATCAGTCAACAATTTTCAAGTCATTAAGAAAAAACACTAGTACAGCATCAAAATCTAGAATCATTGAACAAGTCTCAGTACTAAACAAATATTTTTAAATTGGGCTACTGAATTAAGAAATAATCATAATATTTAACCCCTTGAATATTAAAGTTGACAAATAACCCCCTGGATTTCTGAGTCACAATATTTCCTAAATCAATATTGTTTGGCAAATAAAATTAGATTAAGATAATATTGTGACACTCTTTACCACTGGACTGTAATGTCATCAAATATATATTGTTTGTAAATTGATCATTAAAAATTAATTCTGCTTAGATACTTTGCCCAGGAAGATTCAGCTAAATAATTCTCCCACCTCATCACCTAAAACAGTCATACCTGCAATGTAATATGCTAAAGTTATCCCATATCATGGGAGAGGACTATTTTTTTTTCACTCATTAGAATTTATTTTAAGTTTAACATGATAAAAGAAATATTTTGTTCCATTATATTATCGCATAGCATTAAACATAGCTACTTTTTCTTCATGTGTTAACTTTGTAATTAGTTTTATACTGTATGGGTTCTCTTTTCCAGGGGCTTAAAAAATGTACTTCTTATTCCAATGCTAATTTAGTCCTTTTTATATATCACTGAAATGGTGGAGGTAAAGCATGGACTTCCTTGATGACTTGGAAAGGCTTGGTAAAAACATGCAGAGCCTTCCTTTATTTTGCAGAAGTTCCCCAAATGAACCCATTCACACTGGGGGTTCACCTCCTTCCTCTACAAGATATCCCTACTCCTAGATATGGCATGGGTACAAAGGTATAAGATAGCAAAGATCAACAGTAATCAGGTGCAAGCAGATGCTATCATTATGATCATCAATATTTCCAAACGGTGATCATCAATGATTTTTCTGCTTGAATTCATGTGTGTATAATAGTTTTCCTAATTTATTAAATGCTCAACAGAGGTTATTTCACATGAGATTTTGTTGGATCAGAGTACGAATGACCAACAGTTGATGTATAGGGAGGGGTAGGTGTATATTCACATTTGTGTTAATGAAATAATAGACAGAAACCTTGATTCCAGGCTCAGAATTGCACGGCAGTCCCATGAGTGTTAGTGCTGACAGAATCAGACTGATTCCACAAAGATCCCTTAGCAAATGGAATACTATAAATTAAGCTCCACAATGAACCTTGGGATATGGGGGGAAAGGGATGATTTCAAAAGCATGTGACTCTTAAAAAGCTGGTATTTGAATGGATATTGTAATTTATAAACTTATTGGCTTTCTTTTAATATAAAAGAAGCTTTTATGTCTTCTTTCTCAATATGAAAAAAATAAGTTGTATTAGATGGAAAAATCTAAAAAATCTGACATAACACAAAGGTATTGTAATATTTTAAAAAATAGAATTACACAATGTCAGAGTTTGAAGGGACCTTAGGAATCATTTAGTTCCATCTAATCTCATTGTCTGGATGAGGAAATTGATGCCCAAGATCACAAAGGTACTTAATGACAGGGCCAAGACTAGAAACCACACCTCCTGAAATCTAGTTCAGTTCTCTTTCCATTGACCAACACTGCCTCCATTCCCATAGTAGGAAATGAAAAAAAAATACTGCTTAAACTTTCAGGGATTGATTTTGAATAACTGATCATCAAATTGAGTATTAAACATCATATTTAGTTAATGTAGAAATTTATCAACCCCCAAAACGGTGGCAAAATTTAAATGATGAACTTCCACACATTGAGAGCTGAATATGTACAATATTTTCTTTAGCCTGTTATGTAAAACATGGGCAACTAGAAAAATTGTACACAAAACATTTTCAATGAAAGGTTACCCATAATTCCAATGAAGGGGCTAGGAGTTGGCTCATATCTTACTTAGATCCAGATTTACTGATTATTGAAGTTTCTGTCTTCATACAGGATGAGGATAGGATCCTAGGTTTGCACCATCAGTGTGGTCACATATGTGTGTGCATGTATAAATATATTTATAGTCATAATTATACACACACATATATGCTTATATATATGCAAAACACATATATACTTAACTTTTTTGGGGGAAAGGAACTGCATCTAAATCCTAGTTATTTTTTGTTTTAGAAAAAAAAACAACTAGGATAAGGAACATCCCTTCCATGACATTCTAATGTTCCATAGTACTAATAAATATAGTACATTAGAATGTACAAACATAATACTTATTGCAAAGTATCCTGTATAGATGTAGGCTCCATTATAAAATATTCTCTCTTTGTTCTATTTTGGTTAACCTAAATTTAAAATGCCGGTATATAATACCAAAATGTCCAATTAAAGAGCTTAATATAAAAATATCAGCACAAAACTCCTTTTTAAATCTTTTTTTATTGTGAGCAGCCCAAACTTTTGTTTAAGTGCTGTTGAATTTTATTACTAGATTCCATACCCCTACAGTTGGTAAATTGCATACCATTTTAGGTATTTTAATGAGAATTAGAAATCCTAAGAAAAAAATCGGTATTCAAAGGGTTAATTTTGTTTGTAATAACAATTTTTTTTATCTTCTTCAGTTCAAAATCCAGCTTTGAAACCGAGGAAGGCTTTCAAATCATGATAGTGAAACCACAGTGGTCCTTTAGCCAGTTGCAGTTTGGTTACCAATTACCCGGAGAATCTCTTTATGAATGCCTCCTTCTTGGGTGTTAATGCTTGTATCTCCTACTTGACCATCTTCATAACTAAAAATGAAACAAGAAAAATATGAATAATAAAAGAAAATGTTTTAATGGCATAGAAACATTTTAATTGACTATCACACAGAGAAAAATAAGATAATTTAAATAAAAAATGTTCAATGTATCTAGCACCACTTTTTCCGGATATATTTTCTTTTAATTTTACATTAATTTCATTTTACTTTTCTCAATTATGTGTAAACAAACTTTCAACATTTAAACCAAGATTTAAAAAATTTGAGTCCCAAATTCTCTCACTCTTTCATTCCTCTTTGAGAAAGCAAGCCACTTGATATAAGATTGTACATATATTCACACAAAACATTTCTCTTAGTTATGTTGCAAAAGAAAATGTAGACCAAAATGATGATGATTATTATGATAATGATAAATATGGTTTAAAAATATGCTTCAATCTGCATTCAGACTCCATCCATTCTTTCTCTGGAGATGGATAGCATTTTTCATCATAAGCCTTTTGGAATTGTTTTGTATTGTTATATTGATGAGAACAGCCAAGTCATTCATCACTGATCATCACACAATATTGCTGTTGCTGTATACAAAAATTTCTTGGTTCTGTTCATTTCACTTTGCATCAGTTCATGTATATCATCCCAGGTTTTTCTGAAAGGATCCTGTTTGTCATTTCTTATTGTACCACGGTATTCCATCACAATCATATACCATAACTTGTTCAGCCATTCCATAATTTATACACATCCCCCCTCAATTTCCAATTCTTTGCCACCGCAAAAATAATCTCATATAAATATTTTTGTATATCTAGTTCTTTTTCCTGTTATGTCTTTGGGATACAGTCCTAGTAATGGTATTGCTGGGTCAAAGGATATGCAGTTTTATAGCCCTTTGAACACTGTTTGAAATTACTCTCCCAAATGGTTGGCAAATATACATGTTCAAATCACAGAAGAGTTAAACCATTTTTCCATCTCACCAGCCATTTGATTGTTCCCCCTTTACTTTATTTTTTTTCAAAGCAGGAATAGTTCAGTTTATTCAATGTTTATCTTTCCAATTATTTAGATCTGATTTGATTTGTGTGAAAAGTGTTTGGTAATTATGTTCATAGAGTTCCTGGGTTTGTCTTGGCAAGCAGACTCCCAAGTATTTTATATTATCTACCGTTACTTTAAATGGAATTTCTCTTTCTATCTCTTGCTGCTGGACTTTGTTGGTCATGTATAGAAATGCTGATGATTTATGTGGATTTATTTTATATCCTGCTACTTTGCTAAAGTTGTTAATTGTTTCAAGTACTTTTTGAGTTGATTCTCTAGGATTCTTTAAATATACCACCATATCATCTGCAAAGAGTGATAGTTTTGTTTCCTCCTTGCCTATTCTAATTCCTTTAATTCCTTTTTCATCTCTGATTGCTAAAGCTAACATCTTTAGCAAGTACAATATTAAATAATAGAGGTGATAATGGACATCCCTGTTTCACCTCTGATCTTATTGGGAAGGCCTACAACTTATCTCCATTACATATAATGCTTGCTGATGGTTTTAGGTAGATACTGCTTATTGTTTTAAGGAAAGCTCCACCTATTCCTAAGCTCTCTAGCATTTTTATTAGGAATGGGTGCTGTATTTTGTCAAAATCTTTCTCTGCCCCCTTTACTTTCAAAGATTGATTCGCATTGCAGTTTTGAGAATATCAAGTCCAATCTCTCTTACCCTACGCTAAAATTCACCAGTTTTTACCCTGTTAACATAGCATATACCTGTAGATATCTATGTGTGTATCACCAGTTCTTAACCAGTTTAACATAGCACATATATACATATGTGTATATAACAATACATGTATATATAATATTATGTATTATATATACATGTATAATTATTTACACCCTTAACTTTGAATTTCAATCTTAACCCAGTGATGGGCTTCTCAGCATAATAGGAATTAAATTAACTACTAACTTGCTTCTCTTTTTTAAAACTTGCTTTCACCTTGCTTATTTACGATTTTATCATTAATTTTTTGCCTTTCCCCCCCTTCTCTTCAGTCTTACACTGACATCATTCTGTGCTCAGCATTTTATCTATTTTTATCTTGCTTTCATCATACATTTGATTCACTCTTTTCTGATTTTACTCTATACTTTCTATATTAAGAGGGAGCTTCTCAAATACAAGTTATTCTTTGAACCTTAGCTAAGAAAAAATCCATAAAATTCACATGATATACTATAATGGACAATTTCTGAATCCTTTGATTCAGAAGACAATTTATTTTAGAATAGTTCATTTCAAAAAAAAAAAGAAAAGAATAGTTCATTTCTCTAAATAAACTCACTTAGGTAATGGGAAGTTTACTGTGAATACATCTGTTAAGCTCCCATGATAACAGTCAATGAGTAATAGGGAGTGAATTAATTCTTCTCTATAAAAATGGCTTCAGGACAGAAGCTTCAAAGAGTTCTGGTAATTAGCTCCAAAACAAAGAATCAAAGATGTAATCAGAGAGCCTGAGATGAACATAAGCCCTCATCTTTTCTTTACCATCCTTCTTAAATAAATGGCTTGTAAATTGCAGAACATGGCAAAATCTGACAGCCAGCATCAAACTCAAAATGGCAGAAAATGAAATTCCCACTCAACAGTCTAGAGTGGTGCTGCTATCTTCCTACTGAATTCTATACACCCAATGATCTGTTCTGATGACCTGGGCCATCTAGATTATACAATCTCACTTACTTTGCTGATTAATACAGATACTTCCACAGAGATTTCTTAAACCTAGAAATTTATTCCCAAACAGCATTAAATTAGGGCATACTGAGATATGATAGGGTATATCTAACAAGTAAGACACTAGAGAATGAAGAGCAAAGGGGTAGAAGTTCACGCAATGTAGATGAACAGGATATGATTCATCAAACCTTATCATTGGAAGGGGCCTCAAAGGTAATTTTATACTAACCTGTACCTAAATAATAATTTCCATCCATTCAAATACCTTTATGGAATTTACAAAGAAAGGTAATTTGGTCTTTGCTTGAAGACCTCCAATATTTTGGGATATTTTGGGATATCTAGCATATCCCAGGATATTCCTATTCATTTTCCTCTACATAGAATCTATATCTCTGGCATTCTACAACTTTCTATTCATTGTTCCTAGTTTTGCCCTCTGTCACCAAGCAAAAAAAAAAAATTATCACTCTTCCACATATATGTGAAATAGTTATAAATGCCTACACTTCCCCAATTACTGAAGTCTTCTCTTCCCTAGATTAAACAGTCCTGGATCCTTTAATTGATCTGTGTATAGCATAATCTCAAAGCCTTTAACTATTCTGGAAGCCATGCTCTGAATGCTCACATTTGTTGAGATCCTCCCTAAAATGTGGCACACAAAACTAAAAATATTTTACATATAATCTAAAATGATGTACAACCCTTCTTCCCAAGAATCTTCCCTTAAGATTGGATACAAGAACCAAACTAGCTCAGGAGGAGATAAGATATTGCCAGTATATTGACTGATATGCATTCACTATAAGGAAACATTTCCTGACCAATAAAAATGTCCAAAACTGGAATGTGCTGTCTTGAGATAATAAGGTACCCACTGGAACCTGGATCATCATTGGCCAGATATATTGTTGATAGTACTCAAGGTCCTTTCCAATTAGATTATTTATTTTATGAATGAACTACATTGATTTGTATACTTCTGAAAAAGTGGACCAACAAAACAGACTGCGGGAACTTACTTCAAATTTCAGGATTTTCCCTCCCTAATTCCCCTTCATCAACAAATGTCCCCATTAAGATTTTCTCCAGGAAAATAAATCTGTCCCCATTCCCAGATGTATGTATGCATATATGTGTATATATTTGAAAGGTCTTTCTTTTCTAAAAACACAATAATTAATATCTAACATATGGAAGAGCAATTTTTAAAAATCATGAATTATCCTTAGTGTGCACATTTCTATTTATACAAGGACTTCTGTCTTGGTAGAATATTAGGCCCAAAATATTGCTGGTGTAAATTAAAGATTGCAAAAATCAAATATACTTGTGAAATGCAAACATCATTGATATAGAGTAAAATCTTTTAACAGTGAAAACAGCTTACCTAAACAAACACTTATCAAGTGAAAATGTAAATGTAAACAGAAATAGTTCCAAATTTTTCAGTCTTTTTTCATTTGGAATGTGAGCCAGTACTCCCACTTTTAGCTCCAACAAATCAATGTAAAGTTATAAATATATTCATATATATGTGTGCACATAGTGTGCATGCCTGTATGAGTATGTTCATGTGCACATGCACACAGTTTAGTCTATCTCCATTAGATCTGTTTTCCTTTGAAGGTCTCTCTTTTCCATGAACATACACTATACTTTGCTTTTGCCTTTTACTCATTGGACACAAACAGATAACTGAAATTTGCTTGGAAACAAATAGAAATATATATGACTGGACCTTATTAAAATAAAAGTTCTAGCTGTTTCTTTATGTATTTAGGCTGGACTTGAACACAGGTCTTCCTGGCTCACCTCTGTCAGTACTAAAAGGCTTATTTTAATGTAGTGGATTAAAAAAACAAATTATTTGTCCCTTTTACAATAGTCAAGAGTTCTTTTACAGGATTATAAGGCTGAAAAAATGACACTATTCTGGCAATGAAAATCAATGAGATGTGTAGGAATTGAAATGGACTCATAAAGGGAGTGATTACCTTTCATTTTATGTTGAGATCAAATAAAGATGAACAATGATACAAAATGGTTATCCAGTGTTAATCACTAATTTAATATACTTATCTCAGTAAATTTAGAACTTATATCATCAAGATCCTAGCACAGAATTAAAAAAAAAAACACCTTTATGAAGTAAGTGCCCATTATAGTGTATGACAAGCACTGGAATACAAAGACAGAAACGAAACAACCTCTGTCCTCAAGAAGCTTACATTCTACTGGGGTGGGGGGTGAGGGGGAAGATGAAGTGGAAGAAAACAATTATTAAAATAAGTAAATATAAATTATATGCAGTTATTTGAGACAGGAGAAATCACAACTGATCTTTAAGAAGCAGGAGGTCTTGAAGGGAGCTGGGGGTGCTGAGAGGAAAGAGAATATGTCAAACAGAGACAAAAAGGTGAAAGAGTAGGAGATGAAATATTGTGTACTGTTGTCATTCATTCATTTCAGTAATGTTTGAATCTTTGTGACCCCATTTGGAGTTTTCTTGGCAAAGATACAGAAGTGGTTTGCTATTATCTTTTCCAGATAATTTATAGCTGAGAAAACTTGAGGCAAACAAGGTTAAGTGAGTTGCCCAGAGTCACACAGCTAGTTAGTGTCTGAGGCCAGATTTGAACTTAGGAAGATGAGTCTTCCTGACTCCAGGCCTGGCTCTCTTTCCACTGTGCCACCTAGCTACCCCCCAAAATTGTATATGGGAATTGTAAATAAATTATGTTGGTTAGAATGTATTGTATTGTATTGGGTGGGTTAGAATGTATTGTAATGTCTTGGGTGGGAGGAAAGAAACATGAAATCAGCCTGGAAAGGTAATTTGGGTCTAACTAGATTAAGGGCTTAAAATGACAAACAGGAAGATTTATATTTTATCACAGTCAATGGAGAACCACCTATGGCTTATTGAGCAAGGAAATGATTAATACTAGCAGGGATATCACTTTGGAAACTTGTTGGAGGTTGGCTTACAAAGCAGAGACTGGCATCTGCAAGGTCAATTAGGAGACTTCCAATAGGGCAGAGATGAGGCAATGAGGACCAAATGAGTGAGTGCAATAACTATGTGAATGTTGTTGTTTGTCCTTTGTTATTGAATAGGACTGTGACAGATGTCATGACTTACAGTGAATTAGATTTAAGTGAGGGGGGCTGTGCAAGGTCACCAGTCACTCTCTCCTCCAGAGCCATCTGGGTCCAGTGGCAAGATATACATCAGAATGACTGAAGATAGCCCTGGATGTTTAAGGCAATTGGGGTTAAGTGACCTGCCCAGGGTCACACAGCTAGTAAGGGTCTGAGGTGAGATTTGAATTCGGGTCCTAATGACTCCAGGGCCATTGATTTTTCCATTACACCACCTAACTACCCAACTATGTGAAGAGAGCAGGGGATAAATGTTAACTGTGAATGATGCAGAAATTTATAGAAATCATTTGGTTTTAAGAACATCTATGATTATTCATTTAATAGTTATTCATTCAAAGTTTGAAATCACTGAGCAGAACTTGACTGAACTGACATATTAGTGAATGAAACCAACCCTTTCTAAGTTGTGAATGAAAACAGAAGATCTAAGGATATTCTGGCTAAACAAAAGAACGTTTCCTATGTTTTCTTACTTTTTTTCTTTCTTTTGTTTTGGGGGGGGAGGAAGAGGGAGCAAGGAAGAAGAGTTGACCGAATTGGTTCTATAAAAGCACTGATAGATTATCACAAAAGACTACTCATTCATGTTCATGTATGTTCATTATCTGAGCATTAATTTTTATTTATGACCATAAATTTCACTGAAATTTCAGAGCCTGAAGGAAATACTAGAATATATATGTTATAAGGAACATCTAGATATACTCGCAATCAACGGAGCAATCTTTGCACATGAACTCTGCACAGGTCATCTTCCATGATACTGCTAAACATCTTAGGTGTTTAGTGAACACTTAAGTGAATACAGTTTTCTCCATAATCATATTTCTCCCATATGAATTTATAGGAACAGATTTAATAAAAATCCTGTATGATTTTAACATGTGCATGGGGGAAAAACTTGGGTCTGAAGCTCATCACAGACCCTTATTAATTGTATGAACCTAGGTAGGTCACTTAATTGAGTCTGTTTCCTCATTTCTTAAATGGAGAAAACAGTGGCACCTATCTCAAGGTTGATGCAATATTCAAAGAAGGTAAAGTACATTCAGTGCAGTCAAGCTTCATAGCCCTCCATAAATGCACACCGCTCTTTGAATAGTGTCTTTAAGACACTCACATTCCTATTTTGTATTCAACAAAGGAAAAAACAGGGAGATCTTATATTTTCTACATCATGGTCAGTTGAAGATGTAATCTGTTGAAAATTGTTTGCAAATGGCTTCTTGTTCTTTCTCAATTATTTATCAAGATTACTCTGCATGCATATATAGAACATTCTCATGAAGATTCAACAAACATCAAGCAAAGCATAAGCATTAGTATTTATTGATTAGCGTTTATTGGGTTATTGGATTGTTTTCTGAGGGTAATTGTATCACAATCCAATTCAGTACGTGTTAGCAAACTAATATTTATAAAACATAGTGATCTACCATTTGTGATATTTTCTATTCTTCTGGAGTACAATCAGTGAGACCTGCTAATAATGCATTTCCCAAAAGCACTGCTCAGTGCAAAATCATGCAATAAAAACCACAAAGCTTATAGGGAAAATGGAGTTAGGGAAGCAGTGTTTAAAAACTTCATCAGTGATACATGAAAAAGAAAAGATAAGAAGATAATAAAAACAGAAGCATCATTTTATATAATTCATAAATATTGAAATAATGGTAGAGTCTATCTTGGCCTGCTTGCTCAACCTGTGCCTGGTTCTCACACAATAGGCTCGAAGATGTCGCCTTTGTGAATCTTAACTCTGAGGCCAGGGCTATGTCAGAAGGTGGGTAAGAAGGAAGGTTGTAGGTCTCCCTTCCTTCACCCACAGCTTCTGCTGCACCAGAAGATTTACAATAAATAGGGCACTCTGCCTTGACAAAGGCCTGAAATTGCTTTTGGAAGCATCCCCTGCTTATTGATAAAGGAGAGGGTCAATGCTCACCAATTTGAGATTCTAGTGTGCCACCCCACAAGTTGAAGGTGATCATTCCCAAGTGTTCTGTGTCCTCCTCCCCTCAATAGACAGTTTATTCATGTATTTTCACAATAAATCAAACTTGCTTCCACAATTAAAAAAATAAATAAGTGTTATAGCAGAATTCACTATAACGCTTTAAAATATTTGGAAAAATCATCCCTTAGTACCTTTAAAATTGTCATGTGTAACAGATTTTTTTTTCCCTGTATGTATTTAATCAGGTCCAGCCATTCTTCCTAGATTCATTTTCTTAAATGCCATTGGCATGCCTTACATGGTATCCAGATATTAAGATGGCAGTTCAATTACCAGTCACTGGTGAGAATAGTTGACTATAGAAATGCTGGCTGATATGTTCCACTGCATGTGTATTTCTTATCCTTTGAGTTTTACTTTCCAATGCTCTTGGGATTGATGATATGTCTTAGCAAGATTCACTTCAATCTTGTTTTCCACTTAACTGCTTTCTGCTATCTTGGAAAGCTTAAATTATACTTTCACTGACCTCCATAATGATTTATAAGTGCTTTGCTTGCTTTATCTCTCTACTTGAAAAAGTGTTTACTTGTTTACTCTCTATCTGATGAAATACTTACTACGTGGGATAGTTTCTGGGCTCTTTCTTCTACCTTGTTGTTCTGATTGATTTGCATCAGACACATTTTCCTAAGAAACTGGTGAAAATTGTTTTCATATTTCTCATTTTGGGGAGTTTCTAAATCTGCTTAAAAATGGATAGGGCTGGGGCAGCTAGGTGGCACAGTGGATAAAGCACCAGCCCTGGATTCAGGAATACCTGAGTTCAAATCCGGCCTCAGGCACTAGATACTTATTGGCTATGTGACCCTGGGCAAGTCATTTAACCCTCATTGCCCCACAGGAAAAAAAAATTGGTAGGGCTTCAGTTGCTATAATAACATACATTGCATTTTTTTACCTTTCTGATTTATTTTGTCTTTGAAATTGACTCCAAATAGTCAATAAGCTAGCTACATGTATAAACATCATCGTTTATATCCATCTGCCATCTAGTGTCACAGTTTTTGTTTTTTTGTTTTTATTTCTACACCTTGGGTTCTAACATAGACTTTATTGTTCTGCTTTGTGCCAGCCTTCACATTGAAATAAGTGAATGGTCACATTGAATAGTTTCAAGATATGTGTTCAGTCAGTTGAGAGGATTTTGCCAAAATTCTTCATAAAATTTGTCTTTATCCTATGTAAAAAATGTTGGTGCATAAACTGTAGTGAAATCCATGGAGGTCTCTCTACTTAGCTCGCTTGGAGATGAGATACCACAATGTCCTTGGAAAAGAAAATTTGGTTGCATTTCGGTGCACAAGATCAACTCTGCCTCCTCTTTTATTCCCTTCTGTGAAGAAAGCAACTTTCATTTGGCTGAAACAAAAAATTTCTCCTGTGCCCCAATGCTTGCTACCAATTTTTTCACTACTCTGCCATCTGTACTGGAGAAGTAGATGGTACCACAGGACTGAGGAGCCTTCTAATTTATTTTATGATAATGATCATAAAAAGGCCACCTCATATCAGTGTCTTCAGCTTGAAGCTAGGTTGGTCTTTGCATAACAGATGAAGTTCATAAAGCCCATACTTGAAGTCTTCCTAGAGACTTATATTTCACTGAAAAAGCCTTGATTCCTTCATTCAGCTAACATTTCTGAATCACTTACTCTATGAAAATCGTTGTGTGCCATTAAACAAAAGTATGTGGTGTAGTCTTTGCTCAGAATTTCTCATTTCTGCAGGGATACTCATCATGACATACATGGTAAGTACCATATGAGTTGCATAAAAGAAGAACGAGAGATCATGTATAGCTACAATAATCAGGAAAGATTTCATAGATAAAGAGGTATTTTTATTGGGGTTTGACCACATTTTGGCAGGTAATAGAGGACTTCAAGAGGTAAGAAAAAAAATCACCTAGTAACAGCAAGAATATCATTAAATATGGCTGGAGTAAAGTGGATGGAGAATCTGTGAACAAGTATGGGTAGGTATGTTGGGTCTAGATGAGAGGGGGTCATGAAAGCTATTTTAAGAAGGTTAGGCTATATTTGATAGGCAATGGAGAACTACTGGATATTTTTCATTCAGAGAATGACAATCAAAGCAATGAGTTAAGATTAATATGACAGTGGTGTGTAATAACTTATTAGTGAAAAAGACATTTATTACCTGTGTGGCCACAGGAAATTTACTTAATATGTCTGAGCATGTTTCCTGATCTGCAGGATGAGGGGGCTAGATAAGACAGTCCCTGAGGGCTATTTCTTCTTCTAGATCTACGATCCTCTGAAATAAATGGCTATTGTAGTAACATAATGGAGACTTTAAGATTTGGATACAGGGAGAATGATAGCACCTCTAATTAAAAAATGAGGATATGAAGAAGTATCTAATTTGGAGATGAAGATGATGGAGCCTTGTTTTAGACAGGTGGCATTTTAGAGTGACAGGATCATTCAGGTGGAAATATTCAACACACATACAGAAGCTTAGTACTGAACCTCAGGAGAGAGATGTGTTTAGGGCTTAAGACACATATCTGGGCATTATTTGAAGAAAGGTGATTAAGTAAATAGCCTTGGTCACATTCTGTCAGCCCCATAAAGAAATGATTTCAATGAGTTATAATATAATGCCCTCTACCTACTAGAAAAAAAAATGGGATGCCTTTTGAGAAAGATGGATTCTCCCTTACTCAAAGTCTTCAACCAGGGGATAAATGACCAAATGTTGGGTATTTTATAGTTCCATTTCCTTCTGAGGAAGGAGTTTGATGGGAAATCAGAGATTCTGAACTTGGGATTCATGAACTTGTTTTTATATACTTTAAAAAATTTTAATAACTATTTCAATAGAATTAATTTCCTTTGTGATCCTCTGTATTTTATTTTGGACACTTAAAAACATTATTCTGAGTAGAAGTCTATAGGCATCACCATAATTGTGAAAGGGGTCCATAACAACAACAAAAAAAGGTTGAGGACCCCTGGACGAGATGGTGGCTGAAGTCCCTCCCAGATCTAAAATTCTTTAATTCTGATTCTCATACAGGACCAAATAAATTACTGAACAGCATTTCTTTATCATTTTTAAAAAAAGAAAAATATGGTAAACAATGTATTTACCATGTCATTTGATGAATTTTGTATTGATAAATTCCTGATTAAGTTTCAAGAAACCTTTGCCAGGTCATAGGAATTTGCTGAGCTGTTTCTGCGGCCCCCAAACAAGACCACCAGGAGCCAAGCATTGGAAAAGCCAAGTTATTTTGTACTCCCTGAAACCAAGCAGCTCCCTCTTCACCCCACCCATTTTCTCTGCCTTATTGTTTCTCAACCATCTAATTTAGATTTTCTCCATCCTACCTCACAGGTTTCCAACTCTTGCTTTAAGAAATCAATACTCCCATTACCTCTGAAAAGAAAACTCATCATTTTTGTGATTTACCAGACCACAACTCCCTTCCCTATGCAGTACTCCTTTATGAGTATAGTCTTCCCCACTAGAAAGTAAGTTCCTTTCAAACCAGGAAAAAATTTATACATCAAAAACAACATTGTAAAGACAATCAATTTTGGTAGACCTAAGAACTCTGACCACTGCTATGATTAAACAGATTTCAGAGTATTGATGATGAACTATGCTACACAAAATCCTGACAGAGAGATGAATAATTCAAAATTCAGAATGCAATGCACATTTTTGGACAGGGCCAACATGGAAATCTGTTTTACTTAACTTTGTGTCTTTGTTACATGGATTTTGTTTTTCTTTTCTTTTAAAGTGGAGAGGGGTATGCAAAAGAAAAGAAATGCTGGTTAAATTAAAAATCAAAATAAGGTTCTTTAGGGCAGCGACTATCTCCATTTGTATCCCCAAAACTTGGAAGTGTTTGCTGCAGAGTAAGAGCTTAATTATAAATGCTTTTCATTCACTCATTCTTTTGCCTTTGAGTATGATAAAATAACTTATGTAAATTAAATATGATTTCAATTTAGTCACATCTACTAAGAAATTTGGAATAAAATTTCTTGTGTTTTAATTTTCTCTACCCAAGTGCCTGAAATCACCCATTCTTTTTCCTTCCTTGGGATAGTTCCCAATACTTATCATTAATTCTTGCAGTTCATAGTATAACTACAAAGTATCCTGAGAAGTAGTTAGTCTACAAATATAGCAGAAAGAGACAGAGACAAAGATAGAAAGATACAGAAACTCCTTCCAATATAGCTTGGCAAATTCTCTGTGCCTTGTGGTCTTAGAGAGTTGCCCAGAGCACTGCGAGAGGTGATTTGTTCAGGTTAGATGACAGGATTGCAAATTTTAGAAATAAAAGAGATCATAGGAGTCATGCATTCTATTTCCTCATTTGCAGATGATAAGACTGAGGTTGTTCCTACACATGGACTGACTTAACCAAGATCAAACAGATCATCAAGTAGCTAACTCAAATTTGAACTCAGGTCTTCTGACTCCAATTCCAGTCTTCTTTCCACTTTACCATGGATCTTTGCACAAGTGGGAACAAATTCTATTGACATTCTTGCATTTACTTCTGGAAGGCAAGGACTATGGTATATATATATGGTATATATATATATATATATATATATATATATATATATATATATACACACACACACACACATATATATATATTTTTTTCTATTACCCTAGTGCTTATCTCAGTGCTTTATACTTAGTAGATACTTCGTAAAAGCTTACTGAATATTATTTTATCCTATTCATCTAAACTATTGGCAGCATTTTCAGCATTAATAACACTTCTATCAAAGTGTGCTGGTATTTGATTGAATTTAACTAAACTTTATATTTTTCTGCATTTAGTTAAGGGGCTGCAAGCTCATTTATATTGGGTCATCTAGTGTCCATTTTATGAGTTGATACAAATTCAATGTACATTTTTAGTTTTTTCATTGTTGGCTTTGCTCATGTAATACCTCCTTTGTGGAATGACATTCCACCAAGTTTATTTTATTCTGTTCTGATACAATACTCCATAAGCCTTTTACCTAAAGCTTAGCTGATGATTCATTGCTCAGGATGTCATTCTGGGCATGACTTTTCCCTCTTGAAGGAGTATGAATAAAACAGTAAGTAATGGTTTTATTCTTTGTTACACTCTGGGAATCAGATTAACATGAAAACTATTTTAACATTTATTATTTTCATTTAATGACAAAGGTAAGGAACAAAGCCACATTAATCTATTTCAAGTCACCAGGGATCATAGCTGCTCAATAGAGCAGGATATAAAGTAAAAGGAGAAATTAAGTTTTTGTTTGATAATTATATATCTGTGATAAAGCATTTCATTCTCTTCCATGTAGTCTCTTCCTAATAAATCACCATTCAGTAGGGAGCCCTACTACTAGTAGAACAATGCAACCCCATATTTTTCAAAGAAAGAAACTTATGATTGTAATTAGAAAGTACAATGATTGGTTAACGAATTCTCCTTTTTATATAATTGGAATCTTATCAATTTCATGTAATTAGCCTATTCTCTCTTGAGGTGCCAAGTAAAAGGATATAATCTCATTTGTGTTAATAAAGAAATGAAAATTACAATCTTAAAATAATGTATCTTGTGAATTATTTGGTGACCCAAAATAGCAGAAGGTACCAAGGCCCTTGCTATGAAACCTACAAGTCACTGTTTAGTCATTCAACTAATATTTACTTAGGGCATACTAAATATCTGATGCTGTGCTACATGCTGGACCCGATGTTAGATATGACTTAACTTCTGCCATACACCACATTTTCTACCTATGGGAAATGGTTTTAGTTATGTCAAAAAAGAAACTAATAAGAATTGGAAGCTTGAGAATTAGGTTGCTACCAAGGTCTCATTTTCAGCATTTCAAGAGTTAAGGTTGGTTTCTGAAATGAATTGGCATGAATTCCAGAAAAATGTCAAATATAATTTTTGTAGTCAATCAGGAGAGAACTTTGGAACTTGTTTTCTAGACACACGGGGGTTTGTTCAATAATATTATCTTAGTGACTGTAGATTCCTTATTCACCAAGTTACCAACTGCGAATGAGAAGTATTAATATTCATAATTACTATATGTGTTTATATATATGTATACATATATGCATATGAATGTTAAGAAATTCACTACTTTTGGATAACCTATAAGAAAAAAAATTATGCCCCTTTCTGTTATATTTTTAATGGTGAGGGTTGTGGTAATAATCCATACGAAATGCTAAAGAAGAAATAGGCTATATTAAATGAAAAGGAGTTCAAAGGAACATAAGGTAATTGACTGAGAACCAGAAAGGACTTAGCATAGTACCTGGCACCTACTGATGCTTACTAAATGCTTGGTGACCTTAGTGACCATCTAATCCAACCTCTTCATTTTACAGATAATCCAAGGAGGGTAAATGACTGACCCAGGGTAACAGGTAGATAGAGTCAGAGGTAGGATTTGAAAACAGGGTTTCTGACTTTGGAGTCAGTGATTTTTTCCATAATATATTGCTGTCCCTCAAATTGGTGACAATTAGGTGAACTCAAAAGGCAAATTTGTGAACCAAAAATAAATATAGGGAAAAAAATAAAGTAAAAACTCACTATTTGTTCATGAAAAATTACTATTTGAAAGGATTTCTCATTTTTATTTTCCATTTATTGCTTTAATTTTAAAATGTGTTAAGATTTATATTTTAGGGGTTTTTTAGTCCCCTAAATTATTAATATTATCAGATTGCTGTTTAGTCCTTTCCCTCTTCAAATAATGAAAACAATATGCTGATGGTAAACCAAAACATCTTACCTATTTTACTTTACTAAGGCTAAGCAAAAATGTCTTAAAACCTCTGTCTCTGTGTGTCTCTGTCTCTGTCTCTCTCTCACACACACACACACACACACACACACACACACACACACACACATTAATATATATATATACACTTTCTTTTAACAAAACTGAGGAAAAAGTATTGAAACTTACACAAAGAAGAATCTTGTACAGACATGATCAGTGTTTGGAACGACCCATATCTCTCCATGTTTGTGCAGATCTGGTGATGTTATAACTGCCACGAAATATAACACATTAGACAGATGAAATCAAGGCATTATTTTTCTCCAAAGGAATCAATCTGAATTTACTTCTATACCCCAGGAATATCCTAATAAAGGAATACATAATGGAAAAAGCTCTCCTGTACTTTAGAACCAAGAATTTCTTATAAAAGCAAAAATCAAATATGCTAACACCAGCAGCAAGATATGTGGTTAGGAAATTTACAGAATGAACTACTGGATGGAAGACCACTTTTTGCCCATTTAAAAAAAATAATATTTTAACCCACACTCATAATTGCTCTGAAAATGGGAATTCGGCTAAATAATGACTAGGGTTATCTCCAGGTCTAAAGTTCTATTTTTTTAATACATATAGGGAGATAGTTTAAAAGAACTCTGATAGTTTCTTAATATATGGATTAATATTGTTATCATATGTAGTAATATTAACATATTAACATTTTCTGGCATCTTTTAACATAACACATTGAATAACAGCTGAGGGACTAGGTTGGCATCACTACAAAGAAACAATTATTCCTCTTTCAAAAAAGTATAATTACTCTTTGAAAATGCTTGCCAAGAATAAAAATGGGCATTTTCTAAATTCTTATTTTCTTTACTCAAAATGTGTGTAGTTTTAAAGTTGAGACTATATATACATATAGAATATGGAGGCACAATCACTGTTTGGTTCACAAAGTTTCTTTTTCTCTCCCTCTTCCTATATGTATAAACACATATACACATATGTATACACACATGCATATATACATAGTTGAATTAAATCCTAAGATTAAACCTATACAGTCAGCATTTGGGAAGGAAGAAAAGGGAAGAGAGGAGGGGAAAGGGAGAAGTATTATATATGATGCCTTACTACACTATTAAAAAAAGAAATTAAGAAATTCAGGATTATTCTCTGTCCCCAAGGAGATCAGTCTTAGAACAAGGATCATCAGAAATAAATAAAATAATTATGAGACAAGATTGAACATAACAAGGGCAAAGACAGATACAAAGAACTATAAAAATTTGTGGAGTGAGTAAATCAGGAAAGGCTCTATGGAAAAGGTAATTCTTAAGTTGAGTCTTGAAGAAAGAGGATTATAAAAAGTAATTGATTTTTAAAAGTAGATGAATGGGGGCAGCTAGATGGCATAGTGGATAGATCATCGGTCCTGGAGTCAGGAGTACCTGAGTTCAAATCCGGCCTCACACACTTAACACTTACTAGCTGTGTGACCCTGGGCAAGTCACTTAACCCCGATTGCCTCACTTTAAAAAAAAAAAAGTAGATGAATGGACGAAGCACTGTCCAACTGTGAAGTATGGCTTGTACAAGTGCAAGGAATTAAACAGTCTGCAACAACATTAGCGAACAGCTAATTGTTCAGTTTGGTTGAAACATAGAATGGATGAAGGGAAACAATATGAGATTAGTCTGGGCAAATAGTTAAGAGCCAGACTGCAGAATGTCTTAAATGTGAAACTGAGCTGTTTATATTTTATCCTATGGGCCCTAAAGGTTATTGAGCGGCAAAGTGATGGATCTGTGAAGTGGAAAGGTTAATTCAGTAGCTATGGGAAGAGAATTAGACAAGTTATTATAATTGTCTGGCAAGAGGTACTGATGTACTGAGACGGAGATGGTGGTTGTATAAGTAGACAAGATGAGAGAACTTTGAGAAATACAGACATCATGGATGAAGAATCTGGGAGATTGAACAACTGATAGAAAGGCATGTGATAAGAGAGAGGGAACAATCAGGGATGTTTCTGAGGATCTGAACCAGGCACTATCTGGATGCTAGTGCCATCAACGAAAATAGCAAAGCTGTGAGAAGGTGTGGTCATAGGGGATGGGAAGGCAGGGGAAGACAGTGAATTCACTTTTGGAAAAATGAGTTTGAGGTGTTTGTATAGCATCCATCAGGAAATTGGAGTTCAGGAAAGAGATTTTGGCTTGAGATGTAGAATTGCAGAATTAAGAACTGATACCATGAGACTGGAGGGGAGGGAGTATATAAAAAGGGGCAAACAGAGAATGGTGAGGCCACTCACACTTAAGATAACAAGAAGAAGATGAACCACTGAAGGAACCAAGAAGGCAGAGAAGCAAGACAGAGTGGCTCCATGAAACACCAGTGAAAAATAAAGTACAAGGTAGAGGTGGGTGTGCATTTGTTCTGGGAGAAGGGAGTCCCTAGCACCAACTACTACAGAAAGTCCAAACAGAATGAAGACAGAGAAAAGTCCATTGGCCTTAATAATTGGTGACCTCAGAGAAAACAGTTTCAATACAGAAACCAGATTGCATGGAGTAAAGGAATAGATGAGGATTGGGGAAGCGCCCACAGTTAAGTATAACATATTCTTTGGAGGAGAAGGGGAGCATAGAAATGAGGCCATGATATACTCTTTCACTTTCTCTCTCATTTTCCCCCTCCCCAGAGCAGCTGTTTTAAATCTCTTTAAGCCCCACCCCTACTCCTACCCATCTTGCAGCACATGACATGGCTTCCCACTCTACTGAGAAAATTAAGGCTTATCTATAGAGAGATTTCTCATCAAACCTCCCCCATACTTCAAAACCACTTCATGTCTTCACCAGTCATGTCCTCCTTTTTTCCATCTTCAGAGTATCTCTCAATGCTGGTGCCAAGCATCCCTGGAGGTTTTCCCTCTCCCACTTTATCTTGAGTTTGTTTATCTGTGTGTGTTATCTCCCAGTAGAACAGAGACTTCTTGAGGACAGGGTTATTTAGTTCTGTTGTATATCCAGTGCTTAGCACAGAGTCTTCCATATAGTAGGTTTCTAATAAATACTGAATGGAAAGAGATGAGTTTAAAGGCTCTTGTGGAGGATTTTACCCTTGGCAAGGAGAAGGGTAACTTGCCAAGACAGGGGGGTAAGAGAAATGGAAGAATTTAAACAAAGATGTTTTGAGGTGAGAAGCAGAGTTCTTTCTAGATAGCTCTCAATTTTATCAAGACAATGAAAATACAAGGTCAACTACTGAGAAATGGGTAGGAGAGGGGGTGGGGTTTGAAGATGAAGGAGAAGCTTTGCAATAAGCACTGGAATAAGAGAGGTAGAATAAAAAATAAGTGGAGGGCAGCTAGGTGGCACAGTGGATAAGCACCGGCCCTGGAGTCAGGAGTACCTGAGTTCAAATCTGGCCTCAGATACTTAACACTTACTAGCTGTGTGACCCTGGGCAAGTCACTTAACCCCAATTGCCTGACCTAAAAAAAAAAAAGTGGATAAGAGGATTGCTACACTGCAGATAGGATATGGCAAGGATATAGTTCAACTTAGACACAATAAACATCTAGTGGACCTAGTTAACATAGTGTAAGCTTTGCTCTAGCAGAGCAGAAAAGGTGATAATGAGTGGAGCAGGCTGGAATTTAACAAAACAAGAGCAAAGAAAAAATAGGGGTTGGGACAAGAGATTTGAGGTAGAGAATAGTCTCTGTTGAATGGCGATAGGTTCCAGATTTCCCCAGAGAGAAGACAATTAAGCAAAAATATAACTGATTAACTCTGAAGAATGAGGAAAAATCCAGGAGTTGAAGGATGTTAGAACAGATTCAAACAGTGAGGTAGCTGGAAAAAAGGGAATATTTGGATTAATATGTGAAGTAATAAAAGAAGGAACCTTTTTTCCAATTCTAATAAATATTCAATATGAACATGTAAGTTAATTTCTAAAGATAATCAGTTAAGTAGTGATGTAAGGTTGTTTCTAGAGATAATCGTTTAGAAAGTCCATGGGTGAAGAAAGATTTAATTAAGGTTTATGAATGGTTTCAACTTACCTTCACATAAGGCTATGCATTTCAAGTTACGGCTTTGCAAGAACTGGGATTGTTGTCCTTTTTTCTGTGACTACAGAATAATAATAATAATAAAGGTGTGACATTACAATAAAATTTAGGAAATCATAAGCTATAAGCAGCAAAGTATATCAGTGTCCTTACATCAGCCATTAACAAAAATTTGCTACAAATATGCCCATATTGCCACTTAGTCATCTTACAATACAATTCTAATATTATGAATGTGAATTATTTAGTCTTATTTCACTGAAAATCAGGTTCTTTTTATAACAAGTTATACAACAATATAAAGGAATGAAAGTGTCGCTGAAAATAATAATTTATCACTTGTATTGCTTTATGAAGTTGATGAAGAGGCTTACAAATATATTCTTATTTGATCCTCACAACAACTCTGGGAGAGGGATGTTATTATTGCTATTTTACAGATGAAGAAACTGAGGCCCAGAAAGGTTGAAAAACATGCCCAGAGTCACATAGGTAGGAAAGGTCTAAGGTACTATTTGGATTTAGGTCTTCCTGATTCCAGGTGAAGCATTCTATCTGCTAAACTATCTAGCTATCCCCAGGTATAAGAAAATAATTTCCTCCTCAAAAAAATAGGAAGAAAAGATGTTGATCTGAGAAGGGGCTGGACCTACCCTAAATTCCATCCTTTAAAATGTGTAAGTACATATTTGAATCAAATACTAAGGCATATATTCTAAAACCATGATTTAGGAGAGAGAGAAAGAGGGGAAGAGAAAATATGGGGCTACATCTGAACTCAGGTCTTCCTGACTACAGGAACCAGTGCTCTGTCCACTGTACTTCCTCCAATTTAGAGGGAGGACCCTGGTGATTCTTCATTTTGTGGGTTAATAATTTTGTCAAATCTAGTCATATCAACACATATCTTCTGGCTTTTTAAAATATAACATGCATTAAGTAACAACAGTCCAAGGAAGAGTTTGGCATTTGTACAAAAGAGGAAGCCATTCTTCCCTAAGAAAAATATAATTACTCATTGAAAATACTTGCCAGGAATAAAAATGGGCACTTTCTGAATTCTCATTTTCTTTCCTCGAAATGTGTGATGCAAACAGTGTTACAGGAAAATCTGAGGAGTGGATAATATAAGGAAAACTGATGGGGCTTGAGGATAGAAAAACTGGGTTCAAGTCTGAGATATACCACCAGCTCTTTTGGAACACAAGCAAACTTTTCAGCCTCTTTGAAGCTTAATTTCCTTTTCTGTAAAATGGAAAGTCTTTTACTACCTACCACATTGGGCAATGATCCAATGAGATTATTTGCCTATCACCTATGGATATATCTCTATATGCATGTGTCTATACACATATATGCATGCATGTCTGTACATAGTGATATGTATCTATAGATATAGCTACAGATATAATGGATATAGATATACACGCATACATATATAACCACATAATGAAATACACATATTCATGTATGTAAACACATACAGTCCAATGTAAACTATCAGGTGTGTATACATATTTGCCAATATCATTTGTAAATCATGCAATTCTTTACAAACACTAAAATCAAGAAGAATTAAAAAGAACTAATATTAATAATTTCATTTTTACAAGTAAAAATTACAAAGGTACATGGAGTGCAAGAGGCAATAAGATCAAGAGTCTTAATGGCACCAAGACTTTTGCTTATAAAAATGTTTAATTCTTTAATTCTTCCCCCTGTGAAATGGCACTATTCATCAAAAGGACTTATTTTTCAGTTGTGAATATTTGCTGGAGAAAGCATTTAAGTTTCCCTGCTCTTGTATGATCTTTGTTCTTTAATTCTGCTGACCGCTCAAAATAATCATTTTGTTGGCTTAAAAGGATGAACATTAGCTTCCTCTTAGCTAACAAATCCATGGGTCACCAGCCAAAAAGAGTTACATGATTAATTACATTACCTGTAATGTATTACTGCCTTTACTGCTGGAGGCCGGCTCATCCTTGGCTGACACCTTCTGTTTCTTGTTCATCCCTAAAAACACCCAAACAAAACAAAACAGAAAGAAAGAATACCAGGCCATCACTTTAGGGACTACCTGGATGAAGCAAACTCAACATATGAGTGACTCTTTCTGTCTAGTGCCATGGAGAGATATGATGTTAACATTAGCTCAGAGCTAGATGCTTCAAGTGATTTGGGAGTAATAGTGGTAGTTCAGGCCAAAAAGGAGACCTTTGGCTATTTTATTTAGTACTAGGAGTGTGGTAGCTTTAGGCTCATGCAGAGCTAAATGATAGGATACACATGCAAACACATATGTTCCTATCATTAAAAAAACATATTAAATTAGCAGAGATCAGACCCCAAGAGTCAAGAAGATCTGAGTTCAAATCACATTTCTGATGAGAGAGAGAAAGGAAGGGTGAGACAGAGGGAAACAGAGACAGAGAGAAGAGACAAACACACACACACACACACACACACACACACACACACACACAAACACACACGGAGAGAGACACAGAGGGAGAGAGAGTGACCCTGAGCAAGTTATATAATTTCTTAGGGGACAAATAACTCTAGAAAACTCTTAAGTTGCAAAGCCAGCACCGATCAGAAGTGGTCCAGGTCATTTCTTTGGAGATCATTATACAAATAAAATCACATACATAATCCATGAATAAATAAGTAGAATATTTTCAAAAAGGTATCATAAAATAAAATTGGAATAACAAAAAAAACCTCTTAAAACTTAGGTAACCTTAAAAGGAACCTGATCTAGTTAGATATCAATTTTTCTTTACCCCACATATGAGATAAGACCTTCCTAGGCATCATGTTGATTACCCTTAATTTAGAGTATTTATAGTTAGTACAGTAAGTGAGAATATAGGACTTGGTGTCAGGAAGACTTAAGTTCAAATCCTGTCCCAGACACATTAGAATATGTGACAACCTCTGTCCGCCTCAATTTCCAGAGCTATAAAAAAGGGGATACAATAGCACCAATCCCTCCCAAAATTGTTTTTAAGATCAAATGAAAGAACATATATAGCAAGATATAAGAATAATGATGATATTATTCTTATTTTCCCTTAATACTGTAAAGAGAAGGAAAATAGATTTCAGTAAAAGAAAAAAAAGTTTTATTTCTCATCATCTAGTTAATGGTTCCTTTACCCTTGAGAGAAATCATTATTTCTCTCTTACATTAATAACCAATTACTATTGGAGAGACCCAGGATTTTTTCCCTTCCTATTTCCTCATGCTCTATTAGGTCAAATTAAGCCCCTATGAAAAGAGCTGATAATGAGATTGGTTTAACATTCTCCTCAATCTTGTTCAGACCCCACCTAACTGAGGAAGCCCATTATGCTTTGCTCCAGAGTAGATCCTTTGTCTAGATTGTCTGGGGCTGGAAATGGTCTAAAAGTAAGAGTAACAGAATCAAAGTCACTTACCCAAGCCCCTCATTAGAATAAGTGCACCTTTCATTATAATATTCATTGTTCTCATTGTTAACCAATCAGATTTGATTGCTGTCTATATGAAACACCTACCCTCCCAAGGACATATAAGTATCAATCACATCATGAGAGTCAGACAAATGACCATCCTTTTATTAATTATTTGCTAGCCATAATTAATGAAATGATTTATTACCCAGAAACTATGCCTTGTAAACTTTTTATACATCACACCCTTCTATCTATCTCAGTCTTTTTGCATTTGGTTTTGCATGAATAGTAGGATAAAAATTTTGGCTTACTCCTCTATATCTCCCCAAATGCTACATGAGGTCTAGGTCACTGGTAGTTCATATCACTCATCACTTCAGAATGGCACATGCCTGTGCCTAAGTTAAACTGACCTTAGTTCAAAAGGGAATCAACTGGACTTCCAATTCATGAATTACCAAGTTTATTTTGTTTTGTAAATTTTTTTGATTTTATTGATGTACAGAAGTCTCAGTAAAGAAACATACTTGGGCAGTAAATATGAGGAACTTCTCTACAATTTGTCTTATGTTACTAGGAGGTTAAGTGACTTGCACAAGATGACATGGTCATTATGTGTTTGATTTGGGACCTGAACCCAACTTTTCCTGAGTTAAAAAGACAGCTATGTGATGCTAGCTCTCATTACCACTTTACCACCACATTATTATGATTTTCCTTTGTTTTCTGACATTTATAGTAACATTTAACACGATACAATAATCATGTTTCAATGCTGAGAAAAAGGGATAGCAATGAAAATCAAAACAGGAACAAGAGAAACCAAAGACAGAGAGTGAAATTAAATTTCAGAGTGATTTGTAGTGTTACCTGAGTAACCAAATGATATGCTTGACAATGGGCTAAGATATATTCCACTCCCATACATTGCACCATGGAGCTAAAAGGAAGGGAGAGAGAAGCTTGTCACTACTTTTATATGTTTCAAATGAAGAGCAGAAACAGTCTCTCATCAGAACACTGCTTATAAAATAACAGAGCTTTTACTGAACATCTTGGATGAAGTATAATTTGATTTGAAAAGAAGATTAATATCATCCTTGCATCAAGAATTTTGATTTAGACAATTTGTCTGCATCAGTAAGTAGCCAATTCACAGTCCTTGGCACAGTCCTCTCCATACAATGGAAGTAGGAGTAATTGTTTATTACAGAACACACTAGCTGGCCTTTAATTTAGTAACTCTCATACTTTGTGAACAAACAAAATGCACAATCATCCAAAAGCACGAAATATTCACATGTATACTTTGATGGAAACTTACACATTGGATTACCACATCTATTGTAATGAATTTCAATAAGCAACGCACACTGAATGTGAATAGATTTTCTTGTATCCCCAATCAGTCTCACCTTAGTCAATTTTGCAAGTAAGCTTAGAAAAAAACACTTCATTCTCTGAAACTGACCAAATAGACTCTAACCTTTTAGATATAAAATATCAATGTATACAGTCAATGATGGATCAGAATCAATGAACTATATATAACCTAGCCACTTGAATATAAGAAGTTGACTCCCTATTCCTTCCCTCTTTCTCTATTTTTTGGCTACTGCCTTATTTTACCATGTAGGTAAGATGTAAATAAACAATAAGTATTGCACAGAATTTTTTTAAACCCTGAAGTTTCTATGTAACTTTGAATTTGTAACCCGGGAACCTAGCATAGTGATTGACCTACATTATGTGTCTACTTAATGCTTGGTGACTGGTTGATTTCTTTCAACAGTTCTCTCCCCTACACCCCCACACCCTCACACCCCTGCACCTCCCCCCACACACACATACCACCTTCTTATACAATATGGTCATAGACAAGTCAGAAAGATTTCTGGCCATCTTTTTTTTCTGAATTGACCTCAACTACTTTTAGATGAAAGTCAGTCAGCTATTGTTTGGGGCAAACTGCCTCAGTTTACCCAAATAACTCGAGGAGACCACCAAGTCAAGCAGAGACAGATTTATTACATTCCTGCAGGAATGGGCAAACTCAATGCCTGAGTCGCAATAGCTAATACATGCCTTGACCTTTTATAGGAATGTTGGTCAGAGGGGAAGTCCCCACGCACACTAGGGCGAGCTCACAATCTAACATCCAATCCTGTCTCATCCAGGGTGCGTGTTTAGCTCGTGATCAATGTATGGAGACATGCATACGTGTTCCAGGAACAAGGGGGAAAAGAGGAGGGGGAACAAGGTCAAACCAAAGGAAGAGGGAACGGGGGAGTGACAGTCAGATGTTTCAGATCTCACAGTTCCCACTGAATCCCCTCTCCCGGCCTCTATCTCTAAAGATATTCAACTTGAATAAAAGGAAGAGTCACTTAGGTGTTTCAGCATTGTTTTGTAGTCGTGTTAATTGTAGAAGGATGTCAGGGTTAAAATTTATCTTCAGCTATGCTGGGAAATCAAAGAAATAGAATAAAGAATAAAAGAATAATCCATTGTTGGGACCCTAGGGTCAAAGGGATTCTGCTCTGAGAAAAAGAGACATGTCACTTAACATCTGGTCTCAACTTAATTGCTGCATCCTGTGCTTGAGCCCCGTCCTTTCTTCTTGAGTGCCGAGTATTGAATTGGTGGGCAAACTCCCCAACCCACTCAACAGGGACTGGGGTTCTGACACATGATGGATTCCAGATAAAACTAAGATGTAGCTGACAAGTGGGGAGACTGAGCAGAAGTAAAAATACTGTTAATTGGCAATAAAACTTAAAGGAGACAGTGAGAATTTGACAAGCAATAAACTTTTAAACTAACTATACTGGGGCGGGACCTTCCAGACCCCATCCTCAGAATTTAATCTGATTCAAATCCATAATTATCTCATACACTATGTAGCAGTTAAATGTCACTGTAAGTGAAGTATGGAAGTGGAGATCAGGATCAGGTGAGGACACCTGCTCCCAACACTCTGCCAACATCCCTGAGAGTAATTCAAAAGCTCAGGGGGAAAAAGTAATTAATAGGCTCTCTAGTGTTCTTTCCTCTTTTCAATGACATATAAAAATCAAACAAAAATACTCTCTGACTACGAAGAAATCATATGTGATTGCACTGTCTATTGTATTGGGTTCAGTATATAGTTTCCCTGCTTCTATTGGATTTTTTAAAAACTTTTCCATCTAGGGCCCTCTTCTCTCGTTCAATTAACAGAAGAGGCATTCCAGCAAACAGTGGTGAGATAGATGCGACCAGTGAAACAAGGGAAAGCTATATACTTGCTTTCTGTTCTTTTTTTGTTTGTTTTTTTGGTTTTTTGCAGGGCAATGGGGGTTAAGTGATTTGCCCAGTGTCATATAGGTAGTAAGTGTCAAGTGTCTGATGCCGGATTTGAACTCAGGTACTCTTGAATCCAGGGCCCGTGCTTTATCCACTGCGCCACCTAGCTGCCCCTTTCTGTTCTTTTCTAAAAAATGCTACTGATACCTACAAGGTTACATAGCAAAAGTCACCCCCTAACTTAGATGTTTAGTAGGTATTCACACTGCAGGACCATATAAAACTGCAATAGATGATGCAGGGGGAAAAATGCCTACACCTTTTTAATATCGCCTATCATAAATTAAAAAAAAATCTACCTGCAGCCGTGTATTTGAAGCAACGACTAAGCCATTCCTCAGGATGGAGTGCCAGTTTTCAATGTGAGAGCCACTAAAAATGGAGGGGAAAAAGTGAAAGACATGGTGTTAGAAGTCACACTCCCCCAAGATTTGGAGTTTACAACTCAATCATTTACTTTCTAGCAACTTGGAATTGCCAACCAGCTCTGGGGAAACAAATATTTCCTCTTTCTGTACTCATTAAACACTCTTGAATAGGAGACCAACATTACATGCAGTATTAAGCCATACTCACTGAAATGCAAAGGTACTTCCAAAGAGTTTTTTAGCAGCTCTAAAATTGGATTCTTTGGCTGGTGGACTGCTGAGAAGGAGGAATTGATGGGGAGTGTGCATGAACTTCAATTGCTGTTAAATAAAATATGACAAATGGAAAAGTGTCAAGCTGAACATATTTCTAAGGTTGAAGGCTCTCTCAGATTTCACTGGTTCCAATAGAACCCCATTACCCAGGATCTACCTCAAGTCATTTGAAGCAAAACTGATTAACAGGCTGATTCAGATACCTGAAAATGCTATGCCAGGCAAATTACATTGGATTCTTGATAGGAATGATAAAATATAGTTTTATGAATCTGTAAGAGCACTAGGAAAGAAGCAAATGTGCCAATAATTCCAAATAATTTATATGTAACTTTGAAATACATTATTAAGTTTTGCCCGAACACTGGGCATTCCTAATTAAGTTTTTTTCTTTAGTTTACAAGGTTGAATTCCCTGAGGAGAACCCACCAACCATTCCAGTAGATAAATGGGTTGAGAACATGCTGGAAATCCTGTTCAAAATTTTTAAATGGCCACAATGGATGATCCATGAAATGCATAATTCACAAATTGACCATATTCATTAAAATTTGCCCTCTGGTTATAATAGGCCTTCTTGGTTCCAATTTTCTCTTTGCTAGAACTGCACCTATTTAAAGAAACCATCAAATATTCTATGAAAAGGGTTGCTAACCAAATAACAAGACAATCATGTAGGTAGGTAAGCAGATAAGTGGACAGAGAGAGAGAGAAAGAGAGAGAGACAGACAGACAGACAAGGATAAGAGAGACAAAGGGAGAGAGAAGAGAGTAGTCAGAGGCTATTTCCCTCTCACCTCCCGGTTCACATGGTGAAAACAAAAGAAAATTTCCCCCACTTTACATAGTGAGAAAGAGCACACTTGGGAATTTCCCTTAGACATTCAAATCTTTGGTTCTAACATGCTGTTAATCCAGGCAGAAGAAAGATATTTGGGTGAATGTGAAACAAAAAAAAAAAAATAGAAAACAAATGTTTCTTCTCTATTTCTACTCTCAGTGACATTCTTTTCAATAATGTTGGAATCCTCAAATAATGTGATATTGATTGACTATATCTGTTTATGTTATCAAGATAAATGCCCTATCTTTGCATTTAACATTTTGGAATTTTGGTACAATAAACAAAAAACAACTTAGAAAGCTGAGAAATATGACAGTCCTTCAGTTATCTGAATCTTAGGAACCTTATGAAGTTGTCTGAGAGTCACAGAATAAGTCCTATGATATTACAAGTATCCCTCTAACATATATATATATATATATATATATATATATATATATATATATATATATAAACTGGCATAAGAATGGGTGGAAAAAGAATGGACTTACCCGGTTAACTGGCAGTTTCACAATATGCGACCTATTACTTGAAATAACCCTGAAATTAAAATGATTCATCAGCACAAAATATGCAAAATATGCAAGAAATGCTTTTATTCTTAGGAATCAAGTGATTAAGGTCTATGTTTGCTGTGCCAAAGATTTTGCAATCATTTTATTTAATTATATAATAATTTCCTTTGTTTCCTGAAATGAATCTATGAGACTTCAACTTTTAAGTTAGCATTGAAGACTGGCAAAAGAAATGTAAAAATCAGAGCTCAAAAAATATTTTAGTAATCATCTTAGTGAAATGAACACTTCGAGGGTATTTTTTGCACAATTATCATCAACATAAAATGATAAGATAGTTAACAATTATTTCTACATTTCCCACTTTCTCAAGGAAGACAGTTTTAAATTAAGTGTCTCATGCTAGAATCAAAGGATCATATATACTGTCAGTTACAGAAAAGGCTAACTACTTACACAAATACTTTGTAAACAAAATGATTACAATCAACAATGGACTCAATTATAAAATGAAAGTACTTTTGAAAAACAGGTGAAAGTATTTTTGAAAATGTGCAAAATATAGATAACTATTATCATTAAGGAGTAAAAAACTCAGGAAAAGAAAATGGTCAGTATCTCTTCTGCTTGAAAGGTGAATAAGGCACTAAATGTCATAGTCAAGTGGAAGAAGATAAATGGATATCAAATATCTGTGAGACAAGGAGAGAGAAGGATGTACTTTTGCTTTTCAACATACTTTGTTATGACATGGAATCGGCATGGTATAGTAGATGATATGTTTATGTGTTTGTGTGTGTGTGTGTGTGTGTGTGTGCGCGTGTGTGTGTGTGTGTGTGTGTGTGTGTGTTTAAATAAAAACTTAGATTGAGGAAGACATGGATTTAGATTCCACCTCTAATTTTTATTAGCTGTTTGGACCAATGCAAATTATTCAACATTCCTCAGCCTCCACAAACTCCCTAAGACTTATCTACTTACAGATAGATTGTTATCTGATTAGGTAGACAGAATCCCAAGAACAAGAATTCTTCATGCTGATAACAACACTGATATTTGTATATTATATAAGCATATACTAAAGAATGTTTCAATGATGAAAAATGTACACATTGAGATATACATACACACATATTTATCCACACATATATACATATACACAAACATGTATAGTGTATATATTCATACAAAGTTTTAGCTTATTGATAGACGTAAGTTATACAAAAATAATTGTTCACACATGTATATCACTATAAGGTAGATAATTTCATTTGCATACAAACTCTAGGAGGCAGGTATTAAAACAATTATCACTAATTTGTGGATGAGGAAATTGAAGTTCAGACAGCTTAAGGGATTTGACCCTGTTCACACAGGCAGTAAATGTTAGGGGTGGGATTTGAACTGAGGTCTAATTTTAAATGGTAGATTTCTCAAACCTATCTTTTGTCAAGATCATTCTCCTTTTCAATTCATTCCATATTTAACAAACCTTGATTAAACTTATTTCAACTGAGCAGAATCTCTGTATAATAAGATTTATCCCCCCAGTGAAAAGGCAGAACTAGAATTGTTCTATATAGGCCATCACATAGAGTTTAACATAGAGAAGAACTTAAAATTTCTTTTTTAAATATAGAAAATTCCACTCTGTATCTTGTGGCTATTGCTTTTGTGACTATGTTTTAGAATAATATCTCAAGGTCTCTACTAGAGAGTAACTCAGAGGGGAAACAATTTTCAAACACAAGTGAACAATAAGTACTGGGATACAATTTCCTAACCATTCTATGTTGTTGAATGATTAGCTTGTCTCAGCTAATCCTGTGCTCCATTTTTGGGAAAATGAGGAAAGTGATGATAAATACAAAAAAATATTAGGGCCTGCAAGAAAAAAAAAAAGTGGGACTTGTGTTCTGGGCTCAGGAGACATTAAGACATTAAGCTCAGTCTCTTAACACCTAGAAATTACCACAATGTCCAAGGATTCATTTTGCAGACCTTCCAAGAGTGTGTGCGTGCATGTGTGTGTGCGTGCATGTGTGTGTGTGTGTGTGTGTGAGACAGAGAGAGGGAGAGTGAGGGAGCGAGAGAGAGAGAGAGAGAGAGAGAGAGAGAGAGAGAGAGAGAGATCATGAAGTACACAAAAACATTTTAAACATAAAAGAATGATGTAATAACTAAGGTCACAAAAGGTATTAATGAATTTTAGGAAGATTTTCAAACTGAAAAATATTGAAACAACTGACTTTCCAGCTTAATCCTCATTTAACCAGAGAATTAAATTAACCAGAACAACTCATTACCTGTGCAATCCTGTTAATCAAGGTTTTTACTATGGACAAACAGCAGTTAAATGAACTGCATATCTTTGCAATGCAAGACAGTGTATTCTTTCCCCAGTGATGTAGAACTTTTAATTAAAATGAGAGTCATTAAAGGCTTATATAATCTTCAGGGCTCATAAGCTTCTAGGAGAATCTTAGCATTGCAGGTTTAAAAAAACAACAGACATGCATTGTGGTTTTTTTTTTCCTCCTTTAAAAACAGGCAGAATAAGGACACATTCTACATCTTTATTTTTTAAAAAACTGAAGTTTTTATACCATTGCAATAAAGGATGAGCAAGGGGGTCCTGTTTATCCATCTGTTTCTTGATTTCCAAATATGGTGCCTATAAAAGATAATAATAATTCTTCTTTATTTCTTTTAAGCAATCTATTTTTTTAAAGTATCTAATACACATCTAACAAAAGAAATGCAGGCTTATTAGTATGCCTAATTCCCAGAATTCTTGACATTTAGCCTTGAAAATTTACAGTCTTGTCTTGTTAACAACTTAAACTTGCTCTAGAAATTTCCTCCCAAGGTTAAATGATACCTATAAAATTAGAATGAAAGAGAACATTTTATACCTCCAACCAACATTAATATCTGAGGGTATTTGCTTGAGTGTAGGGCTTTCCATAAAGAAAATGAACAAAAATTTCACTAAAATGAACTCTTCCTTTCCCTTCCCCCCCTCCCCTGCAACATCAACACTTTGTCATTTTCTTTCAAATAATACCAATAAAGTCCAAAACAAGTTACTATATTTAAGGAAAAACATTCAAAGAATTTAACTTAAGTGGAAATCGCCTTCTGACAACTCAGGAGAACGGAATGATATATTTAGCAATACTGATAGATTGTAATACACTATCTCAAAAAATTCTACTTCTATAAAGAACTGGAAAAAAGAAACTACTATTTTCATCTTCAAGTT
This sequence comes from Dromiciops gliroides, assembly GCF_019393635.1. NCBI lineage: Eukaryota > Metazoa > Chordata > Mammalia > Microbiotheria > Microbiotheriidae > Dromiciops > Dromiciops gliroides. The sequence goes on from NC_057861.1 coordinate 406,283,299, forward strand.
GAAGAGATAGTGACATAAAGAGATTAAGTAACTTGCCCAAGGTCACAGAACAGGTAGATCGGTCACTGAGGGAGGCAGTTATACAATTCTAGTCTTTAGATTCTTAGTTGAGTGCTCATCAGTCGATGTTGCCTCCCATTTAAAATAGCTTATATGTGACCCAGAAAAGAACCAGCCATTTTTGGCAAAGGTCTGATGCCAGAGTCAAACTTTGCAGCTATTTATAAAACCAGGAATGCCTGGGGTTTAGGATATAATATAAATATACAGCTATAGCAAAGTCATTTTCATACTAAAAATCATTTACTGAGAGCTTAACCTTGTGCAATGCACTACTAGAAGCCACAGGGAAGAGGGGCATGGTAAATTAAAAGACAATAATGCTGTCCCTGATCTCAAGCTTTTTAATGGTCACAAAACCAGTATGTTTTCCACGTAGCATAATCTTACCATAACTGTGTTATTTCCTTTTCTTAAAAGATAGTGACAATGGCATATCTAACCCAGTAACATCTCACAGTAATTCCAGTTTCCTGATGAAAAGCAACCATCATCCTTGTGGACCTACTTCCCTTTAGGAACATCTTAGGGGATATGGTCCAAATGCAAATAAATTTTAAACGTGCTAACCAATATACCAGAATTGTAAAACTAAACAATGACAGTAAAAACAAGAAAATAACATGCTTACATACCTGTGTCATTTCTCTAATAGATGTAATACTATCCAAAGCTTTCATTACTCGGTCATAGTTCTTCTTCTGTTTAAATGAAAATACACACATGATATTAATTTATAAACCTGTGAAGGTCAGCATATCTTCATTTAGAATCTCCCCTCAGGGGCAGCTAGGTGGTGCAGTGGATAGAGCACAGGCCCTGGAGTCAGGAGTACCTGCATTCAAATCCGGGCTCAGACGCTTAACACTTACTAGCTGTGTGACCCTGGGCAAGTCACTTAACCCCAATTGCCTCACTTTAAAAAAAAAAAAAAGAATCTCCCCTCTACATACAAAGTAACTGGGGATAAATCAGAAGCTAATGGTTTTTCAACAATATTGTCAGAACAAACTTAATTGATTATAAACTCTGATCAACATAATAACAAACTTTGATTCCTGAATACTGATGACAAAGAATGTCGCTCATCTTGAAAGAGAAATGATGGACTTAATAAATCAGACTGAAACATAGATTTTTCTAGACATGACCAATATGCAAAACTTGTTTTGTTTGCTTATGTATGTTACAAGTGTTTTTCTTTTCTTTTTTTCTTTCTTTCCTTCTTTTTGTTTTCACTAGAGAAGCGGGGTGTTTGGGCGAGAAAATAAATACTTATTAATTGAAAAAAATTTTTTTAAGTTAATGGGTTTTTTTTGTTTGTTTTTGTTTTTTTGCAGGGCAATGAGGGTTAAGTGACTTGCCCAGGGTCACACAGCTAGTTAAGTGTCAAGTGTCTGAGGCTAGATTTGAACTCAGGTCCTCCTGAATCCAAGGCCAGTGCTTTATCCACTGCGCCACTTAGCTGCCCAAGTTAATGTTTTAATATGCTCCAATTTCTCTTTTACTTCTGATAAGGAAGAAACCCTTCTCCTTGGCAAGGTGAAATGCCCTGATACCATCCTTCATCTTGTTGAGCAGATTGCCCCCTCAATCATCCCCCTCGTGTTTATTCAGTCCTCCCTATCTATTTCTTTTTTTCTGCAGCCTTCAAACATTTTCACATATCTGATTCTTAGAATATCTTAACTATGCTATTCCATCTGACATCTCTGTTCCCTTTCTCTGTCAGACTCCTAGAAAAATATGTCAATATTCATTGCCTCTTCTTCTTTCCCCTCACTCACTTCTTTGCTAGCTTCCAATTTCACTCAAAATAAATTGTTCTATCTAAAAGTTAAAAATGATATCTTAATTATCAAATCTAGTGAGTATTTTTTCCAGCTCAGTCCTCATTCTTTACCCACTGTTGAACATCCCTTTCTCCTAGATACTTGCTCTTACTCTGGGTTTTTGTGACACTATTGTTTTCTGATTTTCTTCCTATAGCTTCCCACTGGTTCTCAGTGTCCTCTGATGTTTCATTATCCATTTCATTCCCTTTAGCCAAGGTTTTGTCCCGAGTCCTATTTCCTTCTTTGTCTCAAGTCATTCAATTGATGACTTCAACAACTCCAAGACATTTAATTATTATCTCGAAGCATATGGCTCTATCTATCTAGTCCATCTCTCTTTTCAGCTGCCATATCATATGCTCAACTTTCTATTAATTATTTTAAACTGGATGTCCTTTAGATATATCAGATTCAGAATGTCTAAAATAGAACTCATCTTTTCCCACAAGTGAACACCTCTATAGAATGTCTCTTTTTCTATCAAGGGTATGATCATTCTTCCAGTTTCTGGGGAATATAATCTCAGTGGTATCCTTGTTTCCTTAATTTATCCTCATGTCCACATATGCAGTCAGTTGCCAGAATCTTGGCATTTCTTACTCCATAAAATCTCTTGCATTCCCGCCCCTCTCCCCCACCCCCCACCTCACTGTATATATTGACATCACCTCAATTCACACCCTCATCACTTCTCACCAGGGCTAATGTAATAGCTTCTTAATAGGTCTCTCTGTCTTAAATCTCCCCCAACCCTTACAATCTATTTTTTTCACACATTTAGCAAATGATTTTCCTTAATTATAAATCTGACTACTTACTCAATTAACTGATCATTTTCTATTATCTCCAGGATCTAAATATAAAGTCCTCTGTTTGGCTTTTAAGGCCATTCACAACCTATCTTTCCAACTGTGTTCTACATGATTCCTGCTCCTGTATACTGCAATCCAACCAAACAAGCTTTCTCTCTGATTCTCACAAAGGGCATTGCATCTATTGTCTCTGTGCCTTAGCATTCTATATCATGCATTCTCGGAAGGCATTGCACTCTCTTCACCTCTATGTCAGACAACCACTCACTTTCTTCAAAACCCACCATAAGCACTATGATATTAAACCTTCTTATTTAACCTCCCTCCCAGTAAATTCTAGAGTCCACCCTCCATCCCATCCTTGTATTTAAGTTCCTTTTATTTGTTTTGTGTTGATTTGGCTTGATTCATTGTGAATATACCTGTACATATTATCTTCCCAAACAGACCCTGAGTTTCTTGAGAACAAAGATAGTTTCATTTTTGTATCTGTAATCCCTGCACATAGCATAGTCCCTGGCACAATTTCACTGCTTAAGAGAACAAAAAGTTCCCTGAAACTGCATGAAATTTGAATGAGCTAAAAGAAAATGATACTAAGCTACTACTACTATGAGATGTGAGAATACTCCTTTTAGTGATCCATGAAAAGTCATATTCCTTTGTCTATAGCCTTGGCTTTAACTGCTACTGTTTCACTTATTTGGAGGCTGTTACTACAGTACTGAGGGGAAAAAAAGAAAAACAACTACTCAAATTAAGTCCTGATGTTTGAATTTTTCCTACCATAATAACACTTTGCCATCTTGGGTACAATAAAGAGAACAGACTCCAAATATTGATATCTACCACAAAACATATAGTTTAAATCATAACTTTCAAATGAAATGTCTTAGAACAGGACTCTGACAATTATTTAAGGAAATTACATGTTCAATTGGTCATTTGGTTTCAAACATAATTAAAATACATGCAAGAGTGCCCATCACTGTAGTTGATTGTCAAGGGACATATGGTAAAGAGCTTCTAAATAAATATCTTCTTTCTCCAATTTCAGAATTAATATTAAGAGGAATTGAGGCATAGTTAGCTCTTCTGTAACATGATAAAAGAAGCCCTCAAGGAGCACATAGTTTGATGTACAAGTTTTCAACCCAGGCCCAGTATAGAGTTGTCCCAAGGAGCCCATTCCAATAGGCTAGTCAATTCACTACATATCTAAGATTCATTCTGTAGGAGGTCCTACACTAGGTGTAGCAGGGAAAACAAAAGAAAGCAAAGAATACCAGATATTACTTCCAGTCAAATGAAATATTTTAACAGATCAAGAAAATATGAATGAATGTGAGTCCTTGATATGCACTGACAGAAACAATGGAAAACTAATCATGCCACAATTTATTAAAGTACAAAAAGGATATGGCTTAATTTGAATAGGTCTGGATTTACAAAGTTCAAGAGTTTTTAGTGAGGTTTTGAAAGAAAGAAAGAAAATAAATAACCAAAAATGAATGGTATGTATGATGTCCTGCAAGTGGGAATAAACAGTTGAAAGTAAGTAAAAGTAACAAACTAGTGCTTTGGGAAGGAATTACAGGAAAAGGACAGAAGACTAGAGATTTAAGTAGAAGAATCTAAGAATCTAAAATACTGTTAGGCTTCTGTGTAGTAGAAAGAGTATTGAGTAAAAGAAGTGGAAACCTGGGTTCAGGGTTGTGCTAGAGCAATCTTGTATCAGCTGCTCACAAAAGCCAATTGATAAAATTTCATTATGATCATTTATAGCTCAGAAATTGTCTAACACTACAGATCAGGAGTCTGATTTACACTTTTGTTGATGGTCTATAATTGAGAAAGAGATGAAGAAAATTTTAACGACAAAAAGTGAACTTAAAAGCATGTTGTATACATTTCTGCCGCCTTGGGAGAGTTGTTTGTTAAATATTTGCCAGCACTCCTAGGTTCTCATTCCAGTTTTATTACTAAATAGTTGTGTAACCTTGCTCATACACTCCTCTCTACTTTCCCTCAACCCTAAAACTGGAATAACATTGGAATAACTGATCTCTAAGGCAACCAGGAGTTCACAGAACCCCCAGGTATCTTCTAGGAAGTTTCAAAAAGGGTCATTACTTACCCTAGGATTGAATGCCAGCATTTGTGGATCATTAGGATCTACTACAGACGGATATGGCTCAAAAATAACCACTTTCCTGGGGGATTCCAAGGCAGATCGACACATAGACACAAGCAGGTCTACCACCTAGAAGTGTAAATAGAAAACCAGTTATTTTTCTTGTTCCAGCATGCTTTCAACCAGCCATTCCTTTAGTGAATAGTTCAGGAAAATCTTGACTTTTTTCCCCATAGCCTCCTTTGTATCACTTCATTTTGAAGTTTCCTAGTTAGTACAATAAGAGCAAAAATTTCTGTAATGTCCACAGTTACTCCTATTGCAATTATCATTTGGATCTGAACAAGAAGGTTAGAGGTTGGGGTATTAATGCTAAATCTTGTGTTTGTAAAGCTTGTTTTAGTAATAATAATATAATATAAATAGTCCACATCTTGGGAGAAGCAAAAGCTCTGCCCAAATTAAAAATAAATTGCCATTCAGTTATTTTAAGTTATGTCCAACCCTGTGTGACCCCATTTAGGGTTTTCTTGGCAAAGACACTGTAGAGATTTGCCTTTTCCTTTTCCAGTTCATTTTACAAATGAGGAAACTGAGGGAAATAAAGTTGACGGACTTGCCATGGGGTCACAAAGCTTGTAAGTATCTGAGGCCACATTTGTATTCAGGAAAGATAAGTCTTTCTGACTCCAGGCTTGGCACTGTATCCACTGTGCCACACAGCTGAATAAAAATAAATAACAGGGGCAGCCAGGTGATGCAGTGGATGGAGCACCGGCCCTGGAATCAGGAGTACCTGAGATCAAATCTGGCCTCAGACACTTGACACTTACTAGCTGTATGACCCTGGGCAAGTCACTTAGCCCCAATTGCCTCACTAAAAAAATTTTAAAAATAAAAAATAAATAACAAATTTTTATTTTTATTCAAATCTCCTGATATTAATTGCCCAATAGCCTACAAAGATCAGTTACGTTGGTACAGAGCAATATATTTGAGGATAAAATTGAAAAACAAAAGGAACATCATTGACAAGGTGGCTTTTTTTTTGGGGGGGGGGGGCTTTGGTGAAAATTTCAGTAAAGCCCTTCTTGCAACTTCCAGAGAGCTCAGAACAGTTTCAGTTAGTATGGAAAGAGTGGTGGAGAGAAGTGAGGAAAATATCAAGCTCAGTGACTTAGTACTTGTGTGACCTTGGGCAAATCACTTAACCTCTCTGATACCAGTGTCCTCATCATGCTGCACTAGAACTTCCTTTTTCCTTTGATACATCCCAAGATCTTTTGTGCTACAAATCATTCCACTACCAAAAATATTTAATACAGATGGCAGACTACATGCAATGTTGCTAACAAGTTGAGATTTACATGGACCTACCTAAATGCCAAAAAAATAAAATAAAATAAAATGCTATAGAGCAAGTTTGACCTTAAAATAAAAAAAAAAATTTTTAAAAGGAAACTAAGACAGTCCTTTTTAAAGATTAAAAAAAAAATGTAGGGGCAGCTAGGTGGCGCAGTGGATAGAGCACCGGCCCTGGATTCTGGAATACCTGAGTTCAAATCCAGCCTCAGACATTTCACACTTACTAGCTGTGTGAGCCTGGGCAAGTCACTTAACCCCCATTGCCCCGCAAAAACAAACAAATAAATAAATAAATAATGTAGCTGTAGTGGAGATTGTTAGCCAACAATACTGTGAAATGGTGATATCTAATAAAAATCCGGTCTCTGGAAGTATGTGTCTATGTGTTTACATAACAGACCTAAGCTTTTTGAAATTTTAGCAGAACATTTAAATTTTAAAAGCTAGTTGAATTAATGAGCAAGGCAGTAGGCATGATATCTAAATATAACAAAAGCAAAAAGGCATTTTTAAAAAGTATAATAATTAAGATGGCTGCACTTAGGTCAGGTAGTGGGGTGTGGGGTTTTTTTGTTCTTTTTTGGTGAATTATGTCAGTATAGAAAAATATAATAAAGGTTAAATTTCAAAAGTAGACATGTAATTTTCAAAATCTTAGCTGTGGTTTTTCTCTTTGCCACCTGCACTCCTACCACTCCCAAATTGGGGGGGAGGGGGGGAAGCTTCATCACAATCCAAAATATTTTCAGTGTTCCTGATCTCATCATGAATGTGAAACTAACATCATAATTCCTGAGCTGTGATGGAGGGGAGGACAAACAACTTTTCCCCTCTAAAAATATAAGGATTTAATAAAGGGGGAGGCATGATCTTAAAATAAAAGCCAAAACCAAGTATGTCATTGCTTAATGGTAACAACAACAATAAAAAATGTTTTATGAAAATTCTTAATGGTGTTTTAAGATACATTATAATGTACCAAGAAGAGAAAGTGAGGGAGAAATTCTCATACTAACATGTTTCATTCACCTAATAGCACTTAAAAAAAATTTACTGTCTCTCATTTTACATAAATGCAGAAATACAGAATCAAAATTGATAAGTGAACTAAAAAGAGAAAGATGGCATTAATTTTTTGGGGGGGATGGGTGGGTGGGAATGAAGGTTAAGTGACTTGCCCAGGGTCACACAGCTACTAAGTGTCAAGTGTCTGAGGCCAGATTTAAACTCAGGTCCCCCTGAATCCAGGGCCAGTGCTTTATCCACTGTGCCACCTAACCACCCCAGTATTTATTTTCACATTGCTAGTTTTGGCATGCAACATTCTAAGAATTCATGGAGAAAATTTTTCAGGTTTTTCTTTAACAAGTAGAAATTTAAGTCAAGTAAAAATGGAGAAATAATATTTTTGCCACTCAAATCACGTTTTTCCCCCTTCACTAGAATGTTTCAGTTCATGATTAGTGTTTATCTACATGACAGGCACCACACAAAGAAAACTAAATAGATATATCTTTCCTCTTAGAACATTACAAAGAAACAAAAAATGTGAAAGTTGTTACTGAGGATGAGATGAAACCTTGAACAGGTACCAAAGTCATGTACTGGCAAAGGAAATATGTACATATAAGTTCATAGGTGATTAAGAGTTAGAAAGAAACTTAGGGACTGTCTTGTTCACAGAGTAAGAGAGCTGGAAGAGATCTTAAAGGACATTTAGTCCAACCCCATCATTTTCCAGATGAGAAAAATGAGACCCAGAGATGATGGCTGACTTGCTTAATTAAGGGACCAAAGCAAAGTAAGGGCAGAGTAGACATTACAGTCCAGGTTTCCTGAGTCTCTACTCACTGAATGTATTTCTGTATGACACTGCCTCTAATTAAGGTCATGAGTTATCAAAGGAATTTGCACACATTTTGAGAAGGTACTTCAAAAGATCATATGGTACACCTGTTTTCAGGATGGAAAGAAGAAAAGACTTAGCTAGTGTTGTAAGCACTTTAGGGATGAACAACACAGTGTGATCTTGTGTGAAAATGTTCCATGACATTTGCATTGTTTCTTTATGGCTGTTTAAGTGTTTTCTCTTTTGACATGTGAACTCTGGAATTTGGCTATAATATACCTGGGAGTTTTCATTTGGAGTCATTTTCAAGAGGTGATCAGTGGATTCTGTGAATGTCTCTTTTACATTCTGTATCTAAGATATCAGAACAGTTTCCCTTGATAATTTATTGAAGTATGATGTTGGGTCCTTCTTTCATCATGGATGAAGATGATAACTGGTACTATTTTTTTTTTGCAAGGCAACGGGGGTTAAATGACTTGCCCAGGGTCATACAGCTAGTAAGTGTCAAGTGTCTGAGTCTGGATTTGAACTCAGGTCCTCCTGAATCCAGGGCCAGTGCTTTATCCACTGTGCCACCTAGCCGCCTCCTAGTACCATTTCCAAAAGGGATTTAGAAATCACACTTATCAACCATATTATATTATATCATATTATGTTGTGTTGTATTATTATATATTATTATATATTAAAACTGCAAAATGATAACACTTTAAAAAGTTACTGTTAGTAACTTTAAAATAAAACCTAAGCAAGTCACTTAACTCCAATTGCCTCACCAAAAAAAATTTAAAAATTAAAAAAACCCTTTCTGTAGTATATAAAAAAATGAATTTTTTAAAAGTCTATAAATGAATTTATTCTGTATTTTTGGGACTTTATTTCAGTGATCAGTGAAGTGTAGGTAGGAAATATCCTTGCGTCACTTGTGAAAATACACAATAATCCCATGGATGATTTTTATGTCCTTTGTTTTGGTAATGAGGCAATGATTTATTTGAATCTTCTCAATCTGGACATAAAATAGCAGGTGCTATTTTTCTAACCCTTTCAAATATCCCCTTCTTAAAATAGTAAAGGAAATTGGAAGGTTTTTTTCATTTCAACTCCTTCAGTAATGACTAAAGTCTTCTCTCGTTTGATAATTTGTTGGATGTAGATTTGAAAAGGTAATATAATCAAAAAAAAATTAGTAAATCCATAAATCTCAATTCTTCAGATAAAAGGATAACTTTTAGCAACAGAAAAATCTATCACATTTTTCTCTTCTTTTAAGCAAAGGCTCATTTCATCTTATCTTTAAAGTATGACAGGCAGGCTAGCTTGTCTTCTGTTGTTAGGAATTAAGAAAAAAAAAAGGTTATGTTTTCTGTCAAAAATGTTGAGGTCCCAAACAACTTGTCTTGTCCAAAGTTTGGACATTAAAATAAGCATTTTATTCTGAAATTGTAGATTAGTATAAATTACTAATACCAGATTAAGAATTTAATTGGCATCATATATCCTTACCTGAGCCCCAGTTGCTATTTCATCAGCAGCTTCATTCATTACTCCAAGAGTTTGGAAAGCAAATACACATAACTCACGTTCACACACAGTCGGCTACAAGACAGAACAGAATAAAACAAATGACAATATTCTCAATTTTTTAAAAAGTTAAGGCTCATGTTGTACTGTTCCACAGAACATAAGACATAAACTTCTACAGTTTTACATCTCTATAATTTCTTAATTTTACTTCTATTTTTGTTACCACTTTATGGAATTTGTACTAATTTGATTTTGTGTGATAGTCAACTAAACAGTGACTACTAAGGTTTCAATATTTCTATTATATAGCAAGTTGAACATAAATTTTAACATTCTTAATTTGTACAAATGAACTGAATTTATCAACAAATTAAAAAAAAGACTTGACAGGTATGCTCCTACTTCTTTTTTTTTTTCTTTTGCTCCAACTTCTTAAAACACAACGAATTGCTTGAGTCTTCCTTTTTTCATACATGTTATTGTGCAAAAAAACCAACCAGTGGGTGCAAAAGAAATATACTTATTATAAATCTTTTTTAAAAATGCATCAATCTAATATAGATTGAGCTTTTTTAACGAGTGCAATCTTCATGAAAGCAACTATATTTGCAAAGAATAGGCATGAACCCACTCACTTTTCACATCACTTGTGAAAGAAAACTGATTTTGCTGCAACAAATTTTGATTTCAATAACCTCCTGAAATCTACAGCATTGAAATATTCACTTTGCGATTACTTTGGATGAGTAATCATCTTTCAAGTCTAATACAGTGTCATGCATGTGATTTATCTCATCCCCTAAGTTACATTGCATTAGGCAGCAGATGAAGCCTGACATGATCCAATTCCTTGAGCCACTGCACCCCAGACAAAAAGCATTAGTTATTGCCAATGTTCTTATGCTTGCTTGTTTCAGAGTATGACTTACTCATTCACTTAAACAGTGGGAAATTATGGAAACATTCCTATTCTCAATACTAGCTCACCAATTATCAAGATTCCTGGCTTTCTTTCGGTCTGAAGCATTAAAGAAAGAAAAAAAATTAATGTGTCCTCTGTCCCTCTGGAGCTATGCTCTGAGTCAATATGAGAAATTTCTGAGGAAAAACCAATACTTGAAATTAAGTGAAGAGACTAAATTCTTCATCTAGACACAAGAAATATTTTCAGTCTAATGAGAAATAACACATAAATGTTTCAACATGCCCAATGCCAGTAAGTTATACTATTCCCCCCAACCTTCCTATTAACATCAATGACCATTTAATCTTTCCTCCTTCCTAACTAAATGTGAACACTTCTCAATTTACCCATTCATTTTCCCAGTGACAGTAGCTCCATTTTTTCTTTTTTCCTTAATTTAGTTTGTGTCTACTATAGACTCTGTAAATACTAAGCTATCAGAAAATCACTACTTGTATGTTACATTCAGTTGTTCAAAGAATAAAGCAGACTAGTCATTGGTTAGGAAGAGATCTGGGAAAAATATTCCATGATGGGAGTGGGGTGTTCCTTATGCTGTCACTAAAGTATATCAATTATGAAATACAATGAAATCAAAGAGGTTACTGTTTAAGAGATTATGACCATAAACGTGAATAAAAATGTGAACAGATTGAGTAGACAATATTATTGAGTTTGGATAAATCAATTAAATTTGCTTTCACACTATTTCTTTTTATACATATATGAATATACATATTGGAAGAATATAAAAACAGTCACATAACTAACTCCTGTACCAACCCTTTCTACCCACCCCTCCAACACCATTAAATAAGACTGATTTTGACATTTTTTATTTTTAATTTAATAAATGAATATTTCAATGTACAAAAAAGAACAAAAATTTAAATTGGATATGAACCCACAAAATTCCATATTTTTTTCAAGGTATATGAAATTTAATAAGGTACTAAAGTTGTCTTGTTTGTGTTTCTGGGCTTGTATTTCTCACATTACCATTTTTCTGTATCTTTTTTAAAAATAATAAACATTTTTATTTATAGTTTTGGGTTCCAATTTTTATCCCTCTTCCCCTCCCTCCCTTTTCCCCTCCCTGAGGTGGCAAACAATCAATTATGAGTTAGTTATACATGTATGATTATGTAAAATATTACCATATTTGTCATTTTGTACAAGAAAACTTGATTAAAAGAAAAAATGAAAGTGAAAAATATCATGCTTCAATCTGTTTCATCAGTTCTTTCTTTGGAGGTGGATAGTGTTTCATCCATAGTCATTTGGGATTTTCTCGGATCATTGTATTATTGAGAATAGTTAAGTCATTCACAGTTCTTCATCAAACAATATTGTTGTCTCTTTGCACATTTCACTATACACCAGTTCATATAAGTCTTTCCAGGCCTTTCTAAAGTCATACTGCTTGTCATTTCTTATAGCACAATAATATTCCATCATCATCATATACCACAGCTTGTTTAGCCATTCCCCAATTGATAGGCATCCTTTGATTTCCAATTCTTAGGCACCAGAAAAAAAGCTGCTATAAACATTTTTGTACAAATAGTTTTTTTCTCTTTTTGGGGATGTGAATTTGATATTTTAAAATAAAGTTTACTGCTATTAAAATGTAGAAAAACCAAAAAAAAATTTCTTAATTCCAGGGCCAAAAACTTATTTGGACCCTGGGGTATAGAATCTGAATTCTGTTTTAGATAAAAGAGTAAAATAAATGATCTGAAATAAAATTCTACTTTTACTTTTGATATTTACTTTTGTTTCTAGGTGACAAACATCAACTAAGTAACTTTCAAATTAGCATAGTATTCAACTCTGATTGATCTTCACTGGTTTTAAGTTTTCTTATGAAAGCATCTTTAGAATAGTAACTTTCATAAAACATTCCCACAATCCTAAGTGATATAATAAGTGAGACTGCAATTCAACTCACATTCCAATATAACTACAATGTGAAGACAAAGCTTAACTGTCTTCCTGATAAGATTATAGGAATGAATAAAATAGAGCATAACCAAAGTTTATAAGTAAATAAATAACAAGCATGTTATTACACATCCTTTTTAACACTTTTGTTAACTGTGACATTAGGCTTTTTAGCATTAACACTGATCTTCCAGAGGGCATGTTCTAATTCATAGTATACACAAATTTATGTGTGATTATACTGTTTATATAGGGGGAAGATGAAGAAAAGATTGGATAAAACATGATATTCTAAAAAAATACTTCTTGAGATGTAATTTTTTAAATTTTGGTTTGATGTCCATAGTCAATTACTATAATATAGTTTATTCATCATCAAATTTGATTTCAACATATAAATTTACAAAACACCTCAAGCTAAACTTCAAGGTAGTTATAAAAGCCAGCTTTTTCTATTTTGTTCCAACTGTAATCCAACTCCCTTTTACTCACTTACTAATTAATTTTGCTTCATTCTTTTAAGTTAAACTCAATTGGTAGTTTCTCATTCTATTTTTCTTTTCTCTACAATTCAATATTTTCCGATCTATTTCATGCAGTAAGTATATCTTATTCTTTGTCTTAATTCTTTAGATTTTTAAAAATCTGAACATAAAAGGCCAAATAAAATGAGCATGCCCACATACAAAATAGAACATGAATCTGTAAATTTCTATGTATGGCTTGCTTTTTCAAAAAGTATAGTATATCTAGTTTAAATATATATACATATATATGTGTGTGTGTGTATTATATGTATATATATACACACACACACACACACATAATAATAAATCAATTCAACACTTTAGTTTTCAAACTAGATCTGCTCTTCTGTGTTTCCTAGACTTTCTTTCTCTTTTGCTCTTTTGTCTAAATGTGTCAGTGACCCTCTTTTCTTACTTTTCCACTTTTTAACTTCCCTTTCTCCTTAGGAGAAGGTCTGAAGCAATAATACCTAGCATTTATATGGTATCCTAAGGTTTACAAAGTTCTTGTTATATCTCATTGAATCCTCACAAAAACTCTGTTAGGTAGGCATGATTAATTATCCCTATCTTATTATAGATAAAGAAACTGGAGCTTAAAGATGGTAAGGAAGAGATTTGCCCAGGGTCACGAAATTATTAAATTTATGAAGTAGGATTTGTACTTAGATTCCTCTTACTCCGGGTCTGGTGCTCTTTCCACTGTGACATATAGTTACCTAGCACATTTTAACATCATACTAAGATCACAAGGCCTGAAATGAATCTTAGAGGTCACCTAGATTGACTCTGCCATTTTTCAGACAGGTCCAGAAAGAAGATTTAAATCTAAATCTTAAATTTTATTAGACTGTGATTACACAGGAAGTAAAGAGTAGACCCTGGATTTGAATCCAAGTCCTCTGATGTAAGATAACTCTTTCCAATATATCTCGATATCTGCTTTAAAACAAAACAAAACAACAGGAGTGCTTGTGTCATCTCATTGAACAATTTTTTAATGTAAAGAACTTTTAACATGATATTACTATCTTTTAAATATGTCATTCATTCTGATCCATGGGTGCTGTGGATATCTAATAAATTAGGAACTTAAAACAAATGGGATTCTCTAATATAAATCACGTTGCATTTCTTATTCTCACGGACTCATTTGTAAATAATTAAGTTGACTAGTCAGGATCTGAACTGTTTACATTAGAGGTAAAGTATCTCATCTTTTTTTGGCTAGCACATCAACCTGTTATTGTTTATTAACTAAAATTCATTATGAGCAGAAGTTCAAAATTGCAACACAAGATGGCAGTCTGGTAGAAATTTCTCAACTTAAACCTATTCATTATAGATGGTCAATACAAGACATCTCTTTGAGGACAATATGTAAAGTTCTTTGGGACAAATGTTCCCTACTGAACCAATGTAATTAATTTCCTAGATTTCCCTCTACCCCTCTCCCTCTGTGAACTTTGATTGTCTTTACGAGGTCACAAAAGCTATTGAAAAGAGAACTTTAATGACCATTACGATCAAACTAAATATGGAAATGATGCATTTTATTACACATAATTTAATACAATGCTTAAGTATCATATGAAATCTTGTAAATTATTCATTAATTCATTTTAAAACTTTGCAATAAAGCAATTACACTATCTTGGCTTCTGAAATACACTATCCTTAGTGTTATATTATTAAAGTATTTGACCTTGCCTTCCAACCATTAATCCATAACATTCAAAACGGCATTTCAGACCTTGGGTAATATTTATTTTTTTGACCATGCTTGCATCTACCTGATTTTTACACACTAAACATATAATGAAATAACGTATTTCTCAGAAAATAGTGATTTTTTTTTTTAAAAGGATGTATCTCTGGAGGCAAAAGCCTTTGAAATGAAAGAAAATAGTTTTCTTAGGATGAGATTATAATTTTTGAGATGTAAGGGAATCCAAACCTTTTAATGTTACCAATATAAAAGTTGGAGGCCAAAGATTTAAGTTATCCAGTGTCTCTTGAGGTAGGCCTTCAATACAGATATTCTTGCCTCCAAGTCCTGAGCTCTATCCCCAGTATCATGCTTCTTATTACAGTCAGAATTTAATATTGATCTCACCAATGGTAGGTACTATGTAGCTGACCAATACTATGCACCAATACTAATCAATGGCTTTTATTCTTTATATTTCATATTCACTTTTCAATAACCATTCCATCCATCACGCCACCCCCTTCTACTCCTAGTAGAATATAAGCTACTTAAGAACAGAGACTGTTTTATATTTAGCTTTGTATCTCCAGCAACTGTTAAGTACCTTGAACATAAGGGGTCCTTAAAAATAGTTATTAAAGTTAAATAAATTAAAGCATGACTTTAAAAAAGCAATTTTAAGTAAATGGTATTTAAACTATTGGAAGTATGTCAGAAATTCCTCATTATATTAGTAAAAATAAGAATAAAAACAGGAATTAGACAAAATTTAAAACTATTTTTCTTAATAAATATAATTCAAAATAATCTCTTTAAACAGAAAGTAGTCACATGCAACTTTACTAATGATTTCATATGCTCTCTATAGAACTGCCAAACTGAATTTAGAAGAAGACAACTACCCTAATTCATATGTGATGCATTTTTATATGGATATACTTATGGCATAATATTACTTTAAAAAAAACTTTATCAAGAATCCTAAACACTGGAAACAATATTTTTAACAACCTGAAGTTTAACACATCTCTTGATAGACACAACTGACAAACAGATAAAACAAAAGACAGAAGATAGTTTAATAAAAACAAATTAGATAATAAATGACAACCTTCTTTTAATCGTAAATATGTCATATGTGAGGTAACACAAAGCATTAAAGTTAGAATCCCAATCCAACATATAATAATAGCCAGCATTAATTTGAAAGGGCTATGGGACTGTGCATACCCTTTAACCCAGTAATACCACTACTAAGTCTGCATCCCAAAGAGATCATAAAAAAGGAAAAAGGACCCATATGTACAAAAATATTTATAACAGCTCTCTTTGTGATAGCAAACAATTGGAAATCAAGAGAAAGCCAATCAGTTGGGGAATGGATGAACAAGTTGTGATATATGAATGTAATAGAATACTATTTTGCTATAAGAAAGGATAAGCAAGCAAATTTCAGAAAACCTGGACTGATATTGAGTGAAGTGAGCAGAAACAGGAAAACATTGTACACTGTAACAGCAACATTGTGTGATGATCAACTGTGACAGACTTAATTCTTCCCAGCAATACAATGATCCAAGACAATTCCAAAGGACTTATGATGGAAAATGCTCTCCACATCCAGAAAAAAAAAAGAACTGTGGAATCTGGATTCAGATTGAACCATACTGTTTCCACTTTTTTGTTGTTGTTTTCTGAGATTTTCCCCTTTTGCTTTGATTATTCTTTCACAACATGATTAATGCAGAAATCTTTAATGTGATTGTACATATATAACCTGTATCAGATTGCTTGTTGTCCTGGGGAGGGGGGACGGAAGGGAGACAGGGAGAAAAATTTGCAAATAGAAATCTCATAAAAACAAATGTTGAAAACTATCTTTACATGTAACTAGAAAATAATAAATAATAAAATGCTTTTATTATTTTAAAAAAATAGCCAGAATTTTAAAATACTGTATTTATATGCCCATAAAAGCACAGTTATTGACATTTTTCTCTCATACTAACCATGCTATTTTTAAAAGCATAAAAGCTTATCTATAAAATGTTATGGTTTAAAATATACATAACAGTGGAATACTATTATATATCTTTATAAATAATAGTAGCTGATAATGATATCATGCCTAAATGTTTACAAAGCAATTTGAGGCTCTATCATCGCTTAAGAAGATCTGAATTGTCTTGGGTGGCATGGTGGATAAAGCACCAGCCCTGGATTCAGGAGGACCCGAGTTCAAATGCGGCCTCAGACACTTGACACTTACTAGCTGTGTGACCCTGGGCAAGTCACTTAACCCTCATTGCCCCGCCCCCCCAAAATGATCTGAATTTTCATAATTTGACATCTTTTTCTGGGTTTTCCCTTCTCATTGGATCACATGGAGTTGGAGCGTAAGGACAAGCTGTAAGATAATGAGGGAAAAATAGACCTTGGCTAGTGAGATGATTCTCAAGATGGGTAAAAACTGTCTTATACCAGACAGAAGTAGCTACAACTCTATTCTGAAGACATATGTATTATCAGTGACATGCTTAGGGTCCTTTTCTAAATTGCTTGGTGAACACACACACTTCCTCTAAATAGATACTGATCACTCTACTAAGACTGAGTGAAAAGCTGAGTCTATATGATTTGAAAATAAGAATGATGCTCCTTAAGTATGTGTCAGGCAAAATGCTAAGCACTGGTGATACAAAAAGACTCAAAAGATAGTCCAGGCCCTCAAGGAGCTTATAATTTAATAATCAAAGCCACCTATAGAAGGAATAGGCAGGCTAAGATGTTGTAAATAGAAGGTCATAGCACAGAATTTTAATAATTCCATGCAGCTGGCAGAAACAAAATAGCACCAAAAAAGAAAAGAAAAAGACAAGAAGAAAAGAAAGAAAACATATTCAGGATAAACTTAGGAATACATTCTTGTGCATGAGTTCTAAGCTTGATTTTCTCAGTTGAATGAAAATAACGTGGATGACTGCTGTAGGGAAACAAAACTAATTCCTGCAGTGATATACATGATGGATAGTCTCTAGAGTTCTGTGCCCTCCCCCCTTTATTATGTATTATAACAATGTGGCTTTACTTCAGAGAATCTTATGACCACAAATGCTATTCTTTCTCATTATGAAGAGTATTTATAAACCAGATATACTCAAGGATACAGAAATCTATAGCTAGCTACGTTAATAACTAAGTCCTTAACCTCACTTTAAAAATTTATGTGTATTAGAAGTTTATATCTCTTCTCTCCCTATATGGAATGAGTTTAGCAATGCACATGAGTCAAAATTGGTTGGGGGAGGGGCACCTAGGTGGTGCAGTGGATAGAGCACCGGCCCTGGAGTCAGGAGTACCTGAGTTCAAATCCGACCTTAGACACTTAACACTTACTAACTGTGTGACCCTGGACAAGTCACTTAACCCCAATTGCCTCACTAAAAAAAAAAAATTGGTTGGCAGAGGGAGAGTGGGGAGGGATTTAAAAACAAACATACATAAGCACTTCTTGAAAGCTTTTTGATTCTTTTTTTTTTTTTTTGGCGGTGGGGAGGAGGGGGGAGGCAATTGTGACTTGCCCAGGGTCACACAGTAAGTGTTAAGCGTCTGAGGCCAGATTTGAACTCAGGTACTCCTGAATCCAGGGCCGGGGCTTTATCCACTGTGCCACCTAGCTGCTCTGAAAACCTTTGATTCTTTAATTATGAGAGTAAACCAAAACCATTCTCTTGTCACTCACCAGACAACTGGAATGTATCACATATTACTAGTTCTTTTCTTTTTCCTTTTAACCCTTAAATAAACCAAGAAGCTTTCTTTTTCTTTTCCCAATAAAAATCTCATATATAAATTCTCTATCCATATTGTCCCATAGCACTTGAAGTCACAGAAATGATCCTCTATAACTCCCTTTTTAGCTAACCTTGAGCAAATGAGAGAATGTTTCTCTTCCAATTATTCCAAATCATCAACCTAAAGGAGGATGTAACAAACTCAGCCTTGCTCCTCACCAAGCCTTGGAACCTTCAGAAAGGGGAGATCATCTCTAATATACATCAGAGATAGTACCTACACAAAAAGAGAAAAGAACTGGTGTGGCCTGTGAGTCCAGATCTAAGGGATCTGCCATACTGTCTCTCAAATATGGACAGACAGAGGCCAACAGCACCTTACGCCTACCTCCAGCCAGGGGTAAGTTATATCCTCGAATAAATTTATTCTGGACACAAAATTTTGTGTATTTGTATTTCCTATTTCCTTATTATGCATGAAGATTTACCATATATTCACTCTTTTGGAGAAATATTTGCAACCAAATGAAGGAAATGCATTGCTAGCCAAGTCTTCTTTTCATTTAAAAATTCCTTAAAATCATCAAGCCTTTATTTTGATAGTTCATTGAATACCAAAAGTTAAAGCTTGACATCACTAACCTGAGGCCATCAGTCTGCACATAAAACACTGAAATGACAATAAAGAGGTAAAACTATTTTCTTAGTCCCAAGGTCTAACTGAATGAGATGGAATGGGTAATCAGTACCCAGACCTCAAGAGTTTTGGGCCATAAAACCATCTCAACTTCTCTATAGCCCTTCATAAGTCAAGTCAATTCTTATTTCTCATATAACACTGCAGATAGATAGATACAGAGAGATGGATAGGTGGATAATGTTTCCAATTTCTCTAAATTATTTGTATTTGTCATTTCTTATGGCATAATAAAATTCTATTTCATTCATATACCAAAATTTATTCAGCCACTTCCAAACTGATGCTATTTGGCTTCTGTTTCCCCACCCCCACAAGAAGTACTTCTATAAATATTCTTGCATATATAGGTTATTTACCTCAACATATTAAACAGCAGGGAACCAGGCACAGACCATTGGGGAGCATTTTTCCAATTGGGGAGACCTTTTCCAATGAAACATTAATGACTGTGTTCTGAGTCTGCTAAGTCACTTAGTTCTCAAAGCATATAATTGTATTATTGTTTAGCTTGTATCTCTACATCGTTTCTACAATGATATTATGAGATGTTTGATTAAATATGCTAAAATTTTGGTAAACTATGGCTATAGCAGACCTCTGACCTACTAATTTCCCAAAACTCTTAGAAAAGGAAATGAGGTTAATTTAGCATGAAGTATTCTTGAAGCCATGCTGCCTCTTTGGAATTCCTTGCTTCCTTTCCTATACATGCACTAATAGTTTAATTATGCATATAGAATTTCTCCAAAAATTAAAGTTTAGTTCACTGGCCTATAGCTTATAAAATCTGTTTTCTCCTTTTTTTGGAAAATTGGCACATTTAAAGAATAAAATGATTACCAATAAGGATTCTAGTTATTCTCCTAATATGACTCACTGACTGCTTATTAACACAGGTGGAACAGTGATCAAAAAATGAGCTCATTTGGATCATGACAATAGACAATATTTGAAAGTTTCAATGAGGCCCTTGAAATATCACCCCCTTTGGACTACTATGTAATACTACAAAGTTTGGGAAAAACATTAGAAGGAAAGCCCCAAAGTGTCTCATACAGTTTTTTTTATTCAGTAGCCAAGACCAGGTAAGACAGCTTACTAAGGAACAAAAATTCAGATTTGAGATCCTGGGCAAATCTCTTAGTTTAAGTTTCCTCATTTGTAAAGTGAGGATAACAATAGCAAATACCTCATTGAACTACTGTGAAAATAAAATTAGATAATATATTTAAACCTCTTTAGAAACATTAAAGCAATATATAATTATATTATTTTTATTATTATTTAAAGATAAGGAATTGGAAAGATAATATAATAAAATGTATATAATGTAGTAATAGTTAACACACCACTATACTAGCCTGCCTAAGGTGCCAGATATCACAATACCAAATCATGCTTAACAATAATAAGTTGGACTGAAATAATTTATATTTATGCAGCCTTTTAAACAAGAATTGAGTACAAAGCTAAACTCTTAGAAAGGCCTCCAAAAGATGATAAAGGCAAAAAGAGTATTAATCAAGAAATTGTGACTTCAGCGGGTGGGGGGACTTTTAAACTATCATTATGAAACTGTTACTAAATAAACAAAATACATTAAATTTGGGAAAGATTATTTAAAGTAACTTAAAGTGTCCCATTTATTGGGAAGAGAAATATTTATTAGTATAGAGGATAAGGAAGCATATATTGAAAGTAAGACTATCACAAAGATTTTTAGAACAACTCTGCCAATTTAAGAATTTGATGGTTAGGAAAGAATTATGAGAGCTAGATCAAATAAAATTTTGTCACATACAACCTATGTTAGCATTTGTTGTTGATCTATATAATTAGGTCTGTCTCATGGGCTAGCAGTACAATTCAATAAACACTGAATGAGAAAGTTTATTTCTATAGATTGCCCACTTAAAAAAATATAGCTTATAATTGAACTACTTTTTTCAAATATTATATATGAATTTATATATAGATAGGTTCATATTCAAACATGTGTATCTGTGTTCATGTCTATATATATAGACAGAAGCAGATACACCTGGGTTATATATGTGTGAAGAAAATCTTTGCACAATTTTTGGTTTTGCTTTTGCAAATCATACTGCTGGAAAAACACAACTTTATCATTCTTAATGTAAAAAGAGGCTCAGTTCTAGAAAATAAAGAAAATGTGGCTTTATAGCCCATAACTGTAGAGTTAAGAAGGACGTTAGAGTCCAATGATATAATTTTACAGATTGAGCACACTAAGGCTAGTAAATGCTGAGACAGAATTCTGAAATAATGTGGTCATCATTGGCATTAGCAGTGGTAGGTTAGCTGGCATGAGTAGCAGTGGACATAAGGAATAATGTCATGAAATAATAATTGATTAACCTAACAGATGTGTGTTCTTAACCATATGGGTATTACCTTAAAAAATTCAGAACATAACTTTTCTGTGGTTTCCAATCTTATATGACTTTTGCCCATGTCCAAGCAAGAATATAGCAATGAAGTCTATCTAATATATTAGATGCCACCTTGTAGAAAAATCAAAATAACCAATAGAGTAAGAATCTTGTTCGGTTGTCTCTTATTCTTCCAATTGCCCTCATTGTTATGTAGGTCTCTGATGATAGTCATGCATCCATCTTGTAAAACAAATATTTGGCAGCCAATTACTTTATATTGGCTTAAAAGGCATTTGAAAATGTACATAACCATCAATAATGAGCAAACGCTCCTAATACATTTTACTGGCACCATAGCTTTTAATGGTTTACTGTTTTAGTACCTCCCCCTACAAAGAAAATAAACTAACACTTTTGAAGGAAGTTCTGTCCTATGTTATTCTAAGCCTCATCCAAAAACCACTGACCTAAAATTTAAAAAAAAGAAATTGAAACTTCTGAAGAGTTATGCTGGCTACATGCCAGCTGTAATACATATTCAAAATATGCATGAAGACTTTCACAATGTTGAGGTCATCATGGAAAAACCTAAGCTTATTATTTAGATGAACAAAGATCTATTTTCCACAATGAAGGGAACTGATTTGCTTGACCGTGCTCAAAGTGAGATGCTGACGAAACAGAAACTCATTGTTTTTTAGTTAAGCATTAGAACTTTTGAAGGATGGAAAGGGGGAAAAAAATAAGAAATGAAAAGTGAACAGCAGTTGGCTTCAGTTTTAGGCCTATTTCTGGGAAAAGAGACTAGCACCTAGAAGAAAACTGTTCTTTGGTTTGTTTTGGTTTTTATTTTTGCTAACTACTGTCTGTCTCAGATTGATTTTCAGAAAGGCCCTGAGTAGAGAGCCCCTACTCTGGAAACATATTGAGAATGGAGTAAAGGCTGGTTTTATATATTCCACAGCCTCAAGCTAGAATTAAAGTCTGTACTGTTTCACTTAAAGTTCTAACAGGCTGACATGCATTTCTCAGGAGACTACTACAAATATAGGATGCCTCATTATTTGGGGATTCTTGCTTAACAGAGGTTGGCGTATGGATGGAGAAGGCACACTACCCAGGTTATAGGCAAATGATTTCTGCTCAAAAGACATAATGTAGATATAATGTCCTTGCATTAATATAATGAAAGCTTGGAATACTTGGGGTTTGGGGGTGGAGGGAGGTGTGCCCTTCTTCAAGCACTAGTAGATGCTGTCAATAAATTCCTGTTTGTTATGACACCCACACTAACTCTAAATTCTTCCCTGTTCCAGAACCACAGGCACCTGGTTAACTCAAAAGGATCAAAAATTAGCAGTAACATCATCATAGAAGAGGCAGGATGGGGGCAGCTAGGTGGCACAGTGGATAAAGCACCAGCCTTGGATTCAGGAGTACCTGAGTTCAAATCTGGCCTCAGACACTTGACACTTACTAGCTGTGTGACTATGGGAAAGTCACTTAACCGCCATTGCCCCGCCAAAAAAAAAAAAAAAAAAAAGGAAGAGGCAGGATGAAAGTACAAAAACTAAAAGAATAATAGAGACCCTCAGATACGGATAGAGTCTAGAGTGTTTGTGAAGAAAGTAAAAGATTTATTTCACAGCCAAGATTTTAATCTCCAACCAGGGGATGAAATTTCATTTGCTTGTCAAGTAATAAACCTCAAAAGAATACACCACCAGCACAACATTTTCCAGTTTTTTTTAGAGGCCTAAGGCTAATTTATCAGTCTTGTCATCTTAGAGTGCAAATTAAAAAGCAGCAACAGAATGGTGCCAAACAGATAAAGCACCTACATCTCACATATTTTGATCCTAGGAGGTCACCTCTTTTAAGAAGCTCACTTCTATTTCCTATATAACTAAGTTTGTCACTTCTCTCAACAAATTATTTGTTTTTGATCTAAAGGCAATTTTGTGAGACTTTGGAAATAAGACTAGCTCCCTCAAACCCCTACTTGTAAACAGTCCAATAAATAATCTATCGTCAATATAACAGTCCCCAAAATGGTCACAAAGTGTCTGGGGAAGCATTGTCACAACCAAGCTACACTTTGACCTCCAATGCGGGGTTGGGGGGGTAGGAGGGAGAGAAGGAGAGGGAGAGGAAGGATACTAAGCAGACACACAGGTATATAAAAATACTTATATACATACATGTATATAGATACAGATACATAAATACATATACATTTACATATGTATATATTATTTTCCAAAATTGATCATAAAGCAAATGGATAAAGATCTAAACAAAGATACCCACGAGTTGTTCCAAAAGTCTAAGAATAGTTTTAAACGTTAAAAACTTCAAAAGTAAAAATGCTACAATTCATGAAAAACAAAATTTGAAACGTTATATTCTTATTAAAAGTCACATTTCTTATTAAAATGCCACACAACCACTATCTTGTAATATAGTGTTTTAGTTAACTTTATTAAAACCTTTCATCAACCACAGCCCAGTAACAGACATAATTGCATTTTTCATCCTAGCATTAAGATCATCCTAAGTTTTGATGTATATGTGACAGTTTTGATATTAATCCACAAGAAAAACGGCAAAAAGGCAACAACAACAAAAGAGCAGGTGACCAAAGCAGCCAAGCAAGAGGACCTTCTCCCTCTATTGTTCTACCAGACTGAGATAGTGTCATATAGAACCTGTCCACACATGCAATACTTAATACAAAGGTGCCCTGTTTGGTTAAAATTTAAATGAAAATATATCATACATACAAACTTCTGAAGTCATTAGAGCTTAAAACTGCACCAGTACATTTTACACATTGACATCCTATACTGAAGCTTTATGTGTAATATACATGTAAATACTCCACTACAAAAGACTGTTATTCTACTCAAATTTCTTCTTTTAAATGAAAAGTGTTTTACATTCTTTTTAAACTTGTTTTTCCATTATAGTAAGCTTCATAGTTAAATTTTTAAATTAGACTTAATTTTCTAGATTTTGGTAAATAAATTTCATATTAAATTCCTATGAAGGGGGCAGCTAGGTGGTGCAGTGGATAGAGCACAGGCCGTAGAGTCAGGAGGACCTGAGTTCAAATCTGACCTCAAACACTTTACACTTACTAGCTGTGTGACCCTGGGCAAGTCACTTAACCTCAATTGCCTCACCAAAAAATAAATAAATGAAAATTAAAAATTCCTATGAAGTGACATACTTCTATCATCCTGATAGTACATTTTTGCCATAAGAAACCTGAAACATCATGTTGATGAAAAAATAAAGTGTTCAAAACAAAAATCTTTCATACTCTGCATTCTTTTTACCAGAGATGACCACAATAAACATTGAAGTGCACTGTGGGGAGGACCACTCAAGATTAACAGAAGACATTATATCTGCCCTCATGAAGAATAAAGAATGAGCTTACGTGCCAAAAGATACCCTCTAATTCTAATATACCAAGAGGAGGAGAGATAGCAAAATACTAGGAAGAGATGGATTGATTTTTTCTCTGAATGCAGCTGAATAAAGCCCTAAGAAGAACAAATTTATTTCCCACTTCACACCCACTATAGCAATTAAACATGTAATATATTGTGATGTAACATATACAGCAGTCATAAGCTGTTAATTTTGGGGCTATTGAACTTTCTATATTTTATGTGTTTTCTCTCCAATTTAATGATGAATTTATTGAGGTCATAGATCACAAGCATTATATCTTCTACATTGTCTAGGGCAGGAATTAGAAAAGTGGAGTCCATTACCTTTATTTAAAAAAAAAACACAGGCAACTGGCAGCTGTCATCAACAAATCCCTAGGTTACTCCCTTTCCTTTCTTTTTTTTTCTTTTTTGCAGGGTTTAATGAGGGTTAAGTGACTTGCCCAGGGTCACACAACTAGTAAGTGTCAAATGTCTGAGGTCGGATTTGAACTCAGGTCCTCCTGAATCCAGGGTCGGTGCTTTATCCACTGTGCCACCTAGCTGCCCCCACTTCCTTTTCCTTTCACAAGGAGTTCAGTAGCTGGCTCATAATTTTTCTTTCTTCCTCACCTCCTTTCCTCATACCAGGGGAATTTAACATACATGACTTTTCCTGAAACATTAACCATTAAGTTCCTCAACCTAGTAACTTCCAACACAAAGGCATTCCAATGCATTCCAAAGCAGATGCAAAGGTAATCATGCTCCTTGATCTTGCTGTCATCCAATTCAAGAATTCTGAAATCCCTTTAACTCGTCATAATCTATTTACTGGCTTTCCAGCTCTCCCTCTGCCTTCATCCACACTCTGAACTCCCTCCATCCTTCAGTCTACTCCCAGGCCTTCAACCCTGTACTTCTTTTCTCCATTGCCAAGCCAGTTCAACTCTACACTGTCCTCTTCACTTGAATCCCTGGCCCATTTATCATATTGCTGATTGTGTCCTGCCATCACCAATCACACAATTTATCTCCTTTATTTCTATACATGTGCAACTGAATGAAAGTAGAAAAATAATCAAGCAACAATTCAGACTGAGTCCACTAAAATATGTTACACAATCTGAGCCACCTGGCTAGTTAGCAATCCTTCTCCACGTCCCTTATCAACCATCCCACACTCCACACTGAGTATTCTAAATGTTTTCATCTCTTCTCAAACTTCTGATGACTACTTTTGTACCTACCCTCTCAGCTGAGAACTTTGATTCATATATTACAGAAAAAACAGAAGTTATCCACTCCAACCTCCCTCTAATGCCTCTTTCCTCGTTTCATATCACTTAGTAGCCTGCTGCCACCATTTTCTCCTTCACCCCTGCCTGACATGAAGAGGTGGTCCAGATGCTTATCAAAACAAACTCATCTACATGCACAAAGAGCCCATTTCATTTCATCTACTCCAACAGATTGTCCTATCATCTTAATGCTCTCATTTATGTTCGATCTCTCTGTCTCTGAAGTAGGCACCTTTCCTACTGGCTATAAACAATCCCATGTGTCCCCCATCCTCAAAAAACCCTTACTTGATCTAACTAGCATCCCATATTTCTTCTGCCTTTTCTGGCAAAACTCCTTGAGAAAGCTATGTACAATAAGTACTCCTACTTTCGCTAATTGCTATCTTCTTAACCTGAATGTGGCTCCAGACCTCATTATTCCACTGAAATGCCTTTCTCTAAAGTTACCAGTGATCTCCTAACTTCCAAATGAAATAGACTTTGCTCAATCTTCATTCTTGACCTCTCTGAAATCTGACACTGTTAATCACTCTCTTCTCACTGATACTCCCTTCTCTACTATATTTTTAGGATACTGCTATGCCATGGTTGTCCTCCTACCTATCCGAGCCTTCCAGCTCAGTCTTCTTTGCTGGATCCACACGTAAGTAATGCCCATTAACTGTAGGTGTCCTGCAGAGCTATGTCTTGGGTTCTTTTCTCTCTACTTACTATTTCACATGGTGATTTCATCATTTTCCATGGATTTCATTATCAAATCTATGCTAACGATTCTCAAATCTACCTAGCCTGCTTTATACTTTCTGCTTAACATCTAATCCCACATCTCCAACTCCCTTTTAGATATCTTGAACTGGATGACATATTCAATTCAACATTCCTAAAACTGAATTCATGGACTTTTCCTCTAAACCCTCTCACAATCCTAATTTTGTGATTACTGTCGAGGGTATCATCAGCTTCCTAATACCTCAGATTCACAACCTAGGCGCCATCTTCAACTTCTCATTTTCTGTTACCTACCATATTTAATCTATTGCCAACACCTCTCTTGAATGCTCCTCTGTCTTTCTATCATACTGCCACCACCTTGGTACAGTCCCTCAACACATCATGCTTGAACTATTGGAATAGTCAGCTGGGTGGGTCTACCTGCCTCAAGTCTCTTCCCACTCTAACCCATCCTTGATTCAGCAGCCAAATTGATTTCCTTAAAGCACAGGTATAGTCATGTCACACTTATCCAGCCCTATCCCCAATCACTAAATTCTACTGGCTCCCTATTGCCTCTAGGATCAAACAGAAAATTCCATTTGCCATTCAAAATCCTCTATAACTTTGGCCACCATCACCTTTCCAGTATTTGGGGGGGGGGGAGGAAGGGGGGACAATGAGGGTTAAGTGACTTGGCCAGGGTCACACAGCTAGTAAGTGTCAAGTGTCTGAAGTCGAATTTGAACTCAGGTCCTCCTGAATCCAGGGCCGGTACTTTATCTACTGTGCCACCTAGCTGCCTCCTGCAGTATTTTTTAACAGTTTATTCCCCACAATTTACTCTTTAATACAATGACATTGGTATCTTTGTTCCAGGAACAAAACACTTCATCTTTTGGATCCAGGAACATTTTCTGGCTGTCTTCCATGCCTGGGATACTCTCTCTCCTCCTCAGCTGTTTCCTGTCTTCCTTGGCTTCCTTCAAGTTCCAACTATAATCATGCCTTGTACAAGAAGCTTTTCCCAACTACTCAATTCTAATATCTTCCCACTGTTAATTATTTCCTATTTATACTGTATATAAATGCATGTACATATTTTTTGTTGCCTGCTCCCACCCCAAATTAGATTGTGAGCTCCTTGAGGGCAGAGACTATCTCTTGCCTCTTTTTACATCCCAGAGTCTGGCACAGTTAATGGCATTCAATAAATGTTTATTGATTTACATGTTTTCTTAGTTAAGGGATTATTGACATATTGACTTAATGAAAAGGATAAAAAAGGTATAAGTATGTAAAGTATCATAATACATATACACATATGCATAGGTACATGATAGAAGATCAAAATATGTAGTCTTCATGTCTGAAAATATCTAGCATTGTTTATCTCCTAAAATGCCAGAAATTTATCAACACCCTATTCTATACCCTCATTTTGTACATCCTATATCTCTTTAGCCCTTTCTTTATATCCTAAGCTTTAGAGTTTGTAGGAAGTTACCTATTTGTTATATTCAAAAAGAATGCTTTAATTAGTATCTAATACACTCTCTGACTGTTGAATACTGAAACAGAAATTTTTAGGTCATTACCATTCTCTTTAGTACAGACAACATATAATTGGGAATATATGCTGTTCATATACTAACATAAATCATCTTTTTTTATTCTTTTTTTCTTCTGCATATTCAATTAAAACTAAAATTTCTAAAAAATGAAAACTTACCCTTAACATGGGGCCATTTTGAAACACATGGGGTTCATCACATACTACACAGTATTCATTTAGTACAGGTATCCGTTGCTCAGCAAACTCAATTGTCTAAGGATAATAAAAATGAGAATAAGAAGTTCTATTTACAGTTGATTAAAGGACAGTTAAAAAGCTAAATTATTTCAATAATATATGGAATATTCTATCATACCTGTATAAGAAAACCTCGGTCTCGTACTGGAATGCATTTTGCATTATAATTTGGCTGTAAAGAGAAAAGAGAAAACATACTTGAAGAAAACAGTATCAATGAAAAAACTGAAATTTGTTTGAAAACTGTGAACCCAAAGACAGGTTTTTATACTTTGAAAAACCAGGACTTTAAACAAAAAAAGCATAAAAACAAGATTTTGATATTTCTTCATTCAATTTCCTGCTTTCTAATTCCTCAATTGTCTCTCTGCCATCACTGCTCACATTTCCCAAATAAAAAGGTCAGTTTGCTTAGTTTCTAACTATTTTCTAGTAGAAAGATTAGCATAATGATTTGTCTCCTTTATCATGGGATTCCCAATTCAACCTCTTACTCTAGTTAGATAACTGTAGCTAGATATCTTGCTCTACACTATTTGTTAAGATTCTCATTGAAATCTATGAATCCACTTATAAAAAACAGATTGTGTAGATGCTGAGAATGGCATTCTGCTCTTTGAATATTGTCTTTCACACCCCCTTCCCTTCTGTGTCTCTGAAAATATCTTATTTATATATGAAAAAGGATTATTGTTGACTATATCAAAAATAACTTTGCCCATGTCACCCAAAACACATTTTTTATAAGATGCATCCCTTGAGAACATTGGCATAAAGTGTACAATGGACAGAAGGAAGTTTTTCATACATAAACAAGAATTAAACAGTGTTTGATTTTTAAGTTGGAAATGTGGATGCACTGCATTTATAAAACTATTGAAAAACAAGATGCTGAAAACAAGTATTCTCTCTTTCTCATTTGGTACACTCAGGTGTTTCAAGTTTCTAATATTACTTATAAAAGGGATTCATAGCATCTGAGAATGTCAGTACTAAAAGAGATCTTAATGATCTCAACAACTAATGTTAATTGGCCTCACAAGAGTAAAACATCCTCATTTAATTTCAACTGAACACCATTTTGTCTGTGACAATAATAGAAATGGGTTTTATATCACTTTGCTGTTTCAGTCATGTCTGACTCTTTGTGACCCCATATGGGGTTTTCTTGGCAAAGATGCTGGAGTGGTTTTCCATTTCCTCCTCCGGCTCATTTTACAAATGAGGAAACAGGCAAACAGGGTTAAGTGACAGTCACACAGTCCGAGTTCAGATTTGAACTCAGGAACATGAGTCTTCCACACTTTAAGCCTGGCAATCTGTCTATTGCACCATCTAGCTGGCTCTTTATAAATACTACTCCTTAACTCTTTATAAACAACAAATATTAGAATTTTTCTCTGATTACCCATTTTAGAAAAATGAATTTGGTCTGAGGCTTGTATGCCTTGAATTTCACCCAAAAGGGTTTCATTATCAGGTTATGATCTCATAACATTGAACTGGAGCTTAGCTTTACAGTGAGAATTTAAATATTGCCTTTTCATATACATAATACTGCTCAGATACAGGATATCACTATTAAGCTTTCCAAAAAGAATCTAGCTCTAAATTTAACTTTAAAACAAAAGTCAGAAGATTAGAAGTGAAATAATTATATAAGTAATAATATTTGAAAAATACGAATTTCAGAGGGGAAGGTTTTCTTTTACCAAGTTTCACTTGATACATTGGCATGATGAGTATTTTCACACATTTCCATGACATGTGCATTGTTTATGAATCTCAAATGAGTGGCTGCACTGTTCTTTTGGAAACCCAATCCAAAACCTGGGTCATATAGCTACCAGTGTTTGAGGCACCCCTATTCACTACCCCCAAATCCTATTGACTATAGTTGCCATACATACTTATAACCTTCATCCATCTTTTTTTTTTTATTTCACAGGGGGAGGTTAGGGGAGAAGAAAGGGATATCAGCCCAATGATTTCATCATTCATTACAGGGAGCTCTAGGTGATCAACTTACTCTACCAAGATGTATTTTTTTTCTTCAACTTAATAGTTTAGGAAGTTAGCTGGAGGCAGTGAGAATGTAAAATAGCTTAGTCCAATTATACAAGTCAGTGTCAAAGGCAGGGCTTTGAACCTAGCTCTTTAGCCACTTTGCCACTCTACTTCTCATGAACCCTTGGCAATCACTTTATTTAATAGCCTAAAATGAGAAAGATTTACGCACAGCAGTCTGGGGCGATGAAGATGTAGACGGTGTTAAGATACCAATAAGCCCTGAGGTTAGAGAGAGTCTCCTCCCCTCTGCAATAGGTTCCTTGAAAAGCTCTGTTTTGGATGACTTGGGGGCACTGGGGTGAGACTTGCTGAGTAACTTGTGATTCTTCAACCCATCTAGTTCCTCCATTCTCAGGTTACTGGAGTAAGACCTGCTTAGCAGTTTGTGGGGCTTCAAAGTACTGTTGTGCTCACATCGAGGGTCCCCAGAACAAGAGCGAGTCAATAGTTTATGCGGCTTTAGAGTGATGCACTCCTCCTGTTTGACAGCTGCAGCACAGGGACGGCTCAGCAGCTTGTGCGATTTAATTGTCACAGCCTGCTCAGCTCGGGGGTCGCTGGACAGGGAGCGACCAAAGGTCCTGTGGGCCTTGGTTCCACACACATCCTCAGCCTTGACTGTGCTGGAACAAGTCCTTCGCAGCAGCTTGTGAGTTTTGGAGATGCCATCTTGCTCTGATTTCAGTTTGGATTTGTTTTTACCACAACCTGGGGGAGGATAACTCGGCGACCTTCAAAAAATAAAATAAGAAGAATTTTTCCCAAGACACATGATTGGCATAAAAAACCATTCAGAAAACTACTTACAATGGTCGGTACCCAGCTAACCCCACCCCCAGCAAATGGAACTGAATGATGGGTTGGGAGAAACAAATGAGTATTTTCAACATTGCCATGTGACATGTTTTCTAATGAACTCTAAGTTAGGAGTTTTATGTTCACAGGAACCAGAAAGAGTTTTTTCCTGATGAATAAACTGTAAATTTTTTTTAATTAACTTATATCCCCAAATTAAAGGTAAGTATTTTAATGTTATATGCACACCCTCTGAGTAATGGCAATAAAATGTATATACAACAAATAAACTCCAAAAAGATATTTTTAAAAGATGGAAGTGATCAGAGTGAGATTAACTTGAAAGAGAGAAGGATGAGAGTCAATGCACAAAGTTAATGACAGATATTAAAAGAGAAATTAACAACTTTAAAAGATTGCCATTAGAAAGAGGAAAATGGTATCTTTCTTTGTAACTTAATTAGACAATGATAGATAGGGTGGGCTATTACCTGCGCAAGGTAGAAAATATGTGAAGAGGGGATTTCACTTTCTTCTCTGAGAGCTTCTTATTGTGTGTGCAGTTGGATTTTTCTTTGCTTTGTTTCCATTGTTGCGTAACATATGTCTGCATGATTCTGTCAATTGAAAGACGTTCTGTCATCACAGTTTCAAGACAATTTACGATAAGATTTTTATTTGGATAGAAAAGTTAGACACTTGAAGAAGGGAAACACGATCTTCAGTGTATTATTATTTAAGAACCACCCAATGTATTTTTGAAGTTAGTTATGTGGCAAAAGCTCTCTGTAGATATTGGTATATCAGAGGTAAAAGGAAGAAAGAAAGAGAGGGAGGGCAAGAAGGAAAAAAAAGAATAAGGATTGTAAGTATCTTATCAGTCAACTATATAAAGACCTTTCAGAACAGCCTTCAAGATCAAGCTTCAAGATGTAGCTGTACAACTAGAAAGACATAATATTTTTAATAAATTTAATTAACTATAAAAAAACTATAGAGAAAATGATTTCGTTTGTCCCTAATTTCTGTTTTATTGCTTAAGAAATGAATCAATTCCATTTCAATGTAATGAGATGAGTAAATGACAAATTTGATTATCATCTCTTTCATGAAAATTATTTTAGAAGATTTGATGTGAAAATAATATAATCTGAAGAACTGACCTTAAGTAACTTTGAAGCAGGAATTTTCTTTTATTTCTCACCAGCCAGAACTATCCTCTTCCTCACTTCTAGGATAAAAAGCTCCTTGTCTTCATATAGAATCTAGTCATTTCCATGACTTTTTTCAAACTTCATTTTCCTAAATCTAAACTTGCCTGTCTTGGGTTCCATGTTGGTTCTTTTTTAGGACTAAGTTACAAAACTTATCAACTGACAAATGAATATAAACTAAAGTGTAAAGAAGTGATAACAGCTTCATATGCTCCCCACTCTTATATAACATTTGCATTTTAATAGAGGGCTGTAAAACCTTTTTAACCCAAGAGTGTGACTAATGGAAAAAAACGCAGGCATCTTAGTAGGTAAGTGAGACATGTTGAGAAGAACATTTCAGCAACTTTTTTCTTTTTTTTTTTTGTGGGGCAATGAGGGTTAAGTGACTTGCCAAGGGTCACACAGCTAACAAGTGTCAAGTGTCTGAAGCCAGATTTGAACTCAGGTCCTCCTGAATCCAGGGCCAGTGCTTTAGCCACTGTGCCACCTAGCTGCCCCCATTTCAGCAACTTTTGAGTTTTTGTGGCTACCAACTCTACCTTTTACAGAGGAGCAATGCTGAAAACAAAGCTTAGAACTATCAAATAATCTTTTATAAATTCCACATCCTAAAATGATAGGTTTATAAAGAGGACAAAATAATCTGAGAGTTGCAAACAAGAATGGATTCTTGAGTTCTCATTCTGTGCTAGTCATTAATGTGCTATATGACAATTAACCTTTTATGCATTATTGTTCCCTCTTATGTACTAGAGTGAAGATAAAATGAAGGGAAAAACATGTAATTTAAGAACTGGAAGGGGTTTGAAATGATGTAGTCTAATACTAATTTTACAAGTGAGGAATCCACCACAGACAGGATCACAATGATTAGTGGCAAAGCCTGGGTTAGAGCTCAGGATTTGGGACTTCAGGGTTCAGTGATTCTTCTTTCTACTTCACCAAAAGACCTCAGAGCACTTTGGAACAGTAAGTGAATGTAAAGCAGTATTATATTTATATCAAAAATAATTGAAAGGGGATGTCTCCCAATCTTTTCTGCCATTAGCAAAGCAATCTGTATGTGAATGGCAAAAGATCAATGATGATTGTCCCTCTATGATTAAAAAAAAATTTTAAATTAAAAAAAACATTTAAATGAGAATCTTTGTTAAACATTACATATTACTTTTACTTTGGTAAATGATATGGAACACACTTCCATGCTTTTGATGACTCAGTCACTATTATCATGTCTACTCTTGTACTGTTAGATGTAAAATAATATCCTTTGTATCTGATGATTTATAGGGCTAATGGTATTTACACTAACTAGCCAGTGGCTACTACAGAATTATTAAGTTTGTCTTCATAAAATTTTTAATTTATTTCTTTGCTATCAAACTGCCTCTATTAGTCTGCCTACCTCTTCGATTACTTCTAATTCACAGAGGTTTGAAATAAAGCTTGTTAGATATGAGGGTATAAAAGTTCATAGGCACAGTGGATAAAGCAACAGCCCTGTATTCAGGAGGACCTGAGTTCAAATCCGATCTCAGACACTTGACTGTGTAACCCTGGGCAAGTCACTTAACCCTCATTGCCCCAGCCAAAAAAAAAAATGTTCATAGGCTCTGATTTAAAAATCTCTCCTACAAAATAGTGGGGATGACTGAACTTTTTCAATTCAGAAGGTTTTACCTCCTCACTTCCTAAGTTTCTGTTTTACAGATGTCTAAAGTTGCCAGCTAATGAATTTCCCATTATTTACAAAATTGATGATACATTAAATATAGACTGAAAGGCAATGTGGCCCAGTGGGGAGACAGTGAGCCTCAGAAGCATGGAGAATTGATTCTTGTATATACTCTAAGTAAATGGTATCAAAATGAAATACAACAGATCATTGAAAACTGCATATTGACTTAGAAAACCACAAATTAACATTATTTCTTTTGTATGGTATTTTTATTTATTGTGACATTTTCCAATTCCATTTTAATCTGATTCAAGGAAGGAATTTTGCAATCCAAGGAGGTTGTTTGACATCTCTGCCCTAGGCAACTTGTACATTACAGATAAGTTTTCATTGTGCATTATTTAAAGGATCTTTTATATCAGGAATTCCCCATTCTGACAATAGTACAAGAGTATGGGGTCACTGAATTAATGTAGCAATTATCATCACTTTTAAAGTATGTGATAAGATTCTATGCCCTTATACCTTTATCAATTGAGAACACATGCTGATTAAATCAAATCAAAGGTCGCAAAAAGGTATAAACATTTTTATTTTATAAACCAATCAAAGATTGTGGACTAGGTATGACAAGCTCTTGAAAAAATAAATTGGGTGAACTGGAATGAAGCTGGTAAGAAGTTGCTTTGACTGAGACACTTAATACTGGTGGGTGATTTATATAAAATTAGATGATTGTTTAGAACCTAAAATCTTGAAAAGAATAGGTAACCAAGACAGAGGCATTCTCCCCAAGTCCTTGAAAAGGAGGTTCTTGGAGATGGGAGGAATGGTGTATGTCTGTATGCATGTAAGCATGCATGCATATATGGATGTGTATATGGGTGTTTGTATAGATATGTATGTATATATACATGTTTATTAAAGGACCATATATGTTCCATAAATGTGAAGTAATATGCTGAAAAATATATGAGTGTGTGTTTGTGCATATGTGTTCTTAAGGTTCTTATATATTTATGACAGAATTTCCCCTACTCAAAAAACTCTCCCTGATTTCAAGTAGGATAATGAGCATTAATAAAATCCTTTCGCATAAAAGCTATTTTGTTTCTTTTGTAAACTTACTTTTTTAATTGATGTCCCAATCCAAATCTCTCTTTTGTGGAAATCTGAAACACATCCACAGTGGGCACTGAAAAAGAAGAAGATCAAGATTAAAATCTTTATGTTCTAAAACATAGCCATTATTCTCTTCCATTTTAAATGGCCAAGTCCTAGTGTCCTACAATCTGATCAGGACAGAGAACTCATTGTACAGAAATTATTCAGTACTTCAAGAAGGGCCAAAACATAGAACAAACTTCTTGAGACTGGCCTGGGCCCCGGATTTCAGAGAAACCTGGATAACTTGCATAAACTGATGCTGAGTGAGATGAGCAGAACCAGGAGAACATTGTACACAGTATCATCAACATTATGTGTTGATCAACTGTGATAGACTAGATTCTTCTTCTCAGCAATACAATGGTACAAGATAGTACCAAAGGACTCATGATGTAAAATGCTCTCCAAATCCAGAAAAAAAGAACTGTGGAATATGTATGCAGATTGAACCATACTATTTCTTTTATTTTTGGTGCTGTTGTTTTTCTTCGAGGTTTTCCTTTTTGCTCCTCTTTCACAGCATGACTAATGCAGAAATATGTTTAATGTGATTGTATATATATAACCTATATCAGATTACTTGCTGTCTTGGGGAGGAAGGAAGGAAGGAGAGGGAGGGAGAAAAATTTGAAACTAGAAATCTTATAAAAACAAATGTTGAAAACTAACTCTACATGTAACTGGAAAATAATAAATTACTTTTACAATAATAAAACAACAACAACAACAACAATAACAAAAGACTGGCCTGGACCAGATGGGCCCCAGGAACTAACCCCAGACCCAAGTTCAAAGGTGGAGATGGGGCTCTGAGATTTATTCCCTTTAGACCCAAATGCTCACCGATCACTACCATTTATACACTCCATGAGAGCAGAGACACTGTTACACTCACTCTGAATACAATAACTAATATAATAAATGTTTGCAGGGGGGCAGCTGGGTGGCACAGTGGATAGAGCACCTGCCCTGGAGTCAGGAGGACCTGAGTTCAAATCCAGCCTCAGACACTTAACACTTACTAGCTGTGTGACCCTGGGCAAGTCACTTAACCCCAATTGCCTCACCCCCAAAAAAAAAGTTTACAGAATTTAACTGGCAAGTCATAAATCTATTCTTCTGGTCTGGTGCTAACAGCTTAATCCAAGAGACATGCCCAAAAGGGATTTCAAGTGTTTTGGGGTGTTTTTTGTTTGTTTGTTTGTTTTAATGTATAAGCTTACATAGACAGCATCTGGATCCTGGGGGCAGATATACAAAAAATGTTATTTCCAATGTCTGATTCTTTTCCTGACTTGAATTAATACAGGTAAACATCCAAAATAAATCTTAGGAATAGTTTGTGTCCAGCTCTCCCCAATTGTGGGTGACTGGGTCCTCAGCTGCCATATAGCTTCTCGGGGTATCATGAGTGCTGAGTATAGGACCAACTGTGTTTTATCCTACAGAAAATGTATTAACACACTCAAGCCTACAGGAGAAAATATACAAGGATAGAAACATAAAGCACTCAAATAGCCCCTTAGCTCCACCAACAATAGAATTGAACTTGGGCTGTGTGACCCTGGGCAAGTCACTTAACCCCCATTGCCCTGCAAAAAAACAAAAAACAAAACAAAAAACAAAAAAAGAATTGAACTTGGGGATAGCTGTTGAAAAAGGGGTTTTTCTTCCTTTTTTTTTTTTAAAAAAAGCAACTATTTTTCTTACTACCCCTCCTCCCTTACAATTGAGCAAACACAAATAGAAAAATAAAGAATCTGATACATACATAGTTACATATTCCAAGGGGAAAATGCTTTTCTGCATTGGCTATATATGAAAATATGTTTCTTTCTGCATTTTAAATTTATCACCTTTTTGTAAGGTGAACAATGTCTTTCATCCTCATGCTTTTGGACTCATAGTTTATTGTTACATCAATCAGAATTTTAAAATCTTTCAAAGTTGTCACTGTAAAATTGTTGTTTCACTCCTTCTACTCTGCTTCAATTCATAAAGGGGTTTCTCGGTTTCTTTGAAACTTTTATTTGCCATTTCATCATTTGCTATGGGACAATATTATTCTATTACATTCATAAACTACAATTAATTTAGCCATTACCCAATAGAAAAACACATCTGTTGTTTCAAATTTTTGCTATTACAAAAAGTACTCCTTTTTCTTTGAGTTCTTTGAAGTATAACTTCACTTATATAGCTAAGCCAAAAGATATGTAGATTTTAGTAAATTTGGAGGCACAGATCTAAATGTTTTCTGGAATGGCTGGACCAATTGACATCTCTACCAATAGTGCACTAGTGTCCCAGTTTTCTACATATCCTTTCTAACATTTGTCATTTTCCTTTCCTTTTAACCAATTTCAAAGTCTCAAACGTTAATGTTGCTTTTATTTGCACTGATCTGATTATTAATCATTTAGAGCATTTTTTTCATATGGTTGTTGATAGTTTGGATTACTTTCCTTGATGCCTCATAGTCATATAAAGTTGAATTTATTCTTGATATACCATGGATAAGAGACCTTTCTCAGAGAAAGTCACTGATATTTTCCCAAATAATCTAATTTTTACTACATGAGAATTGTATGAGCAAAACCTTTTTTAATTTTGTGTAATCAAATTATCCATTTTAAGTGATCCTCTCCATGGCTTGCTTAGTCATGAAATCCTCTCTAACCTATAGATCCATAAGGTAAATTTATGATGTAATCTTCTATAGCTAAGTCGAAACCATTTAGAATCTTGGTTTATGGTGTAAGGGGTTGGTCTTTATCCAAAGATTTCCAAAGCATTTGAGAGCAGAGGTGGAATTCACCAAATAACATTTTGATTCCAGGAATAGAGACAATCTGAAAGTTGAATTTTTTTGGATGAATAAAATAAGATATTACTTTACACTGAGAGCACTAACCATATCAAATCAATAAATATTTATTGAGCATGCAGTAAATATAAGATATTGTGTCTGGTTTGAATGGGGAGGAGGGAGATAAAAAAGAAATTAAAAAAACCCAATCTCAATCCCTAACCTATAAGGAACAAAAAAATCAACTTGGAAAGAAAAGTACCTTAAGTGAGATGCCCAAATCTACAGAATATATTACCCTAAGAAGGACAAAGATTACAATTATAGGTAAGTTGAAGAAGTCAAAAAAATTCCTGAAAGGATCATACAATTCTAACATTATAGTGGACCTTAGACATTATCTAATCCAATACCTCCTTTTCCAGATCACAAAACTGAGAAAAAAAGTAATTTCCCCATAATGCACAAAGACTGTCAAGAGGTACATTACAGATGCCAACTAAGTCTCAAATCAATTTCAGGTCCTGATGCTAGATAAAGATAGTCCATTACAATAGCATATATCTTTAGTGTTCTTGAGAAACTTTTCCCAAGTATGTTTAATCTTATAAAATATATACTAATTTATTACCTAATCTAATTTTATATTTGAAAGTTTAGTTATTTCAAAGTAATTCTTTATCATCATTTGCAAAATGATAACTACTCTATCAATCCAATACCTATAATTTCTGTATTTATGAGTAATATGTAGCTGAAGTACACAGTAGTATATGCCAATGAAAAATATTTTATATAGTACCCAAAGACTGACAGGAATTTTTTGTAAACAGACAACCAGAGGGCTGGTTTACATATACTCTTCAAATGTCTGTAAACCTAAAAATACTAACATAGTCAAAGCACTCATTTACTAACAAAAATACTTATATGAAACACAGTGATTTTTACTTATGCATATCAGTAAAAATTTTCAGTGACCAAAGGGTGGGGAACAACAATGTAGTTTGGAGCTGAACTGGGAAGAGCTGTGACTGCCAGGCTTATAATTTTTATCTTAAAGGCAATAAGGAACCAAGGAAGATTTTAGCAGGGGATGGGAAAATGGCATAGGATAACAGGATTTAGAACCCCTTCATTTCATATATGATCAAGTCACTGCCTGCTATTTGATAGACTACAGTGATTCTCTGTGACTTCTAGGATCAAGTATTAAGTCCTCCG
Organism: Dromiciops gliroides; assembly: GCF_019393635.1. NCBI lineage: Eukaryota > Metazoa > Chordata > Mammalia > Microbiotheria > Microbiotheriidae > Dromiciops > Dromiciops gliroides. The sequence continues at coordinate 406,323,148 of NC_057861.1, forward strand.
TTTGAAATTCCCAGCCCATCATAACCTGGACCCCTCCAACCTTTGCAGTACTCTGGAACACCTTACTTCTCCCCCACCCCATCCCCGACCAGAAGAGGATTTGAAAGAAAAAGTTTTTTAAATGGATGTTAAAAATTGTTTTTGCATGTAATTGGGGGAAAATAAAATTCTAAATAAATGGGGGTGGGGGGGTGGGAAGAATGCCTTTCCTCATACTATGAACATTTATTGGAAAATAAGACCAAACACACAACCTTGGGAAATCCAAGAATCATAGAGAGTTAAATGATTAAACAGTTTCATGTCAGAACCCTGAGTTCTTTCAAAATCCAGACCATGAAGTACCACAAACATCTGATACCAATGACTGTATGGTAGATTAAGCTTCTAAAATTTGGCCTCATAACATTTACCAGTATTACTGAAGTGGTTACCTAGCATTTAGAGACTGAATCAGAGTATGATTTGCTTGTTGTCCCATAAACTCTTCCTTCACACTTTGAAAAGGAAATAGACAAAGAAAGAAGACCAACCTGGGCCATTTAAATATTGTGTAAGTGAACAGTGCAATCGGACTATTATAGGCTCCGTACGAATCACATCCCAAGCCACAGCAATCTCTTCCTGAAATGATTAAAAAAAAAAAATCAGCCTTATGACAGAGTCCTTGAATACTTATTTTTTTTCCATTCAAATACAGCTATTTATTCTATATGGTAAGAGGTATAAAAATCACAACAGCCTATAAATAACATTAAAGTCTTCTACGCTGTCAAGGAAAAAAACAAATTACTCTTAATCTTTGCCTTTCACTTACACAGTAAAACAGCAAAATCTTAAATATACAGAAATGCTGCAATGCTTTCCCTATAAATTTCAGAACCTATTAAAAGATACCATGGCAAAACAATATAGATTTTCATTACTCAAACCAGCCAGTGTATGTTTTTCCTCCATAAGCCACTTTAACAAGGAAAAATAAAGCAAACACAACAGAATATATCTGTTGGAGTATTTATTTTTTAAATTTTAAAATAAAACATAATATATGATGAACTAATGTCAGTGAACCACTGACCATCTAAAATCAAAGCTCCAAAAAAGTAACAAATATAAGGTACTTGAAAGTTTGTCAGACCTATCACAGATACTTACATCAAGAAAGCTAACATCAATATGCAGATCAATATCTACATCATCAATGGCTCCATATTCCCTAAAAGCAAAGATAAACATAAATTGCACAAACTTCCCAAAAGTTTGATTCTTCTTCACAATTTAAAACTAGAATACTGCTTCTAAAGTGTATATGAGGCCTCCCCAGTATAAAAGTTTAAGCTCTAATCTTTGTATTGGTATCCCTAGGAACTGCTAGATGGTAAACATATATTTTTAATTTGTTCATTCATTGAATTTCTTTACATAGCTATTTATATTTTATGGATACATAAAAATATTTTACAGACAGACATACTGACAATGCTTTCCACATCGAAGGATTTCTGATTTGAGATTTCAAATATTCAGGTTGTTGGGTTTTTTTAAACTTTACAAACTCGAGTTATTTCTTACTAATGAAAGCTTTGTGTGAGTGCACACTGTAAATTCCAAAGGTAGGGTGGGTAAAAGGCATGCTGTTGTAAATGCTAATAAAAAAATATTTTATTACTAGGCCATTGGAAGGAGTAGATAAAATGCTTTAAGAAATCTCCCATTTCAGAATCACCTCCAGAGGCATTTTATCCACCAGTAATTCACTTAAAGTTAGAAAAACAAAACAAAACAAATGTCCATTGTACTAGGAATTATTTTGATTGGATAATCAGAACTGTAAGAATGATGATGATAGCTAACATTTACATATGCTTACCATGCATCAGACAGTATGTTAAACACATTACAATCACTATTTTTTAAATTTATCTTCACAACAACCCTGGGAGGTAGGTATTATTATCCTCATTTTACAGATGAGGAAACTGAAGCAGTCAGAAGTTAAGTGAATTAACCTCAGCTATAAGGGTCTGAGGCCAGATCTGAAGTCAGGCTCTCCTAAATCCAGGCCTAGGACTCCATCTACTCTGCCACCCAGCTGGTACCAGCCAGAGAGCCTTAAGAAATGGCAATTCTAAATTGGTGCTGACAGTAGAAAGAGGAAATCTTAGAATGCGGACAAACCTCCCAGTTGGTAGGTACTTTGTAAAGTCACAGGGAATTTTAGGCAGTTCATGAGGGCATAGAGATCAGTAAAATAGAAACAGAAATTAGGAAAAAGGTTAAGAAATGATGTTAAAGGGCAACAAAACCAAAAACTGCTTATACTAAAATTACCACTAAAAAAGAAATGTGGGGCAGCTACGTGGCACAGTGGATAAAGCACTGGCTCTGGATTTAGGAAGACCTGAGTTTAAATCCAACCTCAGACACTTGACACATACTAGCTGTGTGACCCTGGGCAAGTCACTTAACCCCCGTTGCCCCGCAAAAAAAGAAAAAGAAAAAAGAAAAAGAAAAAAGAAAAAGAAAAAAGAAATGTGCCAGTGGGAAGTCAAAGCCAGAGCTAAGATTCGATACTAATTTAGAAGTCAATTTACTTCAAATTCTCCTAATTCAGCCAACTACAATAACAAATATGTATTTTCTTCAGTTTTCCCTTTCCTCATTTCCCTGCCCTCCATTACTAAAAGGAAGAATTTCAACAAATCCAACAAATTCAACCTATATTTATTAATTGTCTATTATGTGCAAGACACTGTTAGACACCCCTAAAGGAAAGAGACACGAGATATTTTCACCTTCATCTCCCTTTAACAGCAGCAAGCTAGAGTTCACTATGAAACTACTCTACCATGGGTGCATTAGAATACAATCCCTCAGCATGGTCTACTTGAATACAACAAGTCTTGTTCTCTTTTGTGTTAAATGATAACATAAATCAGTAACTAAAAAAATAAACAGTCATTTTTCCCCCATTCTAAGGCTGTCAAGAATGTCATTCATCCAGTGAATTAGCAGGAAAACTCTGCATAGAAAGCCATTTAAAATATGAGATTAAATGGGTCTAATATTCTATGTCTACATTTCAATTTGTTTTAACATTTATTAACTGTCTACAACAGGCATCCTACTGTGCTGGCTCTATAAATTTAAACACAAACTAGTCTCTCTTTTCAGCATTTACATTATTCTGGATATGAAGGTAACACCCATAACTAAAAATAAAGAATAAAGAGAAAAAAAAGGGATGAGGGGAAGAGAAGCTTTATGTAGATGGTTCCTGAGGCTTAAAGTAAACTGAGGACTCTAAAGTAAATGTGACAAGGGGACAGACTCGAGGCATGTAATATCCATGGGCCAGGGGATGAATTGATGACTTCTGGGAAGAGATCTTAAGCCACTCTAGTTGGAACAGAAAGTATATGAAGAGAGATAATACATAATGTTTGGAAAGATAGATAAGAACCAGACTACAAAAGACTGTAAATAACCTGTGGACAATAGGAGACACAAGAATCTGGGGCAGGGGTATAATACAATAAAACCTATGCACTGGAAAAGTTATTCTGCAAATGAAGTGGCTTATAATTAATTACTTATGAATTTTTTTTACCAAGACATTTACAATGCAGTCAACAACAAAATCAGATCACTTTTATACCGAAATAAAGCCACAAGTATTTACAAATTGGGATTGTAGCAAAAGACTTAATTGGGTAAATGTACAAATCTAATGATTTCAGGTACTTAAAACTATAATTCTCCCAGGTAATTTTTTAGGGGGTCCAGGGGGACAAAATAAGACAGTTAAAGGCTAAGCATATTCATACATTTTCGTGTTCTGCTCATCATGGAAAAGATCATAAGATAATAAAAATACCTAGCATTTATTTAGTATCTCCTATGTGCTAGGCACTATGCTAAGTGCTTTACAAATATTAGCTCATTTGAGCCACACAACAACCAAGGAAAATGGATGCTATTATTCTATCTCATTTTACATTGAATAAAGTGAGCAGACACAAGTTATGTGACTTGCTCAGGGTCACAAGCTAGCAAGTGTTTGAGTTCATATTTGAACTTAGGTCTTCCTGACTCCGTGTCTAATACTCTATTTACTATGCCATGTAAATGCCAAAATTGCATGACTAGAGATGGAAGTGATTGAGCTCTATCCAGAAGATCAAGAGAGGTTAACTGACTTGCCTAAGGTTAAACATGTAGAAAGTAATAGTAGCAGGCTTTGAACCCAACTCACCCGTTTGATTCCAAATCCATTTTACATCTTTCCTTCTGTGTTCCCTCTTCATGTCTGGATAGATTAATATTAATTTCAGATTCAAAATAATTTTTTCTACGATTATCCTAAGTCCCCTAATCGATAATAACTTTAATTCTTGGACTAAATATAATGCCTTCTTTTTACAACTTCAAATTACATCTAACTTTAGTACCCAATATTATGCAATATCTATTCGTTTCTTATTTGCCTAGTAGATGGTCAGCACTATGAGGATGGGACCTAAACTTTTTACCTTTCTAACACCTAGAAGAGTATTATGAACACCAAAAACCCTTGTACCTATTTATTGACCTGTCTATTCATCTCTTTCTTTCTTTCTTTTGGCTGTATGCTTATAGGTACATATCATCTATTCCAACAGAAATCAGACATTTCCCTTTTATTTTTGCATGCCTAGAAATACTGTGAAAAGATGACAGCAAGTGCTTATGAAATACTATACTGATTGAAATATAGTAGCTAGCTTCAGGGAATGCTTGGGTTTGGGTTAATAAGAAAAACTATGCCTGATGAGATTGCTCTGGCAGACTTTCCAAAATACTGGATTAACTGCATCATCAACCCAATTTGAAAGTTTCTGTCATGTCTAAGGAAGGGCAGCACATGGAACATTTGCACTTATACCTGGGTTCAAATTTACTTATAACATATAAAACCTGCGTGACAAGACAATTTAAATTCTTCAAACTTCATTTCCTCATCTGTAAAATGAGGAGTTTGAACTGAATCACTTTTGAGGTCCTATCCAATTATGCATTTATGATCCTATGACCTTTTAATTTCATACTGACATCTTCGAATTCAGCTACTCTATATACATTTGCATTTTGTGAGTAGATGTCAATATCTAATATGGCAAATACTTCAATGTGATTTTCCTAAAATTGTAGCTTCTGCATAAGTAAGAAAATTAATTTCTTATTTTTCAATTTGGTAAACTTAAAATTCCGTAAATTGGTTTATATTACCAAGAAATTCCTGGATTTTAATAGTACCTCTAAAAAATATTTAATAACATAACTTTAAGAAATATTCTGGCAGAGATGACAAGACTTACTTTGGCTTATTGCATAAATGAATTCCCAGGGAGCAAATCTGAATTGACCCCTGATCCTGATTAGAAATGACTAACCCTCAGTGGGTTAGGAGGGCAGATTGGGGGAGGGGCAGTCAGAAGCAAAATATTTTTGAGGAGGGAAAGGATAAAAGAAGATAGAAATAGAGTAAATATCATGGGGAGTGAATAGGATGGAGGGAACACAGTTAGCAATAGGAACTAGAGAAAAATATTGGAAGCAGAGGCAAGAGCAATGTAAGGCAAGGATAATACTACTGCTGCTTTGCTGGGCTATTGTGAAGAAAATTCTTTGTCAGGTATAAGGTACTATATAAATGTTAGTTATTATTGTTTCTGCCTTTAAAGTACTATGTGAATGTAGTTTACTATTTAAAAAATAAAAGATGAGTAGGATGCTAGAAATGACTAACCCTTAATTCTGATCAAATTTCTATATCTCAAAAAGAAAGCAAACACTAATGGAAAAAAAAAAATCCCTTCCCCACACCTCATACTCCCAACCCCATCACCATTGGTGCTTTTGTTATTTCCTAAAATAAGAATTAGCAAAGAATCATTTACATGACAATTTTTTTAATGAAGAGAACAAAAATAATATTACCCAGGTTTAGCACATGAACATGTTATTGTCTGAAACCAATGTGGCAGAGAATAATTAAATGAAAGATGAACTGTAGCATTGACATATCTACCTAAAAGCAGACAAACATTCTTCCATTCTAAAAAGGAATTTTATAGTTTGGAAGCTAAAAATACCCCACAAAACACAAACACACACACACACACACACACACACACACACACACACACACACAGGGTTTTTGGCACTTGAAGAAAGCTAACTCTGGCCTTATTGCCTCTTTTGGCCTAACATCCCCCTCCACCTGCCTTTCCCTGGAAATTGTCATAACTAGAAAATATCACATCCTAGATCCATACAGAGACACACTTTGTCAGTCCACCCATGGTGTCTTTTTTTGTGGGGGGAGAGGGGCAAGGAAAGTTAAGTGACTTGCCCAGGGTCACGCAGCTAGTAAGTGTCACGTGTCTGAGGTCAGATTTAAACTCAGGTCCTCCTGAATCCAGGGCCCATGCTTTATCCATTGCGCCACCTAGCTGCCCTCATGGTATCTTCTTACAATTGACATTGGAGATGGGCAAACAATTAGACAAGGCAGAGTAAAAACCTTGTCCCCACCTAAAAAATTCACTGACTTACTTTTTGGAGTAGAAGTGATCAAGGAGCCAGGCATCCCATAGAATATTAACTAGAAGGAATAAGAGATTAATGGAACCTGGATGTGTGAAGTCTATAGGTAGCCTTTCATCACAGATCCATTTCCATTTCCTCCCTCGACATAAAGACCACTGAGCTTAAGACTTCAAGGACCTCCACTCCCTAGATATTTCATGTTATCCTTGGACCTCCCTCAAAATGTTCAACAGTAAAAACCTATTGGTTCATGGAACACTGGCCTCTCTGGGTTTTTTTCCCTTTTAAAAAAACCTGTTTTAAATATCCCCAAACTGCTATTCAGGACTAGAAGATGACTGCCTAATTAAATGCTGTTAGACATTTCTAATTAAGAGTCACCCAAAAAAAATGCAAAAAGAAATTATGTTATATCTTTCTTTTAAGAGAGTTTTAACATGATGAAATAAAACTACTTTCACCCTCAGAATCCCTCTGATTGCTAATGACTACTTCAACTGATTTGGGTAAATCCCTTGTGTATTTCCCACTCATGCTTTCTGGAATTCTGAGGAGATGAACCCTGAGGGGTCTGCATTCAAGCTGAAATGTTCTACTGTTTTATAATGGCAAGTAGAAAAGAAGCTGCAGCTGGAATTAAACATTATGGACTAAAAAATCTGGACAAAAGAATTGGCATTCTTAACCTTTTTTTTTTTTTCTTGTCACGGATCCCTTTGGCCATCTGTAGAAATTTATAAACCCTTCCTTGGGATAATGTCTTTAAATGCATAAAATAAAATATAGAATTACAAATGAAAATAGTAGTTATCACAATATATGTATACATACACACACACACACATGTTCATGGCTCCAAGGTTAAAAACCACTGATTATGACACAGATTATTTCTCCGTGCCTAATTAAGAGATGTGGGGGAGATCTTATCCTTTAGAAGGAAGCAATCAATCTCAGGTTATTTCTGGACAAAAGGCAAAATAGCAAAAGATGGCAGGATAAAAACAATGGACAGGAAATGGTCTAATTTGGCTGTAATTTAGAATATACAAATGGTTGTAAAAGCTAATAATAATAATAGCTAGTGTTTACACACCACAGGGCTTCCTGAACTTTTTCCATTTGTGGCCCCTTTTTGCCGGGATAAGTCTTACAAGACCCTGGGTATATAGGTATATAAAATATATATATATATAAAATAGGTCTATATAACCTTTTGCTATTGCCAAACATTTCACAACCCCCACATTCAGTTATATAACCCCATATGGGGTCACAACCCACAGTTTAAGAAGCTTTGATATAGCAAACACTTTACTAATATTATTTCTTTTTATTCTAATAAAATGGGGGGCAGTAGGTGCTATTATCAAACCTATTTTACAGTTGAAGCAACTGAGGTGGACAGAGGTTAAGTGACTTGTCATGGGTTGTAGTATCTGAGGCCGAATTTGAACTCAGGTACTTCTGAATCCAGGGCGGGTGCTTTATCCACTGTGCCACCTAGCTGCCCCCTGAATAATGATCTTTTAAGAAACTCTCAACATAGAGACACCTTTTATTTAGACCTTTCAATAAATATATGCATTGTAAATGCTTTGTTAAATATTTTACAAGTTTAATTTCTCTTTCTTGCCCCCATTTGTTTCCTGTACAACTCAATGGAATAAAAAGTAGAAAGAAGTGTTCTATTGCAGGATAGGGCAGAATGCATGCAGAATTGTAAAGAGGCAAAGACCTTACAAGGTCTGCAATTAACTAGATTCTGCAGGTGTAGATCTGTAAATAGTTACATCATTTTTTGTTTTTATGCAACACTTCAAAGAATTCACAAACAGCATTGTATATATGCAAAACTATTTCCATTGTAAATACCATTTTCATATAATGCCAGTAATTTCACGTTCATGCTGAGATGTTACAAAGCATGATTACAGTTTGCCCAGATGGAGCCTTTGCAGTCATCGCTTTGGTGCTGTAGTCTTACAACATGGAGAGAGTGTGTCAGGAGTCCTATATCCCCTGAATAGCAATTGGCAGAATTAAATTGCCTGCCTGAATTATGAATGCACCTTGAATAGTGAGGAGAGACAACTGATTGTACTCTATAAAGCATACAAGCTTATAATAATTACCTTGACCAAATCAATGCTTTAAAAAAAAAAACCTGTAAGCTCACTAAATATTGTATATTTTATTGCACAGGAACCAAGAGCTAAAACAACTGCCTTCAACAATTTTAATATCTGTGCTACATCCATGTTCTGAATTGCAGGTCTTCAAACTGGGCAATTCTCCTTTTTCTTTTTAAAACTGAGGCAGAGTAATGTACTGCAAAGAGTCGTGAATTTAACATTAGAGGCCCTGAATTAGAATCTCTTCACTGCCATTCATCATGTGACCTTAGGCAAGTCATTTAAGCTTTGTATAAGTCTCTAACTATAAAATAAGGAAGCAGATCAAGATGCCTCCAAAAGTACCTCTGTGATATAGATGTATGGATGTGTAAAGTAAGTTCTGTTTTTTTTTTTCCCCTGAAACTTAGGGACAAAATACTTTCAATTAACAAGTATCTACTAACACTAGGCTAGAATTTCATGAATTCTTTGTCTCAAAGGAAGAATGACTCACCATCATTTGTCTAAATGTAAGCCTTACATATTGGTTCTAATTTCTTTAGAGTGGGTGATACCCTACCTGACATTTTGAAAATTAATTCTCTCTGTCATTCAAGGATTAAATATGCCAAGCTTATGGGTATGGGGAGGGTTTTTTTAAACTATCTAATCCTTAGATTCTTCTTCCCTCCCACATTTTCTTGAAGCTAAAGCTTGCCACAAATAAGCATATCAGATGACAAACTGCTCTCATTATGTAGTTACTTCCACATCAACAGGTCAGAAATGTTTAGAGAATCAGGAAGAACTCTATGTTCTCTGACACCTCAAGCTCAGCAGTCTCTGTGTACTTGCTAAATATGTGTTTTGATGCCCAGTCTGTGAGAAATTTTCATGGTGGGTTCAAGGATTATGCAAATTCGGCAAGCAGGAAGAAATCTTGGCAGACAGGACAAGTTTTAGAAACTGTATCTAAAGATGCTATAAATTCTTCTAAATAATGAAAGAATTCTATGTTTGTTTGCTTTTTGTTTTTTTAACGAGGCTAGACAATGTGGTAATTTGTTTTGTTTGACTATATATCTTGGTAAAGAGTTCTGTTTTTCTTGCTTTCTCAATATGGAGGGGAGGGTCTGCAGCTGTGAAATTCAAATAAAATTGAATCCTTTTTTTCTAAATGATGCTAAAGAAGAAAGAAATCCCACATGGCTGAACTGACAAATAAGAAAAATTGTTTGGCATTCTGGGGCTACCAGTTAACAAGTCAGTTAGAAGAACAAGAATGCAACTAAAGGAGAGCCATCACTGAAGCAGTGAATACCATTCTGATACTTATTCCCACCTCCTCAGTCCTTAGCTCCTCTTGAAAAGAAGAAATTAAAGGAAGAGGACCGTTTTCAAACATAAGCAATAAGGTTATGCGCCTCATCTTAGATTCTAGGGAATGCTTCAGGTCTATCCAACATTCTAATGAAACTAATTTAACAGTTATTTCTTTACTGCATGCTATTCATATCTTCCTCCTTCATCTTGGCTTATGAATTCTCAGATTCAGATACAAATTTTCTTAGTCCCCATGGTAAAGAGAAGAGAAGTAGGCTGATAGAATCATAAAATTTTGAAATGGGAATGATTAGATAATTTGAAGCTGGGAATAAATATAATGTAGGCTAAAATCAATTTTAATCCATTCTTCAAAAACTTTTAATTGACTACATTTTTTATTGCATTGTGGTGAACAAAGTATATGGTTAAAATTTCTGCTAACCAAGGATTTAAAGTTAATATCCTAATATATTGCCAATTTTTGTTAAGTTGTTGGGAGGTTGAAAAATTTAACAACTACTTTCTTTTCTCATTTAGTAATCACCAGTTATATCATCTTTAACTTTACTAAAGTACCACTCGGTTACTCAACTTCTAATCTTTCTATTAGATTTGTCTAGGTCTTAAAGGTATACCTTAAAATCCCCTATTACTATAGTTTTACTGAGGATTTCTCCTTTTAATTCAGCTACATTTTTCCTTTAAGTATTTAGGTGCTATGCAGTTTAGTACACATATAATAAGTGTTGATACTGACTCAATTAAGCTACCTGTAAGCCTACTGTAGGTTCCCTGATTTTCTCTTAATTTTATGTGCTTTTCACCTTTTCTGAAATGAAGATGCTTCTCCTTTCTTTCTGAGTTCACTTAAAGTATAATGTATTATTTTGTTCTAGCTCCTTAAACTGTGTAAATCTTGATGTTTCAAAGGTGTTTCTGGTAAATAACATATTAATGATTCTGCTTTCTAACCATCCTGTACTACTATTCTCTATTATAAGTAGGCTCATCACATTCACCTTCATGATTATAACTATTCATTTTCTATTTCCCTCTGTACTTTTCCCTTCTCTTTGCCCATACATTCCCTTCTTTATAAAGAAGGTGGTGAAAGAAATTTGCTGAAAACTACTGAGCTATAATTGAATAAATCTATTTCTGTTCCACTTTCAGTCTTCTCTTATCCTGAACTTCAGACCTGATCACAGGATTTGATTTACCTTTTTTTGGGGGGGGGGGGGCGCGGCAATGGGGGTTAAGTGACTTGCCCAGGGTCACACAGGGTCTGAGGCTGAATTTGAACTCAGGTCCTCCTGAATCCAGGGCCAGTGCTTTATCCACTGTGCCATCTAGCTGCCCCTGATTTACTTTTAATCTCCCTTTATGTTCTACTCTCTGATTTCAGGATACATTTTGCTTATAATTAATTATTCTATCACCAGTCTTGCCCTTCCTCTTAAGTTCCTCATTGCCCATCTACCTTTATCACCTATTTACTTGGTGAGTTTCATGTATTGATAAAGCAAACTGTGTGTGGTGAGTTTGCTCAGGCTTCCTTTGTCTGATTCAGATAACAGGAATTTGACACAATGCCACTATACCCACTTCTTCCTCTGTCCTTGTCTATTCTTCATTTCATTTGCCCCTATTACATGAAGTAATAAGTTGCATAAATTAATAATAATTAAGTTTTGCAAAGTGCTTAGAATATTATCTCATTTGATCTAATGAACAACCCTGGGAGGTAGGTATTATTATCTCCATTAAACAGATGAGGGACTGAGGTAGACAAAGAGCTCTAGACCCAGACACAAGATCTGAATTAAAATGCAATGTCAGAGACTTACTATCTGTGTGATCAAGTCATGTCTGTCTCAGTTTCCTCATCTGAAAATTGATGATAATAATAGCACCTACCTCCAAGGTTCTTTGAAGGAGAATTTACGATGGCATTTGTAAAGTAATTTGCAAATCTTAAAGTTCTTATACAAATATATTAAAAATGGCAGCCCATAGACCAATATATAGTACTTTCCAGAACTCATTATCCCAACTCCTTCTTCAGAACCCGACCATTTTTTTTAACTTTTTTTCATATTTCTGTAAAGGGCAGCACAATCCTTCTAGTCAGTTATGTTTATAACCTCAGTTCTTTCTCTTTCTCTCTCTCTCACCCTCTAAATCCAATGGGTTGCCAAGTTTCACAGGTTTTACCTACAAGGCATCTCTTGCATGCCTCCTCTCTATGCATATATCCATCATACTAGCTCAAGTGCTCATCACTCTTCTCCTGCCCCTCAATGGATTTCCCAATCTCAAGTCTCTCCCCTCTCTAATCCAAATTCCCCACGGGTGCAAAAACAATTGTGCAATGCTAATCTGATTTACTACAGACTCCTTCCTTTGGAATTTTTAGTCACAGTCTACTTACAGATGACCTTGCCAGATTTCACGTACAACTGGTCTTCAAGAAGGATATTCTATCCCTCTGTTGCTATGCCTACATGGACTTTCCAGTGCTTTGAATCTTTTCCTCCTACATCTTTATGTCTTAGAATCTTAGTTTCCAGGGCAGCTAGGTGGCACAGTGGATAGAGCTCCGGCCCTGGAGTCAGGAGGACCTGAGTTCAAATCCAGCCTCAGACACTTAACACTTACTAGCTGTGTGACCCTGGGCAAGTCACTTAACCCCAATTGCCTCACCAAAAAAAAAAAAAAAAGAATCTTAGTTTCCTTAAATGTCCAGCTCTACCTCAATGTTCTAGATAAGATTTTTCCTCATGACCCCTATTGGGAATATTTCTTTCAAATTACCTTGTATTATTTTTCATAATTAATGTCCTTCATATTTCCTTAGATTTTTTTATGATGACTCCCCCAATAGAATGTAAATTTCTTAAGGGCACGGAATATTCCTTTTCTGTCCTTATATCTGCCATAGCTATCCCAGTAGTGGTCATACAGTCACTTGACCAATTCATGTTGACTAACCAGCTGCTTACTGTTCAAATGACCATTTAACCACAGGATGGGAGTGATTCCTAAAAGGTAGAATTTCTCCCAAGAATGCTTAGCTGAGTAAAAGCCATAGCCCCACTAACAGGAACATGGGATTTTAGAGCTAGAATCAATTGTAGAGATTATGTAATCCAAGTTCCTTGTTATATATGTTACATTAATTTCCAAAAGTCATCAAGGTAATCATTAGTCAAACTGGGATTTGAGCCCCGGTCTTCTGATCCCAAATCTGTTGCTCTTAACGTTATCCTAAGCCTTTTTTTCTGGGGAGAGATTTTTTGAACAAATCATACTCAGTGTCAAAGTTTCAGTCTAGCACTGTAAATTATAAGTAGTTTTAATTAATCTGCATTTCCTTTCATTGGAACAATTATCAAAACCTGAGTCTATAGGGAAGAGAATTTATGCAAATGAAGAGCTCTTTCTCAGTAGTGCCTTAATGATTTTCTTTCCAAACACAAATCTAAAGGGAAAAAAATCTCAATGGTTCATGGTATTCCAGAAACTTCACAGTTATTCTGAGGTCAGTAACTGACCTAATCAAAAGACAATCTATCCTTACTACCATTCTCTGAGTAGATCAGAACATTTTCTCAAATGGAGACAGAAAAGAAAGTTGGATAAAGATTTAGTAATTTCATTCCTATTGAGAGGAAAATAGTATTTATCAACAAAACTTATTCAAAAGCCACAAAGTAAATTATGGTATCTTCTTAACACATTATTTAAATTTGTTCCTTTAATTATTATATCAACTTGATAATGTAATTTGAATATAAATTATTTTTGTTTTGGGCCACACCTCCATGAAAACTGTCAACTCTTCACTTACAATCAAAGAAAATTGAATAAGGCATTCAGAAGGTAAGCAAATGTGACCACCCACTTACTACATATCAGAAAGTAGGTCCTGACTCCAACCAAGACCATATATCTATCCACTGAAACATGTTGCTAATATATTTGTGGTTAGACAGGACTTAATTTATGATAACAGTATGTATCTAATTTGCCAAGTAAATTATAATAATCTATTATTGTCAAACCTGGGACTGAAGACCCACAAAGTTAGTGCCTCTAAATAACTAATTGCATTAAGCAATTGAAATAATCTAAATTATGAGCACCTGAACACTGTGATGATGGATATGCCATCACAAAGAGTAGTCTCAAAACAAAACACAAGCCTCAGGAATTTGTGAAGACAGTAATGAGAAATGTTTCGTTACACAGCATCTTAAAAAGTTTCACCCCAGGCAAATTTCCATATATAAAACATCAAGGAAAATCCCTATGTTCATCCCAAGTATTAATTTCATTTTTATTCAATAAAATTATTATGTACCTGAGAGAAACTGCATGAGGCCCATATATTTCTCTCACTGCTGTCAAATCAGCTTCCAGCTGTGGGTGTTTGTGAAGTTCCCCATCATAGTTCACCTAGTGAAAATGACTGATTTAGAAATTACTTAGTATTTGGATGTTGGAGAAACCAAAATAATCATGAATATAAATGGTTTGCTAGACAAATCGCCTTGTCAACCCAATGTACTATGGATCTACTTCAATATTCTGCATCTGCTCAATGTAAAAAGGAAATAACTCAGCACTAGATTTGCTCTGAATTTTTTAAAGACACAAAGGGTCGAGAATAATTCATTACTTTTTATAAAATATTAAAAATAAGATTACTTTGATCCCCAGAAGTTGAATTTGAGGAGGAAGTAAACCATAGAGTATAACAAAATGTTAGAAAAATTCCACAAATCTCTAGACGTAAAAAATAAGGCATTTTCATTTCCTACCTGCAAAATTTATGTACAGAAGTAACAGTCATACAATTTTTAATTTCTTTCAAAAGGGAAAACTACTAGAGTTGTGATATACCAATACTTGAACCTGATTTACTGACTAAAGCAGCCTTTAGTTTCAGCAATAGGGCATGAACAAATTATGTATTTGCATTGTTATAAATCAGAAAAGGTTTTTTATATCCTACTTTGTCCCTCCCAGACTCCAGAAATACCTTTAAGCAAGTTCATAAGATTAAAACTATAATAATATTCTCCCAAATCTTAATGTGTTCTTAAACGTTGTGTTTAAATAATTTTGTTATTTTATGCTTTTCTTTCATTAACTGTATGTGACCAAAGAATACTATAAAATAGATATTTAATAGTGTCATTATTTTTGGGTTTGCTTTTTTTTTTTTTTTTGCGGGGCAGTGGGGGTTAAGTGACTTGCCCAAGGTCACACAGCTAGTAAGTGTCAAGTGTCTGAGGCCGGATTTGAACTCAGGAACTCCTGAATCCAGGGCCGGTACTTTATCCACTGCGCCACCTAGCCGCCCCTAATAGTGTCATTATAGAACAAGATTTAACAGGAGTTAGTCACAGTGCAGAAACAGAAAGGAATAATCATATTTATTATTAACATACTTTTCATAGTTGTGTTTCTAAGGATAATTGTTTGTTAGCTAAAATTCAATCCCTATCTCTTTATTACAATTTTCATTATGTGTATATATTGAGGGAGCTAGAATTGAATGTGAAATAGAGAGATGGGGAATTCACACTTGTGAAATTACTCAAATTCAGTGACAGATACTAAAGACTATCATGAATTCATGAAACTTTAGTTTAAAGGAATACATGACTAGTTAACAAAAGAAACAAATTAGAAACATAATCGAGGAGTACTGAGTCTCTTCATAGATCTGGAGAATACCCTGATACTCTAACTTAAGTTCAACACAAAATACTAATGTAACTGTCATTTTTCCCTAGGTCTGAAAAGGGGTAGAGATCAATGCCTTTTTCAGTGAAAATGTTAATGAACATCAATAAATTTGGTATCTACCATGTATGTAAAGGTATATGAGTAAATGTTTTAAACAACCAGCTTCCCAAGATTAAAATATATGGCAGGACTCACTTTTAAGCTTAATCTGCACTATTAACATTTTCTCCATCACTTCTTTAAGTCTAGACAATCAACAAAATAATAAATCAGTCCTTGACTTGTAGTGATTGGAAATCAGCATGGTATAAATGCTCATACTGAAAATTTAACAATAAGAGCTTATTCAAATTGGCCCTCCCATTTTCCTCAAATCACAACATATAGCAGCACTTACAGATAGGATAAGGATCATTAACTATACAAAGAAGGGGTAAGTAGTTTTCTGAATGAGTGATAGGTCCAAGAATGAACCCCAGACACTTTAAACTGTCAACACGGTGAAGTTTCTACTAGCAATCTCAAACTATGAACTGAGGTACCAAAATTAGCCATGGATTTGAACGATCAGCTTGCTTACCTGCCCTCCATAATAAAATTCTTCTGAATCATTGTCTCCTTCCGAATCTTCTTCCACTGTACTATTTTGTCTTGACTCCTTAGGTAAAAATAATAATTTTAACAAGAATAATGGCAAAGACAAATCATAGTTTGCCAGTTGGAAGTAAGATTTAACAATATATATAGAAGAGAAAAGGGGAAAAATAGACAGAGACAGAGGCAGAGAGAGAAAGAAAGAGAGATGGCAGCCACTGTGTAGTGGCAATAGACCTAACATCAGAGCCAAGGAAACTTGGCTATAAGATTCCAGGAAAGTCACTTAAAATTGATCACTACTCTAGCCAAATCTAACACTTTAAGTTTCTTAAAGGTGCCAAACCTACATAGGCAAAGGTTTTTCTTTATCAGCAAAATCATAGGTCTATTCGCTATACTTGTCCATATCCTAGGGAAAAAAAAAAATGTGTTCATTCGTTACTGGAAAATGTGGTCAGCAACTCAAGGCACTTACCTAACATGATGGCAGAACATTTCAGAGACAAACACTTGTGTAGATTAACCTAACTGAACATTTAAAAGAGGCAGTTTGTAAAAAATTAATTGTTATTTGAGGTTTTTATGACCCCATCTTTTGGCTAGAATTTTTAAAAAAACCTCAGCGTGCACACTGGTCTGGGGCTCTGCAAACAGCACGGTGCTCCACCCCCTGGTTGTAGCTGATGGTGCTGGCACCTCACGTCATCACCACTCACCTACACCTATTTGGGCCTGGCAAAATTATAATGATTGGAAGCCCAGTGAGGGCAGTCATGTGACTGTCAGAGCAGCCAGCCAATTGGCTAGGGGCTGTGTGTGGGCAGCCTGGGGTCTGCTGGGAAGAAGGGAGGTTTTTTGCTATTCTAGCTTGAAGCTGGAAAGCGACAGGATGCTGCTGTGTGTTCTCAGCTGATTGCTGAATGGTGGTATTATTCAGGTTGTATTACTTCCCTTTCCCCATTTTATTTCCTTTCCCTTAATCCTACTGATCCTGTTTGTGTTTTTTTAAGTTCGTTCTTGTTAAATAAATCCTGCTCTATTTTGAGGGAGGCTGTCAGTCTCCTTCCTTGCCCCAATATTGTGGTAAGCCGCCTAGCCAACACTCCTCAATTAAAAATCGGTCCCTACAAGTTCAATAGTTTTACCTCCCTGTTCTCTTCACTCAACTGTGGAGTCTGGAGCTATTTTAATTTTAAAAGCCTAGAACTTAGTATAAATACAAAATGTACACAGCTATCTCCCTCAGTGCTTGAATGAGAATAGGTGCTAAGTAAACATTTGCTCAATGTAACCCCTGGAACTGTCCAGCTGCTATCAAACCATTTGAAGCCACCCAAGGGACTGACTTAATGGAAGTTTCAACACACTTATTCTAATTAGAACCCTGGGAGGGATTTTTCAGTAAGTTTCTTTATATTCCAAACTCTTCTTGCCTCATGACTAGAATATCCAGATTTGCTTTCAAACATCCTGCCTCTTTCTTCCTTGTCATTCTAAATCCTTGACAGGCAAAGGGAAACCTCCTTTTATTCCATAACAGTTGCCTATTTTCATGTCAATTCCACTGAGTCACCCTGACTACTATATGTTAGATGCTCCTCCAAAAAACATAAAAGTTGTTTGAGAGCAAAGACTTTCACTTCTCTTTTTATTCCCAAATCTTGAACTTGAAATTTCCCTCTATCCCTGGTCCTTCCCCTTCTCCTACAAAAACCTCATTCTTATGGTACGTGTTCTTCACCCTCAATGCACCATTAAACCCCTCTCCTGTCAGTCTAAAACATCTATTTCAGTTTTACTTCCTACCCAGTCCAAACATCTTTGGTACCATTCTCTATAAATGGAAAGATTAATCACTAATCAAAGCATTTATTAAGTCTCTACTATGTGCTGGGCATTGAGTTAATTCACAACAAAATCAAAACTGGAAACACCTATCATTCTATCATCCACCTATTATCTCTTCTCTAACATCTTACATCTCTTCCCCTCTCTTAGTTCCTTTTCTCTACCAGTTAACATGTGCACATTTCCCTATCATTTAAACATACAACTGAGCATGAGGTCTTGCGCACACACACACACACACACACACACACACACACACACACACACACACATTTTATTAACCCTAAATATATCATCTTCTCTCCTCTATTTCATTACTAAACTTCTAGAAAGAATAGTTGTCAATACTCTCTGCCCTCTACATTATTTCTTTTCTAGCCATTCAATTTCTAATATTTTCCATGACCAGCGTACAACTGAAACTTTTCTTGCCAAAATTAACCAATGATCTTCTAAAACAAAGTTCAATAGTCTTTTCTAAATCTTCTTTCCTAACCTTTTTGTAGCACTTGAAATCAAACATCTCCTCCAATGTATTTTTCCTTATTTGTATTTTATGACTTTGTTGGTTGTTTTTCCTGGAACCCCTAACTTTTCAATTGAGCATTACTTTATTTCCTACTCCAGTCTCAACAAGGTGTTGGATATTCTAAAACTCTGGTCCTTAGTGCTACTGTTTTCAAACTCTACATTCTATTACCGATTTCATCCATATTCAAGGCTTCAATGGTCAGTGAAGAGGGATTCCTAAATCTAGACCTCATTTTACTCTTAAACTGCATATTTCCAACTACTTGTTTGATCCTTTAACTTTGATGTTCAGGGAATTGCTGGCAGAACAAACCCTGAGTGGATTCATGATTTCTCTTCCAATATCAGCTCTTGGCTCATTCATTAATTGTAAAAATAATTTCACCATACCTGACATTCAGATTTGTGATCATGGAATTACCTCCAAAGGACTTCTATTTTACCCCTCCTTGCCACCCTCCCACTGGCCAAATTCAGACACCAATTATGTGGATAACAGATTACTATCTGATCTCTGTTTGCAGTTACTCAAAATTATTTATTCACACAACTGTCAAAAACAATTTTCCTTAATGCACAAGTACATTTATGTTTTATCTAAATTTTTATATCCCAAAAATGTACCAAAAATTAGGTACATCTTTTTGGAATGAAAGAATGGAACTCTCCTGCTCAAGATCATTCAAAAACTCCCTATAGCCTAACAAATAAAAATCCTGAATCCAACATGCAGGGCTCTCTAAAATAGCCTTTATTCCACACTATTTACTTTTATACATGTTACAATGTGAGAAAATGGATTAGTCATTCCCTGAGCTCATTCTGCCTTTGAGCAAATCATTCCCCCATGCTTAAAATGACTAACACCTAATCTGTAACCAGTTAAAATCTTTAATTTCTGAAATGGTCTTAACAAGGGAGAAAAATGTCTGCATCATTTTTCTCTGGTAAAGGTCTAATATCCAACACATTTAAGGAAATCATCTAAATTAAGAAGAAAAAGAGCCACACCTCAATTGACAAATGGTCAAAGGGCATGACCATGAAGTTTTCAGTGGAATTATTATAAGCTATCAAAAGCCATATTTTTAAAAAATCTCCAAAGGAACTAATAATTAGAAGATTGTAAATTAAAGGAACCCTGAAGGTACATATTAAACCTACTGGATTGGCCAAGTTGACCTTTAAAAAAAAGACAAATTTTGGAGTACCTACATGAAAATACACACATGAATGCTTTGTTGGTGGAGCTCTAGGAGGTAGAGGCATGCTGAAAAGAAACTGGAACCATGCCCCAAAAGTTATTAGTCTATGCATATAATTTGATGCAGAGGCATCACTATTAGTATCATACCCCCCAGGGAAATTAAAGGAAAAAAGAGGTTCCATAAGTAAAAACAATATTTATATCAGATCTTTTTGTAGTGCAAAGGACTGGAACTTAAAAGAGACCCCATCAGTTGTAGAATGGCTGAAAAAAAGTATGTTATATGAATTCAATGGGACATGGAAGTGCCATTTTAAGGAAAGTGTTAAGATGAGCGGGATTCAATCCTTCATTCTTTTTTGGACCCATTCCTGATTCCCTGGACTTAAAGACTCAGCAGCCATCTCTCCCAGGAAGATCACTCAATCCCAGAAGCCTGCTCAACTTGGAAGATCACCCCATCTTGTAACATCTTATTCTGATTAGTCAGTTCCTTTCAAAACTTCTATTTCACAAAAAATGCTCAAGCCAGTAAGTTTTTCTACCCCCAATGCCATTCCAGAAACACTGGATTTCTGTCTCCTACCTGGTCTTCCTCCAACAATGCTTTTCAAATTTATTTCATATGTATTCTTCCCTCATTAGAATATAAACTCCCTTACAAAAAAGATAGTTTTCAGGAAGAAAGCAAAGCTACCAATAGTCATAAAAAAATGCTCTAAACCACTAATAGAGAAATGAAAATTAATGCAATTCTAAGTTACTATTTCACATCCATAAATTTGTCTGAGATGATACAAAAGGAAAATGACAAATGCTGGAGGGTATATAGGAAAAAATAGGTACATAATGCATTGTTGTCAGAATTGTGAACTGGTCCAACCATTCTGGAAAACTATTTGGAAAGATGCCCAAAGGACTATAAAACTCTGATATCCTTCAACAAAGTAATACCTCTAACAGGTTTATGCCCCCAAGCAGATTAGAGGAAATGGAAAAGGATCTATATAGAAAAAAATATAACAGCTCTTTTGGGGGTGGCAAAAAGTGGGGAACTGGGGGGATGGCAATAAATTAGGGAATGACTGAACAAATTTAGTTAAAATAATGTCATGGGGGGGCAGCTACATGGTACAGGGGATAAAGTACCAGCCTTAGATTCAGGAGGACCTGAGTTCAAATCCAGCCTCAGACATTTGACACTTACTATCTGTGTGACCCTGGGCAGGTCACTTAACCCTCATTGCCCCCCACAAAAAATAAATAAATAAAATAATGTGATGAGATACAATTGGGCTGTAATAAAAATGAAAGTGCTGGTTTTAGAAAAATCTGGGAAAACCTGGGGTACCACTTGTATACAACTACCAGAATAATTATTTTTTCGTAAAGCATAGAGTTAATATTTTAAGGAAACCAAGAGACTGAGACATAGGAGGGAGAGCGTTCCACACATGGGGAGATGGCAGTGAAAATGCCCAGAGTCAGGAGATGGGATGTCTTGTTTCAAGGAACAGCAAAGAGGCCAGTGTCACTGGATCACAGAGTATGTAAGGTAAATTAGGTTATAAGAAGACAAAAGGTGGGGTAGGGAGGGTCAATTGTTTCTGAAGGGCTTTCTATGCCAAACAGAAATTAATATTTAATCTTGGAAATTATAGGGAAATATTGGATATTAATTTGAAACCTAAATGATAGATGGATTGGATTGGGTAAAAGACGAGACAAGGAGACCAACCAAAATGCTGTTGAGGTGTGAGGTGATGAGTCACTGCATGGAGGAAGAGTAGCATTGTAGAAATATTAAAAAGATGAAATTAATTGGACTTGGGGGGGGCATGGTAAGAGTGCAGATTCAAAGATTACAACCATGTCACAAACCTAGGTGACTGAGGACAAAGGTGCCCTCTACAGTAATGGGAAAACTGAAAGATGGAAGAACTGGGGGGAGGGGGGAGCAGAGATAAAACTGTATTTTGGAACATGTAGAGTTGAAGATACTATATGCTTTGCAAATTATAAACTTGGTTGCCTAGGACTTGCCAAGGATGACAGGCTGTATATAAACATAATCAGGGGATGAACCCGGAAACAAGGTTAACACCAAGGCTAGTACTAGGACCACTATGCCCAACTTCTCTTTCTATGTCTCTGTGTGTCTACTTCTCCATTTATCTGTCTCTGCTTCTCTCTCTCTCTCTCTCTCTCTCTCTCTCTCTCTCTCTCTCTCTCTCTGACAAACTTTAATACATTCCATTGGACAGTATTGCAAACATCCCTATCTATGCAATCTACCCAACCATCCATTAAACAAACATTTGCTGAGTGCTACAGTGCTAAGACTGGGAAACAATACAAGGTATAGAAAAGATAGTCTCCACCTTGTTGAACTGACAAAAAGGAAGCTAAAAACAAGGAAAAGTTAAGGTGAATTTACAGTCTCCCATAATAAATTTAAGTCCTCTGTGAGCACTGAAAGGGAAGGATATTACTGACCAGGGAGGATTGGGAAAGGCTTTGTAGACAATATAGCATTTCTATGTGGGTTTAAAGGATGGGTAACAACACCATAGGTAAGGGAGACGGAGGTTATTCTAGGCAAACAAAAGAGATTATTGTAAGGGTGAGAGGCATGTAGAGAATAATGCATTAAGAGAATTGATGTGGGGCAGCTAGGTGGCGCAGTGGATAGAGCACCGGCCCTGGAGTCAGGAGTACCCGAGTTCAAATCCGGCCTCAGACACTTAACACTTACTAGCTGTGTGACCCTGGGCAAGTCACTTAACCCCAATTGCCTCACTAAAAAAAAAAAAAAAAAAGAGAGAGAATTGATGTGAGGTAACTTTCAAGAAAGGGCAATGTCAGATCATGGAGGGCCAGCCTATTTAATAAAGAGAAGTTCCATATTACAAACAGAATTAAATATACAATCCTCTATCTGCTATTAAAAGTTGTACACAACATGTCCCCCATTCACCATCTTTCTAGTCTTACACCTTACTCACTGACATACAGCTGAACACTGTCTATTCAAATTGTCAAACAGTCAGTCAAAATGCCCAAATTCAGGAGATTGTGTATCATATTTGAGGAATAAGGAAGCCAATCTCCTGAATCTGGGCATTTTGACTGACTGTTCCCCATGTCTAGAAGTCTTCCTCCTTATCTCAGCCTCCAGGCTTGTCTCAAGTGCTGGGCAAAATCCTACCTTCTATAAGCCTTTTCTGATCTTATTTAATACTAGTGCCTTCTCCTTGCTAATTATGGCCAATTTATCTGGCATATATCTTGTTTGTAAAAAGTTGTTTGCATAATGTCTTCCCATTAGACTATAAGCTCCTTGAGAGCAAGAATCGTTTTTGATCTCTATTTGTATCCTCAGTGTTAAGAGCTGTGGCTAGCACATAGTCTGTGCTTTTAAAAAAATGCTCACTGACTATGTCAGAGATTTAACTTTATTTGTTAAGTAATTCTCCAAAGAATTTTGAAGACTGGGCAACATGCCCAAATTCATGCCCAAGACATGTTAATTCAAGCAATGTTATTGGAATATTCATTGAAACACATAGAATAGAGAAAGAAGGCCATGTAAGGAGGCTACTGAAATATTACTGGTATGTGGTAGGGAAGATAATGGTAATGAGGAGGTGAGTGAACAAGGGAGAGAGATGTTATGGAGATAGAAAGGATCAGGAGTAATGACTTAAAAATGGGAGCCTAAAACATCCAAGGTAATTAACGTGAGACCAACAAACATGAAGGATGGCATGACAAAGTACAACAAGCAAAAATAAGGTAAGCAAAATGAGACATAGGTTTAAGGGAAAAATCAATGTGTAAATTATCAACTACTTACCTCTCCATTTTCCTTTTGTAATTTTGATTTTATGGATAAACAACACGGAATGTCATTGGGTTTTTTTAATTCTGAAATGAAAATTTAATTGTTATGAAATAAATCTTTATTGTACATAACAATGCTTTTTTCTCTAAATGGGTTTTAAAATGCTACATTTTAAAAAGTGTATCCAGCCACATAATCCTTAGCAAGAAATAAAATTGCATCATGTTAGAAAGGGATTAAATATGTAGTTTATTTCTGATATTCACGTACGTTTCCATAAAAACAAAGCCAAAATGAAATGTCTAGATTGCCCAGTTTTCAATTCTAATCATATCAGAATATCTGTTATTTTCTTTTTAAAAAAACAATAAAGATAAGGAACAGAAGGACACACACACATTCATTCCTGAATTATGCCAAAGAAATGAGTAAATGAACATACACATATGGAACAAATATGTGTATATCTCCTTAGAAAGAGGGTACATGCCCACATAGGTAAATGTAAATAAGTACAAAAACGCACACATTTTCTGAAAAATGAAGCTTACATACATATATTTACATATGTATCCCTTGACATAGTTTTTAAATGAATATAAATTATTAGATATTTAGATTTTTCTGTTTTTACAAAAAGAAAAAAGCTATAATCTAAAGTAAGCAAAAAAAATTTAAAACAGCAAAATATTACCATAAATTCAAAAAGGAGATTGATAATTGCAAAATGCAAAGAAAACATTCTTTCTATTTATAAATTTGTTTACTTATAAAATCATGAATTCTATAAAGAAAATAGAAAAGTATAACCAGATTCAAAGAAGAATTTGTCTTTCCTTGAAACAGACTCAGAATTGATATGGAAATTATACATCTGAATTTTCACAATATTACCTGTTGCTATTCGATGGAAAATTATGGGAATTGGCTCAGTGGTGACTAGCACATCTTCATCATTGTCTGAACTTGAAACATATGTATTATCTGCACAAGAAAAAGGATTTCTGGTCACTTATCCTTAAAAAATAAATTACCTTTAAAAATAATTTTCATTTAATCTATTATTGGAAATATACACTGTCAAAACAAAAAGCTATTTGTTCAATTATTTTAGAGCACTTTTAAATGTAATACCAAAAAAGTAAAATGGAAACAACCTAAATGTCAAAAAAATGTTAAAAATAAATTAAAATGGAGGCCCAATAATATAATGGGGGTGCTATAATGCAATTAAGACCTACAAGTATGAGAATTATAAAACAAAAATCTAGAGATATTTTCATAAAATAAAGCAATATGAAAAGAAGTAGAACTCTAAATACAATAACTTAACCATACTCAAATGTGAGTCCAAGTGAATATTCAAAATTCTATTAGACTTAATAGCATAACTACAGTCAATTTAAAATGAAATCAATTCGCGGATATAGTTTCAAAATGTGTTTTGTTGTTCTGATGTTGAATATTAAGTTAATAATAAATTCTTTAAAAGTATTCACTTGTTTATTATCAGCTGAAACATAAATGGAATGATACATCATGGTTCTATTTACAATTATGTTGAGCTAGGTTGATGGTTCATGTGTGAAATAATGGTGAAGGAGCACTTTGAAAATACTGTCATAAGAGAAAAATAATTCTATCTTATGTGCTCCAAAAGTCTCTCTTAAATTTTAAGCATAAATGCTTCTCCTAAAAAGAAAAAAGAAATAGCTAGCCTTCAAACTTATTAAATATCTTGTCATAACCATTAATGTCTCGTGTAGGAAAGGACATGAGTCCTTAGTAATTAGTAATTTAGAAAAGAATACTACTGGAAGCTGCCCAATAAATACAATTAAATAAAATGTTAATAAGAATATTTGAGGTAATGAAATTATTTTAAATCTAATTTCCAAAACTGCTATATTGTTATATACTTTAAAGTGGAAGATACAATAATCATCCTGAATCTCAAATTAATCTGAAGCACATAGATTACAAATACTCAATTCAAACGCCTTTAATTAGCAAATAGCATATTGAAATATTGTTAAAGCAGATTTTACAATTTTGCTTTTATTTTCCACTACATCTTTACTTCTCAAAGGAAATTCAGTGTACATTTTCTTTCGACATTGTTTCTCTCTTTCCTCCAACAAATAATGAATATTGCCAATCAGTATATTTAAATCAAACTCAAAGTGAATCTTGGAGCTTATTTTAACTAGGTCTAAATCACTGCTCCCATTTTAGATAAGTTAAAATATGCTAGAAATTGATGCAACCACCATGCTGTCACCAGAAAACAAATGCATCTCAAGGACCTCAGTCAGCATCTCTATGAAATACCTCTACCATTTGAACTCTGCATTTCATATCTTCAATGACAGTGGGCAATACCTTTGGTGAGCATGTCTCACTGTTTTCTGCCTTGTTTGATATGTAAGGATCAATATTCCTTATGGTATTACATCTTTCAAGAAATTAAGAATTTCAATAAGTATGGAATATGATAAAGGACCGCATCTAAGGTGAAGTTTTACTATACCCAAAACTCAACAATGAGCTTTACAAATTTCAGCCAATTCTAGAACCATAACAATATATGATAACACATACTAATGGCTGTTTGTTGTCTTCTCATGCTTTCATCTAGGACAAAACTTCTTAAAGTGTGGATCAAGACCTGGAACTGAATGGGAGGGTCACGAAAAATTTGGCAACAGTAAGAGGTTATGTATACCTATTTTATATATCTATATACCTGGGGTCATGTAAAAATTTGGGGGGTAAAAAGGGGTCACCTTTATCAGAATACAGATTAGTTTCATGTTTAATTTCTTTTTTAATTTAACAATGAGATCCATACTTTTTACTAGCTTTTCAGCGTTCTCAAATTTTTCTTCTATTTCTAAAATTAAAGACGGCAACACAATCCAATGAAATGCCACAATATTTAAGTGAGTACATAGTACATCTAGATATTTTAAGTGTCTACTACTCTAGACACTGGTAATGCAAAATACTGTCTCACAGGATTTTACATTCTACTAAGCAGAAACGGCATATAAAAGGGTAAGTAGATATACAATAGATTCAAGAGGGAAAGAAACTGCATGCATACCTCATTATATCAAGTTTAAGACCATTATTTCATCTTTAGGAACAGCATTTATATGCCTATTCCTAATAACCTATCATTTCTATTATGGATCTATGCTCTGTATCTATCAATATTTATAAATAGTTACTTCATTACTAGAATTCCATAAACATGGTGGCACAGTTGATAGACTGTTGAATTTGGAATCAGAATGTCCTGAGTTCAAATTCAGCATCAGATATTTACTACCTGTGTGAACCTAGGCAAATAATAAGCTGTCTGTACCTTAGTTTCTTCACCTATAAATTGGAGATAATAATAGCATCGATCTCCTTGGGTTGTTGTGAAGATGAAAATGAGATAATATTTTAAACGTCTTATACACATCTCTCTCATACACACACACAGACACATATTTGTTATTATTTCTTCTCCATAGAGCCATAATAGAATACAATATCCTTCTACGCTAATGCTAGTCAAGTATACAGATTGGCTAAATATAGCAGCACAAGTCTTCTGCAGAGCATTTCACAATATTATGTCAGTACGGTGAGAACAAGATTTTTAATTGATAGTCATCCAAGTCAATACTTTTTTTTTATTAAAAAAAATTAACATCTGTACTTTTTTAGATCTTGAGCAACTTAAACAATGTTTTATTTTTATGGTAAAAACATGTCTTTTTTTTTTTTTTTTGATGGGGCAAAGAGGGTTAAGTGACTTGCCCAGGCTCACATAGATAGTAAGTGTCAAGTGTCTGAGGCTGGATTTGAACTCGGGTCCTCCTGAATCCAAGGCTAGTGCTCTATCCATGGCACCCCCCAGCTGCCCCCAAAACATGTCTTTAAGATAAAAAGCTAAGTGTCAAACCTGAGGTTTAGGCACAAAATGAGTTCAATTTCCTTCATTAAATAGAGACATTCTCTTGCTGGAGTCCTCATTCAGTGCCTTGGTTTAACATAATACTTTGTATGCTTGGATATCTGGGTCTCGAGTCTATAACAGATTAGAAATAGCAACCAAGAAGGGCAGGGGGCAGCCAAGTAACTGGCTGTTAGAAGTAGGTGCAATTACCACAGAAGTAATGGGAGCTGGCAGCCTTACATTAAGGGCAGAGACAGGAAAAAATTATAAAGCAGACACAGAACCGTATTACTGCATAATATGTTAATGGATAGTCATAATGATGACCTTGGTGGCCTTGAATTAATTTTTGTTAGTCTGTCAAAGAAGGTAGAAAATTATAGGATACTATTTAGAAGGAATCCTATAAAAATTTTCAAAAGAAAACAATGGTAGCACAAAAGGAAAAAGCTTCAGTTATCCTTGGCAAATGCAGGCTCAGTTAGGTTTAGTTCTGTGCCTTTGAGCATCCCATTCTCTACTAAGCTACTGAAAAATATATTCAAAATCTAAATTTGCAATATTCATTTTATTATCATCATTATCATAACCTGTTGCACAAGAAGGAAAAAACACCTAGCAAATTATAGAAGAGTACTGGATGTGGAGTAAGTGGATCTACTTCTTCAACTTAAACAAGTTATTTATCCTCTCTCAGCTTCAGTTTCCCCCTTCTTGCAATGGAGGTTAAGTGACTTGCCCAGCGTCAAATAGCTACTAAGTGTCAAGTGCCTGAGGTCACATTTGAACTCAGGTCCTCCTGAATGCAGAGCTAGTGCTTTATCCACTGCTGGACCTAGCTGCCCCTTCCCCCAACTTAAAATAAAAACATTGAACAAAATTACATCCAAGGTCCCTCCCTTCCAATTCTAAATCCCATAATTGACTACAAAGGCAAGCTTTTTAAGTGGAAAAATGAATTCCTCACTATTTATCATCTTCAATATGATCTGGGATATGATTTGAATTCTACTCATTCTAGCATATGCATCCCAGATGTTTTTGTTTAATTGAATTGGATCTAAACAAATTACTTTTGAACCATAATTACTGAGGAAAAAGGTCCTGAATTTCAAGTAAAGTTTAATGCCCATGAAACAGAATAGAATAGCTAAAATAGCCTTGAAATAGGACTCTCAATTCAACCAACCACTGGTTATGTACCTTTTTATATTTTACCTGTTCCTTCTGTAAAATAAAGGCATGTTACAGCTCTAAGAATCTAATCTATGCTTATATTTTTGATACGGTCTTTTCTAAGTTCTTTTAGTAGAAGTAACAAATATCTCCATTTTCCCTCAGGAAATGAAGACATAAGATTGGTTTAAGATGGTCACTAATGTAAGAGCCGGGATGACTGCCAAAAGAAGAATGAATAAAAGTCCAGAGCTTCAAGTCTTGAAATTCTCTGAATGATCTCCATATACATATGTACATGTTGTGGCTACAAGGATTACTTTCCTTCCTGGTGGAGTTCAAATAATGAGTTTCATATAAAAATTTCACTAGTATGAAAAGAACAATGAGCAGAGTGTTGTCTTAATGAAGTAAGATACTATAGCCTCAGACACTTGACACTTTCTCGCTTTGTGACCTTGGGCAAGTCAGGACCCCAATTGCCTCACCACCTCCCCCCAAAAAGATACTATAGATACTTAAATTTAAAAATAGAATGCAAGAGTTTTTATGTGATAGATCAAATGGTCCTAATTCTCAGAGGCAACAAAGAGTCCACGTTGAAGGTGAAATCACATATGAAACGCACTGCAGGGTAAGAGAAAGGTGACTAAATTTGAAGTCAAAGAAACTTTGGGATCAAAACCCCAATTTTGTCCTTCACTATCCATTTAATGTTAAACAACTCATGTCTAAGCCTTACTTTCTTCTAGATGGTCTATGAGGCTCCTCTGAGCTCTAAAACTATGACCCTATCATCCATCAGATTTGTAGGCACAATTTAGTAAGCCTATTTTCTAAGGAAATTTCACTAAATGCATTCTTTTGAACTCATTGAGTCCTCACTGTACACTACTAAAAAGAAACATTCTGGTGGTTTTGAGCTGCTATGGCTCTAAAAAGTGCCTTGTATTGGTCCTCACACTTTATCAATCTGTCTTCCACACATCTATCAAATTAACAACCTAAAAATACACTTGAAAAAAAAAAACAGCCTCAAAAAAAAGTAGGCACCCAAATGTCTCTAGAATAAAAAAAAATACTCAACCTGTTATTTAAAGCTTTCTACATGAAATAGATGAATGAATGGATTGATTAATGAAAAGTAAATGGAGTACGAATCATAAAGCATGTCATGACCTTGCCTCTTTTCTGCCTTCCTCGCCTTCTGGCATCTTACTCTTGTACATGATCTCTAAGATCCAGCTACATTATCTTACTCTTACGTTTTTGAACATGACACTCCATCTCTCTTGATGCTTTTGCCTAACTCTCTCCACTGCCTGGAATCCTTTGTTACCTCACCTCTACCTCTTAATTTCCATGGTTTCTTTCAGGATCACTATATGCAGAATGTTTGTGCTATCTCCTTCAGCTATCAATTTCTTCTTTAATATCACTTTATATATACTTTGAATAGATAGCCCAGTTACTAACATGTTGTTTATCCCAGTAGAATATATTTTTCATGAATTTGCCTTTCTCTGTATCTGCAGTGCTTAGTACACTGTCTGGTACATAGTAAGCTTTTACCAATTGCTTATGACTGACTAAGTTTCCATACCAAGATACAATGAACTTCATAGGACATAAGACTAATTTCTCGTGAGTCAGGCTGGTCAGTTTTTGTTTCTGTAGTGAATACTATAGGTCTCAAATTCATTAAGTCATGATTACAGTAATGTTCTCAAGAGCTGAGTTCTTAAAGTCCAAGTATGACCTAATTCATGTTTTTTTCTTTAGAATCTGGATCTGCAATATTTTCAGTTCCTGACATGGAAAGTCCTCCTATCAAAACAGATATGCAATTCATTGATAATTCGCAGTTATCAGATAGTTACCCTGAAGAAACTCTAGAAGTTAAGTGAATTGATAAAAGTCACATAATCAGCATTTTTTTTTTTTGCGGGGCAATGGGGGTTAAGTGACTTGCCCAGGGTCACACAGCTAGTAAGTGTCAAGTGTCTGAAGTCCGGATTTGAATTCAGGTACTCCTGAATCCAGGGCCAGTGCTTTATCCACTGTGCCACCTAGCCGCCCCCACATAATCAGCATTTAAGAGAAGCAGTATAATATTGTGGAAAGATCACTGGTTCCAAAACATGAAATCATAAATTCAATACCCTTCTTTGATATCATCTATGAGATCTTAGGGAAGTCATTTATCGGCCTAGACTTCAGCTTTCTCATTTCTAAGATGACTCACTCAGACTAAATAACTCTGAAGTCCTTCATTTCTGTAGCTCTATAGAGTCCATTCTGTTATAATGCAATATTTGCATTATTTTACTCTGCTACAGAAAATGACACAGTAAAAACCACAATGGGGGAGGGGGGAGCAGCTAGGTGGCGCAGTAGATAAAGCACTGGCCTTGGATTCAGAAGAACCTGAGTTCAAATCTGGCTTCAGACACTTGACACTTACTAGCTGTGTGACCCTGGGCAAGTCACTTAACCCTCATTGCCCTGCAAAAATAAAAAATTAAAAAAAAAAAACACATCAGGCTTATGGGGGAAATGGTGCTAAGAAACCAATGCTGAAAAACTTTATCAGTTACATATTTTTTTTTAAAAAGATAGAAACCTAATAAAATGGTAATGATTTCATACATGTTAAATAGTTACAAAATACATAAATATTTCAATAAATTGTGACCATACCAATGGTCTTGAGTTGCTGCTTAACCTGTGCACCAGAGTGCAGAGAAAATAGAGGTTTTGAATTTGCAGGTGGCCTTACTGGGCCACATACAGGGATGGGGAGGGGTGGGTGCCATAGTTATAGTTAAAAGTACTAATAGCTAAAGTTACTAAAGGAGGGGGTACTCAATAAATATTGCACTTTACCTTGAAAAAGACTTCAGCTAGGTGGTGGAGTGGATAGAGCACCGGCCCAGGAGTCAGGAGTACCTGACTTCAAATCCAGCCTCAGACACTTAACACTTACTAGCTGTGTGACCCTGGGCAAGTCACTTAACCCCAATTGCCTCACTAAAAAAAACCCAAAAAACAAAAACCTGAAATTTGTTTGTGGAAGTAGATGGTAGAAATGTTGTAACTTGTGAGTTAATGTGAAGAGGTACAGTTCTTTTATCTTACTGTTTTTTATAGATGAGAACACTAGCAAACTTCAGATTAATATTTTGTTCAATTTATTCCTAATATATCAGTTGAGTAGGAATAAATTCATATTTTCAAAACAAAATTTCTAGCAGAAATGACAGTGTTGAAAACAAGACTTGAAACTGAGTATTCCTGACTCCAGGCCAACCCTCAATCCACTAGACACTCTAGCACAATATACCTTTGTTTGCAAAAGATTTATTATCTAACATTGTTGGCCTTTCACCCTTCTCAACAATTACATTTTTTAAAAAATAAACAAGCTAACAGTAGGCACAATTTAACTCAAGAAAGATTTATTAGCTGTTTACACCAGCCCTGGATTCAGGAGGACCTGAGTTCAAATCTGGCCGCAGATACTTGACACTTACTAGCCGTGTGACCCTAGGAAAGTCACTTAACCCTCACTGCCCAGCAAAAAAGAAAAAAGAAAAAAAGAAATATTTAATAGCTGTTTGCTCTGGTGTGTGATTGTAATGGAGTGGGAAATGATGGGCTCAATGATTTTAGAAAAACATGAAAAGACTTGCATGAAATAATGAAGAGCAAAATGAGCAAATCCAAGAGAACATTGTTTACAATAAGAGCAATGTTGTTTTAAGAATGATTTTGAGCAAATAATTTATTTTGTCTGCTATAAATACCAAATTAACTATGGAGGATGTATGAAGTACACTGCATTCAGAGAGAGAACTGATGAATAGAAGTGTGTATAGGATAATTTTACACATATATACCTATTTGTGTCTAATGGTAAACATCTCTAGGGTAGATGGATGAGGGAAGAAAAAAAAGGGGAAAAATACGTGATAATTTTGTTGTGTATTTGAAAAAATAACAAGTTGTGCGTAGTAGTGTAGTAGATTTGCAATTTCATGTACTTTTTTATTGTACTATGTTATGGAAATACTTGTTTTATCCCATAAATTAAAAATATTTTTTAAAAGACACTGCTGGGGCAGCTAGGTGGCGCAGTGGATAGAGTACCAGCCCTGGATTCAGGAGGACCTGAGTTCAAATCCAGCCTCAGACACTTAACACTTACTAGCTGTGTGACCCTGGGCAAGTCACTTAACCCCAATTACCCAGCAAAAAAAAAAAAAAAAGACACTGCTATATGCTAAGAAAGGATATGAAGATTAAACTGAAATGGTCCCTAGGCTCAATACTTTTACATTTTGTTATGAGAATACAGCCAGGCTGGGGCAGCTAGGTGGCGCAGTGGATAGAGCACTGGCCCTGGAGTCAGGAGAACCTGAGTTCAAATTCGGCCTCAGACACTTAACGCTTACTAGCTGTGTGACCCTGGGCAAGTCACTTAACCCCAACTGCCTCACTAAAAACAAAATAAAACAAAAAGAGAATACAGCCAGGCATAGAAAATTTTGAGAAAGGAGAAAGAAATAATGGCTAGGGAAATCATGGAAGGTGAAATGAGTAGTAGGAAGTAGATTGAAAGCATAGTGCATAGTTGATACACAGAAGTAGGAGACGGGATGTCAAAGAGAATGAAAGAAAACAATGTAAAATAAATTTGGAGATGTACAGGGTGGGCCAAAAGTCACAATGTTTTGATAACTTTTTGAAAATATTTTTCATTTTTATTTTTCACCATTCATGAGATTTTACTTTTTTACACATAATATAAATTCATTTCCTATATATACTGTCTGGGATGCTATGGTATTGCAAATTAAAAACAAAAAATAATGGCGTTACTAAGTATTGAAACCCCTTTGTGACTCTTGGCCCACCCTGTATATGGAAGGTTGTATCACATAGAAATTGGATTTTGAAAAATGGGGAGCCTAGCTTTTCTGCTTATAAGTTTTATGATTTTAAAGTAGCTTAACCCTGCGAATGTTACAATTTTCTTTTTCATTCTAGAGCATATAATCTATCCTGTGATAACCTCAATGCACAAAAATTCTTGGCTCCTTTGTAAATCTGATCAAAGAAAGCATATCTTTAAAATTAACATTCAATCAAATAATCTTTTTTTGGAATGAAATCATCATCTTTCTTTCTTTCTTTCTTTAGAAATTTTGCCTACTGGGATTTTAAGAGGGATGCCTCTATAAATGGGGAAAAGCTTCAAAATTACCTTGGGCCTAGAACTATCCTATGTGGGGGAAGGGTCAACTATGTGTTGCTTTTATCTGAGGGCACCTGATTCGTAGGTAATGGACCTATGCTTCTTGCTGTGATCAAGCAGACTTGCTCAGTTAGCCTCATTACTTTAATCATTTCTGGGCAAACCTCTGACATTCCTACTTGCAGGCCACTAGACAAGGGGCTGAACATGCAGCAGTGCCTTCTGATGACAACTGACATGATGATTACTGTGCTGTTCAAGGTGGCTAGTGAGATAATTTTCCTTAGCTATATATCAGTGAATTATTCTCTATCAAGCATCATCACTGACATTATCATAACTTACATTTAACTATATAAAGTGCTTTTATTGTCTACAAAGTGCTTTCTTTTCAAAGAGGATCAGGAGGGCTGACGCTGTTTTTCTATCTACTAGAGGGAGGAAAAAAAACCTCAATTCTATAAACAACTCAAAAGAAATAAAATGTGATTATCCTTATGCCTCCATACAAGAGGTGTGTGTATACTGATGATTAACATAGAACTATGCCATGCTCAGTGACTAAATCATATCCTAATTACTGATTTTATTTTTATAACAGCTCTGAAGCAAAATGCTTTAAGGATCTCTTAAGAATATACTCCAAGCAGTGGGCAGAAAATTAGAATGAAAAGGAGCTGTCAAGTTCTATCAAGCATAGTTCTTGGTTCCACCAATTGAATCTTTCTAGTACACTTACTGTGTTATTATACCATTAAAGGCACATAATTCCTAAGGATAAATAATGCCTACAGATACATCCCACCATTACATATTAAAAGTTTTATGTAAAATTAGGGACAGATCCATCAGAAAGCAAATTAACAGGATTACTCAAATATAAAAGGAAAAGAATCGCATTTAATTGCTTATAATTTTCTAAATACTTTTAATATAAACTCAATAATAATTTCAAATACAGTATTGACACCCAAAATAAAACCACAAAAACTAATAATCTCTACTTATATAAAAATGGGAAAAAAGAAACATAAAATAAATTCCAACAGAATAATAAAAATATCATTTTACTTAATCTGCAACTCCTTGCAACTTTGGTCAACCAGTACAAACTCATAAGTATGGGTTTTTGGAAACTCAGTGATCTAATCCTAAAGAGGGAGTAGGTGAAGGAACATGGAAACAATCATCATTTCACTAAACATAATCATAGAATGAGACAATATAACAAAATTGGTGGGAAGGCACAAAAGCAATGCTATGGGGAAAATGTCTATCTCTAAACACATCAAGAAGAGAGAAAGAGCAAATAAATGAGTTGAGCACACAATTTCTAAAAATGTAGAAAGAATTTATAAATTAAATAGCAAAATAGAAATCCCCCCAAAAAATCAGAGAAGCTAATAAAATTTAAAATAAGAAAATGAATTCATAAATAAGACTACGAGCTGGTTTTGTGAAAAAAGAACAATAAAAAATAGATACGCTATTGTTTAAAACAAATTACCAGTATCACACATTAAAGGGATGAAAACACAAGAAATGAAGATAAAATTAAAGCAATTATTAGGAGCTATTTTGCTCAATTATATGCCAATAAAGCTGACAATCTAAGTAAAACAGCTGAATATTAACAAAAATATAAATTTCCCAGATTTGCTAAAAAGGAAATAGAGTATTTAAACAACCCTATTTTAGAAAAATAAATTAAATGAGTCATAAGTGAATATACACCCCCCCCCAAATTTCAGGACCACATGGATTTACAAGTGAATTTTACCACATACCTAAAGAACAACCAATTCCAATATAATATGAACAATTTGGAAAAAAAAGAAAGATAAAGAAAAAATCCTACAAAATTCCTTATGACAAATATAGTTTTGATACTTAAACCAGGGACAGCAAAAGCAGGGAGAAAACTAGAGACCAATTTCCCTAATGAATATTGACTCTTTAAAAATGCTTAACAAGGGGCAGCTAGATGGCACAGTGGATAGAGCACCGGCCCTGGAGTCAGGAGTACCTGAGTTCAAATCCGGCCTCAGACATTTGACACTTACTAGCTGTGTGACCCTGGGCAAGTCACTTAACCCCCAACTGCCTCACTAAAAAAAAAAATGCTTAACAAAATATTAGGAAAGAGACTATAGCAGTATATCACAAAGGTTGTACATGATGATCAAATGGGATTTATATCAGGAATGCAAGGCTGCTTCAATATTAAGAAAACTAAAGGCTTAATTAACCATATTTAGGAGGTAATAGTTATAAATAACAAAAGCATCAAAAAGATGATTGTATGCATAGATGCAGAAAAGGTTTTGACAAAATATATAGGGTTTTTTTAATATAGGTTTTTAAGCTAGGTGGTACAGTGGATATAGCACTGGCCCTGGATTCAGGAGGACCTGAGTTCAAATCCGACCTCAGACACTTGACACTAACTAGCTGTGTGACCTTGGGCAAGTCACTTAACCCCCACTGCCCCACAAAAACACAAACAAAAAACAAACAAAAAAACCCACTAGAAAACAAAGGAGTCAGTGGAGAATTTCTAAAAACAAGCTAGAGCAGCAAGGTGGTATTGATAATAGAGGTTTGAGCTTGAAGTCAGGAAATAGACTTGAGTTCAAATCCAGCCTCAGTCACTTACTAGCTCTGTGACCCTAGGCAAGGCACTTAACCCTCTTTGCCTCAGTTTCCTCATTTGTAAAATAAACTGTAGAAGGAAATGGCAAACCACTCTAATATCTTTGTCAAGAAAATCCCAAAATGCAATCACAAAGAGACACACACAACTGAAACAACCGAACAACAACAACAAAAAACAAACAAGAGCAAACATAATCTGTACTGGGGATAAAATAAAAACCTTCCCAATTAGATGAGGGAAGAAATAAGGATGTCCATGATCACAACTATTGTTCATTATTGTGCCAGAAATGCCAGCGATAGAAATTAAGACAAGAGAGATATTTAAGGTGGAGCCAAGATGACAGTGTACAGAAGCACTCAGACAAGCTCTCCATTCCAAACAACTTTAAAATAATGCAAATCAATTTCCAGAAGGGTAGAGCCAAAAGAAGGTCAATGTGAGACATTCCTCCAGCTCAAGACAACTTAGGAGATAGGGAAGATCTGTGACATGGAATTGGAGGTCAGTCCAGAGTCAATGTGGATGAAACTGCAGTGGTAGAACTATGTAATGATGACAGGAACAGCAGCATCTTCAAGAACTTTCAAGTCAGAGACAGTAAAAGGACCCAATGAGTAGTCAGAAAGAAATTACAAGAAGGGGCAGTTAGGTTGTACAGTGCATAAAGTACCAGCCTTGGATACAAGAGGACCTGAGTTCCAATCTGGCCTCAGATACTTGACACTTACTAGCTGTGTGACCCTGGGCAAGTCACTTAACCCTCACTGCCCCCCCCCAAAAAAAAATTAAATAAAAATAAAAAATTATAAGGGACCAAAAAAAAAGTTACTAGGGTACCTAGGAAAAACAAGACACAAACTCAGAAGAAAATGAAATCAACACAGCTACAAGTAAAGCCAAAAAAGTTATGTGAATTAGACATGAGTCTAACAAAAATTTCCAGAAAAGTTTTTAAAAATTGGTTTTCAAAATCAACTAAGAATGGCAAAGGAAAAATTAGATAAATAAATAAAACCAAAGGGAGAAAATTATGAAAGGGCAATAAACAGCTTCATAAAAGGGCACAAATAAATACTGAAGAAAATAACACCTTTAAAAGAAAAATAATTTGCCAAGTAAAAAAAGAGGTACAAAATGCCACTGGTGAAAATAACTCACAAAAAGTTGACTTGGTTAATTGGAAAAAGACACAAAAGCTCACCACAGAAAATAATTCCATAAAAAAAAGAAATGGGCAAGTAGAAAGTAATGACTCCATGAGAAACAAA
Source organism: Dromiciops gliroides (assembly GCF_019393635.1). Taxonomy (NCBI): domain Eukaryota; kingdom Metazoa; phylum Chordata; class Mammalia; order Microbiotheria; family Microbiotheriidae; genus Dromiciops; species Dromiciops gliroides. The sequence continues at coordinate 406,361,278 of NC_057861.1, forward strand.
GAAATAATAAAAGCCAAAAGAAAAGAAATAGAAGAAAATTTAAATATATTATAGGAAAAACAACTAACCTGGAAAATAGATCAAGGGGAGGACTACCTGAATTACTGGACTACCTGAAATCCATAGTCAACGAAAGATTCTAGAAATATTTCAAGAAATTATCAAGAAAAACTGTAAGAAAAAAAAAAAAAGAAAAACTGCCCTGATATCCTACAGAGCATACTAAAATAGAAACTGATCACCTTGTGAAAGAGACCCCAAAATAAAAATTCCCAGAAATATTACAGCCAAATTCCAGAATTCCCAGTTCAAAGAGAAAATACTTCAAGTACCTAGAAAGAAACCATTAAAATACCATGGAGTCACAGTCAGAATCACATAAGATTTAGTAAATACTACATTAAAGAACTAGAAGGCTTGAAATATAATATTACAAAAGAAAAAAAACACCTTGGTTTACAAACAAAAATAACATACCCAGCAAAACTGAACTTCAAGGAAAAATTTTATATACTTAATGAAAAAGAGGAATTTCAAGCACTTTTGATTAAAAGATAACTGAATAGGGAAATTTGACTTTCAAATACAAAACTCAAGAGAAACACAAAAAGTAAACATAAAAGAGAAACCATGAGGGATTCGATAAGGCTAAATTGTTTGCTTTTCCATATGGGAAGATGATACATGTATCTTCTAAGAATTGTATCAATATCAAAGCAATTGGAAGAGAAAACAGAGAGTGCCAGAGTGAGTTAATTATGTCTGGGTGATTTTTTTTTTCCAAATGGATGAGAGAAAGAGGAATGCCTTGGGGAAAAGTGAAGAAAAAGGAAGAATCGGGAAAATTATTTCACATAAAAGATGCAGACAAGGAAGAGCTTTTATAGTTCAGGGGAAAGGGGGAAGGGACAGGTAAATTAAACACATTCATATATAAATTGGTTGAGAGGGAAATATATACATATGTATGCATATACATATGTGTATACACACACACATACATGCACACACACATACACACACCTGTTAATAGAAATCTATCTCACCCACCAAGGAATTAGGAAATAAAGGGGTTGGCAGTTGATAAAAGGGAGGGGCAGATGAAAGAAGGTGATGGAGAAACAGGATAATGAAAGAGAGAAGAAGGATGAACAAGAAAATAGGATGGAGGGAAACACACAATTAGTAATCATAACTGTGAATTTGAATTAGATGAACTCACCCATAAAACAAAAGAAGTTAACAAAATGGATTAGAATCCAATAAAATGTTGTTTACAAGAAAAACACTTGAAATTGAGAAACACACATAGTTAAAATAACGAGCAGGAACAAATTTATTATGCTTAAACTGAAGTTAAAAATGCAGGAGTACCAATCATGGTCTCAGACAAAGCAAAAACAAAAATAGACCCAATTAAAAGGGATAAGCAGGGAAACTACATCTTGTTAAAAAGTGACATAGACAATGAAGTAATATCAATATCAAACATATATGCGTGAAATGGAATGGCATTCAAATTCTAAAAGGAAAGTTAGATGAAATATAGAAGGAAACAGAAAATAAAACCATACCAGTGGGGCAGCTAGGCAGCACAGTGGATAAAGCACCGGCCTTGGATTCAGGAGTTCAAATCTGACCTCAGACACTTGACACTTACTAGCTATGTGACCCTGGGCAGGTTACTTAACCCTCATTACCTCACCAAAACAAAACAAAACAAACAAAAAAAAACATACCAGTGACCTAAGCAGGGAACTCAACTTTCCTTCCCACAGCTAGATAAATTTAACTATAAAATAAATAAGAAAGAAGTCAAGGTGATGAATAGAATCTTAGAAAAGTTAGAAGTGATAGACCTTTGGAGAAAACGGAATGGTAATAAAAAAAAGTACAAGTTACTAAGCTGTATGTGACACCTTCACAAAAACTGACCATGTTTTAGGACATAAAAACCTCACAAACAAATGCAGAAAAGCATGCATATATATATATATATATATAAAATGCTCCCTTTTCAGGCAATAGTGCAATTACAATTGTATTTAATAAAAAACAGTGAAAGCACAGATTAAAAATTAATTGGAAACTAAGTAATGTAATATTAAAGAGTGGATCAAAAAAAAAGAAAAATCAATAATTTCATTAAACAGAATGACAACAATGAGGCAATATCCCAGAATGTGTAGGAAGCAGCCAAACCACTAGTTCTTTATATCTTTAGTTATATTTTTAAATGCATACATCAATGTAAGAAAGAAAAAGTGGATCAATAAATTGGACATACAACTAAAAAAAGAGAACAAAGTAAAAATACCCAATTAAACACGAAAATGGAAATCAAAGTTGAAAGTTAAGAAAACAATTAAACTAAATAAAACTAGGACTTGGTTTTATGGAAGGAAAAGATAAAAATTGTTTTTTTTAAATCAAATTACTAGTATCAAAAATGAAAAGGGTGAATGCACCATCAATCAAGATGAAATTAAATCAATTATTAGGAGTTATTTTGCCCAATTATATTCCAATAAAACTGACAATTTAAGTTAAACAGATGGATGCTTGCAAAAATATTAACTGCCCAGATTAACAAAAGAGGAAATAGAATACTTAACATTATCTTACAAAAAAGAAATTTAGGGGGCAGCTAAGTGGCACAGTGAATAAAGCACCGGTCCTAGATTCAGGAGGACCTGAGTTCAAATACAGCCTCAGACACTTGACACTCACTGTGTGACTCTGGGCAAGTCACTCAACCCTCATCGCCTCCTTACCAAAAAAAAAAAAAAAAGTATTAATTGAAAAAAGAAATTTAACAAGCCATCAATGAGTTCCCCCCCCCCCAAAAAAAATCACCAGGATGAGACAGATTCACAAGCGAATCCTACAATCCTACCAAACATTTAGGGAACAATTAATCCCAATACTATATAAACTATTTTGTTAAATAGGTAAAGAAGGAGTACTACCAAACTCCTGTTGTAGCACAAATATGGTTTAGATAGATACCTACACCAAGTAAAGCAAAAACAGAGAAAGAAAATTAAGAGAACAATTTCTTTAATATTGATGCAAAAAAAGGATATTATAACAATATATCACAAACACTAATACACTATGACCAGGTGTAATTTTTATCAGGAATGCAGGGCTGCTCCAATATTAAGAAAACTAACAGCATAATTGATCATATCAATAAGAATAAAAACAAAAATCAGATGATTATATCAGTAGGTGCAAAAAAAGCCTTTGAAAAAAATACAAACCTATTCTTATGAAAAACATGAGAAAGCATAAAAATAAGTGGAGTCTCTTAAAATAATAACAAATATCTATCTAAAACCAAGAGCAAGCATTATCTGTAATGGGGATAAACTAAAAGCCTTCCCAATAAGAACTGGGGTGAAACAAGGATGTCCATTATCACCATTATTACTCAATATTGTATAAAATGCTAGCTATAGCAATTATACAGGAAAAGGAAACTGAAGGAATAAGAATGGGCAACAATAAAACAAAAATATTCTTTGCAATGATATGATGGAAATCTTACAAAATCAACTAAAAAATCTAGCTGAAACAATTACTTTAGCAAGGATATAAAATAAACTCACATAAATCATCAGTATTTTATATATAACCAACAAAACCCATCAAGAAAAGGTAGAAAGGGAAATGTAAAGAAGGAAATGTCAATGGGACCTAGTGACAATGTATTATGTCCATCAACTCTCATATTTGCATGATTATAATAAAGTAACAAAAATGTAGGCAAATTATTAAAAGGTTATTGGTGTGAGATGATCAAATATAATTCTTCTGTTCTTTCTTGAACGTTAAAATAATCCATAGATTCTAGTTATTCACTTTTTTTCCCCTTGAAAATCAGTCATGGGGGCAGCTAGGTGGTACAGTGGATAAAGCACCAACCCTGGATTAAGGAAGACCTGAGTTCCAATCTGGCCTCAAACACTTGACACTTACTAGCTGTGTGACCCTGGGCAAGTCACTTAACCCTCATTGCCCTGCAAAACAAAACAAAACAAAACAAAACAAAAAAAAAACAGTCACCAAAGTCAGCACAAAAAATACAGTTTGAGGAAGGGAAGAAAGCCATTGGGAATAGGGTGGCACCAAAGTAGATTAAGCAGAAGTAATGGTATGGGAAAAGTGACCTAAGAAAACAATGGTTAAAAAAAAAAAAGACTTAAAAAAATAGATGCATGTGGAAGCAAATAAAAAGATAAAGGTCACCATGTTAAATGTAGCATCCTTCATAATTCATGTGAAATATTTTAGTTATTAGACAGGAGATATAAAGAAGCAAAAAATTCATAACTTCTCTCTAGTATGAGAGATGTAAATACCCATATGACCAGAGAATAGAAGAAATTATCATATGTCTAGAGGAAATGAGGCCTAATAGGAAATAAACAGACATGTTTTTTCCTTCCTCCAGCTCCTTTGTTTTGAGGTTTTGCAAATTTTTTTGTCCATAGTGGAATCTGTTTGTGGATAAACTCTAATTTTGTTCACAATATATATATTTTTGTGATCACACCAGCAAAATTATGAAGAACAGAGTAAAGATTACTTTTCTAAATGCAAGTAAACAGACTGAATTTTATAAAGGCTCAATGATTTTCCAAAATTAGCTTCTATAATTTAACGTAATGTGAAGGTTTCATTTATTACTATGAGAGCTGGTTTTATTTGTGAGTTATTGGTTCTGATCTGAAACAAGATCAGGAAAACATTTTAAAGTCAGTCAAAAAGCTAAAATGTATTCATTACATTAACCTCCTATTACCTTAGTTTACCCAATTTACAAAATTCTTGAAGCATCTATCTCTTCAGGGTCCTCCGAAGCAGATTTCAGAAGACAACAACCCCCAAAATACTGATGTCACATCCAAAGCCTTCAAAAAAAAGCTTTTGAACAAGTGAGAGTAAGAAAATTTAATACATAAAAATGTTGCACTATACCTGGATAATCTTCTGATACATGCACTGAATAGGATACACTGCAAGGAAGAAAGAAAGATAGGGGTGATCAAAATACTGCAAATTTGATATGCATGATTTTCCCCCCAAAATCCTGTATTACCCATTCAAAATAGTTATGCATGAATTAATTGCAATCAAGAAAGGACAAACATTCTGATATTTTAATAAAGATGTATAATATTACAGAATTTATAACATTTACCTTGATACACAATGATAAATTAGTCAATGACAAATTAGTTACTCAAGATTAATCTCTCTTCTGTGATGAAAACAATGATACCTTATCACAAGATTTAATACATTAATTAAGAATAGCAAAAGCAACATTTCATGCATTGGTTATATTTATTTTATGAGGCACATTTTCTTAATTAGAGAAATACTGCTTTAAAGTATCTTTGCATTCTCTTTTAAATTTCAAGTATTATTCTGGAATATAGTACAATAAAAAGAGCCCTCATTCTGAGGGCAGAAGCCTCGGGTTCAAATCTCAATTCTGACACCTGCCATCTATCTTTAAGATACAAGTCACAAAGTCTCATCCATAAAATGAAGTCATAAACTAGATCATTTCTGAGGTACCTCTAGGTCTAGATCTATAAGCTCAATTTTTCATTATATATGTATATATGATCTTGCCATTAGTGGAGATAATACAAGAAAATGAAAGAAATAAATGCTGTTATTAGGAAAATATGTGTACAATAGAGAAAAGATATAGCATGATAATGTAATAACTGGGTGAAATATAATGGCTATGGATCTTTTATCCTGTGTGATTATTAAGGCAGAATCTATGTTATGTTATACATGAGCAATCTGTGATTTCATTGGCATAAGAAGTCAGTATCTTCTCTGAAAATTATGGTCTTAGAAAATGGCATGGGGAAACTGAGATGATAGGTGATTTGCCCAAAGAAGTTACTTAACAAAGATGTGTCAGTGATGCAAATTGAATTCAGGACTTCTTCTCACCTCCCAAATTCAAGAACAGACACCAGCTCTCAAACCATTCAATTGGGCTGCCTTACACACATAGAGATAGACACATCCTCTTTGATTGTGGAATAACTTAAGAATAAATTTACTGAATGGACAGAAAAGAAAAATGACAAATGTTGGATGGGCTATGGGAAAACAGGAACATCAATGAACTGTCAGTAGAACTGTAAATTAGTCTAAACGTTCTATAAAACAATTTGCAACTATGACCAAAAAGCTATTAAATTATTCATATGCTTTGACCCAGAGATACTAATAGTAGACCTTTAGAAACAGCCATCCAAATCAAGGAACAGGAGGCTAAAAGGAACCTGAGAGGGTAAGAATTCTGTTCTGGAGTTTATACATATCACCACATCAATCAATACATTTATATCCTTATGAACATTTACAACATTATACCTCAAATGATCCAATCATACAACCAAGAGTAGCTCCTGTTGGGCACTTCCAAGTAACTATATGTAGTGTTTTCTAACAAAATGGTAGAGTAGCAATGTGGAACTAGCTTGGGTCAGGCTAAAGGAGTCTTCTCTTCTCCAATTTGGTTATGTTGTGCAATAGTGCACCTATAGGAAACTGATTGGCTAACAAGTTAAAAATGTATATAGAGAAGATTCAAATTGGGATAGGTAGTAAAGAATAACTAATATCAGGAATTCTAAATCTGGGAATGAAAGAATGCTTGTGATCAATGTAAAGTGCAACAAAGAAGGTTATTGTTGGGGTCGGGGGAAAGGAAGAAAAAAGGTAGTAAGACGACTGCATGATTTGAAAAGGAAAGTGATCCTTGATTTTGGGGGAAACTCCACATTTATCATCTCATAATTTGTTTACATCTTCTTTGGCAAAGAAAATGACCTTCACCATAGGAAGTATAAAACAAATATACTCACCAGGCAATTAAAATTCAAGTGAAGAAATATAATAGTAAGTCAACAGTCTCCTTAATCAAATACAACAACAAGAAAACACAATTTCAATACACTGTTTGAAAGTATGCACATTTGAATACTAATTTATAGATTTTCCAAAGTAGCAACAATCTATCAAAAAGCATTATTGGTTGTCTGCTATGTGCTAGGCACCATGCTAAGAAATGGGGATACAAAAAAGGGAATGATGCCCCACCTTATGTTCCTATGGACAAGATAAGATATAAATAAAAACTAAGGCAAAAATAGTCCCTGCCCTCAAGTACCTTCCATTTGAATAGCACAAATAAATAAGTAACTACGAATTATATACAGAGTAGATGGAAGTAGATTTACAACGATATGAAGAAAAGGTGAGGTAATTTAGGGAAAAACATGGGAAAATGCTCCAATTTTCTTAAAAGGTGAAACAAATTAGATATTTTAAACTCTAGGCCAATGATTTTGACTGATTACTGACACAGTTCAAGACTGCATTATTAAAGTTATGGTCTGTGAGCACTTAAAAAGTGGAAGTGGTCAGGGATGACTGAACAAGTGAATGAGCATGGATCCATCAAGGATAAACCATAGCTGTTAAATTTCATTTCCTATTTTGAAACAGTAACTATCTGGACAGTCATATAAAGGTAAATCCACAGACAATATCACTGATTTAGAGTTACCAATTTTTACAACTAACAGATGTTCAAAAGAATTTTAACACACTAGAAGCAAATAAGAGGGTAGATAAAAACCTATGTCATCTTCTGAATACAAATTCAATGCTCTTTGCAAGATAGCCTTAGACACATCAAGGCAAGTACATCTTTGTGGAGCACTTGGAGGGATGTGGGCTAAATGATGGAAGAATTAGGTCTACTCAGGACTGTCTAAATGACCAGACCTAAAGAACTTTGATAAGTGTCTTAAATTTAACCCAGATATTGAACTCTAATAATTAAAGTTCTCTAAGGCTCTGCCAGGGGCTTCTTCTGTTTACTTTTTTTTTATGAATGACTCAAATAAAGGGCAGGTGTCATGTTTATCAAGTTTACAATTAAGATGAATATGGAGGGGCAGCTACGTGGTGCAGTGGATAGAGCACCGGCCCTGGAGTCAGGAGGACCTGAGTTCAAATCTGGCCTCAGACACTTAACACTTACTAGCTGTATGACTCTAGGCAAGTCACTTAACCCTCATTACCACCACCCCCAAAAAAAGAACAATGGGAAGAACTTTAAGAATTTTGGATTTGGCTTGGTGGAGTGAGCACATTTTGGCATCACTGTGGTGCAGAGAAAACTATGCTGGAATGAGATAGCATTTCCTTTTCATTGGAAGTTTCAAGCAATGGCTTCATGTAAGGTGACTTGTAAAGAATGATTATGGGGGCATTCTTCCTCAAGTACAGGTTGAAATACAGGCAGTACAGGTCTTTTCCTAGTCTGAGATACTATGTTTCTATGATGAGTTTTTAAAATGTCAGAAGAGGCTTCAACCCAGAAAATCAGTTCCAAACATCTTTTCATCAAGATCAAGAAATAGTCGCTAAGTGGTGCTTAAGGAAGATTAGTACCACTCAGTTCTAGTTTTTGGTCTGGTTAGAGATTTGATGCTACATTATTATATACCTGTGATCAGGTGAAGTTAACCAGAGTAAAAAAAAAAAAATTTAAAGAGGGTTGACCCAAAAAAAGAAATTATTCTACCTACCTATCCCATAATAACATGTCTGCACTCTTCCAACCAATAAGAATCCTGATAGAGAGACATGTAGGCTTAAATATAGAGAATATAGATATGCAGATATATGTACATAATAAAATAGTGCTCTAAAAAAATCACAGGTATAATAGTCACAATGATGAGGCATTCTTAGCCCTATTTTCTTTTTTAATCTTTCTACTCTTGCCCATTAGGACATAATATACTCCAACCTTCAATATGGTGTGAGAAAGGCTAAAATATATAAATGTGAAATCTTACATAAATGCATTATTACCTGAAGAAATGCAATACTTTTTTCCTGGGTTGTATAATGTCTATTTTAATTATAAAGAAGGCTTAATTTAATTCCCTTTCACCACCATGTTCTTCCTCCTGTTAATTCCAACCCCAACCACCATCACACAGAGGGGCATACAATTTTGGCACTTCAGTACCAATGGAATCAGGTGGGATTTCCATGACCAATCAGAATTTCACTAATCATGGCAGATGGGGGGGAAAAGAAAACCTACAAAATGATTCATCAGCTCCTTGTATCACAGCATTTCCTAGGTAATAGAGCAGAAGGAAAATCACCAGGACTGTAAAATCCTAATCAGTTTCACATTGTGCCTTACAGAGTTCCTAGGGAAATAATTCTGTGCAAAGATAGACATGGATGATTTAGCTGTTGGACCTCACAAGTAGAAAAAAATAACAAATAATACATTTGAAATAGATTTAGAACTAAAGTAAACATGTATTGTAAATAGAAAAGGAGAAGACACAAGTAGATATGATATAGTTAAAGACAATGAAGAGTACAGAATATTGAAATAAAGAACATGTAGCAAAAAAGAATTCAAGAGCTACCCATGAATTAATCACTGGGAAAAAGAAACAAACAAGAAAGCCTTTTTCTTCAGAATGCAGGAATATCCAAAAATAAGATTTAATGGGGGTACCATTCTCAAGAAATACACATTTTTACAAGTTCTCCTTAATAAAATCCAAGTACTTCTTAGGTATCATATACATTATGTATTAGCAAATACATGGTTAAATTTATAATTATGGTCTCAAAAATACTTTTTTTTTCCTTAAAAAGTGATGACTTCTTAAAATGGCTATAGGGACATCTCTAAACTCTGGCATTCTTTGCCACACTATAAAGGGAGATGAAGGTAGGATAGAAGTTCTCAACTATTATTATAATTAAAATTTTTTTATTTGTCACATTAGGGTAGGACTTGAATTATCACTTAAAAGAATATCAGGATAAAGTCCTTACAATCCTAGTGTTGATCCCATCTTACTAAATTACTGAACTCATACTTATGCCCTAAGGTTAATGTTTTTCCCCTGGTGAAAAGAACATAAATATGTTGCTACATTAACAAGATTAGTCCTTTACCTAAACTAACTACTATCCTCAATCACCATGTCAATGATAATGAGTTCACTGATACATTGGAACAACCCTTAAGAGAAGCCATTGATTATTCCTTCATCATAAATTAGGAAAGTAGGATATTAGGAGATACCTGAAGTTCATGCACGTCTAAATTTCAAAGTTTATACCAGAGAGGAAATAAAACTCTAGCTGGACAAAATCATGCCTATAGTAAAACAGGTCAGCAAACTTAAACTTAGAGATTGAATAGAAGAGTTGCAATTAATTTTACAGAACATTCAGCCTGATGCAAAACATCTGAAAGGTTAAAAAACTTGGGTGCTTCATTTTCTCATTTATAATATTCTATTATATATGGAACTGTGACATGCCCCCAAGGTCACAGAACTAAACAACTAGAATCTAGCCTTTTTACTGGACTTATTAAGAACATCCTAACAAACAAAAAATTAAGTTTTATATTAGATCAATAGCTTTTCACCTACCCCCTCAGATTGAATTTCCTCAGTTTATATCATCACTCATTTTTTTTAGATGCCTAAATACTATAAGGAACAACAGGATCATCCAACATGTTTATTACATAGGAAACTCATTCATCAACACAAGTTGGTACAATCCTCAACTACCAGCCAAGAGCTTAAGTACTCACAAACGTAATATGTTTACGAATAAAAGTTAATTGACAAACTACTCTTATGTTCCATTGTCAAGAAAATATGAGGACCATCCCAAGCACATCTGGTAGATTCCTTTGTCATGAACTTAACAGAAGAAATCAAGAATCCCACAGAATAGAAAGGAATGGATAAATTTGTGCCTGCACCATTGGAGGGACCCACAAATTGTGGAGATCCACCCAGGCATTATAATGCTTGACAGAACACAGGCCCCAATTTAGGAACAAGAAGTGTTAACTATAGCATTACAAACTATGAACACCAATGAGCAACTCTCTTTACTTCTTTAAACCTCACTTTACATTTCTATAAAGTAGGAATATTATTACACATGTGACCTAACACATCTAATTCTGGATGATAATTCTTTATGACACCATTACTGTTATTTCTATATAAAAATTGATTCCAAGTTATAATTGGAGATGTCAAGAATACATCTGCTTATAAAGTGGGAGTAGAAATTCTCCCTCTTACATCATATCATAGCAGCTAGAGTGAGACTCAGATATTCCAGTTGAACAAATGTGTGGGAAAAAAAACCCACATATTCCAAGTAATTTCCAGTTAGTTACAAGATATCCCTGGAGGCAATATGAAAATAAATTAGGCATATTTAATGTTCTTCATGTTTGAGGGTTTATAAGGAAATAGAAAGTTTTTCTACAATTGATATTATTAAAAATTCCTTGAAGGTAAAATTTATATCCTTTGACTAAGTCTGAAAATATATTATTAGATTCTGTCATAATAATTAGCCCACTTTAAGTCTCAATAATAGTCCCTAAGGTCCTTCCATAGGGAATTTATTTTAAATGAAAAGTTATGAATTCATTCACAATTATTCTGAACCCTCAGTTAACCAAATTCCTAACATTTACAAAGAGGTTAGGTTTTCTGCCTAACTACATTTATATCTATTTCTAGCTAACCCTTTTCCCCTTTATGGTTGTGGCAAAATTCAGTTCACTGTAAACATTTTGGGTAATAGAACAACAGGTTATTTTAAAGTTTCTGTGCACAGACACTAGGAAGGGAAGCTAGGGAAAAGTTTTTTTTTTAAATAATTCCCTCAGACTTGGTCTTCTATGAGATGCCTTTAGAAACCAGACCCTACTTGGAAATCTTCCTTTCTACTACAGCTCAGTCCTACTTTGATAGTCAGGGATGTGCTAAAAAGCTACTCGATCCAACCTCTCAAAGAAATGTGGGTCTCACTATATTGATCATTTATAGATGACCTCTGGGGTATAGCCAGGTTTCCTGCACCTATCCAAACACAATTAATGATTTACAGCTTGAAGGACTTTTGCACAGTTATTCTAAGGTCTATGAGATTGATTGATTTAATGGGCATCTTATCACTTACTTAAAATGAAGGGAAGCCACATGAGTAAATAACCATACTAGTAAAACAGCAAATGTTTCCACTTGAGTATTTGATAAAAATTAACAAATAATGGTACAATAATGCCCAAAAGATTCTCATGCTGGGCACTTAATGGCTATACTGTTCCAAAGGTCTTTCACAGAAGATCTACACAAGGCATTAAAGGTGCTTCTCTGGTTCTCTTTATGTGTCATAGATACCACTGCAACACACCAGCTGTAAGAACATATATTTAATACACTGATCTATCCAAATACTCTTCCTCAATTTCTATGTTTATTTAATACTTATGAGTGTTACACTATGCTAGGTGTGGTAACATTAAGTTTAAATGGAACCTGCCCTCATGGAATTTGTAGTCTAGTATGGAGAAATGACACATTCATATAAGTAACTATAAGTTCTTTTAAATGATACACAAGTACAGAGACATGAAAACATAATGCTTTGTATAGCCTTAGGAAAGATTCTTCCCATCTAGGATAAATTGATAAGGAAGTTTTTTAATTAGGCTTGAAAAGAATATGTGAGGTATTAAATCCTCCAAAGAAATATGGATAACATGTTTTAAGCATATAAAAACAGGTGAACAAAGGTCTAGGAGGGAAGATGTTTCCGGTAGTGAGACAACAGGAGCTTTATTCATGGATTAGAAGGTAGGTTAAATGAGCAAAATTGTCTGGTGTCTGGGTAAAGACTTGATTGTAAGGGGAAAGCTTTGAAACAACATCTCCCACCCCCTCCAAGACTCCCATGTAGCTCTGTGAATATAGAACTTGGTATTTTGAGGGTCTCAGCATTTGTTCACTACACAGGTAAGGATAGACCTATATAAAAATCTTCTGTGAGAAGACTACACAGCAGGGAAGGCAGGCTATGTCATGGGAAGAAAGCTGCATATAGCACAAGGTGACCAAGGTTGTAACCTTTGTTCTTCCATTAATAGTCTGTGCAACCTCAAGGAAGTCATTTATACACTATAGGTCTCAGTTTCCTCACGCGTAAAAGGCAGGAACTTGGACTAAATGGTCTCTAAAGGTCCATATGAATATAAATATTTTATGGCATACTGATACTCATATATCATTCATGGTTTATGGTGTGAAAGATAAATAACTGGGTTCACATATCTCTTACACTTATTTTCCTATTTTTATATATGTATATTCCATAGAATAAGTGGGTCTTCTATCTCTTACATTGATTCCTTATTAGAATTATTAGAAGCAACAGTGTTGATGATGATGATAGCAGCTAACATTTATCTAGTGCTTACCGGATGCCACATGCTGTGTTAACTGACACAATTATTATCTCCTTTGATCCTCACAAAACTCTGGGTAGGTGCTATTATTATCCCCACTTTATTGATAAGGAAGCTGAGGTAAACAGATTAAAATGATTTGCTGAAGGTTACACAGCTAAATGAGGTCAGATTTGAACTGAGGTTTTCCTGTCTCCAGGTGTGATGCTCTATCCACTGTGAAGCTTATCTGACTGCTGGAAATGATTAAGTGTAAACCTTCAGGTGTGTGTTTGTTTTTTAAATAAAGCTAAATATTAAGCTATGGAATGGGTTTACTTCTTGCTAAGTTTATTTTATTCAATATGCTTTTGCTAAGTGATCATTTTATATCGGAAAATGGGTTTAAGTGAGTTCTTTATGGATGTGACAAATACCTATCACAATAGTTTTACAGGGCCTCGTTAACTAAATATAAATGAATAGTTATTTGAATTTAGCCATTTTACTGCCAAACAACAAACTACCATTCTTATCAACTGGTTATTATTATTTTGCCATTTTTGGATACATAAGTCCCAGTCTTACTCTTGTTTACATCATGGCATTCCTTTCCACTGGCTAAAATGAGCTTTTATTCTTCCTAGGTATTGATTTTATTTAGTTTTCTTACTGAATTGGATTTTGGAAGCAAGCATTCTAGCCACAGGTTTTGTTGCTATAAAACTGCAGCCCTCAGAGAAAACAGAAGTCAAAGAGAGCAGTAGCACTTCAGGAGCCTAGAATGCTATTCCCCCAAGCTTACAAACACAATCAAAGTCTTTCACTGATCTTTTTATATTTGGGGGGTAGCGGGGGAGAAGGCTCATATTTGCTATTTCAACCTGAAAAAATAAAACTAACAAAAAAAGATGTTATGCATAAAGCCAGCTCATTTCTGAGGAAGTATGGAAAACTGGCTGATTACAAGTATTTGGTTAACAAATCCAATTCAGTTCTTAGAGAGTGAATAATTTAATTTCAAAGATAACCTCAATGAAAATAAGATAATTTTTTTTCAGGTTGGAAAAAGTAAGAAAGTATGAGATTAAAATTTATAATCAGCTACTGATGCTAAACAAAAATAACTCTGAATTTAAGCCTAGATGCATAAATGTTAAAATTTAAGATCTAACACTATTCCAATCAAAAATCTATTCCAAAATAAAAACTCAATGGATACAGAACTTATCCATATAAAAATACCCCCCCCCCTTTTTTTAAGGCCACTTTAAGTGTCAAGAGAATTTCAGAATAAAATAGACTAGCTCCACAAAATATAATTCAAAACATAATTCAAATAAGACAAGCAATTTTGAATAATAAAGGAACAGCCTAATGAATAGATACAAGCATACATACATACAAACATAGATAGGTAGATGATGGGTAGATAGGTTGATAATAGATTGCAGTGAGAGAGAGAGAGAGAGAGAGAGAGAGAGAGAGAGAGAGAGAGAGAGAGAGAGAGAGAGAGAGAGAGAGAGAGACAGGAGTGTTGGTGCCTTGAGGTTAAGAAGAACTTTGTTCAAATGTTGCTTCTGAAATTTAGTGGTTGTGTGACCCTGGGCAAATCCTTTACTATTTAATCCCTCTGTGCCTTGGGCAACTTTGTTGCAGAGAAAGTTCTACATTATCATTAGGAGAGGAAGTTCTTCACAAGGATATCCTTAAACCAATATAATATCACATCTGTGGTTTGTACATATAGACATAATTTTCATTGAATGGAAGACAATTAAAAGGGTATACATTTTTTCTTCATGTGAATCACGTACCTCTTCTCTGTCTTAAAATGAAGAGCAAAACACATGATCTGTCAAAATTAAAGCTGTACTCCAATGCAATTTAGTGATGAATTTTTTTCGACCTGGAATTTTTTTATTGTACTCTACAAAGGTGAAGAAGGTAAGGAACTACTAAAGTATTAACAATTGATGAAAGAAAATCTAATGAGCTCATATCAATTATAACTTAATTTCAAAGGCAGGACTAACATAGACCTCCAAAGGTAATCTATATCATGCCAGGCTTTTATTGCACAAAGTGTTTTTAAGTATATATGCTTTGGTACACAATGCATATACAGTAACAAATATTTTAGAGGTATTCTATCATTATACTATAGAATACAATAAAATATACCAAAAAATAAATATCACCCAAAGTGACTCAAAGGCCCAGGACTTAGAAAATGTTACATTCAGTAGTTTGCAAATTAGATTTTAAAATTCAGGATTAGAATGTTTCAAGGTCATAAAACGTCAAATGGTTGATTATACATTTTGCAGAATGTATGACATTGCAAACAAATTGCTTGAACCCAAAGAAGAAGCTTGTTATAATAATATCTTTGGGGGCCTATGTTTCAGAATGTAAATACATTAGAATGCTACAAGAGAATGGTTTTTTCAGTTAATTTATACAAGATTTCTTTTTCTGATGTCTGAGGAGTCAAAAGATAGTGTTATGTCAGCTCCAGAATACACACACACACACACACACACACACACACACACACACACACACATGTGACACAGCTCAAGCACTACTAGCTTCCTTATGAAGCCTGTTTTACCTAAAGCCCTCCCTTCATAATTACCTATGGTTGGTTAGTTGGGTTTTGGTATCTATACTATATGTAGTTATTCTTCTATATGCATACATTTACATATGTAAATGTGCTCTCCCCCAACAGAACTCAACCTCCATGAGAGTCGGAATTGTTTCATTTTCTATTTTGTATCCCCAACAGGACCAGGCAAATAGAAAGGAACTAAATATTTGCGGATTGATTGTGGAAATGAAAGTATTCATAACCTCTCACTAAGGCATACCTGAAATGAATACAATGGCATTATACTAACTACTCCTGGAAAATTTGTTCCAGCAGAATTAGGCCAGCAGGTCTACATTCATAGCAGAAAGCCAACACAAAGGTTTTTTTAAATTGATGTCAAAATTTGTATTTTACATGTCAAAACAAAAAGCCTTTATTTAGTGCACTTAAGGAAAGGCTATGTAGTGAAAGGTAGACATATGAGACTCAGAACATATGAGAAAAGGGAAAGGATATAAGGATAGAATACCAAGGCAGCCCCCACACTCTCAGACTAGGGGAGCAGATGACACCTTTAAAGAAGGAAAGGGCAGGAAAAGAGTTTGTACAGGATGTCAGCAGAACCAACAATCTTCAGACCCAGGCAGGAGGAAAAGAAAGAAGTGTAAGATGGTTCTATGAAGAGTCAATTTATGGGCCTTGAATGACCATAGGTTTACATCATTTTTTTTTCTATTCCTTCTAGTTTGATGGGTGAGACATCTATGTCCCTTGCTGCTCCATACAACAGAACAACTCAGGAAGGGTGAAGACTCCAGATGAATCTTACCGACTTCTTGGCCTTGATGTCACAGAAAGGAAGTGTATTAGGACCAGAGTTCCCCTATTTGTCACAATATAGAATAGTTTTCTCATAAAAAGCAACAAAGCTGGGGCGGCTAGGTGGTGCAGTGGATAAAGCACTGGCCCTGGATTCAGGAGTACCTGAGTTCAAATCTGACGTCAGACACTTAACACTTACTAACTGTGTGACCCTGGACAAGTCACTTAACCCCCATTGCCCCGAAAAAAAAACAACACACACACAAAAAAAAAAAACCAAGAAAGCTGTGTCAGACTTGATCGGCCCCTGCTTCCCTTACACAGTTTCTGGGTCTCCTAAGGCCATAAAAAATCCCAACCATATGGGAAGGGGCAGAAGGGGCCTTCAACTTGATGGGACTTCTAAAAATATATGTAACTCAAGTCACCATATAATGCCCTATTACTAAGATGCATTTATTTCTGTATAGAAACAACAGGGGCCACAAGCAGAGAAGCGAACCGTTATTGTATCCTAGTTGCATATCCTTGCTGTGTTAGGAAAAAGGAAACCACATTTTGTTAACTGTTCAATGACTTGCTGGTGTTTCTTATATTGTTTAAATATAGGATTTAAACACTGTCCTGGTGGTGGTAGAACAGGAGTGAGACGTTTGTAACATGGGAAGCTCTAGTCATAGAAGATTACAGAAAAGGAAGGGAAATCAACCAAGGAGATGAGGATGTATCTGGAGTGACAGCTTGTGTTAGTTACAACTCTAGAAGGGTGAACTACCACAGGGTTATTGTGAGGCTATTTCTAGGTAAAATACAAAGTGTCTTGATGAGAACTGTATGTACTTTAAGTATTTTTAAGGTTAAACTATATTTTGGTTAAAGATTCAACACAACTTTGCAAACCTAATGCCATCATCATCTTAGAAGGTATTTTCATAAAATGTGAACTCCCCTGTGGCTCCAACACCACCAGAACTTTCACTGAATGCTCACTATTGTATTCTCCAATTTAGGAGCAGAGATTCTGGATTTTAAGTTGAAAGGGACCTTTGAAAATGTACTGGGACAAGCCTAATTTTTAGGCCAGTTCAATGATTCATATAGGGAAAAGAAGCACAATGAAGCATTTGTAGTACATAAAATTCAATAAAAATAAATTTATTTACAATAGGATTAAAAGGACACACCACTAAAAATAGACACCAGTCCCATTCTAATTCCCCCACCATGAATTCTGGGTCAGGTAGACCTCCCTCAGGGCAGTGGAGACTGCTACATGAGAGCAGCTCCCCAACAGCTGGGCTTTTTATGCCCCCAATCCTTGTAACTAACAAATCATCAGGATGGTTTCCTTGCTTCCTTAAAAATTCAGAGATTATTTTCTGATTTAGTGTGGCAATCTATTCAGTTAGACAGGTGGTTACTGAATGAAAACCTGTGTTCATGAAAGTACTAGGTACAAAGAAAGATGCAGATGAGGTTATGATCCTTGCTCTAGAGAAATCTGAGACAACATACACATGCCTGAGAAAAGTAGATAATAAAAGCAATGTGATAATGTAAATAAAACTATATACAATGATGCAGTGAGTTCTTTGGACATAAAACTCTTTTCTAGGAAAGAAAAGCTTTCTGATAGAATGGGCAAAGAGGCAGTCTCCAATCAAGTAAGACCGTGGTTCAAGGTCTATTTCTACATACATCTAGTTAAATCACTTAACCTCTCAGTGTTTTAGGTAATTTTCCAACAGTTGCAGGAAAAGTATCAACCTACATTAGTAAAGAGAGTTTACCTCACTTTGGGAGTTTCCCATACCAATTAAATCATGGGTGCAGTTGCTATTTCTTTCTTCTAAGAAAGGAACATCGATGCAAATGTTATTAAGTATGCCCAACTCTTTGTGATAACATTTTGGGGTTTTCTTGACAAAGAAACTAGAATGGCTTGCCATTTCCTTCTCCAGTTCGTTTTACAGATGAGGAAACTGAGGCAAATAGTGCTAGGTGATTTGTGCAGTGTAACACAACTAATAAGTGTCTGAAGACAGATTTGAATGCAGAAAGATGAGCCTTCCTGAATACAGTCTATCTACTGTGAGCCATCTAGCTGCCCTATCAATGCGAATAGCAAAAGAGACATTAAACTGAAGTGGAGTGAAGTGAGGAGAACCAGGAGAGCATTGCACACAATAAAAGCAACACTGTGCAATGAACAACTATGATAGACCTAAGTCTTTTCAGCAATACAATGATCCAAGAAAATTCCAATAGACTCATGATGGAAAAAGCTCTCCAAATTCAGGGAAAGAACTATGGCATCTGAATGCAGATCGAAACATACTATTTTTGCTTTTGTTTTTTTTTCTTTCTTGAGGTTTTTCCCTTTTGTTATGATTCATCTTTCACAACACGCATGACTAATGTGGAAATGTTTTCCATTACTTCACATGCATAAGCTATATCAGATTGCTTGCTGTCTTGGGAGGGAGGACAGAAGAGAGGGAAGGAGAAAAAATTAGAACTCAAAATCTTATAAAAATGAATGTGGAAAACTATCTTTACATGTAATTGGAAAAAATAAATATTATTAAGTGGGGGGGAGGGAGGAGAAAAAAATATAACTTAGAAAACTTGATCAATGCTTCTACCAGTCATGACTCCCAAGGATCAAAGCATGATGAAGCATGTTATTCCTCTCCCGAGTTAGAGATGATAGATTAAATTGACAGAATGAGGCACACATTTTTGGACATTTACCCACCCCTCCATGGACAATGTGTAATGTTTTGGTCTTTTATATATAATTTGTTATAAGAATTTTGTTTACCTTTTTGTGGAGTAGAAGAGAGAAAACAAACATTCTAATTGAAATATTTGTTTTTGTTGCTTTCCCCTTGTATCACTAGTACTTAGTATAGTGCCTGGCAATATAGACATACACACGGAAAAACCTTTCCTTTCACCGAGTCAAAAATCTGTCTCCCTATAACTTAAACACATGGGGAATATAATCTGCCTCCCTTTAATTTACACTCTCCCTTTTGGGGACAAGAAAACACATGAAATTCCTTTTCCCTTTGACAGACCTTAAAATATCTGGAAGTAGTGATCAAGTTTTCCCTAAGCCTTGTCTTCTCCATGCTATTCAACCTTAGTTTTTTCAAGTGATGCTTCTCCTGCTGCGTCTTACTGAGGACATCCTTTTGCTAAGCATAGTCTGGGCTCAAGAGCTTGCCTCCTAAAATACAATGTCCAGAACAGATGTGGCCTGACCAAGTTAAGGAACCATTGCTTTCTATCCCTTTTAACAGTCTAATTTAGCATAGGATGAAGAGGCATTAAGGAAGAATAGAAAAAGAGCTGACCCAGGAAGAACTAGGTCAAGTCCTGCCTTTGGCACATATTGGGTGTCAGTCTATTCCAAGGCAAATCACTTAATCTCTAAGTACCCTGGGCAACTCTCTCAGACGATATATTGAACAGCAAGTTCCAGCTTGAACAGGTAAATGAAGTTGCACACCAAAATTACCTAAAGCAACCAATAAAACACAGATTCTTTCCAAGAAAAAAAAAAGTTTCCATTATTGGGGGGGGGGGGGCGCATGGGAGTAGCCATCATTCTGTTGAATCATCTTTAGGCTGTAGCCAGCTAAAATACTTGTCTTTTTCTTGTCAGCTTATTTACTCTGTTACCATCCTGTACCTGGGAAAATTTTTCTTCAAATTAAGATCAGTATTTTACATACAACCCTATTAATTCAATCCTATATTCGGCTCATTGATCTAGTTCATCAAGATCTTATTATATATCCATTCTGTCATATTAACAATCACTCCCTTTCTGTCATCTACAAATTTAATAAGCATACCCTTTATGTCTTCATCAGAGTTATTAATAAAACCATTTGCTAGAATACAGATAAGGACAGAGCCCTTCAGTACACGAGAACCTTGCCTGTAGTAACAATTTTCTGACAATGCAGTATGTTGTTGGAATGTATTCTCTTCATTAAGTCATATTACTGTACACAGGGGCTGTATAAATGCCAGGCTCAGGAGTAATCAAAATCTGAAGTTACTCAAGGAAAATTTCTTATAGAAAGGAGCAGTTATAAGATTTGGAAATATGGAATATAGGAAAGGAAAGAGGAGGCAAAGAATATAAACTGTAAGAAACTGGATGCAGAGGGTATGATAAGGAGATTGGCCTAGCTAGAGAAAATGCAGCAAAATAAGGAAAAGTATTAAATGTATGACCACCCTAAATTACTTAGCTAAAGACTAGTTTTTGAACATTTTTTTCAGCAAATGAACTACCATTTTATTCGTTCAAAAATTGTTTAGATGTTAATGACTGATGAACCATTTAAAAAAATTATTCAAGAGGGACTATTTTTTACATTGAGCTTAAACTAATTGGAAATCTAGGCGCATATACAATAGCAATACTGTTTACTGCTGATGATTAATAATTATGAGTCTAATGCCCCAAAGTTGAAGCTGACCTATTATAATAAAAATATAAATAATAGCAGTACATAGTTAAAGAGACATCCAGAAATGAATTTTAATAGGGAAAAAACACAAGGAAAAAAAAGCCATAAAAATATTTCACCAGAAATTAAAACACATGGATTCTTACTTCTTTCTCAAACAAAAATGCTTACTGAAAAACCATGCTCATAAGGGAACAGTGGAATATATTAGATTTGTAGAACAGTGGATAGAATGTTGGATTTGGACTCCAAGAATACAAAGGTTCAAATCCTACCTCAAACATATGAGTTACATGACCCTTGATAAGTCTGTCTGTCTGTCTGTCTCTCTCTCTATATATATATACACATATACATACACATACTTGCATATACATACATGTATATTAGTATATTAGTAGGCTTCCACCAGTCTCGAACGACCATGGTCAGCGCCTTGAAAGCCACAGGCAGCTCCTGCCGCAACAAGGACATCAGAAAACTGTGCTCTCTGTTGTCCATTGGTTCCTGTGTCTCATTCGTTTTTCTTCCTCCAGAGCTTGGAGACCCATCTCAGCTGCGTGCAAGCTGCTCCTGAGTACTGAACTCCATACATACACACATACACACACACACACACACACACACACACACACACCCCTCCAAAAACAATTTATAAATATGTGAGAAATGTTACAAAACTGTTCATATCTCTTAAAGTATCAACCTCACTAATGGGCATATACTCCAGGAAGATGAATGAGAGAAAAAATTATCCTATATGTAACAAATTTTCATAGCAGCACTCCTTGTGGTAACACAAAACAATAACAAAAAAACAAGTTGGGAATCCAGTGATCAGGCAATAGACAAAGAAATTATTATATATGAACATAAAGAACATTGGACAAAGCAAATATTAAAAAAATCAGGAAAAAAGGAGGAAAACTACTATGAAATGAGATAGAGCAGGGATCTGGGGGTGTAGTGATGATGCCAATGAACCCCATCTCAGAATGCGATTTTCCAATGCATAAGATCCATTGGTTTTAAAAGGAAACAAAATATTTTGAAAGTTATCAAATTTTGAAGTTCACTGTCCCCTATGTTAAGAAACCCTGATTAAAAATAAAGCAAGGGGCAGCTAGATGGCGCAGTGGATAGAGCACCGGCCCTGGAGTCAGGAGTACCTGAGTTCAAATCCGGCCCCAGACACTTAACACTTACTAGCTGTGTGACCCTGGGCAAGTCACTTAACCCCAATTGCCTCACTTTAAAAAAAAAAAGAAAAAAGAAAAAAAATAAAGCAAGTAGGGGCAGCTAGGTGGCACAGTGGATAAAGCACTGGCCCTGGATTCAGGAGGACCTGAGTTCAAATCCGGCCCCAGACACTTGACACTTACTAGCTGTGTGACACTGGGCCAGTCACTTAACCCCCATTGCCCCACAAAAAAACAAAAATTAAAAAATAAAGCAAGTAGAAACAAGAAAACATACAAAATGAGCACAATAATAATATGAAATTATTACAGGTCTTCTATATTGGGATACAGAGAAAAACAGTGCAACCATCCTTGCCTTGAATGAGTTTATAAGCTGATAGTGAAGAAAAACACTCTCTTCTCAGCACAAAGAAGACAGGACATAGTTACGGAATTGGCTTAACTACTTCATTGTTATAAAATATGTTTTTATTAGGGTGGAGATGGTATTGAGAAACTATAGGCCTCTTGAAAAGGAGTATCAATTCTCTGCATATTTGCATATCTTACTTGGAGATATTTACTACAAAATGTTTTCTCAGTTAACTGCTGTCCTCATTTTAACTTCATTGGTTTTGTTTCAATAATATTTTTCACCTTTTATTTATAATCAAGTGTCCATTTTATCTCCCTTTATCTCGTCTATCACTTGTTTGATCAAAAAGAATCGCCTGACCTGCTCCTCTGATGTGTTTATGATGTGAGATTTTAATCTTGGTATTTTTAACCACTTGGAATTTATTGTGCTATACGGTATGGGTAAAAATTTAATTTTCACTGGACTGATTTCCAATTCTCTAAGCAGATTGAATAGTTGGGGTCTTTGACTTAATCAAACACTGTATTACTATGTTAATTTGCTTTATGGTATTGTGAAGCTACTATGTTCCACAAGTCAACTTTTCAACTTCTTTTTTGTTTTGATAATTATTGCTTTGTAATACAACTTGAGATCAGTATTACTTAGTCTCCCTCCTTCCCACTTTTTTTTTAATAATTTTCCTTGATATTGACCTTTTTTCTTCCAGATCAATTTTTTTCTAGTTCTATAAAATAATCTACAAAGTAATCCTTTGATAGTTTGATAGTATGGCACTTGAATAAATGGATTATTTTAGGTAGTATTGTTTTTTATACTAGTACAGTCATTCTTTTTTATTATACACACACACACACACACACACACACACACACACAAATACATGTAATACTGGAATTAGCGATTCTTACATGGTTCATAGAATTCACTTGCCAATCTGTGTGCTCTACGGTTGTTTTTTCTTCCTTTGTAAATTCATTTACAAGCTGTTAAATTTTCTTTGTGATTGATTTGTTTAAATTTTATATATTTTTTGTTTTGTTGACCTGTACATTTTCTATATTTTGAAATTTTCATCAATTTCTTTTATTAATATCAATGGATTAGATCATATTTTAATAAATTCTTTTATTTCTTCATTTCTTGAAATTCTCTCTTCTCATCTTAAATACTGGAAAATTGGTTTTTTGCTCTTTTTTCTAATAAAATTGGCTAATTTTTTTTTCTATAAACAAAACAATATTAGGTTATCAGTTCAAAGGACACAAGAAGTCAGTCATTAGCTTTTCCCTCAGGATTCTGGATACCTAATTACCTTGGGCACATACATCGGTGAGGAAGCTGCACCCAAATGAAAAAATCCTATAGCTATCCTTGCTGGATCCCCTTTCTCTACTCTGATTATCTTTCCTTGGTGTGATAGGACCAATATCTACCAAAGTAACCCCACCCCCTTCTTACACATGGGTTAGGAAGCCACAATTAAAACAAATCTTAATTGGCCCTAGGGATTAGCTGTCCTTACCACCTTGGCACACTTTTCTGGTGACTTCCTGGTCACCAGGATGAAATAAAGGTATCACCAACATGAGGGCAAAGCCCCGCAGACTTGGTAAATATCTGAAGACAAGAATCATCACATCCTGATCTGATGACCAGATGGATTTCCATAGGGAGTGGGCATACATAGAAAGGGGAAAGTTATATCTATTGAAGCTAAGTACCACTGTTTCCTTGTTGCATATTTTTGTTAGTGTGGTTTTGTTTTGTTTTGTTTTTTTTACATTATGGCTACTACTATGTTTTATGAATTTAATTACTGTTTTATTAGTTATGGCAGTAAGCATAATATTATTTTATTAATATAATATATCAGTAAAGAGTTGATCACATGGCAATTAGCACAAGCAGGTGAAAAGCCCCAAACCCATGCTTTCTCTCAGAGAGACAGCACATCATCTGAAGGAGAGTTCAGAAGACCTACAAAACCTATACTCTCCTAAAAGGAAGAGGGCTCGCCAAGAGAAAAGAGTCAAGAGCCATGAGAGCAACCCTGGCTTGACCCAGGGTTTTATCCTCTTTTGATGGAAGCTCTTCATTATACACTGATCAAAGTGAAGTGGTTAGCATCATTCAATTCCATTGGTTGACAGGACTTGAGGGTGGTGTAAATTAAAATGACCTCTTAAGATAAGAAGACCTTTCCTGTACTAGGTATGGTTTGATTCCATCATTCCTTCACTACCCTAGATAAAAGGGTCTATCTCCATTTCTTTTGTTCCCTTGGGTTTGTCCCAAATAAGATCTGGTGAAGTTCCTCAACTGGACTTTCTGGAGTTGGTGGGAGGAGGGGGAGAAAGGACTGAAACTGATTTCTGGGTCCCCCCAAGAAATAATTAATAATTATTTTCTCACACTAGGTAATGGCTAAGTAAATTTCTTTTTATCTATTTTATTTATTCAAAAAACCTATCAATACCTAATTTCATACTGACACTGAACCTGAAATAACTGGTTTTACACCTGCCATAGCTAATTAAATTTATTTTTTGTTAATTGTCAGAAGTTCAAAGAATGTCCAATTTTGTTTCATTCTCAAACCTGAGCTATTAGCCCAGACTGATTCAATAATAGACAATTAGCATTTTGGTTTGTTTTTTTCTTGCTTTTCTACTATTTTTATTTTTATTGATTCATTGATTTATCTGTTCTCTCTGTTAATAAAATATACCAAAATTTTTGGGATACTCACAAACATAGTGAATGCATCACTATTTGAACTATATTTCTTATAAGAAAAGACTTAGGGGGCAGGTAGGTGGCACAGTGGATAAAGCACCAGCTCTGAATTCAGGAGGACCTGAGTTTAAATCTGGCCTCAGACACTTGATACCTACTAGCTGAGTGACCCTGGGCAAGTCACTTAACCCTCATTGCCCTTCCAGAAAAAAAAGGGGGGGGGGAAGACTGGTGATACTGAAAAATTACAAGTTTGTGGAGAGGGCATGGGTGTGTATTCAGGTATGTGGATATGGGTGATTTAGGATGTGTTTTCATAAAATTATTACTAAGACTTTTAAAAACATTTTTGACAGTCTGGATAATCAGTTCACTCTCTCTCTCTCTCTCTCTCTCTCTCTCTCTCTCTCTCTCTCTCTCTCATATCTTTTTTTTTAAATTACACACACACACACACACACACACACACACACACACACACACCAAAAAGAATGTAATGGTTACCATCTGGTATATCAGAACCACTTCTTGGGGCAGCTAGGTGATACAGTGAATAAAGCACCAGCCCTGGATTCAAGAGGACCCCAGTTCAAATCCAGCCTCAGACACTTGACACTTAACTAGCTGTGTGACCCTGGCAAATCACTTAACCCTCATTGCTCTGAAAAAAATGTAATAAAAGGAAGGAAGGAAGGAAGGAAGGAAGGAAGGAAGGAAGGAAGGAAGGAAGGAAGGAAGGAAGGAAGGAAGGAAGGAAGGAAGGAAGGAAGGAAGGAAGGAAGGAAGGAAGGAAGGAAGGAAGGAAGGAAGGAAGGAAGGAAGGAAGGAAGGAAGGAAGGAAGGAAGGAAGGAAGGAAGGAAGGAAGGAAGGAAGGAAGGAAGGAAGGAAGGAAAGAAAGAAAGAAAGAAAGAAAGAAAGAAAGAAAGAAAGAAAGAAAGAAAGAAAGAAAGAAAGAAAGAAAGAAAGAAGCTTCTCACTTGTTTGGCATCAGTCATCTATGACCACAAATAACAAATCTAAGTGTATGTGAAAAATGTATACTTCCATTTCAGTAGTAATTGTGGGGGGAGAAGATGCATTATGCTGAGTCAAAACCATAGTACATCACTTGAATTTGTCATTAAAATAATGATTTCTACTACTTTGCTTTTCACAGCCAAATTGCTTCTCAACCAAATACTGAATGTTTCCAAAGCAATGCTTTAATTAGCTTTTTATGCAAATAGCATACCAAGTCTACACATCTACATTTCTATTCAGAATTTCTTTTCACCACTTTTAGCAAATTGTATACAAAGCATTATTCATATTTATGAGGTTGGTTTAACTCAACAAGATAAAAGAGTTAGATAGCTGAGTGGTTGAGTACTATATAAATCTGTTTACATGTACTAATCAAAACAGGTTTGTTTTCTTTTTTTAAGAAAAACTCATAAGGAATGCATTCACTAGAATACAAAATCTAGTCTTTATGAGGTCTCTTCAAATAATACTAGCTTACTTAAGATGATAGTCAATGTACATAAATAACAAAAAGAACACCAACTTCATTGCTTTTGGACATAGTTGGATATCAGCACGCCCAGAATCTCTTCACTAGGAAATCTATTCATCCAGAAAGATCAAATCAACGTTAGTATTCACATCTCATTAGTGTTCTCTGATTGGAACCTCTGATTTGAGGATAGAGGTGTGAGCCCCAAAGCTTCCATTTAAGGAGGGAAGTCAGTTCATCATTTAGCACCAGCAGTTCTGCTTTTACAATTCTCCATTATGACCCAGTGTGGGGTACTTTCTCTTCCTCTTCCAACTTTTCTGCTTTCTTTTGTGTTTTGTTTTCCCCTGTTAGAGTGTAAGCTCCTAGAGAGTAGTGACTGATTTTCTTTTTATTTGTTATTTATTTGTTATTTTTTTGTATTTGTATTTGTATTTATTTGTTATTTTTATCTCCAGAGCTTTGCACACTGCGTGGCACACACGTGCTGAATAAATGTTACTGACTGATTTACAGTGGAACCAAGAAAGAAAGTGAATGCTAATAGTTTGGGGAAGTTAAACAAATTGTGTTATGAGTATAATGGAATATTACTGAGCTATATGGAGTGAGGTAAATAAGGAATGGAAAGAAAAACAGGAAGACATGTATGAACTGACACAAACTGAAGTAATTAGACCAAATGATACAATGTAGAGCTTACCAAAATAATTTTAAAATGTTAACAAAAAGAATACAAAAAAAGGGAACCAAGCTTTAAGTAACAATGATATTTTTAAAGCACAAGTCTGAACATATCAATGTGTTCAATAAGCTCCTATGATGTCTTTTTGACTCTAGGATAACATACAAACTCTTTCTGGCATTTAAAAACCTTCACAACTTCATTGCACACTCAACCTTCCAGGCTTATAAAGCATTTTCCAGCCATCATCCATCATCATGTTTTCTATGGTCCAGTCAAACCGGTCTCCTTGCTTTTGAATATATATATACAGGTAGTAACTATCCTTACCCTGACTCATACTACCCAATTGGATCACCAAAGACCAATTGCTTTATTTTTTTCACTAGGTTCTAGGGGTATCCTTGAGGCATTTCTCTTTCTCTCTCTCTCTCTCTCTCTCTCTCTCTCTCTCTCTCTCTCTCTCTCTCTCTCTCACTCTTTTGGCGGGGCAATGGGGGTTATGTGACTTGCCCAGGGTCACACAGCTAGTAAGTAATCAAGTGTCTGAGGTCGGATTTGAACTCAGGTCCTCCTGAATCCAGGGCCAGTGCTTTATCCACTGTGCCACCTAGCTGCTCCCTCGGCATGTCTTTCTAGTACTAAAGCTAACATGCCCCCACTGGTCTTATTCTAACTTCCCTCCACCTGATTATCAGTTGATAGCAATTAAGCAGAATTGATTATCTTTTAGAATGGAGAACTGGCTGAGGTGATATATTTTATATATAAGTTATTTATATATATACACATATATATATGATGTAATGTGATATGATATATGCTATTATGTATTGTATTGTATGCTATGAAACATCCCCATAAAAAATCTTGTAACTGTGGGCTAAAGCTTAGAGAACACATGGTAAAGGAATAAGTCACAAATCATCTTTCTTCCCTTTTATGGAGTACTCATGGATTTCCCCTTAGGTATTGTATATCTTTTCTACTAATCTCTTTCTAGAGTCCTGAAGCTGCCTTTTTCCAGTATGTCTAACTTGCTCCCTATAAGGACAATGCCACCAGCCACTGCTGTTCTGATTATAGTGCTAGGATGGAAAAGTTCAAATCCTCTAACTTTTGGAGTTGATAAGCTCTCACTTTGGTTAAGGGAGTGGGGGTGAGCACAAGGCTGCCCTGCCAAAGTGCCTTCTTCTTTGGGGCTTCAAAAGAATTGCTTCATCTCTACTAGGAGACACTCAAATGCCAGGAATCCAAATTCTTTGCTATTTTATGTAAAACCCACAGGGTGGGATCATTTCTCTTTATACAATTCAAATATACTTCTTTTTACAACATCACTTAAGTTTATTCAATAGTCTTTAAGGACTTGATCAAGGATAAAACCAATATAGCCAAAATTAGAAGGAAAGTAGGAAACTGGAAGGGGGAATTACACCAAATTTCTGTGATAAAGGTCTCATTTCTCACATATGGAATTGAGCTAAATTTATAAAAATAATAACCATTTCCCAATTAATAAATGGTCAAATTATATGAACAGGCAGTTTTCAGAAGAATCAAAACTATTAACGGTCTTATGAATAAATTATCTAAAACACATAATCAGAAAAATTAAAATTAAAACAGCTCTGAGGAACCACTTCAAACCTATCAGATTGACTAACATGATATAAAAGGTAAATGACAAATTCTGGAAGGACATGGAAAAACTGGTACATGAATGTACTGTTGGTGAAGCTGTGATGTGATCCAATCATTCTGGAGAACAATTTGGAATTATGCCTAAAGAGCTATAAAATCCAGCAATATAACTACTAGTTTTTTATCCCAAAGAGATCAGAAAAAAAAAAAAAGAAAAGGACCCAAATTACAAAAATGTTTATAGCAGTTTTGTGTGTCTGTGTGTGTGTGTGTCAGCAGGGAATTTGAAACTGAGGGGATACCCATCAATTGTGGAATGGCTGAACAAATTGCGGTATGTAATCATGAGGGAATACTATTGTCATAAGAAATAATGAAGGGAATGGTTTTGGGAAAAGCCAGGAAGACTTAGATGAACTGATGCAATAAGCAAAACCAAGAGATCATTGTACATAGTAGCAGCAACATTTTAATATTCAACTGAGAAAGACTTAGCTACTCTGATCATTATAGTGATCCACAATCCCAAAGGACTCAATGAAAAATGCTATCCTCCTTGATAGAGATAATTGATGAACAAAAGTGCACATGGAAGTTTTTTTTTTTCACTTTATTTTTCTAGCTTTTTTTTTTCAGGGTGGCTAATAAAGAAAAAAACTGATCAAGGGTCTTTCACAGGAAGTCTAAAGCCTTGATTGAGTCAATAAAGTGTTGGGACTTTTTTCAAAGAAGCTTCACACTTCTCATTGATTCTTTACTGATACAAGAATCAAGACTAATCTCCCTCCTTATCTCTGCCACTTAAAAATCCCAAGATTCTTTCTAATCACAAATAAAGGATCATTTCCTAAATAAGGCCTTTTTTTATTCTCCCAGGTGATAGAAACTCTGCCCATTGAGTGTGTAGGTGTGTGTGTGTGTGTTGATTGTGTATGTGCCTTTATTATATATATTCTTCTACATACTTATATATGTAATGTTCTTGGAGAACAAGGTCTTTTTCAATTTTATCTTTGTATCCCTAGCACCTAGTATCATGACGAAACTTAATAAATGTATGTTGATTAATCAATAGTCTTTATCCTGGAGAACAGATGATGAAATACAACCTTGGGGGACTGCAAGATGTCACATACACTCCTATTTCTGTGTTGGTTAGTTTTACTGAACTCTTTTCTTTGTTACAAGGGATGGCTAAAGCGGGGCGGTGTTTGAATGGAGGGGGGTGGTTATATTCAGAAATGACTAGTGTAAATTATTTAAAAAGGCATACATCAATAAAAATTATTTTAGGAAAAATTTTAAGCAGATAAGCAAGAAAACTGGACTAGGAATCAGAAGACCTTTGTTCTTCACCTCTGACTCCAATTCTTATTGATCATATGACTGAACCAGTTACAACCTCTCTGCATCTCAACCAACTCATCTGTAAAATATAAATACTACCTCTTGCACTACCTATGTTATATGGTTCAAGGATCCCTTTAAATATAAGCCATTATTATTACAGGTTGCCAGATGGACAGTTCAAGTGTTTCACTGGAACCCATGCTTTTCCTAGAATGGCAAAAGGCCTTTGGGGAGGCTTTGATAAAATGGCACAGATGCCCACTAAAGGATTTATGGGAGGAAAAGCAAAAGAATGAAGGAAGAAAATAAGGTATGTATTCTACACCAATATTAGGAAAATACACAGTGAGATCACAGATCTAAAAACATTATGAACCATAGAATTCAGAGTTAATTTTTGTATCTGGGAGAGCGAAAGCGAGGGAGAGAGAAAGAGAAAGAGAGAGAGAATTAGAGTTCTTGTAAATGAAAAAGCATTCATTAATATCCAAATGACACTTATTATTAATATCCAAATGATCCTTAATCTGTTCCTTATTGTTAAGGATGAGTGGTTCATAGTATTTGGGGGGGAATGCAGAATAATGTCATGAGTATTTCTGACTGACTCAAGTTCCCAGTGACAAAATTTGCATAATGCAAAAAAAAAAAAGGCATCCTATGCTTGATATGGTTACAAATTGATCTCCCTTGATAAAAGGATGAATGGCAGTTATTGTTAGGATTTTGGATACATTTTAAATAACTTCCAGCCTCACAAATAGACACTGATCCAACCAGCAGACGCTAAACATAACCTATGAGTTTCCTGATTTGCATTTTCTTTTGGCTAAAGTCCATCTGGCAAAAGTATTGATCCTACTGGGCGAAAAATCCACAGGAAAAATAAAAGGGAAAGAGCAATTCAAACAGATCTAAATAAAACCTCAAAAATTTTATTTAAATAATCTAATATATGTATCCCCCCGCCAAACTGTTCATCCCTCTCACCCAACCTAATGCAAGAACCTTGGGATTATTTTGTGCCAAGAAATTTTCCTTTCTTTTTCAAAAAATAAAATGCTGCTTGGGGCCTCCTGGGCCCAGGGCTGGTGTATTGTCCACTGTGCCACCTAACTAACCCATGATGACATTTAAAAAATAGAGTTGAGGTGTAGGAGGATTAGACTGGGGGAGGGGGAAGAAGAGAGATGGTCTGGGGAGAGGTAGTTCACATGAAGGAAATAAGAAAAAAGCTTATGGAGGGGAGGGAAGAGGGGGAAGGAAGTGGGGAGCAAGTAAACCTTAATATCATCAGAATTGGCTCAAAGAAGGACTAACATACATACTCAAGTAGGTATAGTAATATATTTTTGCCCTGAGGGAGGGGAAGGAGATAAGGGGGTGGGGGGAAGAGGGGAAGGAGGGAAGGTCAGATTGGGGGAGAGATCAGTAAAAAGCAAAACACTTTCGAGGAAGGTGAAGATGTTCTGCATAACTGCACAAGTATGACATATTGAATTGCTTGATTTCATAGGAAGAGTTGAGGAGGGAGGGAGAGAGGAAGAAAATTTAGAATACAGAATTAGTTCAAAGACTTTAATCTCATCAGAGTGGTCTCATGGAGGGAATACCATTCACTCCTAATTGGGAAGAGTAATCTATTTAACCCTACAGGAAATAGGAGGGGAACAGGATAAGGAAGGAAGGGTGAAAAAAAGGGAGTGCAGAGCAGAGAAGGGGACAGTTAGAAGTAAAACACTTTTGAGGGAAAATAGATTAAAAGAAGATAGAAAATAGAGTAAATATCATGGGAAGGGAATAGGATGGAGGGAAATAGTTATGATGATTAATTATAATGGCAAAACGTATGGTACCTACTTTGCTGGGCTATTATGAAGAAAATTCTCTGTCAAGTTTAAGGTACTGTATACAGGTTATGATGAAGAGGATACTATCAGGAAAACCTGGAAAGACCTACATGAACTGAAGCAGAGTGAAATGTACTGTATACAAAATAACAGCAATAGTGTAAGATGATCTGCTGGGAAGCATGTGGTTATTTTCAGCAAGGCAATGATTCAATATAACCCTGAAGGACTTATGAAAATGGCAACCCATCTATAAAGAAAGAACTGATAGTATCTGAAAACAGATGGAAACACTTTTTTTTCCTTTTTTTTTCCTCCTCTTTGACAATTCCTCAATCTGAAGTTTTGGGAGGTTTTGACTGTTTTCTCTCACAACCTAGCTAATGTAGGAATGTTTTCCATGACTACTCATGTTTAACTTATTTTGAAATGCTTGAATTCTAGTGGGTGGGAGGTGGGAATGGAGGAGGAAGAGAAGTTGGAACACAAAGTTTTTTAAAAATTGATGTTAAAATCTGTTTTTGCATATATTTTGAAAAATAAAATTCTATTCAAAAAAAATAAAATGCTGAAAATAGTCAACATGGCAAAATTAAAACAGCCATTTGGGTCATATGCCATTCAATAAGCTTTCTTTTAGGGACATTACCTTAATTTTTACAAACCATTATAACCATTAAAAACTATTATTAAAATAAAAGTCATGAGAACTCTTCGTGTATATATACTTACGTTAAAAAGTCATGAAATCATAATGATAGAATCAGCAATAATTGAAATCGCTTTTATCGTAGAAAATTATTTTCATAGGAAATACATTGGGGGAAGCTAGGTGGTGTAGTAGATAAAGCGGAGGACCCGAGTTCAAATCCAACTTCAGACACTCGACACCTAACTAGCTGTGTGACCCTGGGCAAGTCACTTAACCCTCATTGCCCCACAAAAAAAAAAAAAAAAGGAAATAGACTGAAAAGTAATAGAAATGTAATTAAATTGAATTTTTATTTTTTTGTGTGAGGCAATTGGGGTTAAGTGACTTGCCCAGGGTCACACAGCTAGTAAGTGAGTAAGTGTTAAGTGTCTGAGGCTGGATTTGAACTCGGGTCCTCCTGACTTCAGGGCTGGTGCTCTATCCACTGCACCACCTAACTGCCCTATTAAATTGAATTTTGAAATGATAATAAATGCTTCTCAGAAGTTGAAAAAACTCCTTCACATGAAAATGAGGTAAAAATATAAATACTCTGAAATCTTATCTTGAGAGCCCTAAATGTCAAACTTAAATTTTTGTACAAGGAATCTTTACTAGTAGTCTATCCTAGTTAGCATGTATAATTGTGTCTATCTCTATATTAATATGAACAATTTAGATTTGAGATAATGTAACAAAATAGCACATCAATGCAAAATCTTTTTTTTTCTTCCAAATCCTTGAATTGGTCTATACTGGAATACTCTAATTGAGATAGCATTTAATAGAAGGTACAGAAAAAAATTTTATAAGACAGATCATAGAATTTTACATACATTTTTTCTAAAGCCAATCAAAATCCTATGCTTAAAAACTACAAGGTTATAAGTAAAATTTAAGACATGGCATATAAAGCAGTGATACTGTCTGTTCAAACCATCCCTCCCTAGGGTAGTGGTAGGGGTGGCATTAGGGTACAAAATGGCATTAATGCAGGCCACTATTGAAGCTTGGCCTCCAACCTATGCTATAATTTTGAATAGGAAGGGGGAAAGGAAGAGAGTTCAGTATTTTTACAGTGCCCACTATATACTAAACTCTTTTTATAAATATTATCTCATTTGATCCCCACAGCAACCTAGTAAGATAGATGCTATTATTATATTGATTTTCTTTAGAGTTGAGGAAACAGTGAGACAAACAGAGGTTTTGACTTAGTCAGAATCACACAGTCAATATCTTAGGTCTTCCTGACTCCAGGTCCAACATTCCATCCATTGAGTCACTGTGCCATGAAGATTGCCAATGTCTATATATACAAGGCACTATGTTAGATAGCTACAAAGGTACTAATAAATCATAAGAACTTACATAAATATGGAGTTTTAAGGAACATAAAGCTTTTTTTTTGCGGGGCAACGAGGATTTAAGTGACTTGCCCAGGGTCACACAGCTAGTAAGTGACAAGTATCTGAGGCCAAATTTGAACTCAGGTCCTCCTCAATCCAGGGCCAGTACTCTATCTACTGCACCACCTAGCTGCCCCCAAGTATTTTTCTCAAAACCCTGCAAAAGAGGTCTTCTAAGTATAATTATTCTTGTTTTGCAGACGAGGAACGTAAAAATCATTCAGATAATATGCAGGAGCAACACAGTAATACAATAAATAGAGTACCCGGCCTAAAGTTAGAAAGACTCATCTTCACAATTCTGAATTCAGCCTCAGACTCTTACTGGCTGTATGACCCTGGACAAGCCATTTAACCCAGTTTGCCTCAGTTTCCTCATCAGTAAAATGAGTTGGAGAAGGGAATGGCAAACACCTCTAGTATCTCTGTCAAGAAAATGCCAAATGGGGTCATGAAGAATTGCACTTAACAAATGTAAATGTATCCTAACTGAGATTTGAACCCATCTTTCCTGATTCCAAGTTCAATCCATTCTCTACAAGACATACTTCTCTTTCAGAAAAATAGAAAATCACCAATTCCCTCTTTTCAAAGACTTTACTCCCTAATACAAAAAGAAAAAAAATTAACATGTATTATTTAATCTGAGGTTGAAGGGGAGGGCTCCCCCTTGAGCAAAGCACATATATGGTTAATAAATAAGGATACAGACTCTATGGCTAGCTCTCTAGCCACCATACCATGCTGTCCTGCTTTTTATGATATTACAGGAAAATGTGTAAGTGGCTAATGAGAAAGTATCCTTAAAAGAGTTTTTTTAAAAGCCAAATTCTCAATTTTTCTATTTGATGTATTCATTCATATAATGAATTCCAAAGTCAGGTTCACCTTGACAGCATCATATCCACAGCAGCTCCAGCATCTGCATTCTGCATCCCCTTCCTTAGCATAGCTAATTCTTAAAAAGATCTTTGAACTTCTTTCTTCTAATGCTGTCATTTAACTCTGTGAAAGCAGGTTAATGGCTCAGACACACTCATTAGAATTCAAAAGAAATATTAATGGTATAGTTTATTTCCACAGAGAATGACATAAAAACCACCTGAGCAATTTGCATCCCTCCCTAGCACATGTTCCACTCCCCAATTAACAAACAAAATGTTCATGAGTAATGTTAGAGCCTCCCCTATCTAGGGTTACCTTCCACCTGCTCTCTATGTAACTCGTATGTACCTGACGACGTATACATTATCTGACCCACAAGAATGCAGGGTTGGGGGCAGCTAGGTGGCACAGTGGATAAAGCACTGGCCCTGGATTCAGGAGGACCCGAGTTCAAAGCTGACCTTAGACACTTGACACTCACTAGCTGTGTGATCCTGGGCAAGTCACTTAACCCTCATTGCCCTGAAGAAAAAAAAAAAAAGAGAGAGAGAGAGAATATAGGGTTCCTGTGCAGGGATTGATTGATTGGTTTTGCCTTTCTTTCTATTTGTGGTACTTAGCACAGTATTTGCTATATCATTATAGATTAATATATAACTTTTTAATTGATTAACTGATTATCCTGTGACCAAAACCATGTTACCTCCTAGCAACCATTTCCAAACCTGAGAAAATTCCCACCCCACAGTTAATAAATCTCTCTCAATCTAGTTACAAAAGTATTTGGAAAAGATAAAGCATGTCACTATAGGAATTAAAGCCATCAGAACTAGACCACTACTGCAATATTTCCCAACATTTATGTAACACTTTAAGGTTTGTGAAGTTTTACATGTATTATCTCAATTGATTCTCAAAACCACCCTTGTGAGGTAGATGATATTATTACCTATGGTAAAACTCATAGGTTTGGAGTAGTTAAATGATTTGCCCAGGGTCACTTAACTACAAAGTGTCTGAGGCAGGATTTGACTTGCACTGAATTGGATTTAAGTGAGGGAGGGCTGTGCAAGGTAACCAACCTCACTCTCTCCTCCAGAGCCATCTGGGTCCAGTGGCAAGATATACATCAGGATGAGTGGAGATGGTCCCAGATGTTTAAGGCAATTGAGGTTAAGTGACTAGCCTAGGGTCACATATCTAGCAAGTGTCTGAGGGGAAAGCTCTATCTATGGGGTAATGAAGAGTGGGACACAACTGAACAACAAAAATCTCTATGCTACCAAAAGTATAGACAAATTCTTGAAATAGTACTAAAGGAATTCAAAGATTATATCATGGATTCAAATCAACACTAAAAAGAACTGAGTTCAATAACCATTTACCACTACACAAAGTCAAATTCATAGCCTTAATTTTTGATTCCTTCCCCCTTTCATAATTACCAAATTTAAACAGAGAATCCAAATTTTTAAGAGGAAAATTACATGAATGATTAATTTTATATGCAATAGTGAAAAGTTTATGGTTTTGACATTTTCCACCTTCTTCTTCCAAAAGTCAGACCACAAAATTGGAAAACAGCACTTAAAGAGAAGGGAATTGAAATGCAAGACAAATAAGAGCTTTAGGAGATTTGTGCTCATCTTTTCAAAAGGAAATCAAACAATTAAAGAGAATTGTGCATGCAGGGACTGGGCAAAAATCAAACAGAAGGGTGTGTTTGGCACAGAAGAAAGCCTTTTAACTGTAACAACATGTTTGAATGTGCCTGAGGCTCTTTCTAGAGGGAAGTCAACAAAATACTTATTTGAATGCACCCACTTCCTTCCAACACCCCCCCACCCCCACCCCCCACTCACACATATACATTCTTCTTACTGCTCCATACAAAACTATAGCCAAAATATGTGGTTGAGTCTACCCTATAACTCAAAACCCTCCAATATTTCAGTTGTCATTTTCCTAAGCTGCAAAGGGCTTGGGCTTCACAGCTGATTATGTCTACCCTACAAGAAAGCTTCTGACAACTGTTTTCAGTTTGGAGGGGGAGGGCGAAAGCTGTGATTTGCGATTGTAAATGTCAGCCTCATTAGAAATAAGTTGCTAAAATATTCCTATAAATAATGAGGATGAATTCCAATGGCATACTGCAGTTATTTAAAACCTCATTACCAGAAATAGAAATAAAATAATAGGAAAGGGAATTCATTCCAGGATGTGAACTCCCTCTTCTTTTAATGCCATTGTGCAGAAGAATTCCTGGAGAGAGAACCACACCCCTCCACCCTCCCTGACAAAAAGGGTGCCAAATCTTCCTTCTTTTCCTCATCCCCAATAAAGTGGGCTTTTTGTCCAGTTTCTTTTTTCCTAGAAAGACATGGGTGGGTATACTAAAGGTAACTAAAAGCATCTGTGTCTTGAATTTATAGCTCTCCATTCCCTGAGCTGGAAGATGGAAGAATCCCCAGACACCCAGTAAGAGGTAGGTGTTAGCACCAACACCACTAAAGTACCCTTCTTTGTTCCTGCTCCCTTTGACCCAAAATAACTGGAACTTAGCCTCCTAAAGACCAGCAAACACATGGGATATTTTGAGGGAATACGATTGATTGAAAAAGTATCTTTTTTTTTTTTTTGGTGAGGCAATTGGGGTTAAGCGACTTGCCCAGGGTCACACAGCTAGTAAGTGTCAAATGTCTGAGATTGGATTTGAACTCAGGTACTCCTGAATCCAGGGTTGGTGCTCTATCCACTGTGCCACCTAGATGCCACTAAAAAAAAGTATCTTTTTAAAACAAGCTTCACACCATATAAAAAGAAATGCTCTGAATCTTTATTGATTAGAGAAATGCAAATTAAAATATCTCACACCTATCTGATTGACTAAAATGATAGGAGGGGAAAATGATAAATGTTGAAGGGGATGTGGAAAAACTGGGACACTAATAAACTGGTGGTGGAACCATGAATTGACCAAACCATTTTGGAGAATAATCTGGAGTTATGCACAAAGAGTGATAAAAGTTGCTATAACCTTTGACGGGGCAATTACACTATTAGTTCTGTTTCCCAGAGTGATCAGGGAAAAAGGAAAAGAACTTATATGTTCTTGTGGTGGTAAAGAACTGGAAATTGAGAGGATGCCCATCAATTGGGAAGGCTAAACAAGTTGTGGTATATGATTTGATGGAATACTAATGTACTATAAGAAATGATGAACTGGTTGACTTTAGAAAAACATGACAAAACTGGCTGATGTCAGAGGAAAATAATCTATCAGAGTTTTCCAAAAATGAAATTGGTTACCTCAAGAGATAGTCGGGGGGCACCTAGGTGGCGCAGTGGATAGAGCACTGGCCCTGGATTCAGGAGGACCTGAGTTCAAATCCAGCCTCAGACACTTGACACTTACTAGCTGTGTGACCCTGGGCAAGTCACTTAACCCCAATTGCCTCGCCAAAAAAAAAAAAAAAAGAGAGAGAGAGATAGTCAGTTCCTTCTCTCCCTCTCCCTCTCCTTCTCCTTCTCCCTCTCCCTCCCTGGCAATCAGGGTTAAATGACTTGAACAGGGTCACATAACTATTAAGTGTCTCAGGGAATATTTGAACTCAGGTTCTCTTGACTCCAGGGCTCTGCCACCCAGCTGCCTAGTAGGTTGGTTCCTTCTCAATGGAGGTCTCCAACTGGGGCTGGATGGTCACTTCTCAATTATGTCATAATATTGAAGGACTGCTTTTGTGAATGTGTTGGAATAGATGACAACTGAAATCCTTTCCAGCTCTCAAATTTTGTGATGCGGTTACTAGATGCCTCCAAGAACCCTTTCCAGCTCCAGTTCTATAAGCCTATAGAGAGTCTTTAATGCAAACCACTAGTAAACATAATAAATGTTCACTGAAATTAATCCAAATGTTGTATTTCCCCAGCACTCCCGAGCTATGTGCATAATAAGAAATGTTTGCTTAATAGAACAGTCACCACACATACACCTGGTTTAGTTTTTGAACAAAGGAGCTTTGCATATTTTATTACCATTATACACATAAACATACGGTTATGGGTACACAAAAAAAATAAACTTAAGCTTTCCCATTCATAACTATAGGTTCTAACTTCAGTGGCTTTCACTGTGGCAAAGTATTGGTCATTAAAATATCAGGGGAAAAAAAGCTTTTAGAAGATAGTCAACATGAAAATTACACAAGATTAAAGTGGAAAGAAAAAAGTATAAATATAGACAACACATGCTTTTGAAAGCAAGACTTTTGAAGAATGGATGATCACCGTCCTAAAAACTTGGCTGGTCACTTAATCAATAACCATAAAATAAGCACCTAGTGTGTGCCACGCACTGTGCCAAATACTGTTGTGACTGGAGACCAGGATCCAAATGGAAAGGAAAAAAAAATGTGTGTGTGTGTGTGTGCCCGTGTGAGTGCACACTAAAGTACAA
The DNA here is from genome assembly GCF_019393635.1 of Dromiciops gliroides. Classification (NCBI taxonomy): domain Eukaryota; kingdom Metazoa; phylum Chordata; class Mammalia; order Microbiotheria; family Microbiotheriidae; genus Dromiciops; species Dromiciops gliroides. The sequence goes on from NC_057861.1 coordinate 406,401,320, forward strand.
CTTAAGCATATAGTATATCTCTTTGCAATCCTGAAAAACAAAGACAATACATAAGGTGAACAGTCAGAACAGCACTTGCTTACATCAGTAATAACAACAATGATATCATCTTCAAATATGAAGACTAACTGAAATACAATAATGCTGTTAACAGAGTTTAACAACACACTGAAGCCTCTCTTAATATAGCAATTCATGGAAATGAATACTAAATGCCACGACTAATGTCTGAAGTAAGAAAAAATGATCAAATAACAAATTTTCTGCTATTTACAGTTTAGCTAACTGACCGGTTACAATCATAGGTCATTAGTCAATTAAATCAAGTCAACAAGCATTTATTAAGAGTTTTGTTGTCTAGGTTATAAGAATTACAATGTCAGAAACATGTTTCCTTTTTTTGTTGGTTATTGTCGAGTTATTTTCAATCTTGTCCAACTATTCATGACCCCATTTGGCGTTTTCTTGGCAAAGACATTGGAATGGTTTGCCATTTCCTTATCTGGCTCATTTTATAAGTAAAAAAAAAACTGAGGCAAAAAGGGTTACATGACTTTCCTAAGATCACGAAAGTGAAGTCACATTTGAACTCAGGAAGGTGAATCTTTCTGACCCCAAGCCTGGCAATATCCACTATACCACCTTGCTTACTAGGTGCTATAATGGAAAGAGTGCAAGACTTAGAGTCAGGAACAGCTGACTCTGAAACTTGTCTCAGGCAGACAACCCTGGGCACACCTGACCTCTCTCAGATTTAGTTTCGTCTGTAAAATGGGGATAATAATAGCGCCCCCTAGTGTTGTAATGAGGATCAAATGAGAAATGTGAAACCTTCAAGTGTTATCTAAAGGGGAGCTATTACTGCTATTACTAATACATGCCGATTACTAGGATACAAAGGAAAGCAAAAATACTATTTGCCTTCAGGAAGCTCACAATCTAATCTAATCATCAGTTTCACTTAGCAGTCTAGGTTTGATATGCTTGAAATTCAAATCTTACACTCACATTTTTGAGCCTCAGGACCAATGTATTCAGCTAACACCTCTAATTCATTCAGAAGGTTTTATTTCAGGCTGCACCAAAACATTCTTTTGTAAAAAAATAAATGGATGTTTGCAAATCTTTAAATGATTGAGCTAATTGATAATATCTACTTGAGATGTTATATAGAGCTGAATAATGAGATTTTGCCAGATCTGAGTAAATCTGTTCAACTGGGAATGACTAGCTAGAACATCAATTCAGATGCAGCCACCTACATGTGATTGCATACAATACAAGTCGAGAGTGTTTAACTGCAATAATGTTTAACTATAATAACAGTAAACTTATTATCCAAACAGAAGATCATAGGTTGGCGAAATTTTATCTATTACTTTTGTTCACCAGAGATCAAAAGGTGAATCAAGTTATAAAACGACAGTGTTACTAAAATACTGGCATTGTATAGTGGTGTGCAGAAATAGAAAAAAAAATTTTCTTTCAAGTGATAAACTACATTCAAGTTAACACCAGGAAAAAATTCTTATTTCTACATAAAAATTCACATTGGTTGTATAATTACATTCAAGGCATGACTTTTTTTTTTTTTTTGCGAGGCAATTGGGGTTAAGTGACTTGACCAGGGTCACACAGCTAGTAAGTGCTTAGTGTCTAAGGTCGGATTTGAACTCAGGTCCTCCTGACTCCACAGCTGGTGCTCTATCCACTGCGCCACCTAACTGCCCCAAAAGCATGACTTTTTAAACAATGGTTTTTATGAAAGGACATGTAAGCTGATTTTTTCCTCCTTTTGAATCACAAGATCATTCACTAAATCACTAAAAAAGGAAATAAGGCATTCTGTTTAATTAGCTAAATTTTATTTTAAATGCATCCACTGCAAAGTTAGTCATTTCCATGCTTAATGAGGTAGACAAATATAAGGAATCAATTTCACACACAATATTTTTTCACTAAACTTTGAGCACACTAAAAGTGGGGAGACATGGAATCTTTTTTTTTTTTTTTTAGTGAGGCAATTGGGGTTAAGTGACTTGCCCAGGGTCACACAGCTAGTAAGTGTCTGAGGCCAGATTTGAACTCAGGTACTCCTGACTCCAGGGCCAGTGCTCTATCCACTGTGCTACCTAGCTGCCCCTGAGACATGGAATCTTAATAATCAATTACACTTACAAGGATTTGTGCAGTTTGATTTTGAAGATTATTTGAGTATGTCCACATGGACAAATGGCCAAAAGGGACAATTTTACTAGAGGCATTACAAACCCTTTAGCAAAAAATTCAAAGTGGGTATTTAGATTATTCTATAGAAACTAAAATATATTGAGTCTTAAGAACTCAATAATATGAAGCACTACTGCATAGTGAATAGAGTACCAGACTTGGAGGCAAGAAGAGCAGGGTTGAAATCTGGTCATTTGTATGAAATATGATCAAAGTCAAGTTATTTAACTGCTTTGAGAGGCTGATAACTCCCCAAGACACTAAATTAAACAGTTTATGACCTTTGTTGATGGAAGGAGTTCCTAAAACAGAAGTTTGGTTTTCTCACCTATAAAATCATTTCACATATTGGCCTAGGATTTCAAGAATTTGTCCAAGACCACCTTCATGCCCTGGACTACTGAAAAATGGTGTTTCTGTTCAGTCATTTTTTTCAGTCACGTTCAACTCTTCATCACCCCATTTGGGGTTTTCTTGGCAAAGAAATTGGAGTGGTGTGCTGCTCCTTCTCTAGCTCATAGTACAGATGAGGAAACTGAGGCAAACAGTAACCTATGCCCAGGGTCACACAGCTAGTAAGAGTCTAAAGCCAGATTTGAACTCTAGTCTTCCTGACTCTAGGCCGGGCACTCTATTCAAGGAACAACCTAGCTGCCTCACTGAAAGACGAAGACTCTTTGAAATAAAAATGCCATTAAACACAAAGTTAACTTGTTTAATGTTGGAACAGCATAGTCAGAAGCACTTGTATTGTTTTTTTTTTTCTTATAACAGTATCATTCTTCTTCCCTCCAACCCCCCATGAGGGTTAAGTGACTTGCTAGTAAGTATCATGAGTGTGAGGGCAGGTTTGAACTCAGGTCCTCCTGATTCCAGGGTTGATGCTTTATACTGTACCACCTAGCTGCCCTCAATATAATAGTAGTATCATACTTAAAAATTAATGTTTATCTTTCTCCATGATTTTCCAATTATTATTCTGGGCTTCACTGTTTTGTTTTGTTTTTTTCCTACTGCATTCCCTTCTCACCATCCTATTTCCACAATCTACTTTTAAATAAAAGGTCACAGAGGTAAAAGATAGGATTGGGGGGCAGGTGAATTGACTGATACATGGAATTCTAGATTGTGGACACTCACTCTAAGTAATGTAGGCTGGCCCCTATAAAATGAGAGTTGCCTATAGCAAAGCTTCTTAAACTGTGGGTTGTGACCCTAAATGGGGCTGTGTAACTGAATGTGGAAGTTGCAAAAAAATTGGCAGTAAACATTTGATTTGTATACCTATTTTATATACCTATATACCTGGGGTCATATAAAAATTTCTCTGGCAGAAAGGGATTGAGAGTGAGAAAAGTCTAAGAAGCCCTGACCTACAGCACCGAGAAGTTAAGTGATTTGTCCAGTCACACAACCAGTACAACAGATGTGACATTAGTACCCAGGGCTTGCTTCAGTTCAAGGTCAGCTCTCCATATCCACAATGCCACACTATTCATTCTTTCATACTGAGAGAATAAGAAAAAGAAAAAAGGAAAAGGACCTTAAGCACTATTTGTGCTAACCTTATTTTTCAGGTAAGAAAAAGAGGACCATAGACATGAAGTGATTTCCTCAAGGACACCCACATAACTACTGAGATTAGAATTAAGGGGCAGCTAGGTGGCAGAGTGGATAAAGCATCAGCCTTGGATTCAGGAGGACCTGAATTCAAATCCAACCTCAGACACTTAACACTTACTAGCTGTGTGACCCTGGGCAAGTCACTTAACCCTCACTGGCCAAGCAAAAAAAATAAAAGAGAGAGACTAGAACTAAAACCTAGCCGTGAGGCATACCCATTGCATTGTGCCCCATTCTGTACAATTCAAAGTTAACCTGTTCACATCCCCTGAATCCACAATCTCTCAATCTTGAGGACTGTCCTGAGGGATTATTTTTTTTCACAAATTAATGTTGGGTAGCCATAGCATATTTTTTTTTTAATAATTCTTTTCTTTTTTTTTTTTTTTTTTTTAGTGAGGCAATTGGGATTAAATGACTTGCCCAGGGTCACACAGCTAGTAAGTGTTAAGGCTCTGAGGCCGGATGTAAACTCAGGTACTCCTGACTCTAGGGCCTGTGCTCTATCCACTGCGCCACCTAGCTGCCCCTATATATTTATTTTTGGAAGATAAGAGATGCTTGTTTTATTGATGGCTATTATTTCATATGGGGACAGCTGGGTGGTATAGTGGATAGTGTCAAGCCTGGTATCAGAGAGACTCATTTTTCTGAGTTCAAATCTGCCTTCAGACACACAATATCTGTATGACCCTGAGCAATTCACTTACTATTGTCTCTTTTTTCCTCATTTGTAAAATGAGCTAGAGAAGGAAATGGTAAACCACTACAGTATCTATGCCAAGAAAACCCCAAATGGAGTCACAAAGAGTCAGACAACTGAATAACAAATTATTTAATTCATAGATAATTGAAGGAAAAAATGAATAAAAAAATCATTTAAGATTTAGTATGTACCAGGAAGACCTGAGTTCAATACTACCTCTGGCAAATACCTCCTGACTGTGTGCACCTGAGAAAGTTATTTAAATTCTGTGTTGAAGGCATCTCACAGTTATAAATTGGAAAGACCAATTTGCTTTCTAAGTGAAGTTTCTACACCCACATGTTCCCTATATTAGTAAAACCACTGGTCCAATTTGTGCTAAAACAAAAGGAAAGAATGTCTTTATCCTCAAAGAGCTTACATCCTAATGGGAAAGACAACACAAAATGAAGTGGTATGAACCAGGGACAGTGAGTGAGTGGGACCAAAAGAGAACAGATCAATATAACCCTTGCAAGAGGAATGGTTGAGTTGATCTGATATGATTATATTTCCAAATCCAGAGGGGATTTGAGGTGGAGAAAATGGGAGGAGACTCTTGCAGCCTGCCTAAAGCCAGGTGAGTCACATGCCAGTCAGCACAGTGGAGGTGAGGAGATGGCCAAGTAGTAGAAAGCAAATGATTACTGATCGCATTTCAAGAGTCAAACCCAAACATTTCACCACAACCCTGTTCCAAGGGAAGTGAAAGAAGTGGGGAAAGAGGAAAAAGAAAGTCTATTTCCAAAATGGGATATGAGGTAAAGAGGCCTTGGCGAATACAGAGAAACATGACATTTTCTCCATACCTCTTAAAAAGGGCCTAAGATTGCCAATGGATGCTAAACTCTGAAATAAATTCAGAGACTACCAGATAAAATTATGTTGAAATACAAGTACATAGCCTCAAATTAAGCAACAAAGATATCAAGATCATGGGTCATTTTTTCGATCCTTATAATTTCTTCTCTCATTTGGGAGTTGGGCAAGAGAACCTGCAACCAAACCTGCTACCAAACTCATACCATTGAGGTAAAAAGGTAACACACTATGCAGGGGAAATGGGACATTGTGAAATAGTCAACTGAAAGAACTAGACAAGAATTAACTCTTATCTCCAATCTGCAAATGTTTTCAAATGGCATCTGATAAAAACTGGCTATGTTAATAGTTGCCAGGACACATTACAGAGTATTCCAGTAAGCTGGCTATAAAACAATACTATTACAAAAAGTTAATTATCTACCATAAGAACAACATTCATGTTGTGAAAGCATTAAAATGTCCTTCTTGCTGCTAGACCTTCCCAAACATTCCATATCTCATTCTACTTTGTGAGGTTAGGAAACCATGTAGAAGATCACCTTTTGAAAAAATACATCTTTCAAAGAAGCCAGGATAATAACATTTGGTAGTGTCTTGTCTTAACATTGATGTAATCATCTAAATGATGGATTGTTCTAAGAAATTTTTAAAAAGAAAAGAAAAGAAAAAGCCTTTCCATTAATTTTAGCATGTGTTTTTTCACTAGCAGACAGAACAGCAAATGGCAGAACTAAGTGAAACAACAAGGCCTTTGGGAAACCTTTTAAAATTTTTGCTTGGTAGTACCTGTTATCTGCCTTTCCAGGATGACTATTTACTCAAGTGTACTTAATGGAAACCTAAGTTCAGTCTCTCAGAAGTCCATTTAAACACCCACAGAGAAAAGAGCATGTTTTCATTAGAAGCATGAAGAAAATATTAGCATAAGTATAAAAAAGGAGACTCTGGTTTATCTAGTTGGTTGCATTTCTTAATACTACATACAGCACATTCAAAATCCCTTAGAAGGCTCTTTTCATATGAACACAGATATATAAAACAAACAGAAGAGAACAGCATACAAAATCATCTTCCTTATGAATAGCAGCAGGAGAAGGGGAGAGAAACGGGGACAGAAAGACAGAGAGAGTGAAAAAATACAAATGAAGCTTAAGAACAATAAGGAAAGAGGAGAGGAGACCTGTCCTTAGCTTATAAAGATATGTCACTTACTCATTCAACATTCAGGTTCGTATGAGGGAGCTGAGACACAAACAGGACTATCAGTATAATGCTATATTTAAAAACAAAGTTATTAGTAATGAACATCATCAGAAGGACCATTATTTCAGGTGGGATCTTACTAGTGGATGTGCATTGGCCCTGGATTACAACAATAAAAACTTACTTTTACATGGTGTTTTATACTTTATCAAATGGCTTCAAAAATACAAAAAACTAATAAGCTGATACATGGATAGGGGCTTGGTAGAGAACTGTTAAATGCCAAGAAAAGAAGCTGAGCATGCTGGCCTTATCTGCAAAAACAAAGCACCATAACAGCTTTGGTCAGAAGCCACCAAGAACAGTGCTGGGGAAGCTTGGCCAACAGACAATTTGGTAGTTCAGCCAAATGGTGAGCTACAAGACATACCAAAATAAGATCAGAAGAGGACTGATGTTCACATTTTCAATTTAATATGAAAGGCAAAAGGACTTTATGCAGTGGCCAGTATGAAGTGCACCATGTTTGACTTTTTTCCATGTCCAACCTACATTCTTCATAATTTTTCTATCTCCTAGAAGAGAATAAAAGGAACGTAGAATACTTCTCCACTCCCCGGGTTATGTTAGACTGAAACATTTCTTTGAAAAAGAGGGCTTCAACGGGGCAGCTAGGTGGCACAGTGGATAGAGCACCAGCCCTGGAGTCAGGAGTACCTGAGTTCAAATACAGCCTCAGACACTTAACACTTACTAGCTGTGTGACCCTGGGCAAGTCACTTGACCCCAATTGCCTCACTTAAAAAAAAAAAGAGGGCTTCAAGGTCAAAATAAAAGGAGGATCTGAAGAAGCAAAAGTGTATAGTGATTAAAAGTGACAACTCTACCTAAATTAATTTGCTTATGCAGTGCCATACCATTCAGACTATCTAAAATTATTTTATAGAGCTAGAAAAAACAAAATTCATCTGGGAGAACAAAAGGTCAAGAATATCAAGGGAACTATTGAAAAAAAATGCACAGGAAGGTGGGCTAGCCATACCAAATCTAAAGCTATACTATAAAGTAGTAGTCATCAAAACTATTTGGTACTGGCTAAGAAATAAAGAGGGATCAGTGGAATACGTTAGGCACAGAAGTCAAAGTAGTAAATGACTATAGTAATCTATTGTTTGGTAAACCCAAAGACTCCAGTTTCTGGAATAAGAACTCACTACATGACAAAAACTACTGGGAAAACTGGAAGAAAGTATGGCAGAAACCAGGCATAGATCAACATCTTATACTGTATACCAAAATAAGGTCAAAATGGGTACATGATTTAGTGATACCAGAGACAAATTAGGAGAAGAAGGAATAGTTTACATCTCAGATCTACGGAGAGAGAACAATTTATTACCAAACAAGACATATAAAATATTATGAAATGCAAAATGGATCATTTTGATTACATTAAACTTTTTGTACAAACAGAAGCAATGCAGCCAACCTTAGAAGGAAGGCAAAAAGCTGAAAAACAATTTTCACAGCCAGTGTTTCTGATAAAGGCCTCATTTCTAGAATATATAGGGAACTAAAAATTTATAAGAATACAAGTCATTTCCCAATTGAGAAATAGCCAAAGGGTATGAACAGGCAGTTTTCAGATGAAGAAATCAAAGCTATCAATTTCCATATGAAAAAATATTCTACATCACTATTCATTAGAGAAATTCATATTAAAACAACTCTGAGGGGCAGCTAGGTGGCACAGTGGATATAGCACCAGCCCTGGAATCAGGAGGACCTGATTTCAAATCTGACCTCAGACACTTGACATTTACTGTGACCCTGGGCAGGGCAAGTCACTTAACCCCAATTACCTCACCAAAACAAAACAAAACAAAACAAAAAAAAAAACCAACCTCTGATGTGCCACCTCATACCTATCAGATTGGCTAAAATGACGAAAAAGGGAAAATAATGTTGGAGAAGCTGTGGAAAAATTGGAATACTGATGCATTCTTGGTGGAATTGTGAACTGATCCAACCATTCTGCAGAGCAATTTGGAACTCTGCCCAAAGGGCTATGGAACTGTGCATACCCTTTGACCCAGTAATACCATTACTAATACCACCAAAGAGATCATAAAAAAGGGAAAAGGACTCACATGTACAGAAATATTTCTACCATCTCTCTTTGTGGTGGCAAAGAATTGGAAATTGAGGGGATACCTATCAATAAGGGGATGGCTAAACAAGTTGTGGAATATAATAGAATATGAATGTAATATTTTGTCTTTGCAGGCAAGAAAGTGAAAATAAAAAGGACTGGTCAGATGAATGTAATAGAATATTATTGTGCTGTAAGAAATAATGAGCAGACAGATTTCAGAAAAACCTGGAAAGACATGAACTAATGCTGAGTGAAGTGAGTATAATCAGGAGAACATAGTACACAGTAACATTAATGTTGTGTGATGATGAATTGTGATAGATAGCTCTTCTCAGCAATATAATAATCCAAGACAGTTCCAAAAGACTCATGATAGAAATTGCTGTCTACTTCTAGAAAAAGAATTGTGGAATCTGAATGCAGATCAAACCATAGTATTTTCACTTTTTGTTTTGTTTTTCTTTCTTGGGGTTTTTCCCTTCTGTTCTGATTCTTCTTTTACAACATGACTAATGTGGAAATATGTTTAACATGAACATCTACAACCTATATCAGATTAGTTACTTTCTTGAAAAGGGAGAAGGGAGAAAAACTTGGGATTCAAAAATCTTATAAAAACAAATGTTATGGGGGGCAGCTAGGTGGCGCAGTGGATAAAGCACTGGCCTTGGATTCAGGAAGACCTGAGTTCAAATCCAGTCTCAGACACTTGACACCTAACTAGCTGTGTGACCCTGGGCAAGTCACTTAACCCTCACTTCCCTGCAAAAAACAAACAAACAAAAAACCCAAATGTTGAAAACTATCTTTACATGTAACTGAAAAATAAGATACTTTTAAGATTGAAAAAATTGTATAGTGATTGTATCACGAAGTTGGATTGGGGGGGGGGGCGGGAATGTGACAGGAAGAGAAATGGAAGAACTAATTGTTGGAACCTTGGAACAAAGTTCTTAAAAGTCTCTTCCCCTATGGGCCTCAGTTAGACTTTCAAGGAAGCATCTGTAAGAGGGGATTCATAGGTACAATATCAAGAGACAGACGACTTTGATAATGACCAGAGTACCACAAGATGAATAGTGTTATTTGTTGAACCCAATATTTATTGAAGCTAATGATCACTACTCCAACATCTTTTGATTTGCCAGGACATAAATAAATCCAGAACCTAGATCTGAGGGGCATACATGGGCATTTCAGTCACCAAAGGTAAATCTGGGAAGTGAACAGCTGATTGAGAAGATGGTGATTGAACTCCTGGCCAGGCAATAAAGTGCAACTAAGGACTGGCCAAAATATATTGCTATCTTAAAAATATAATCTATCACATTTGATGTAAAAAAGTTAAGGAGAAGGATGAAATTTCTAATGTATAGCATTAATACTTCTGCCACCAAACTATAAATCAGGGCTTCATTTATTGTTTTATTGATTATCTAAGACTTAAGAAAGTGATAGAGAAAATATTAATACTACAGATTAAACTTAAAAATGTCATGTACTTTTTTTTTTTTCAGAGAACTGACTGGTAAACATTTGCCAAAGGTACCTACTAAATATCAGAAGGCGGGGAATAAGTATGTATTAGGTGCCTATTATGCCCAGTGCTAAGTTCTGGAGGCTACAAAAACAAAAAATAGCTGCTGCCCTGAACGAGCTTCTATTCTAATGAGGGATACAACATTCACATGTATGGGTGTATAAAAATGCATGCAAAACAGAACCAAGATAACCTTGGCAAAGAAGGTTATAGTAGCTATTGGGTGCAGGATAAGGTAGATTCCTTTTTTCTTTTTTGTGTGTTTTTGTTTTGTTTTGTTTTGTTTTGTTTTGTTTTTTAGTGAGGCAACTGGGATTAAGTGACTTGCCCAGGGTCACACAGCTAGTAAGTGTTAAGTGTCTGAGGCCGGATTTGAACTCAGGTACTCCTGACTCCAGGGCCAGTGCTCTATCCACTGTGCCACCTAGCTCCCCCAGTAAAATAGATTCTTGAAGGAAACAGGGGCTTCAAAGAGAGAGAGGTGGGAATAATCTGCATTCCAGGCACATGGATCAACCAGTGCAAAAATTCAAACACGGGAGATATTGTTTGGTATGGGAAGAACAGAATATAGCATGGCAATTTGGCTAGACCATAGTGATTAACAAATAAATAATTTTGAAAAAAGTATTAAACTTTTCAGGGTTATTACATATTATGCTCAATGATTTATCCAAACTGCTGTTTTTCTTTCTGCAAACTTTCATTGCAAACTTTAAACCATTACCTATGTCAGTTACTTTTATAATTGCTTCAGATATGAGTCTATAGATAACAGGAAAGTATGTCAGAGATCTTAACTCAAGGGGAAAAATTGGATTTTATAGGTAAGTAGCATGGAGACTTACTTAGTGGAATGAGACTAAGAATTGGTATATAGCTCTATCAAGGAAATATTCTACAAACCATTTGGAAAGAAAGAAATAGATGAGTTGGGAAAATATATAAGTTCAAAAGCCTAACATTGGGGCAGAGTGGATAAAGCACTGGCCTTGGATTCAGGAGGACCCGAGTTCAAATCCAGCCTCAGACACTTGATACTTAACTAGCTGTGTGACCCTGGGCAAGTCACTTAACCCTCATTGCTCTGCAAAAAAAAAAAAAAAAAGCCTAACATTGAGAAATGATAACCATAGTAAATCTGGAAGATATTTAACTAATCACAAATATTTAGTAAGAACCTGCTTTGTGCCTGGTACTATGCTAAGCACTGGAGAAAAATAAACAAAAATGGAAAAAATGTTTGTCATCAAGGAACTTACAGTCTAGCTGGGAGAGGATAATGTAAAATAGATGCAAGATAATTATCCAAATATCTGCTGGAGTTTGCTATCTGCTAAAAGTAAGGGAACTAGTCATTTATCAGCATGCCTTAATGATGCTGGCCCAACTAGGTGGAACAGTGGATAAAGCGCCACACTTGGAGTCAAGAAGATCTGAGTTCAAATCCTGCCTCATACACATACTAGCTGTGTGACCCTGGACAAATCACTTAACCTTGTTTGTCTCAGTTCCTCGTCTATAAAATGAGCTTGAGAAGGAATGGCAAATTACTCCAATATCTTTGTCAAGAAAATTCCAGATGGGGTCATGAAAAGTTGGACACGACAAATGACTGAACATAATGATGCTCAAAGAGAGGCTGAGTGGCTTCCCCAAGATCACACCTAACTGGTGTTTTAAAAGCAGGAATCACAAAAGGTTCCTCCTGATACCCACATTGAACATGCTTTCTATTTTACTATATTACTTAATATTTCAAAAACAAATTAATGCTCGGTGAATAAAATATTCTCAGAACAAGCTACATCAATTGCTTGTGTGTATTTCCACAGTTTCTATCTAGGTCTTTTCCACGTCTGTTAAAATAATGAAGTTTTCTTTCCTAATGAATATTTAGTAGAATTGGCTTTAAATCCCACTAGCCTGTTACTTTCCCCATCTTCTGTCTTCATTAATGAAGACACAAAACTTTCAATAAATGAAACTAACCTCATGAATCAAGATTTTTGTGAGTTCAGACCCATGTATTCTCTGTGTCTATCTGTCTCTCAAACTCAGGGAGGTAGGGAAAGAGGTAAGATAGGAAAGCTGACTCAATGTACCTCAAACCTAACTATTCAACAAGAAGATTCATGATTTTGGAGATGCCTAAATAACTCAAGGCAAGGGTATTTGAAATATCCTTTTTTGTATCATGAAAACCTTCTGCAGTGTTGTGTAGCCTATGTTCCCTTCTGGAAGCAATGTATTTTGGAGGAGAAATTCATGACAGAAAAGCTAAATTTCAGGTAGGTATAAGTATTTTTTTTTCCATCCAAGTCTATGGACCCCTGAAATCAATCAACATTTGGGAATCTGTGGATCCTAGGTTAAGGAACCAAAAAATATAATCTTCTCCTTGGTGTGATAGCTTTTTTTTTTAAATTAACTGAACTAATTTTGATTATTGTTTCAAGTGAGTATTTGTAATCTTCACAAAAAAAACTCGTATTACTTAAACAATGCAGCTACCTAATCATATATCCTATCTAGTTCAAATACTATTATTCCCAATTTAGTCAGAGTTGAAGACTGAAAGAGGTTTAGAGGACTTAGCCTAAATCACATAGTAAGTCAATACTAGAGCTACAACTCAAATACTAATCTGGTTTCTGGTTCAAATGCCAAAACAAGATAAATGTCTCCCTGTTAAAAATGAACTATGTGCTCAAGCAAAAGTTTCCTAAGGTTTTATTTAAAGTATTGACAGATACCAATAGCTCAGGTTTCTAAAAAGTAAGTTTTCCAATTGGTCACAATATAATTATTGCAGGGGCAGCTAGGTGATGCAATGGATAAAAGGATGGGCCCAGGATTCAGGACCTGAGTTCAAATAAGGCCTCAGACACTTGATACTTACTAGCTGTGTGACCCTGGGTAAGTCATTTAACCCTCATTACCTGCAATAATAATAATAATAATAATAATAATAATAATAATACAGCTTTAGGCAAACCAGAAACAATTTGTCACAAAATGAGTTTGGGAGTATTTTTCTTTGAATGTTGATTCACCATTAGCAAAAGTTTTACAAGTATTTTCATATAAAAATCTTAATGTTTTATAAACATTAGCTCATTAAACCATGTAACACCCTGTAGAGAGGAACTTGAAAATATAATATTAATTTCACTGACATAGTAATTGAATCAGTTATGTATTACTCTATAAGAGACAATGATTACATGACTTCTTCATCTGTGGAACTTGTTTATCATTCAACTGATGATTCTCATTTGTTAATAATGAGAGCTCCAGTTCAAAGAATCCCAAGCCTAGATCCTCTCCCCAGAGCCCTCTAGAAGTAGGAGAGGCCTAACTGTGGCTCAGAATAAACAATAGCAATCTAGCACTATTTAGTAAGAGATTCATTCACAGAAAGATCACCTAGTAGCACCTACACTTAAGCAAGAGTATGTTCTACAATATATTATACTAGTGACCATTTACTTTCCATCTGAAGCCCTGCAGTGATGGAGAACTTAATACTTCTCAAGGCAATCTATTCTATTTTTGGACAGTTTTAATTGTTAGAAAGTTTCTCCTTATACAACCCAAATTAGTCACTCCATGACTTTCACCCATTTGTTCCTGTCTATCCTTTTTGGGGCAATGCTGAATAAAGCTAATCCTTCTTCTATATGATAGCATTTTAATGTTTTTTTTTTTTCCTAAGTGAGGCAATTGGGGTTAAGTGACTTGCCCAGGGTCACACAGCTAGTAAGTGTTAAGTGTCTGAGGCCGGATTTGAACTCAGGTACTCCTGACTCCAGGGCACTGCGCCACCTAGCTGCCCCTATATGATAGCATTTTAATTACTTGAATATATCTATTATGTTCTCCAAAGTGGACTCTGCTATTTTTGACATACCAGTATGATATCAAGCATCTCATGATCCTGGCCACTCTCTACACAGGCTACAGATTGATAATAGCCTGTATAAAATATGGCATGAATATCTGATCCCCTAATACAGAAGTTCTTGGTCCTCTTTGAAAATCTAACTCACTATCATGACTTCAACTAATATTTCTATGCAAATGATTCCCAAATCTTTATTTCATCATTGATATCCTGTCCCCTAACTAGGTATATACTTTAAGGCTCTGACTTGGGGCCAATGTTCTTTTCTACATAGTCTTTCAGAGACTTCATTTGTTCCCTTAAGCTTAATTATCATCTCCATGGCAGAGCGTGCTCACTTGCTTGCTTGCTCACACACTCTTGAGCTCGCTCGCTCTCGCTCTCTCTCTCTCGCTCTCGCTCTCTCTCTCATCACCAATTATTTCCTACTGGACATTTCAAATTGGCTTTCCCATGGGCATCTCAAACTTAATATTTATTAAACAGAGCTAATTCTTCCAAACTTTCCCCTCTTCTCAATTTGCTTATTTCCATTGAGGATACTACCATCCTTCTAGTCATTCAGGTTTGTTATTGTGTTGTCATCCTAATTCCTTATTGTTCTACCATATATCCCATACGTTGTGCTTATATTAATACTACCTCCATATATGTTCCTTTACCTTATTTATTCATAAGGTCATATCCCTAGCTTAACATTTCATCAGCTCTCAACTACAATAGCACAATGGACTGCTAACTAAGTCTCCTAGCCTCAAGTCACTCCCCTAGATAAACTTCAATCTATTCTCCACCCAGCTATAAAAGTAATTTCCCTAAATCACAATTCTCAAGATGTTACTTCCCCCCCATCCCATCCCACCCTGCCCTGGCCCCAAGCAAACTCTGATTGTTCACTATTAAGTCTAGTAATAGAAGTCAAATGCAAACTCCTCAATTTGGAATTTAAGCATCCTACCTACAAGTATATCTTTATTTGTATATAATTCCTTTTCATTTATTTGTAGTACTTTTTCTCTCCTCACAAATGCCTAATGCCTTGCCAGCCAGCCCCTCCTTCAGTGATAAATATCTATCCATTATCTTTTTTGTTGTTGTTATTGTTGTTGGGGTTTTTTATCCATTATCTTAAATAATATTTCCCCCCAAATACATGCAAAAACAATTTTTAACATTCAGGTTTCTTTTTAAGTTTTTAGTTCCACATTCTGCCCTTCCCTCCCTCCCTGAGAAGGTAAGCAAGCTGATATAGGTTATACATGTGCAATCACATAAAACCTATTTCCATATTAGTCATCCCTATCCTTCTCTGAAAGCCCAACCTAAAACCTCTCCTTGGAGAAATGCAAACCCCTTAACTCTGCCTCAGCACTTGAAGAAACTGACACTTCTTCCATATTCTTCATATTTGCTAAATGAATAAATGTTGACAGGGTACTTAATATTAGGAATGAAAAAATTTTTCTCCCAAGGGATCTATGTAACTAATAATTTCAAAACCATTTCCATTAAAAATATTTTTAAATTCCTTGACTTAAGCAACATTTATTAAATGTTAAATGTGCCAAGCACTGTACTAGTGATCAAGATAATATTATTACTGTTTTGCTAATCCAAAATGGGGAGGGTGGGGGGAAATCTTGCAGTCTTTTAAGCAAACCTTGTCCAAATGACAAGTACTAAGGTATAAACATGTGCCTCTCTTCTTCGAACAATCACAGTAACCTGGAATTTCTAACTACCCGCTTATTAGTCTTTAGCTAGCAAAGCAATGTCTGAGGTACTAAGCCATACTAAAACAAATTTCCCTGAAATAATTTCTACTTTTACTATGAATTTACTAAACATTCACAAACATGAATATATCAATATGCAAAAGGGGACTGTATTTGACACTGTCAAGTTCAGGAATGTACAAGTTTTCTTCCTCCCCCACCCAAACATAAGGCTTGACCTTTCCCCCGCTTTATAATACAAATTTAACATGGTAGTTCCAACAGTGTTTTTGCGCCCTTCTGAACCTCCTCTCTTCAATTTGTTTATTTTTTGTTTTCTTTTGTTTTGGGGGAAAATGGGTATCCCTATCTCATTAGTGTGCATGTCCACTTGATCCCACTGCTGATCCTCATTGAAGCTTTGGTCCAATATTTTCCATTTCTGATCTCAGCTGATTTGCCCCTCCCTCCTTAGGCAGACTAGTGGCCCTTAATCTCCAAAAAGGTCACCATATTTGTTCCAGACAGTGCAGAAGTTCTATAAACTACAAGTTCTACTGCAGCTCTGGACTCTCAAATTCAAGCTGTCTATCCACCAGTCTCCCCATTAGCAAGGACTACAGGTGATGCATCCATGCTGGTGTTTATTTTTAAATGCTTCAATGGGGCTTTACTTCTTTTGCTCCTTTTGTTACTATCACTATCACTACCCTTCAACACCACTACCACCACCCCAATCCGAAATAAAAATGTTACCATGTAAAAAACACAGTCAAGCCAAGCAGTCACACAAGGGCTATGCCTGAAAACGTAAACCTCCTTCTGCAATGTAAGCACCCTTCTGGAAACCTCTAGTCAATCACCTCTGCCAAGAAGTAAAGTAAATAATCTGTGAAGACTTTAAAATTCTCAACACTATAACTGACTATGACTCCAGAAGGCCAACTGACCAAGGATAGAACTTTTTCTAAAGTCCCTGCTGTTAATATTAAAAAGTAAGCTGTCGACAGCTAGGTGGCACAGTGGATAAAGCACCAGCCCTGGATTCAGGAGGACCTGGGTTCAAATCCAATCTCAGACACTTGACACTTACTAGCTGTGTGACCCTGGGCAAGTCACTTAATCCTCATTGCTCTGGGAAAAAAAAAAGTAAGTTGGGCATCTCTATGATGAAAAATGATCTCAAAATCCACAAAATCAAAGTTAGGACACATTTTTAAATCAAATTATCAAGCTATTTTTGTCCTTTTAAAAAAATTCCTGTAAAAGAAAAAATATTTAACCATCCTTCATCATTTAAAATATCACCTATAACAAAATTCCTGAAATTTAAAAATGTATTAATAATGTAATAAGAGTAGCTTCTATAATGCTTTTGTTTATTTTTAAAAATCAATACCACTGCAATCAGAGCATGAAAACCATATACCAGGCCTGAAACACTATCCCTGACACTCCAAGCACCACCACTAAATATCCGGAACTTCAATTAAATAATGAGTATATACTCAAAAACTACCAAATAGATATCCACAGTGGGAGCCATTGAAGATGTTTGGTTTTTTGTTTGTTTCTTTTTATGGTCTCTGACCTTAAGGGACACATCCAATCTGATTCACTCAGTTAAGAACACACACACACACACACATATGTATGTATGTATGTACATATGTGTGTGTGTATATGTGGAGAGAGAGAGAGTTTACTGAGTACAGAACACTATCCTGCATGCAGTCAGGGAATGCAAAAATAAAAAAGTTAGAAGATTCAATCGTATGTATGTACATATGTGTGTGTGTATATGTGGAGAGAGAGAGAGTTTACTGAGTACAGAACACTATCCTGCATGCAGTCAGGGAATGCAAAAATAAAAAAGTTAGAAGATTCAATCCCTACTCCCAAAAAGGTTTCTATTTAGTTGGAGACTTCAAAACCATGCACAGAAAATAAGTACTGAACAAATGCCAAAGTAATATAAACTTTCTCCTCCCCCCACACTGCCCCCCAACAAAGGAAAGCTACAAACGGAACTTGAAAAAATGTATTGATACAATAAGAAATTTTAGGGGCAGCTAGGTAGCACAGTGGATAGAGAACTGGCCCTGGAGTCAGAGTACCTGAGTTCAAATTTGACCTCAAACACTTGACACTTACTAGCTGTGTGACCCTGGGCAAGTCACTTAATCCCAGTTGCCTCACTAAAAAACAAAACAAAACAAAACAAAACAAAAACACACAAAAAAGAAAAAAGGAATCTACCTTATCCTGCACCCAATAGCTGTGTGACCCTGGGCAAGTCACTTAACCCCAATTGCCTCACCAAAAAAAAAAAAAAAAAGAAATTTTAGAACAAAAATCAGAAGATAAAAAGATAAAGTAATTAGAAAAACTATCAGAAACAACTGAACCATAAGAGTCTGATCATTTAATAAGTACTGAACTGAAAAAAACAATATACATAATGACTATGGCAATGTACATAGAAATAACAATCACATAATAACTAAAAAATGAATGTTGCAAAATTACAAAGAATAAACCTGACACCAAAGAATAGATGACAAGATTCTCCCCTCCCCACACCAAGCTCCTCTGCAGAAGTGAGGAGTGAGGGTCCACAGGTTTGGAGCACTGTCATATTATCATATTTTTTTTTCAATTTATTGACCAGCTTTTCTCATTTTTGTTCTTTTTCCTATTTTTTCTTTTTTATTTAAAAAATCTTTTCTATAAAGGATGGTTCTCTTGAGGGGGTGGATACAGGGGAACTTTTAGGTAATCTAAAAAACATATCGGGGCAGCTAGGTGGTGCAGTGAATAGAGCACTGGCCCTGGAATCAGGAGGACCTGAGTTCAAATCCGGCCTCAGACACTTACTTGATACTTACTAGCTGTGTGACCTTGGGCAAGTCACTTAACCCCAACTGCCTCACCAAAAAACAAAACAAAACAAAAAAAAAAAAATATATATATATATATAAAATGTATTGTAAATATTGGGTTCCCTGAAAATTGTCTATCAGTTAACGAATATTTCTTAAGCACTTATATCCTAAAGGTTAGGGATGCAAAGAAAGACAACAACACTCCTTTATCCTCTAGGAACTCATATTCAAATGGAGAGGATACTGTAAACTAAATGCAAAGGGGAGGAGGGAGACAGTCTGGCAGAGAGGACAACCTGTGACAAAACATGCAATTGGAAAATGGGAGTGTCATATAAGAATATCAGGTAAATCAGTGTGGCTGGATTATGAGTGCATGGAGGGGGAGAAAACATAAGAAGAGCAGAAAATTGGAAAGGACAGTAGAAGCACCAGAGATTTAATATTTGAACCCAGAAGTAACAGGGAGACATTAAAATTTAATGACAAGGGGGTAGAAGGATGGCATGATTAAATCTATACTTTAGGAAGATCACTGGGGTAGCTGAGATTGAAGAAGAGTCCAAGCAATCTGACCAACAAGTTAGATTTAAGGGCCCATGCTAGGGTGGTGATTGTGTGAATAAACAGAAGGGGACATGAGAGATATCGTGTCTGTAGATTAAAATAAATAAATAAATAATTTGGGGGCAGCTAGGTGGCACAGCCCTGGATTCAGGAGTACCTGAGTTCAAATCCAGCCTCAGACACTTGACACTTACTAGCTGTGTGACCCTGGGCAAGTCACTTAACCCCCATTGCCCCGCAAAAAAAAAAAAAAAAATTGACAACAGATAGAAAAAACAACTCCCTGATATTATGAGAATCAGAAAAGAAGAAAAAAAAAACAGAATCCATACTTTACCATCTGAAAGAGATCCCAAATTTAACATATCAAAAAATGTGATCATCTAGGGGCGGAGCCTGAGCTCTCCTTCTGTTCCCTCAAAAAGAACATTAAATAAAGCCTCTGGACGGATTCTGAAACTACAGAACCTGCAAAGGGACAGAGAGACACAGTCCTCCAACCAGAGATAATTTAGAAGACTTCAGGAAAAGGTCCGTCTGACTCGGGCAAAGGGGAGGCCCAGCGCAGGGCAGCAACCCAACGCCGAGGGGGTCAGGGCAAGTCAGCAGGAGCTGCGGGCCACAGCCGAACAACTGAGGCCCCTGGAACCTGGTTCAAAAATCTGGTGGCCAAGAAGGACAGTGGAAAAACCTACCTGCACCGGCCGAGAGGGCGACAAACGGGTCAGGTGGGAACGGACACCAGTAGCAGGCACCTGGCTGGCCAAGCGCACCCAGACAGGAAGTGTGGGGCGGGGGATCTCCACACACCATAAAGGCCTCAGAGTAAAAAACCGGTCACACAGCACCTATACCCCTGCACAAGAAGCCCAAAACAGGGACTCTGGTGCCCCAAGAGCAGACCTCAACTTAAAAAATAAATAAATAAGCTGCAATAATGAGTAAGAAGCAAAAAAGAGCCCTCTCCATTGAGAGCTTCTGTATCAATAGGGAAGAAGCCAAGGCAAACTCAGATGAGGACAATACCCTCAAATTGCCTACATGTGAAGCCTCACGAGGGAAGGTGAATTGGTCTCAGGAACAAAAAGCCTTCCTGGAAGAGCTCAAAAAGGATTTTAAAAATCAATTGAGAGAGGTAGAAGAAAAAATGGGGAGAGAAATGAAAGCAAAACAAGAAAACTATGAAAAAAGAATCAGCAGCTTGGAAAAGGAAGCACAAAGATTGACTGGTCAAATGGAAAAAAAAGTGCATAATTTCACTGAAGAAAACAATGCCTTAAAAAACTCACTTGGCCAAATGGAAAAAAAGGTGCATAATCTCATTGAAGAAAACAATACCTCAGAGTAAAAAACCGGTCACACAGCACCTATACCCCTGCACAAGAAGCCCAAAACAGGGACTCTGGTGCCCCAAGAGCAGACCTCAACTTAAAAAATAAATAAATAAGCTACAATAATGAGTAAGAAGCAAAAAAGAGCCCTCTCCATTGAGAGCTTCTGTATCAATAGGGAAGAAGCCAAGGCAAACTCAGATGAGGACAATACCCTCAAATTGCCTACATGTGAAGCCTCGCGAGGGAAGGTGAATTGGTCCTGAGACCAATTCATCTGAGACCAAACTCATCTGAGTTTGCCTTGGCTTCTTCCCTATTGATACAGAAGCTCTCAATGGAGAGGGCTCTTTTTTGCTTCTTACTCATTATTGCAGCTTATTTATTTATTTTTTAAGTTGAGGTCTGCTCTCGGGGCACCAGAGTCCCTGTTTTGGGCTTCTTGTGCAGGGGTATAGGTGCTGTGTGACCGGTTTTTTACTCTGAGAGAAGTAGAAGAAAAAATGGGGAGAGAAATGAAAGCAAAACAAGAATACTATGAAAAAAGAATCAGCAGCTTGGAAAAGGAAGCTGAAGAAAACAAAGCCTTAAAAAATTCATTTGGCCAAAAGGAAAAAAAGCTGCATAATCTCACTGAAGAAAACAATACCTTAAAAAAATTCACTTAGCCAAATGGAAAAAAAGGTGCATAATCTCACTGAAGAAAACAATGCCTTAAAAATTAAAGTGGGACAGTTGGAAGATAAGGAATCCATGAGACACCAGGAATCAGTCAAGCAGAATAAAAAAAATGAAAAAATAGATGAAAATGTGAAATACCTCATTGGAAAGACAACTGATCTGGAAAACAGATCGAGGAGAGACAATTTGAGAATCATTGGACTGCCTGAAAGCCATGACCAGAAAAAGAATCTAGACACCATATTCCAGGAAATTATTAAGGAGAACTGCCCTGATATCATAGAATCAGAGGATAAAATCATCATTGAAAGAATCCACTGATCACCTCCTGAAAGAGACCCCAAAAGGAAAACTCCAAGGAATATTGTAGCCAAATTCCAGAATTATCAGGTGAAGGAGAAAATACTCTAAGCAGCCAGAAAGAAGCAATTTAAATATCATGGAGCCACAGTCAGGATTGGCAGCCTCAACATTAAAGGACCGCAAGGCTTGGAATATGATATTCCGGAAGGCAAAGGAGCTTGGATTGCAGCCAAGAATCTATTACCCAGCAAAAATGTGCATTTTCTTTCAGGGGAAAAGATGGACATTTAATGACATTGGGGACTTTCAATCTTTCCTGGTGAAAAGACCAGAACTGAATAGAAAATTTGATCTCAACATACAAGACTCAAGAGAAGTTTAAAAAAGTAAACAGAGGGGGAGAAAAAAAAAAAAAAGGTTACTCTATTAGGTTAAATTGTTTATATCCCTACATGGGAAGATAATACTCATAACTCTTAAGAACTGTAAATGTATTTGGGCAGAGAGAAGGACTTTACACAGAGGGTATAAATATAAATTGTCTTTGATGTGAGGATACAAAAAAAAATTTTAAGGGGTTAAAAAGGGAGTCTCTGGGGAGGAGAGGAAAGGGGAGGTGGAAGGGGATGAATTATATCATATGAAGAGGTGAAAAAAAAAACCTATTACAATAGAGGGAAAGAAAGGAGGGGTGAACATTGTTTCAACCCTATTCTCATTAGATTTGATTCAAAGAGGGAATAACATATACGTTCATTGGGATAAAGAAACTTAACTCATTCTTTAAGGAAGCAAAAGGGGAAGGGAAAGGGGGGGGACTGATAGAAGGGAGGACAAAAGCAAGGGAGAAAAGGGTAAAGAAAAGAGAGGGGGGTGATAAAAAGGGAGGGCAGATTCGGGGAGGAAGGGGTAAGAAGTAAAACGTCGGTGAGGAGGAATAGGGTGAAAGAAGGGGGGGAAAGTACGAAGGGGGTAAATAGAATGAAGGGGGTAAATAGAATGGAGGGGAATAGACAGTCAGTAATAATAACTGTGAATGTGAATGGGATGAACTCTGCTATAAAAGGGAAGCAAATTGCAGAGTGGATTAAAAACCAGAATCCTACAATATGCTGTTTACAAGAAACACATTTGAAGCAGAGAGATACACACAGAGTAAAGGTAAAAGACTGGAGTAGAATATATTATGCTTCAGCTAAAGTAAAAAAAGCAGGGGTAGCAATCCTTATCTCAGACAAAGTGCAGGCAAAAATAGATCTCATTAAAAGAGATAAGGAAGGAAATTACATCTTGCTTAAAGGTACTATAGATAATGAAGTAATATCAATATTGAATATGTATGCGCCAAGTGGTATAGCATCCAAGTTCTTGAAGGAGAAGTTAAATGAGTTACAAGAGGAATTAGACAGTAATACTACACTAGTGGGGGATCTGAATCTCCCCCACTCAGAATTAGATAAATCTGGCCAAAAAATAAATAAGAAAGAAGTAAAAGAGGTCAATAGATTACTAGAAAAGTTAGACATGATAGATGTCTGGAGAAAACTGAATGGGGATAGAAAGGAATATACCTTTTTCTCAGCAGTACATGGCACATTTTCAAAAATTGACCATGTATTAGGGCACAAAAACATCATAGTCAAATGTAGAAAGGCAGAAATAGTAAATGCATCCTTCTCAGATCATGATGCAATAAAAATTACATGTAAGAAAGAGCCAGGGAAAAGTAGAATGAAAATCAATTGGAAACTAAATAATTTCATTCTAAAGAATGAATGGGCCAAACAAGAAATCATAGAAACAATCAATAACTATATCCAAGAAAATGACAATAATGAGACAACATACCAAAATCTATGGGATGCAGCCAAAGCAGTGCTTAGGGGAAAATTTATAGCTCTAAATGCTTACATGAATAAAAAAGAGAAAGAGGAGATTAATGAATTGGGCATGCAACTTAAAAAGCTAGAAAAAGAAAAAATTAGAAATCCCCAATTAGATACTAAATTAGAGATCCTGAAAATCAAAGGAGAAATTAATAAGATTGAAAGCAAAAAAACTATAGAATTAATCAATAAAACTAAGAGCTGGTTTTATGAAAAAACCAATAAAATAGATAAAATATTGGTTAATTTGATTAAAAAAAAAGAAAGAAGAAAACCAAATTACCAGTATCAAAAATGAAAAAGGGGATGTTACCACCAATGAAGTGGAAATTAAATCAATAATTAGGAATTATTTTGCCCAACTGTATGCCAATAAATTTGACAATCTAAATGAAATGGATGAATATTTACAAAAATACAAACTGTCCAGGTTAACTGAAGAAGAAATAAAATCCTTAAATAAACCCATATTAGAAAAAGAAATTGAACAAGCCATTAATGAACTCCCTAAGAAAAAATCCCCAGGGCCAGACGGGTTTATGGGTGAATTTTACCAAACATTTAAAGAACAATTAATTCCAATATTATACAAATTATTTGGAAAAATAGGTGAAGGAGTTCTACCAAATTCGTTTTATGACACAAATATGGTGGTGATACCAAAACCAGGCAAAGCAAAAACAGAGAAAGAAAATTATAGACCAATTTCCCTAATGAATATTGATGCTAAAATCTTAAATAAGATATTAGCAAGGAGATTACAGCAAGTGATCACCAGGATAATATACTATGACCAGGTGGGATTTGTACCAGGAATGCAGGGCTGGTTCAACATTAGGAAAACTATTAACATAATCAACTACATCAATAAGAAAACCAACCAAAATACTTGGAAGTCTACTTGCCAAGACAAACCCAGGAACTCTATGAACACAACTACTAAACACTCTTCACACAAATCAAATCAGATCTAAATAATTGGAAAGATATCAATTGCTCATGGATAGGCAGAGTTAATATAGTAAAAATGACAATACTGCCTAAATTAATTTACTTATTCAGTGCCATACCAATCAGACTACCTAAAATTATTTTATGGAGCTAGAAAGAATAATAACAAAATTCATCTGGAAAAACAAAAAATCAAGAATATCCAGGGAAATAATGAAAAAAAATTCACAGGAAGGTGGGTTAGCGGTACCAAACCTGGAGCTCTACTATAAAGCGGCAGTCATCAAAACTATCTGGTACTGGCTAAAAAATAGAGGGGTAGATCAATGGAATAGGCTAGGCTCAGGAAATGCAGTAGTAAATGACACTAGTAATGTAGTGTTTGATAAACCCAAAGACTCCAGCTTCTGGGATAGGAACTCAGTATTTGACAAAAACTGCTGGGAAAACTGGAAGATAGTATGGCAGAAATTAGGCATAGACCAACATCTTACACCTTATACTAAAATAAGGTCAAAATGGATACACGATTTAGACATAAGAGGTGATACCATAGGTAAATTAGGAGAGAAAGGAATAGTCTACCTATCAGATCTTTGGAAAGGAAAACAGTTTTTGACCAAACAAGAGATAGAGTATATTATAAAATGCAAAATGGATTATTTTGATTACATTAAATTAAAAAACTTTTGTACAAACAGAAGCAATGCATCCAAAATTAGAAGACAGGCAGAAAGCTGGGAAACAATTTTTGAGGCCAGTACTTCTGATAAAGGCCTCATCTCTAAAATATATAGGGAACTAAATCAAATTTATAAGAACCCAAGTCATTCCCCAGTTGAGAAATGGTCAAAGGATATGAACAGGCAGTTTTCTGATGAAGAAACCAAAGCTATCTATTCCCATATGAAAAAATGCTCTAAATCTCTAATGATTAGAGAGATGCAAATTAAAACAACTCTGAGGTACCACCTGACACCTATCAGATTGGCTAAAATGACAAAAAAGGAAAATACTAAATGTTGGAGAAGCTGTGGGAAAATTGGAACACTAATCCATTGTTGGTGGAGCTGTGAACTGATCCAACCATTCTGGAGAGCAATTTGGAATTATGCCCAAAGGGCAATAAAGCTGTGCGTACCCTTTGACCCGGCAATACCCCTTTTGGGTCTTTTTCCCAAAGAGATCATGGAAGGGGGAAAGGAACCCACATGTACAAAAATATTTATAGCTGCTCTTTACGTGGTGGCAAGGAATTGGAAGTTGAGGGGGTGCCCATCAATTGGGGAATGGCTGGACAAGTTGTGGTATATGAATACAATGGAATACTATTGTGCTATAAGAAACGATGAGCAGGAGTTCAGAGAAACCTGGAGGGTCTTGCGTGGGCTGATGATGAGTGAGATGAGCAGAACTAGAAGAACATTGTACACAGTAACATCAACATTGAGTGTTGATCTACTGTGATGGACTATATTCTTCTCACCAATGCAATGGCACAGAAGAGTTCCAGGGAACTCGTGATGGAAGAGGATCTCCAAATCCAGGAAAAAAAAAAAAAAAGAACTGCAGAGTATAGATGCTAAATGAACCATACTAATTCTTTTGGTTTTGATGCTGTTGTTTTTTTTCTATTTTGAGGTTTTCCATCATTACTCTGATTTTTTTCTCTTATAACATGACTAATGAAGAAATAGGATTAATGTTATTATGTATGTGTGTGTATATATGTATATATATATACATATATATATATATATATATATATATATATATATATATATATAAAACCTATATCAGATTACCTGCTGTCTAGGGGAGGGGGGAGGGAGGGGAGGGAGAAAAATCTGAAATTGTAAAGCTTATATAAACAAAGGTTGAGAACTATCTTTACATGTAACGGGAAAAAAATAAAATACTTTAATAATTAAAAAAAATGTGATCATCAAACTCTGAAGTCTCTATGTCAAAAGAAAATTATAATAAGATGTAAAGAAAGAGATCAAGTTCCACAGCAAAATAATATAATTACATAAGATTAAAAAAAAAAGAAATCAAAGACATGAATGCAAAACACGAAAAGGATCAAGGAAAAAAAATGAGCCTACAAGCAATAACGTATCCTATATAAAGCTGCAAATCATTTTACAATAAAAAATGTAGATCATTAAAAGAAATGACAATTTCCAAGGGCTCCAGATGAAAAAAATAAAACATGAGTAGAACCTTTGAAATACAAAAACAAGGACAGAAGATTATATATTCACAATGTCAACAACTAAAAGAGTCATATAGAAAAATAAACATTCAATTGGGGGAGTTTGGATGCCATAGTCATTCAATAAGGTTAAGAGTAAAGCAAAGGAATCAAGTATCATCACTGTTCTTTTAAAGTTTTAGAAATGCTAGAATAATCAATAAAACAAAAAAGAAACTGAGAAAGAGATAAAAGAAACGGATAAAAAATGTTATCACTTTCTGTCATTTATATAATGGTTGACTTAGAAAACCAGATAGATTAATTTTTTGTTTTATTTTGTTTTTGGTGAGGCAATTGGGGTTAAGTGACTTTCCCAGGGCCACACTCCAGTCCTCCTGACTTCAGGGCCAGTGCTCTATCCACCGTGTCACCTAGCTGCCCCAGACAGATTAAATTTTAAAATGAAAGAATTAAAAAAACCTCAGCAAAGTATTAGGATATAAAATAAACCTAAACACATCATGAAACTTTCTGAATCATTGTTACAGAGCTAAAAATTGAACAAATGTTCAATTTAAAATAACTACAGAATATACAAAATATTAGGTAGAGTACCTAATAAAGTGGCATAGAAAAAACAATCACTATAAAATATGCCTCCCAAAAGTACGTAAAACACTCTCCTACTAGTACATAGAGTCCAGGGGAAAGTGGGCTCCAGCTTAGAGTGTACAAGACATAATTTATAGTTGCTGTTGCTAAAATTCCTTTCTCCCTTTATGAAACATTCATCAAGTATTCCTTGTGCACGGTATATCTTCTATGTTGGGGCCTTGCAGAGTACTGAAAGTGATATAATAATAGTATTTCTTCACCTGTCTTTCTCTCCCACAACAGGCACTGTATCAACTTTAAAGTACCATACATGTCCTAGGATGTTAATATAAAATCTCTCGACCTTCACAAGGTCTACATCTCACCAGGATTAGAGGAGAGATTGAAGAGAAGACTGAAAGAGGACCTGAGGAAGAATCTAGGTTATCACCTTTCTTCCTCCTATCCCCCTCAACCCCAACCTATTCCTAAATTTAAACCATTACAGAGGTTTACACCACTAAGATGCCAGATGCTAAAGGTCATGAATAAAATAGGTTGCAGAGAAAAAAAGAGGGGCAGGTAAGTGATGCAGTCCATAGAATGCCAGATTTGGATTCAAATAGGCTCTACCTTCCTGAGTTCAAACATGGCCTCAGACACTTACTAGTTGCGAAACCCTGAGCAAATCACTTAACCCTGTTTGCCTCAGTTCATTCAACTACAAAATGAGCTAGAGAAGGAAATGACAAACCACTTCAGCATCTTTGCCAAGAAAACCCCAAATGGGGTCACAAAGTGTTGGACTACTGAAATATGACTTGAGCAACAACAAAGAGAAAAGAGATAGCTACTAGAAGATTTGTTTTATTTCGCTCTATCTTTTCCTCCATACATAAGTGTGGAGAATAATAAATATTGACAGCGTAGTCACAACTGCATGTGTCTCTTAGTCATAATTTAATTACTACTAGATATCTTCCTAATAAATTTATACAAAGTGAATTTAACAATATTTAAGACTTCAACTGTAAAATAATGGAGGAAGAATGAAGGAAAAAAAGAGTAAGGGGGAGAGGGGTGGGGAGAGAGACAGAGAGAGAGAAAGAGAGATTTCACTTTTAGATAGAAGACCTATTAATTATCAGTAGTATTATGCTAGTTTTTTGAAGTCTTCTGAAAAAATGACAATTGGTAAAAGCTACCTCAGGAGAAAGATAACAGAAGAAATGTAAAGTATTTGAAAGAGGATCATAGGTTCAAAGAGATCCGTTGCAATTTGGCAATGCTATAAGGGATAAAAATCAAAAGATGAGAAGAGGCAGAGTTATACTTGGGAATTTTTGCAACTACAATAAAAACCATGTATTGCACCATCAATTGGTAGGGGACGTAGAACACAGTTGTGCAGAGACAGAAACCACAGGATCCTGGTGAAAGACTTGAGGATTATAGGGGGAGGGAAAGCAAGCAGAATGTGGAGAAGTTCAAACCAAACCCACCACGTGGTAGCTTTCTAGTCAAGCTAATTTTTCCCCTCCTAGGTGGCTGCCAAACACTGTTGATTCTATAGTGCAATGACTTGCAAGTACTGTCCTTGTGGTCTACAAATGAGCATCTTTGGGCAACATTCCACTTTGTCCAACCTGCTCTACTCTGGTTACAATTCTGATTGGGGTCAAGGCTAGACCATACCATGAAGCAAATAAAAATATTCTGCAGACAGAAAAATAAAGGAGAAAAATGGTATAAAATGAAAAAATCCTCTTTTGTTTATTTTTTGTTTGTTTTTTTTAAGAAAATTTTTTTAGGAAAAGATGGCATTATTAAGTTGTTGATTTGCTGACAGAAACTATGATAAATCACTTATAAGCTCTGTTATAGTTAAGTGTGCTGAATCAAGGAGAAAGGAAGATGAAAAGGACAAGTCAAGCAAATCAAGTTTTTGTAGGAGAGCCAATATTGCTCCCACAATTTGTAGTCTTTGGATAAAAAGGAAAACAAAAAAGATGTGTGATTTGTGTAGAGTCAAAGTCATCTACTCTACTAAACAACATCTAGTTGTGTATCTTATATACAGTTGGCATGTATTCATTGTGAAGGTTCTCTGAATGACACAAGATAACTAGTATATCTTAGAACATTCATGAAATTGATTCATGGACAAAAAAAGATTCCCAGGGGAGGAATTCAGCAAATTCATTTAACAAAAATCAACAAAATGTTACTTTTTTATTCAAAAGAAACCATGAATTCTGTTCTATCTGGGATGTTTAAATACTTCCAAACAATTCTATGCATAAATAAAAAGTCAGTTTCAGTTGCCTTGGAATCAACCAAATATTCATAGCTTTCCCTGTTATTTCTACAGAAAAGACATTAAGAATACTTTATTTTGCCTAAGCAGCTGTCAAGCCTATTTAATTCTTACTAAGAAATTACTTTACATATTTTTAAAACTAAATGTAAAAACATGACCTGGATTCAAAAATAAAATGCAGAAAATATCAAATCAATAAGAAATTAAATATGTCTAACAAAACATTTTATGCTACAGGAGTTGGCCCCCTGGAAATAAAGCTGATTGATCACATCTTTTATTAAATGAATGAGGAATTATATTCATAAACTTTTAAAAAACCCTATATTTTCAACTGTTTTTAAATGAATCATTTACACCAACAACTCCAACACCACCTGATTTACTAAATCGACAAAGGGTATTTATTCATAATTCATAGAAACTAAAATTTTATATCAGTTTACATAGCACTCATTGATTTAGTTAGTAATTAAAGTGTATGTAAATCTGACAGCTAGACAAGTTTACTCAATAAGAAAATAGAGACAGGTGGTTATGTAAATAAATCATATGGTCCCATGAGTAAGAGTTCTTTGCCTAAGTAAGATATGTATAAAAATTGTAGAAATCTATCACTTCCAACCAGCTTTTAATGTTCCTGCTTTCACTAAGATATGAATTAGTGAACATGCAAATTATCTAAAATACTGCATGGGAAAGTGCTCAGAAAATTATAAAACACTTTGCCAAAGAAAAGCAGTTATAATTCTTGGTTTCAGCACTAGTTTTTAAGATTTAACACCATGAATGGTTAGTGGCCAAAGTGCTTACAGAAAAGAAAGAGTTGGTTGTTATTTTTCATTGCTAAGGGGGAGGGAAAAAAATGGAATCTTAAAGAATCTATGAAGGAAAAGGTTGTAGACAAGAGGGAAATTTACCTACATTGTTCATAGTGACCACGTTGGAAAAAAAAAAAAAAGTTACTTCAATAATCAACTGTGGAAGACTTAGCAACTCTTGTCAGCATGAAGATTAAAGACAATTCCAAAGAACCCATGATAAAAAAATGCTATCCACCTGCAGAGAGAAACACTAACTACAGCTTAAAGAATATTTTCTTTCACTTTGTTCTTCTTGCTTCTTTTTTTTCCAATGTTTTGCATGACTTCATATATATAATGGTATCATATTTCTTTCTTCATTAACTTTTTTTTTTTCCGGGGCAATGGGGTTAAGTGACTTGCCCAGGGTCACACAGCTAGTAAGTGTCAAGTGTCTGAGGCTGGATTTGAACTCAGGTACTCCTGAATCCAGGGCCAGTGCTTTATCCACTGAGCCATCTAGCTGCCCCCATATTTCTTTCTTATCTTCTCAATGGATGGGGGAAAAGAGGGAGAGAATTTGAAAATGAAAATCTTTTTTTTCAAAATAAACTGATTAAAAAAAGAAAAAAGTTCCTTATCACAAGACTATAGTTAATATTGTAATTAGGACAAAGCCCACAGTAATACAATTCAAACATTTTCTAACTCCACTGCATTATAATTTATTTAACACCCATCATTTAGTAGTATGGCATATCTTGTTTCACATAACAGACATGTTTCTGGAAAGCTATCTATAAATCAAATGTTAGTAAATCAAATACTATTTCAAATGCATTAAGGGAACTTTGACATTTAAGTGAATGTTCGATAAGTCCTTTAAAAAACATGAGTCCAAAAAAAAAAGAAAAGCATGAGTCAAGATATATTTGTTAAAAGAATGGAATATAAAGTGAAGAAGCTTTCTGAGTTATAATTATCCCTAAATTATATACCTGGCTAAGCTTGAACTTTTATGGGTTTTCCCTAGGTGGGAACACACCCATAATTTGATCAATCAATCTGAATTATGAACTTTTCTCATCATTATCAAGGTCAAATTAGCCACTAAAATATTGGTCTTCTTGATCACACTACTGAGATAAATATATCTTTTTTCTTTCTTTTTTTATAAATTCTACCAAGGAGGAAAATAGAAGACTGAAGTCCTAGGAAACACTGATGAACTTATATATTATAAATTAAGTTCACCTCAATATGGGGGTTAGGGGGCATGGAAAATATCAAAGACTGCTTTATAAAACTAAAAGTCACTGGAATTGGAAATTAAAATAAAGGTGATGAACCATTTCAAGAATACTACCATATGAGTCAACACTAGAATTTGAGTCTTCTCTATTTCATTTTATAATTAATTATAACTGCTATTCAATTGCTCTAGCAAATAGTATCCTAACAAGTTAACAATTTTAATTAAATGTCAGCTAAAGCTTATTTCTCAAAGGTAAAGCTTGCTTAATTTGTCCACATGGCATTCACACTTACTCAGTGTTTTGAAGACCTGACATAATCAGTAAAATGATGGTCACATTTTTTTGTCTTTGTGGCATAGGTTAAAAAAAAAAAAATGTAAGTAACCACAGAAAGCAAAGTCCTTCAGCATGTTCACTCCTATACCCCTCCCTTTCAATGAAATTACTTCACACATACTCTCCATGTATTTTCTGCTATAGGCAGCTAGGTGACACCATGAATAGAGTCCTGAACCTGAAGACAAGAAGAACTGAATTCAAATCCTGCCTCAGACACTTCCTAGCTGAGTAATCCTGTGCATGTTCCCTAACCACTGTCTGGTTCAGTTTTCTCAACTGGAAAATGGCAACAATAATAGCACCTACCCTACCTTCCAGGGGTGTTGTATGGATAAAATGAGGTAATATTTGGAAAGGGCTTTACAAAACTTAAATGCTATATAAATGTTAGATATTATTATCATCATCATCACCATTATTGCTGTTGTTGCTATTGTAGTTGACTCTATTTCTACTAGAAAAGTCTGAGAATAGGATTGTTCAACCATAGGTACTAGAAAGGAGAAATGTCATCCTGCAGCTACAAGGGGAATGGTGACTTGTTCTTACCACTACTACTATAATAAATTCATGATTATATAATGACTTTATATTTTAATGAATGTTTAAAACACTTCACAGTTTCTTTACAACAATCCCGTGAGATAAGTTATGCAAGTTCTTTTTATGTAGAAGTGAAAAAACACTGAGGCAGAGTCTCAGTGACTTGCCTAGGTGTACTCAGTTCCTCATTGTTGGAGGCATTCTCTTTCCACTGTACTATATATACACCATCTCCAAATATGTAATCCTTTACAGCTCAAAAATTGCTTTTCCCAGATGAGCAGGCAGATTTCAGAGAAACCTGGAAGGACTTGCATGAACTGATGATGAGTGAGATGAGCAGAACCAAGAGAACATTGTACACAATATCAGCAACATTGTGTGTTGATCAACTGTGATAGACTTGATTCTTCTCAGCAATACAACGGTACAAGATAAGTCCAATGGACTCATGATGGAAAATGCTCTTCAAATCCAGAAAAAAAAGAACTGTTGAATCTGGATGCAGATCAAACAATACTATTTCTATTGTTTTTGTTGTTGTTTTTTTCTTTTTTGAAGTTTTTCCTTTTCACTCTGATTCTTCTCTCATTACATGACTAACGCAGAAATATGTTTACTGTGATTATACATATATAACCTATATCAGATTGCTTGCTGTCTTGGGGAGGGAAGAGAGGGATGGAGAAAAATTGAAAACTAGAAATCTTATAAGAACAAATGTTGAAAATAATCTCTAAATGTAACTGGAAAATAATACAATATTATATGGGGAAGAAATTGCTTTCCCCCCAAAGTTTACACTTATTGTTTACTGATTCATTGATCTTCTGATTTCAAATCATTTCTGTACTATCAAAGAATATTAAAATATACATTTTTACCCAGTATGATGCTAGAACTGATTTTGACTACAGCTTGAGAGCATCATTGTATCTGCTGTCCATGAGACAACATTGTAATGAATAGTGAGGAAGTACTTCAGCAATATATGTTCACCTGGCAGGAAACAATTCTGTACTAGTTCTTGGATAGAATAACTGAGGTCAGTCCTGTCCTTGGCCATTCAGAGATTATATATTCCTTCACAGAGATCAGTGACCTAGACCAACCAGTAATGACCATAAAAATATGAGTATACAAACATCTATGATTTTATCAAAGTGGAGAAGTCTCTTCACAGGTACTTTCACTACCAATCAATATTGAACCCAATCAATGGCTGAGTAGATAAGTTGGGGGCGGGGAGGCTCAGAGGCACATATAGTTTAAGTGGCTTGCCCAGAATCACAAAATCACAAAGCGAATAAGTGTTAAAAGCTGGATTTGAGCCTGGGCTTCCTAACTCCATGCCCAGTATGCGAACTCTATATGATGATCTCTCTTTAAAAGAAAAATAGTCTGGGCAGCTAGGTGGTGCAGTGTATAAAGCACCAGCCCTAGATTCAGGAGGACCTGAGTTCAAATCAAGACTCAGACACTTGACACTTACTAGCTGTGTGACCCTGGCCAAGTCACTTAACCCTCATTGCCTCGCAAAAAAAAAAATAATAATTTTAAAAATAACAATATTCCAAGTTATGAGGGCAGAGTTCCAGGGTCCATGTAATGACTATAAAAAGAAAAATAGTCTGAATAAATAAGCAGTAAACAAAAGGTACGCTAAAAGTTGCTTTATACAGCATATAACCTGATACTTTTAGAAATGGTCATTTCATCGATGCCTGTCAATTAGGGAATGGATGTGGTATATGACTGTGATGGAATATGGAATATGTGGCATATGATGGAATATGTGGTATGATTGTGATGGAATACTACTGTGCTATAAGAAAGGATAAACTCAATGATCTTAGAAAAACATGGAAAGATTTGCATGAAATAATGAAGAGTAGAATGAGTAGAACCAAGAGAATGTTGTATACAGTAACAGTGATACTGTTTTTAAAACTTTTAGCAACTCAGTCATTTTGACTTAGTCATACCCAAATTAACTACAAAAGGCCAATGAAGGAAGACTATCTGCATTCAGAGAAAGAACTGATAAATAGATGTATAGAATGATATTACATACAAACACACACGTGTGTCTAATAGTAGCAATCTGTAGGTTGGGGGAAGGGACAATGGAAGAAAAAAGGGGAAAAATAAATTTACATGACAACTATAATATATTTAAAAGGAATAGCAAATTGTACATAATAGATTTGCAGTTTCATGTGCAATGATCTTTATAAATTCTACTATGTTATGGCCATGATTGGTAGCAAATGCTATTCTATGGTCAGAAGCAAGTTTACTGACAAAGCAGTGGTTTTGATGTCACTTCCTACAATAGCAAAGCCAAGCACAACAGCCTGTAAAATAAATCTATGAATATATCTGCAGAGGGAGAAAGCAATGGTTTTGCTAGTACATTTCTTCTTTCGCTAATCCAGTTTCTTTCTCACCACAGAAGCACTCTGATTCTATTCAAATAAATTCAACATTTATTCAATTAAGTGTAAACTCAGTGCAAGGCACTAGACTACGCACACTGAGGTTACAAAGATAAAAAGTAAGCCAAGCAGCAACTTCCCCCCACCTCCCCAATTGTTCTTATATTCTACTGAGAAGCGGTAAGATTTATTTTTTTCCAATGGAATGTTTCTAAGTATCAGTTCTTAAAAATTGAGATTACAAATTATAGTGAGTAGGTAATTAAACAGGATAGTTTCTAGAAGGGGATGGGATCAAGGGCACAAATAATGTGTATTTCCTTGGCAAGGAGAAGGACCTTCTCTTACTCTAAGATTGGAATAGAGGAACAGAGAATGGGGAAAGATCATTCTGTCATTCCTTAAACTATCATTGTATATCATTCCTCCCTTCCACTGCCAAATTGCTAGAAAAAGTTATTTCTACCCGCTTGCATATACTTCCTCATGTCCCATTGACTTTTCACACCTCCTATCTTCTATTCTCACCACTTGACTGAAATTACTCTCTTCTCCTGAATTTCTATGCCACTGCTCTTTCCTGGTCTTTGCCCTAACTCTGACAAATGTCCCTCCAACTCCTTTCTTAAATTACTTTCTATAAACAATGTACATTAAGTAAATAGAGGTGTACTGAGTGTTCATCTCGCACCACATTCTCTCTCCCTCTGTGTATACATATACAGTATTTCAGGGGCCTGGTACTTACCACCAAGTTTCTCATTCTCTGAAGAGATAAGCATTTGGTAACTTTTAGTGTCTCTGTCTCTCTCACTCTCTCTCTCCCCCCTCTGATATGATAATATGAGATTCCATGGATTCAACTCTCATTTTTATGTGGATGACTCATAAATCAACATCTCCAGGGGCATTTCTCTCCTGAGCTACAATTTTCCCTCCCAAACTGCCTGCTAGACAAGTGTGCCTGGATGTCTTTTGGGTTTGTTTGTTTGTTTTAAACAGTTCTAGAAGGCTTGGCTTATTTGTGATATGAGTCCTGTCAGCTTGTCTGACATGCTTATGGTCTGCAGGTCCAAAGGACAAGGATTGTCTGCTGGCCTAGAAACCCTGAGTAATCACAGTTTTTAACTGCATCTTTCAAGAGTTCCACACCTCTTTGGGGTTCTTTCAAGTTTATTTTCCTTTTAAGTAATGTGCTTCTACAAGATACGGATGATTTGGAAACTCCATTAAGATCATCGTGTGCATTCAGCAAAGGGGATTTTCTCTAGGTATTTCAGGTGCCCTCTAGCACAGCAACCCAGGAAAAAAAAATTGTCTGAACCTCCAGCATGTGAAAAGGATTGCTAGAGATGACCAAGGACACTTTAGTTTTTGTTGTTGTTGTTGTTGAGGTCTTTTTCTAAGCATTAAGACAGGATATGAGAACACTGTAGAATGTTTGTTTAATTGTATCATCATGTCATGTTATTAGAAGTATGGAAGAATGCTAATTTCAGAATTGTGTGTAAACTGGGCCACACAGACTTTTCCTAAGACCATGTAGTAGAAGACACTGGAAAAGGACAATGCTTGAAATTCCCTAAGTCACTAAAGATGCATCCAAACTTTGGACCACAAGTATTCCAATTTATTTGCAAATAGGAAATGTTAAATTGGGGGTGGGATTATAAAAAGGGGTACCACATACACCTGAAGTCCCATGAATAAAAATTAAAAGATATTCTATGTTCTGATACCTTTAACAAGTGAAAACACCACTTGAAATCACAGATTCAAAAGAGGTCAAATGAGTACCATTCCCTCACACTTCTACTGAGTCATTCAATCAAAGACAAATATCAGATAAGACTGAACAAATCCTTAATCAGTTCTGAAGAAATGAAAAATGTGGGTCATATAATGAAAGTGGATAATACTACATAGAAAAGGTCTTGTGTCTGGTTGAGGAGAATGAGTCAACCCATTTGGGGTTTGGATAAAGCAGCAAGCCAGTTTAAAACCGGACATCACAAAAGCAGGCCAGTCTAGTGATGGAGCAGGTTCTGTACCATCATCACCCCTTTCACCAGGGGATGACCTTTTGACCATTAAAGGGTAGGAACATTTAGATTCCTCATAAAAGTTGGTAGCTATGTTCCCATTGCAGCAGTGGCTAACAAAAGCATCTGTATAAATGGCTGAAGACAAACCAGACACATCAAGGAAAGACCACTTCAAGACCATACAAGAACCTTAACTCTTGGAGTCCAGCAGAGAGCTACACACAATGACAAGGAGCATTATGAGGTCTCCACAAAGGAAGAAATGGAGTTGGGATTTACCTTTTCGTCACATATGCTCACTAAGCTTGAGTCCCACTCTCTAGAAAGTCTTTAGATATATAAGGGAAGAGCACTGACCCAGAGTTTGAGATAAATTGCATCTGTAACAGCTATCCTTGCTACACCTGCCTAGTAACTATCCTTTTCTAAAAGCTATCAAGTCTAACTGGCTAGGAATAAGTGGGGAGCACATTATATAGGATCATGCCTGAAAAACTGTCTTTCCTCAGCTCTACCTCTTTGGATCACTAGATCCTTCAACATTCATTTCAAGAGTCATTTCTGACAAAAGTCCTTTGCCAATCACACTGTTATTTCGGTATTGTATTTCAAAAAGCTTATTTCACATAAACCTTTTATTTTTACTGATCTGTTAATATAGTTCTCCTCCAACCTCCTGCATAATAGGAACTGATTCATTTTTTGGCTTTGCATCTCTGGTATCTAGTCATGTGCCAGGCAAATAATGGGCACTTAAATTTTTCCTAAATTGAACTGAATCATTACTTATCTTAAGAGATTATTTTTTTGTTGTTTTCCTGATCCCTTTTGGTTTTTATACCACAATAATTTCCTAATAGAACCTCTGCTTCAAAATCTTGTCTCACAGCAAAGAAAAACAGTCAAGCAAAACCAAACAATTTAGCAAATGCATCTGCCCACAGAGGCAATACTCATTCCCCATAAAAGGAAAGATGGGTTTTTATTATCTATCCTTTGGAAACAGTATATGCCTTTATCTTGTTTCTTCTTTTCTCATTCAACAATTCATAGAAACCACTTTCAAGTCTTACTTATAGGGGAGGAGGAAGGGGAAACTTTCTCACATATCATTAGACAATTTTTCAAATGCAGGAGAAGACTACCTGCAGGGATAAATTCCTGGAAATAAAATCCTTATTTATTTCAAGATTTATACATAATAGTCTCTAGATATTGAAGTAAAATGTCACACAGTGTCCAAGATTATGAAATACCATGAAACACACAGCCTTAACTTTAGTGTTGATTCCCTTTCAATCAGTAAACATGTTCATAAACATCAATGAATCTATAATCTTATTGATGAAGGTACTCCTATCAGTACAAGTCACAGTGGCGGAGTGGATAAAGCACTGGCCCTGGATTCAGGAAGACCTGAGTTCAAATCCAGCCTCAGACACTTGACATTTACTAGCTGTGTGACCCTGGGAAAGTCACAACCCTCATTGCCCCGGAAAAATAAATAAAAAAATCTCCACTTTCTAGGTGTGTTTCTGTTTCATGAGAACCAGTGAAGCCATAGAGGTCTCCACTAGTGATACCTCACATTATTTGTCTCCCTGATTTTCTGAACATTTTTTGGGGGGAGGATTTCTTACATTTGGGTTGTTAATAGAAATAAGTTGTTGTCTCGGTGTGTTCCCAAGGAATTGGTTACAAGTAGAATTTTTAGAGATTTTTGTATTCCAATATTTACAACAATGGATGCACCTATATCACTGAGAATATTTGGGTTTTTTTTAAAGAGATTTTTTGTGCCAGAGCAAAAAGCATTAAACTATGAAAGTCCTATACAATTTCTCAGATTAATTCTTCTCTTCTTAATTCTGAGCCCAATTTACCATCTGTTATGTCTGTCCCAGGTAGGTATATTGATATGCTAACTCATTGAAATGGACTGGCAAATGTATGTCATACTCTGGGCAATAGGCATTTTCATCTTTTTTCTTAGATTAACTGTCAGGCAAATTTCTCAAGAAAGATGTCCTGTACAGGGTCAAAATAAAAGAGAGATTAAAAAAAACTTCATAGATTTTGATGTCATCCAGATGCTCCCAATAGTGGATGATACTGATTGCATTATACCTTGGTACATTAAGACTTTGCCAAATGAGATCCAGCATCAGTCGAAAAATAAATTAATGCCAGTACTTAAGTTATGAGAGGAAAAACCTCATTTTCTGTTGAGTTTATCTGAAACTTAATATTCTAGGCACTAAACAGATTCCTTCTAACTTCAATGATTTTTAAGCATCCCTAATTAGCTTAAAATAAGTCAAACCCCTTTATTAAATTAGTATTTTCCTTTTCTTATTCCTATGTCATTATTATAATACAGCAATTAGGAAACATACAAGCTAATTGCCTCCTGTGATCATAACACTACATTCAAGGTGAACTATGCAAAGTTACAAGTAGAACCTCGTGGGATTCAACTCAAGAGTCTACAACTTCAATTTTGTTTAAAGATAATATAAACCTGAGGCAGCTAGGTGGCACAGTGGATAAAGCACTGGCCCTGGATTCAAGAGGATCTGAGTTCAAAACCAGTCTCAGACATTTGACACTTAATAGCTGTGTGACCCTGGGCAAGTCACTTAACCCTCATTGCCCTGATAATAATAATAACCTAAGGTAAATCCTATTCTACAGTATTGTACTTGCATGTTCATTGAATTACTACCTCTGAGAAATAAGACAATTAAAATGCTAGATATGATTCCATGGAATATTTTCAAGGTTCTGTATCATCTTTATTGGTAAAATCATCAAGATGTCCATTATTACTTTGGCTAGTTTGAAATGTGCCCATTAGCAATGGTTTTATTTTCCCCATGTGCATTGTTAAAGTTACCTTTTGCTTTACAAGGAAATATATTATTTACAACTCAATAAGACATATACAGTAGCTTGTAAATAGTACTAAATTTACATGACCTTCATTCCACTTCATAAGAGTACTGCTCAGAGCACATAGTTTTAGTTTCTACCTCTATAGACAGATCATAGGGTCTAGGGGTCAAAAATATTTGGATATACTACAAAAAGCATCTGTAATTTAAAAGGAATAGGTGTCAGCAATGAAAAATAAGACATTGCTGCAAAACTTATTGAACAGGGGGCAGCTAGGTGGTGCAGTGGATAAAGCAACTGCCCTGGAGTCAGGAAGACCTGAGTTCAAATTCGACTTCAGATACTTGACACTTACTAGCTGTGTGACCCTGGGCAAGTAACTTAACCCTCATTGCCCTGCACCAAAACAAACAAACAAACAAGCAGAATTGATTCAGATAACTGGATGGTCTAACCATTATAGATAGTCACTGAACTGGTTCAGAATAAACACTTCCATGGCTTCTCATCACTACAATTCTTTAGAATAATAAGAGAAATAGAATGTAGTAATAATGAATTCTCATATTCAAGCAGATTTGAGTTCACATCCTACCAGTGCCCCAGGCAATTCTCTAAGACTTTTAAGAGGAAGCATAGGTTTCAATATGCATCTCTTTACCAACAGGTGGGTTAAACCTTTCCATAGGCTGGAAAACTCCTGTGTGGTCAGAATCAGATTAAAATATAATTTGGAAAATGTTTAATAAAATAACAAAAATACAGTACAACATAGATGCTAATTTGTGGTTTTCTACATATCATGTGGTCTTTAGATAATATTTTAAAGCCTTAGCACAGTGCCAGGCACATAGTAATCACAATATAAATACTTATTTCTTTTCATTCCCTTCTTGCAGAGATCTCTATTTGAGTTTGACACTGAGGCTTTATACCACTGAAATCACAGGTCTAATTTAAAAGAAGCTGAGCAGGTTGGAAACAGGAAGATTTATCTTCATGAGTTCAAATCCAGTCTCAGACACTTACTAACTGTGTGACCCTTGGCAAGTTACTTAACCCTGTTAGCCTCAGTTCCTCATTTGTTTTTTTTGTTTTGTTTTGTTTTGTTTTGCGGGACAATGGGGGTTAAGTGACTTGCCCAGGGTCACACAGCTAGTAAGTGTCTGAGGCCGGATTTGAACTCAGGTACTCCTGAATCCAGGGCCGGTGCTTTATCCACTGCACCACCTAGCCGCCCCCCGTCAGTTCCTCATTTGTAAAATGAGCTGAAGAAGGAAATGGAAAGCCATTCCAGTATCCTTGTCAAGAAATGACCCAAATGGGGTCAAGAAGAATCAGACATGACTGAAATGAATGAACAAAAATAATTTAAAGGAAAAAAACCTTTCAGTATTTCATCAAGAACTTGTTCAACATGCCAGAGGGTATATTTAGTTCTATAAATGTTTCCTGATACCCCCATAGTACTCAGGTCCCCTCAGTTTGTTCCTCACTTCACACCCCTCATACTTCATATGTGTTCTTATTCATAATTTCTATCATATCTTTCCTATAACTTCTAAGATAAGTAGCCACTAGAAATATGCTACCGTTTAATTAGAATCAATAGGTCTCATTCTACTGGCCTTTGGATCATTTGAAATATTGATTCTTGAGACTGTGGTGTTCCATGATTTACAACTAGAGCCTCACCATGAAATTATAAATATGAAAAAGATGGACATTTGCAGGGTATAGCTTGGTATTATAGCAAGAAGTACGCCATTTCCTAAAAGTAACCAGCATAATTTGCTCCTATTCAAATCCAGAACCAGCTGCACAAACAGCTGCCAAGCCTGTACAAGATATTATACATTATAATATATAAATGCAGTCTATAAGAGATACTATATTTACTGTGGTTGTAATGCTAGAGAAATGTGCATTTATAATATATCATACATTTTGCATAATTTATTATATAAGAGTCCATGTGAAATAGTAGATAGTTTGCCTCAGAAGCAGGAAGACCTGGGTTCAAAAATCTAGGCAAGTCATTTAACTTCTCCATACCATAGGCAACTCATCACAACTATAAGTTACAGAGTAAGTGTTAAATCTGAAATTAGTAGAGGGAATTCCTAGGCAGGAACTCTCCTCTCTATCATATGTATATATACATATTTGTATATATTTGCATATACCCATATATATATGAGCAAAGTAGATGTAAAAGACTAAATTGAAATTTTCCATAATGTGGGTGTGCATAATGTATACTTTATTGTAGTGTGTGTGTGTGTGTGTGTGTGTGTGTGTGTGTGTGTGTGTGTGTGTGTTAGCTTTAATGATGAATCGAATGGAGGGAGAGTGACTAGCCAAGGTGGGGTTATATAGTAATCAGGTGCATGTAATCATGGGCCAAATCTTGCTCATTCTACCTCCAGCACATCCCTTATGGCCACCATGTAGATCAGTCCCCACTCTAATCCATTCAGTCTCCTTATAGCTGCTAAAATGATATTACTAGAGCCAAAGATTGACTATGTCACTGCACTACTCTATAAACTACATTGGCTCCTTGTTGCTTCCAGGACCAAAAGTAATAATGTTTCATCAAATGGTTTTATTACTCTTCCTTGCACAATACTCCATCTCCTATCTCTCTGTCTGCAGTGCTGGTTCTCCTCGAGTGAAATATACTCCCTCTTTACCACTGATTATTGAAATACCCTGTTTCTTTCTTCACAACTCAGTTCAAGCACCATCTTCTTCTAGATGATCACTTTCCTGATCTCACCTAGTATCCTACTTTTCCCAA
The DNA here is from genome assembly GCF_019393635.1 of Dromiciops gliroides. Lineage (NCBI taxonomy): Eukaryota > Metazoa > Chordata > Mammalia > Microbiotheria > Microbiotheriidae > Dromiciops > Dromiciops gliroides. Next base: position 406,444,102 of record NC_057861.1, read on the forward strand.
TTATCATGTATTTATTCTGTACATATTTTTATGTATGCAAGATTGATTTTTTTATTTATACATGTATATAGAACAATTCATGCATAGTATCTGGAGATAGCAGGTATACATGTATATGTGTTTTTTTTTTAAGTGAGGCAATTGGGGTTAAGTGACTTGCCCAGGGTCACACAGCTAGTAAGTGTTAAGTGTCTGAGGCCGGATTTGAACTCAGGTCCTCCTGAATCCAGGGCCGGTGCTCTATCCACTGCGCCACCTAGCTGCCCCTATACATGTATATGTAAACATATATATGCATTTATATATGTTTGTCTATATCCCTGATGAATGATTGAGTCTAATTTTGACTTCAGGAACTCTCTTTGGTTTTGTATCTCTGTACCTACCAGTGTCTAGTTTCAGGTGTTTAATATATTTAAATACATTTAATACATTTTAGGTGTTCAATAAAAGTGTTAGTAGATTGTATACACTGATCTGAATCTCCAGTTAGTGGTAGGAAACAAAAGGCAAATAGGTTCTCTAAAAGTCCCAAAGGCATACTCTGACAAGCACAGTAGGCTGAAGGAGCAAACTGACCATAGTTTGAAATTGCTTTAAAACACAGTGTTAGGAGTCACATATCCCAAAAGGCAACAAAAATTACAAGAAAATTAAAGTAAGTTAACTATATATACTGGGAATATAAACCCGGGGCAGAATAAAGCATAAATTGAATATAATTAAAGTAAAGAAATGACTTTTTTTAATATTCTAAATTATAAACTCCTTGTAGGCAGGGCCAAGTCTTTTTTATCTGTCTAAATACCCAGAGTGCCTAGCACAAGTGCTTTTGCATATCACAGTTGCTCAAATTTGTTGTATGACTACAGTAAATATAGGAGTAAATGACAATGTGCCTTGGTATTGTGTGTGTGTGTATTATATATATATATATATATATATATGCATATATGCATATATGCATATATGGGTAGGTATCTATTTCTGCCCTTAAGCGTTTTCTTTAATAGTTAACATGTAACAAAAATGTTTATACTTGTTTATAATAATAAAATATTATATCTGGAAGAAATCATATATCTATTTCAGGAGGCTATTTGGTCTTATAGTTAACTGGTGGCAATGCTAGGCCTAGAATCCATTTCCATTGTGCCTTTGTTCCTTTCACTAAAACTCACTGATTAACTGATAGTGCATTTTTTAAGTGAAAAAAATTCACAGGTCTGTAAAACCTATTTTATCTTGTTCCAGTGTAATCCATACTTAGACCCAATCTATTCATTGGGCCTCTACTACACTAACAGATAACACCACTCACTTGATGGCAGCTCGCCAAAACTATTGGCATGATGCCTACCTAGGAGATGTAAGTATCTTTTAGAAAGCATGACTTATAAATTCAAACACTATACTGATACTCCCAATTTTGGACAAGCAGTGGCATCTACAATGGGCTACATCCTTACTTTTCTATCCTTGCTTAGAAAACTGAAGTAATTTGAACCTGTTTGATTTAAGCTTTTCCTTCAACCATCGATTCATTTTAAGTATTGAGATAATACTCAATCTGTGTAATAAAAACTATAACAATCAAAGTATGTTGTAAGCAGAGTCAAGTCATCTGACCACTCAACAAAGCACTAAACTTGTCAACAAGAGCTGAAAAAGGTCAATTATAAATGATAACATCATGGGAAGTAGTGTACTTAACACAATGACAAAAATACTGTTTTCCTTTCTTTAATATGAGATAATAATGGGAGGGGAAGCTAGGTGGTGAAATGGATAAAGCACTGGCCTTGGATTCAGTAGGACCTGAGTTCAAATCTGGCCTCAGACACTTGATACTAGCTGTGTGACCCTGGGCAAGTCACTTAACCCTCACTGCCCCATAAAAAACAACCTTATGAGGGGCAGCTAGGTGGCGCAGTGGATGGAGCACCGGCCCTGGAGTCAGGAGTACCTGAGTTCAAATCCGGCCTCAGACACTTAACACACACTTACTAGCTGTGTGACCCTGGGCAAGTCACTTAACCCCAATTGCCTCACTAAAACAAAAAAAAAACAAAAAAAAAACAACCTTATGAGATAATAATGGGAGATCCAGGATTTTAGGGCAAAGAGGTGGTTGTTCTCCTTGCCAAGGCAATACCCTCTATATGCACAAGCAATTCCATTCCATCCATCTTCTACATCAGATTGACCCCTCTCTCACTAATCTTCAATCTGTCCCTGCCTACTGGCTACTTCTTTGCTGCCTTACAAATAACATTTATATCTCCCTCATCCTTGAAAATCTCCAACTTGATCCATATATTCCCACTAGCTATCATCCTATATTTATCTCTCCTTTTTGTGGCTAACCTACTTGAAAAAGCCATCTTCAATCAGTGGTTACTCTTTCTTTCCTTTCCCTCTCAACTCTGGCTTCTGACTTCATTATTCAACTGAAACTGCTCTCTCTAAAGTTAACAATGATCACCATATAGCCAAATTTAATGGCCTTTTTTCCTGTCCTCATCCTTCTTGTCCTCTCTGTAGACTTTGACACTATTAATCAAGTTTTTCATGATACTTTTCTGCCAGTTTTTAACAAACTCATCTCTCCTGGATTTATTTCTACATGACTTACTGCTCCTCTGTTTCCTTAACTAAAAATCATCATCCAAGTTGCACACCCCACCTCAACTGTTGAGTGTTCCCAAAGGCTTTACCTTGGTCACTCATCTTTTTTCTCTATATTATTTCCACTAGTGATCTCATCCACTCCTGTGGATTAAATTATCATCTCTATGAAGATAATTCCCAGATCTATTTCTTGAGCCTTTTCTTCTCTCCTGACTGTTAGTCTTTCTTATTTATTGGCTATCTCAAACTAAATGTTCCAGAGACCTCTTAAATTGAACATGTTCCAAACTGAACTATCTTTTCCCAAAAATTATTCCCTCTTCCAAGCTTCTCTATTACAGTCAAAAGTACCACTATCCTCCAAGAAATCCAGACTCGTAACCTAGCTGTTATCCTCAACTTGTCACTCTCATCCATCATATCAAATTTCTTGCCAAGTCCAACTGATTCTAGATACAGCTTTTGTTGTATATACTCCCTTCTCTCCTCTGTCACTACCACTACCCAGATGCAGGTCCTCATTGCCTCATTTGGACTATTTTTAAAAAGTCTTCTGACTAGTCTTCCTGCTTAAGTGTCTCCCCATTCCAGTTCATCTGACTCAGCCATCAGGCTGCTCTTCTTAAAGTACAGATCTGACCATATCACTCCCTACTAAATAAACTCCAGTGACTCTTTATTACCTCCACTATAAAACCCTTTGGCTGGTAACAACCTTCATAATCTGCCCCCAAACTACCTTTCTGGTCTTCTTATACTTTACTCTATGATCCAGTCACACTGGACTCTTTGCCATCCTTCCCACAAGATGCTCCATATCCAATTCCATATATTTTCATTGGTTAACCCCCTACTTTAGAATGTTCTCTCTCTTTATCTCTACTTCCTGAATCCTATGGCTTCCTTCACGTCCCAGATAAAATCTTACTTTCTGCAAGAAGTCTCCTCAATGTTACAACATTCCCTTTGAAATTATCTCCAAATGGATAATACATGTCTATACACATATATGTATATGTGTGTATATATTATACATATATATGTACTTGTATGTTAAGTAACATACAAGTGTGTGTACTTATATATTCATATGTTTGTATACTTTTGTATATGTGAAATATGTGTAATTTGTAGTTTCTTTAAATAGATGTGTACATGTAGTTGTCTCTCCCTTTAGAATGTGAGCTCCTTGAAGGTAGAAAGTATTTTTTGCTTTTCTTTATATCTTCAGCATTTAGCACTATGACTGATCCCTTCTTTTTTTTTTTTTTTTTTAGTGAGGCAATAGGGGTTAAGTGACTTGCCCAGGGTCACACAGCTAGTAAGTGTTAAGTGTCTGAGGCTGGATTTAAACTCAGGTACTCCTGACTCCAGGGCCAGTGCTCTACCCACTGCGCCATCTAGCTGCCCCTTATGATCAATCCTTTCTCACCGACTATATTTAGTTTCTCATTGGCAACATCTACATCAGGTACCATTAGTCACTATTGTTCTACTTATACAACTAGGCTTCCTATAGGGAAGTTCAACTCATTCTGAAGTTCATAGGGTCATCCTTTCATTAAGGAGAGTAGGAAGAATGAGATATTCTCTTCTCTCCTTCCAAGCAATTCCTTTTCAGAGGCTTGCTTGGCTCTGTTCCACCACTAGATAGCCCTGATATTGGAAATGTCAGATTCCAAATGGCTTGCCATTTTATCCAAGCTTATCCTTTATCCTTGATTGCAAATTCAAGGTTGATTCTCTTCAAAGGGCTACAAGATATGTCCTGTGTATTGTCATCATTCAATTAATATCTGGTTTGCCCTTTGACTGATTCTGTAACTCAAAAGAAGAGTTCTACTAAATAAAGGTATCAGGGCATCAAGCATCTTGTGACACTGATTGGAGTTGAAGAATATAATGTCCCTCTTACAATTTATCTTCCCTTATTTCCTCTATTGTTGACTTCTCATTTTTTTGTCACCTTTATATAACTTACAGGTTTTAATGACATTACATCTGAGTTGTCTTAATTTGCACATCTCTTACTCGGTGACTTGAAAAATATTTTAATGTAGTCATTTATAATTTTAAATTCTTCTTTTGAAAATAGTTTGTTCATGTCACTTAAATACTTAGACTAGACAACAGCTGTATTATTACATAATTCTATCAATCATCTACATATCTTGGATATTGGACTTTTATCTGATGATATTTGATGCATATACTCTTCCCATTCAACTACTTCTAACTCTCTCAGGTGATTGTATTCATGTGGCAGGTTTTACATAATCAAAACTATTGTCTTTTATGATTTCTACTATCCCTTGATGGGTTAAAAAAAAATTCCCTTGAGCCACAGTTGTGAAAGGTACCTTTTCTTTTTTTTTGCTGAGGCAATTGGGGTTAAGTGACTTGCCCAGGGTCACACAGCTACTAAGTGTTAAGTGTCCAAGGCCAGATTTGAACTCAGTTCCTCCTGAATCCAGGGCCAGTGCTCTATCCACTGCACCACCTAGCTGCCCCCCTTTTCTTTTGTTATATCCTAATTTTTTTTTATGATGTGCCAATTACATCACATGTTCATTTTATACTTATGGAGGTATGTAGTATAAGAAGTTAGTATAAATCTAATTTCTCTCTAACTGCTTTCTAGTTCTCCTAGCAATTCTCATTCTTAAAATGAATCCTGGGGCAGCTAGGTGGTGCAGTGGATAGAGCACGGGCGCCATGGAGTCAGGAGGACCTAAGTTCAAATCAGGCCTCAGACACTTGACACTTACTAGCTGTGTGACCCTGGGCAAGTCACTTAATCCCAATTGGCTCACCAAAAAAAAAAAAAAAAATGAATCCTTCCTCTAGTAATTAATGCTGTGGAGCTTATCAAACATGGGTTTACTTTTAGATTTTACTTCTATTTTTGCTTATCTGGTCTGTTGTAACAAGAACCCCAAATCCCCTGACCTGAATATACCCTTTAACCCACTGATACTGAATGGTTGGTTACTGTAAACTCTAGCTAGTCTGTCTAAAAAAATCTAATGAGTGGTCACCAATAAATTAGAAGCTTTAGCAAGAGTTTAGATTTTTAAGCATTTATTAAGGAGCATAAAAATTTGGTGAAGAGAGAGAAAGAGGCCTAGATGCCTACAGCTATCTCTGTCAGGGAGCCAGCATTTCTAGCTCCCCTCCCCATGAGGTCCTTATGAGAGAGAGCCTCGCCCCTTCTTCCTCCCACAACCCTCCTATCTCAACCGGAAACATCCAATGTCACTTTCTGATGCCAAGGAACTGACCTTCCAAGACACATGGCTTGCCCTCAGATGCCTTCTCTTCATGGCAGAGCTTTCCTACAGTAACTCTCCATCAGGTGGCATCACTCCAATTGTCACAATACTACTCCTAGCCTTATACTCCCAAAGAGATCAAAGACAAAAGGAAAGGACCTATACATTATTACAAGAGTGTGTATCACAGGGGTTTTTTTATGATCATGAGAAAATATATGTAAACTGCCTCACATTTATAACAAAGTTATTAATTTAAGCTTACCTAATTACTATTAATTAATGATTGGTAAATAGTTCTCTTTCTCTATTATCTCCCTGGTTTGGATATCAAGACATCTGTCTCAAAACTAGAGTTCTAGAATTCCTTTTATTTTTGATGATTTTTTTTGTAGTCACAAAACTAATTGCTCTTTAAATGTTTATTAGGAATCACTAAAAACTTCATGTTACCCACATCTCACCCTCATTCCTGATCTTTGTACCTTCATAATTCATTTATGGTTTGTCTGATTTCTTTTTCTGATTGAACTATTTTAAAATTATCTGCTATTCAGTGTTCTGTATATTGGGAAATACTAATCTTTTTTTATTTCTCAGTTTTCTTTGTACATAGTTGTGTATAATAGCTTGATAGTTTTCTTTATTTGTGAATTAGTTCATTTCCAGTTTTGGGAATTCAATTATTCTCTTTTTGCTAATCAAGTTAGCTAATGGTTTATGGGTGTAGTTATTTTTTTTTTTCCATGAAATTAGTTCTTGATTTTTATCAGTGCTGTAGCATTTTCTACTTTCAAATTTGTCTATTTCTCTTCTATTTCTTAAAAAGTCTTCCTTTGTACTCATCTTACAATTGTTAGTACTTCTTTTTTAGCCTTAATTGCACCCTCAGTTCATTTCTTTTTTCTTTTGACATGTTTACAGATATGTAAATATTCCTCTGAAAACAATTTTATCCACATTCCTTAAGTTTTGATTTGTTGGTATTTTTTAACTTATTTGAGGAGTCAGAGGAGGAGCTGTGAGTTAGGTTATTTTTCATTCCATTATTTTCCCAAGACTCCCTGTTCTAATCATCTTTTAAAGCATGTTTAATGCTTTCACAGGGCAGCTAGGTGGCACTGTTGGGAGGATTCAAGTTCAAATCTGACCTCAGACACTTGATACAGCTAGTAAGCTGGACAAATCACTTAACCCCAATTGCCTCAAATATCTGGGGCCATCTTCAGTTCTTCTGATATATATCTTGCCACTGGACCTAAATGGCTCTGGGGGAGAGAGTAAGGCTAGTCATTCTGCACAACACTTCCTCACTTAAATCCAATTCATTGCCAGTCATGACATCTGTCATGATCCTCTCCGAGAATGAAGGACAAACACTAATGCTTTCACAATATAAATCATTTCTAACAATATCAATTTCTTCTAAAGCTTGATGCTTATAAGAATAGCTCTTAATTTCATTGTCTAACATCTGTTGAAACTGAAATTTTCTTTGTAATAGCTACCCAAATATATGCAACCTTTTTTCATTCTCATTTCCTTTTAGATATAATTGTGGGTATTGAGGGGGTGGAGATGAAAACTTGTAGAGTATTAATAAAAAACGTTCCTGTATTTCTGCTTTATCACTTCTCTCTTCTACTATAGATATGTGCAAAACATAAAATCAACTCAAAATGGTATCAGTTTAACACCCACTGAAATTGACGTTTTTAAAGAAATAAAGCTCATAAAACCTCAAAATATCATCATTTGGGGTAACAAATTGATTTAAGTACAGATCAGCTAAAAAAAAAAGATAAAAACAACAGCTTATGGTGTCCAATGAAGGCCAACAGACAAACTTAATGTATACCATAAACTTTGGAAAAGATTTCAAAAAACTCACAAGGAAAAGAGCAGCCTTAAAGTTCTAAAAAAGAAAGCTCTCAAAAGAACCAGGGGGCACTCAAGAATCAATTTTAATCATAAATAATACCAATTCTAAAAAGAAGGCCAGATGGCTAAAGAGAGTGATGTGCTTACTTTCCCATGTAGTTCAAACTGTAAAGTATCAAATATAACATGTTTCAGCACTTAAATGAAGTACAAAAAACAAGTTAAGGTCTAGTAAGTATACTATCAGGAAGGCTAAAGATGAAATGAGATCTTCTGCAAAAATGATGAATCCAACAGGAAGGGCTTTTTCTACCTATGCTATGGTCAACAAAAAAGAGGGGGAAAAAGAGGCTAGGTCTTCAATTTAGTACAAGTGAAGCTCAGATATTTTGCTCCTGTTTTACTTCTGTTGCCTCTACTAAGGAAAATGATTTTCATATTAGAGGATGAAATGAAGAGGGCAAAAGGGAAACTAAAGCTTGACATGTTAAGAGAACCTGGATGTCTGAAACAAGTTCACTTTGTTTAGCCTGAAAAAAAATCATGCCTAGTGTTACTGAATGATTATTCAACTGTGATTCCTGAACTCCTGGTGAAGCATTGTAAAGAGCTGTGGAGAAAGGGAAAGTTGCTAGATGTTATAACAGCAATGGACAAGTGTCTCAGTTCTGAAAAATGATGAAGTTTTTGCCTATAAACTATATACAGATGAGCTTGCAAGCATTCATGAGAAAAAATTATAAAAGAGATTATCAAATGGATAGACTAGTATGAGTTAGTATGTGTTCATTCATATGTAATGCCAGACTAATGTGCTTTTTTGAGAGGGTTACTAACCCCATGCATCACAGAAATACCACATAGTATTACTGAATTTTAGTTAGGGACTTGAAAAAAATCTCTTATAAAACTTTTATGATTGAGTTAGAGATATGTGGGCTAGAAGATATTAGTTATATAGATTGATAATTCATTGACAATTGGTGTCCCACCATTAATTAATAAATCTGCATCAATGTGTAGGTGATTCTCTATTTTATATAGTTGAGGCCTCTATTTTTGGTCCTACTTTGCTTAACAATTGTATTAGTAATTTGTATGGAGAGGTAGATGGCATGCTTAACAGATCTAGGGATGACACAAAACTGGGAGTCATTCCTGCAGTCTATGACAGAATCAGGATTTCAAAAGAAACTGGAATGAAGGTTCAAAACTTAATAGGGATGAATAAAAATTTCTATGTGTTCAAAGAGCATACTGCACAAGTACAGGATGGGAAGAATATCTAAAGAGCAGTTTATGCTTTAACTACAATTAATGACCTAGGATTTACAATACAATCCAAACTCAATGTTGAATCAATAGTGAATGTGACAGCTAGAAAAGTTAATGGGATCTTTGGCTGCGTTTCGAGAAGTGCAATATATGGGGTCATATTTCCACTAAATTTGGCCATGATCAAACCACATGTGCAATATTGTGTATGGTTCTGGCTGCCATGTTTTAGAAGGATTTAAATAAATAAAATAAATGCTTATTGAATAAAGGGATATAATACATGCTTGCTATTTGTTGAATAGGATTATTACTATTCTTAGTGAATAATGTTTTCCATCCCCCCCCTTTTGGGGGGGGCAATGAGGGTTAAGTGACTTGCCTAGCTTGACAGCTATTGTGTCAAATGTCCGAGGCTGGATTTGAAGTCAGGTCCTCCTGAATCCAGGGCCAGTGCTTTAATCCACTGTGTCACCTAGCTGCCCCCTTCCATTCCCCTTTCTTAAGGGGGGCAAGTTGAATGTAGCAGTGCTGTACAGTTCAAAGAGAACTGGATTTCAATTGAGAGAACCCTCTGTTGAAATCCTGCCCTCTGCCACTTATAGACCAGTATGGCTGATCATGAGTAAGTCATTTAACCTCTGGAGATCTGGTTCTTCATCTGTAAAATGCAAAGTTTAGAATGTAGATCTATGATCCTCGAATTGTCCTTTAAAAAAATGAAATGACACATCTTGTCCATAGTATTTTTTCCTGTAGTTCAGCTGTTCTCCATATGTTTTTTGGTTTTTGTTTGTTTCTCAATCTAGATAAGTTCTTAAATGTATTGCAACTGAACAAAGATTTGTTAAGCATTTACAACGGCTCCATGCTGGAGAAGGGATAAAACTGGGAGTAGAGGAGCAGAACAGTCCTTACCCTCAAGGAGTTTACATTCTACTTCTAACAAAATGGCAACAGTACTCTTCCCAGATACAGAGAGCTATTTCTTTCTCCTTAAGAGAATTTTTAATTAAGTAGGAAAACTAGCTTAGAAAAACTCTCTCTCACATAAAGGCAATTTATGTAAAGATAAAGAACTTAATAACTTAAGGACTCTGATTAACACAATGATCACCATGGTTCTACGGAAAGCAATGGTGAAGCCTGCTACCTACCCAGAGGAATTTGTTTTGCTTAAGTATGCATATTTTTATAAAGGTTTTGATTTTTCCCACCCAATGGGAAGAAAGGAGAAATGGAAAAACAATGCATTTTTGTTTACTGAAAAAAAAATTAAATTGAAAAAAATTGATTTAATTTTTTAAATCCACCTATACATTTTGAATCTTTATTGTTCATTATGTCAAGTATAATGAAAACTAAATTCCAAGCAGAAAGTATTATTCATTTTCTTTATCAGAATTGATATAATGTCCTTTTGGGAAGCATTATTTGCTGCTATTATTTATTTCTGAAGTAGGATTATAGGTTCATGGCATTATGTTAGGAAAAGAACTGGGAGAAATTGGTCAGTGGAACAATGCTAAAACAAAATATATGTGGAGATCTTAGATGAAGGACTATCAGCAAAATCCTTGTTGCTAAAATGATTCTTATTTTGCCTACACACACAAAAGTTAGCAAAACTTGCTAAGAATATATCTTAATGTGTTAACATGCTATATCTAAAATTAGGAGTTTCATTTTTTAAAAAATCAAAAATTATTTTTTAAAGTATGGGTAAGAAATCTGAAGTAACAGTTTTCGAGAATGTATGGGTCCATATAGAATTATTAGCTTAATTATCCAGGGGACAAAATCTGTGATATTTTAGATTTGTGTCAATCATTTGTATAGCTTGAATGTCTGACCTTTATCTGATATCTAACTTAATTAGCATAATTCTCATAGTAGCTTCTGCTCATTCAAGGGAGGATCTGATCAAAACAAAGCAGGTATGAGCCAAAATATGTCTGAAGCTCAAGAACTCCTTACATTTTGTGCCACTCCTCTTTTAGGTAAACTTAAAGTGTTTAATTTAAGAACAGTTTAAGATAGCATTAAATTCACCCCCCAAAACACTTATAGGAAATAAATATGCAAATGAGGATGAATACTTCAACACATTTGAAACTAAATAATCCACAAAATAGACCCCCAAAAAGACATTTTCAAAAGACATTTATAAATCAAAATATAAACAAAATTATGAATCTCTCTCTTGGAATTTTTTAATTCTTCTTTTTAGAAGTTAAAAATCCCAAGTGGGCAATTAAACTCCTTTATCATTTAGTAAGGGTTCTAAAGAACAAGGTCAAACTTGGAAAGAGATTTTTAAATAAGACAGAATACTAAATAAAATATGTAAAGTACTTTGTGTGTTAAAAAAGAAAATTTGAAAATGTGTGTATTATAATTCCCTTTTAAGAATGTTGAAGGAAATTAAATTGTAATACATTTTAAATATTAATGGAAGAAAGCATCTTCTAAAAGGCAATAAAGTATTTGCAACTGTACAATGAGGCACATTCATGAAGTAGCTGTTTTAATAAGCTAACATTAATAGGGGCAGGGTGATAGAATCAGGCAAAATTCCTGTCACCATCAAAAAATATTCTTTGATTAATTCTGCTTCAATTTCCATACCTGAAAGAACCTAGTTTGCATTTGAACCAATATTTTGAACTGATAGCTGTTATTAATCATTTAAACTGCAAACCCATTAATTAGCATTTAATCACACAAAATAAATTATATTTAAATAAAATACTGATGGGCAGACCTTACACTTGCTTTACTTGATTTAAAATGAAATACGTAACTAAAAGTCTAGCTCTATAAGATCAATTTCTTAGTCTCTAGGAATTCCTCTTCTCCTTACACCCCCATGGGGGCTTCTCTTATATCCATGGAACCAAATACACCCTTCTTCATGCACCCAAGGGGACCCTAAAACAATGCGGGTGACTGATTCATGAACAATCATGCTTGGTAGGGAAAGTCATTTCATTTTGGAATTACTAACAACTAAGGGAAGATTCTAGTCACTCACTTATCCCGTATAGCAGTCTCATTAAGCCAATATTAAAAGGGGAATGCCTCCCCTTAAAGGTGTTATCTCTGTGTGCCAGTGGTATAATGAAATGAGGATTTTTTCTTTTTCGCTCATGAAACCTACACCAAAGGTGAAAATTTTAAAGGAATTCTGAAGTAAGAACAAAACTTGCACATGTTTTGGGAAAGGCACAGACAAGTTGAAACATCTCCCAAAAAAGAACAAACTGAGAGAACTGTTTATCAACTCTTATCTGTATACATATTTGTTTTCTCTCCAATTAGTAAGTTCCTTAAACGAAGGGAATTTTTTTCATTTTATTTCTTTATATCTCCAGCGCCTAGCATGAAACTTTAGGCATAGATAATAGGAACTTAATTTTGCTGAATTAATTAATATGGTAAGTTGCTGATATTTGTAGAATCAAATTCTTTACACTTAATGCAATGTTTTAAATTACCTATTCTTATTTTTACAAGTTAAGTGCATTATGTGTAGTAGAAGGTTTGCAAAACACTTGGATCACTTGATAAGCACAACTCTATGAGGTAGGTAGCATAAGAATTATTATTCCTACTTTAACAAATGAAGAAATTGACTCAGATATGTGATGGAACATTTTCAGGGTCACATAGCTAGTATTTAGACTAGGTTTCAAGCCCAAATCTTCTTGACCTGGATCTACTCTGCTATAATAATGCCTTTCGACTCAAAAAATTTAGGGAATTTAGTCTAGAAAAGACTTGGAGAGGACATGATAAAAATATCCAAATATCTGAAGGGTTATTGTGTGAAAGAGGTAGAGGACAGAATTGGGAGCAATGAATGTGAGCTATTGAGGCAAATACAGTCCTCACATAAGGGGAAAAAAATAATAATGATCGGATCTCTTGCAAAGTATTTTGGGCCTCAGGGAGTGAGCTCCAAACCAAGGTCAAATGACCACTTGTTAGGGATGATAAAGAAATTTTGTGATCAAAAACTCATTGTAGGGGCAGCTAGGTGGCCCAGTACATACAGCATCCCACCCCCCAACTCAGGAAAACCTAGATTCAAATCTGAACTCAGACACTTACTGCTATATAACCCTGGGCAAATCACTTAACCCCATTGCCTCCAAAAATACCAAATTAAAAAAAAACCCAAAACATAAAAAACACCTCAGTGTACTGGATGGCCCTTGATATCCTTTCCTACTCTGAAGAATTTGTGATTCTGAATGGGAATCACCTACCCCAAAACAATTAGGTATACTGCAATTCTTAGGGCGTATAAGGGCTTATTACACTTCACACTTAAATTTTAACTATCCCTATAGCATCTAATGAATGCCCTTACATGGTTTGTTTTGTTTTGTTCTTTAAAGGACTCGAGTTTGGTTTTGTTTTTTGTTTTTAAGTCTCACTAATTCAGAAAAAAAAGAATTAAGACAAATATTAATTGGCATCTGCATGAGGATATTTCTCCCATCTGTCTCTTATCTTCCATTATTCTTGTCATCACTGCTTCATGCCATAAATACTTCATCTGGATTATTCTAATATTCATACCCTCTTGTTTTCCCTAATTCCAGTCTATTCAATGCTTACCAGATTAATTATTTTACATTTACAGAATATTTTTTAAAAGATGATTGCACATACTTCCTTTCAAATGTATAAAATTATCGTGCAATTTATTTTTTTCTTCCCTCTCCCACCCACCTTAGAGATGGCTACCATTAGACACAAATAGGTATGTAGGGTGTTGTGTTTATGTATTCTATGCATATTTCAGTTTGACAGTTTCTTTCTCTGGATACAGATAGCATCTTTCTACAAGTCCTTTATAATTAATTTGGCTTTTATAATAGTCAAAATAACCTATTCACTCAAAGTCATTCTTAAAACAATATTGCTGGGGTAGCTAGGTGGTGCAGTGGATAAAGCACCAGCCCTGGATTCAGGAGGACCTGAGTTCAAATACAGCCTCAGACACTTGACACTTACTAGCTGTATGACCCAGGGTAAGTCACTTAACCCTTATTGCCCTGCAAACAAAAACAAAAACAAAAACAAAACAAACAATATTGCTGTGACTGTATACAATGTTCTCTTGGTTCTGCTCATTTCATTATGCATTATTTTATACAAGCCTTTCCATGTTTTTCTAAAATCATTGAGGTCATCATTTCTTATAGCACAGTAGTATTCCACCACAATCATATACCACAACTTGTTTACACATAGTATTACTCATACTTTTCAGTGGTTGAGAAACTTCAGATGATACCTATTGCCCACAGTATCAGTTTTGAATCCCTTGCCTAGAATTCCAAATTCTCCACAATCTGTCCCTAAGGTACCTTTTCAGCTTTATTTCCTGGAGTCATCCCCACTCTGATGACACAAAACACCAGTCAGTTTGAAGTGTCTGCTGTTCCTAAACATGCCTTACATTTCTCCATCCCCATGCTTTTTTCCATGCTATGCCCTTCCACCTAAAAAGACCTTCTTCCAATTCTCGAATTGTCAAAATACTATCCATTGGTCCAGACCCTGTTCAGCTGCTGTCTTCTTCATAAAGTCCTTTCAAATACACTCAAGTAAGTGATTTCTCTCCCACTTTCAAATAGTTCTGAACTGGCAAAGCTCAACGAAAGCCCACAAATAAAAAGAAAGCACAGTATTCATCATTTGCATCAAATATATACATGTTCCAAATGCTAGCAAAACACATAGATATTGGTTACCAATAAGAATTATATGTAAGAGGGCAGCTAGGTGGCAGTGGATAAAGCACTGACCCTGAATTCAGGAGTACCTTAGCTCAAATCCAGCCTCAGACACATAACACTTACTAGCTGTGTGACCCGGGGCAAGTCACTTAACCCTCATTGCTGTGCAAAAACAAAAACAAACAAACAAATAAAAAAGAATTATGTGTAAGTAGGAAGCAAGTAAATCATCCTTCAAGGTGGGGTGTGAGGAGGGCTGCCAAACCTGAAAATCATGGAAAGTGAACCATAATTACAAGGTCGGACTGATGTTTTTCCAGCTTCAGAATTCCCTATTCTGATCTTAGTCAAGTCCCAGGAAACAAAAAGTGGTCAATTTACCAAATAGTTTTAGAATAATTTCCAAACTGAACCAGATGCAGAAGTATAATATCTCAAACAGAATTGCAGTGTGGATTCGAGTTCATGTGTTACATGGTCTACCACAGAATAATAGGTGATTAATAAATGTTTGTGGGGGGCAGTTAGGTGGTACAATGGATAAAGCACCAGCCCTGGATTCAGGAGGACCTGAGTTCAAATCCAGCTTCAGACGTTTGACACTAGCTGTGTGACCCTGGGCAAGTCACTTAACCCTCATTGCCCAGCCAAACAAACAAACAGAAAATGTTTGTGTCACTGAATTCCCCCCAGAGTTCATTCAGACAGCTGTGAGGGACCCATGAGCATAAAACTATCGCAACTGTGGTAAAGCCTGAAGGTTATCATGTCACAAGATATTTGACAAAAAATAGATTGGGAAATGTATGAAAAAAAGATTGAATTAGTGCTATTCCACTAATTCTGTATATTATTAGGTGGAAAAGGGCCTCATAGCCTAGGGTTTTTTTTAATTTTTCTTTTATTTCAGCACATTTTGTTCTATAGAAAAATCAACTCCCAAAACGCTTAAGTGTGTGTATAAGATTGATGCAAAAGGCAAGAAAAGCTCCAAACAAGGGCACAGCAAAAATAATAGAAAACCAAACATATGCTTCATGTCCTATTGATATAAATGTCTGCCCCAAAGCATTGTGAAAAAAAAATGTAGGTTACACTGGGTCTGTTTCCTTGTAGTTTATCAAATTAAGCTTCAAATTCCACTGCTTGAAATAAAAACAAAAATCCATGTTGGGACAACATATGCTATTTGACAAGGGAAAAAAAAATCTTTATCTGCAGTCTCATTATCTTGTCCACCAGCTCTGAATGAAGTTATCCACACACTAATCAATAGTTAGATGAAACTTGACTGACTTTATAGCTAAGTGATATTCTTTTATACAGAGAAAAATGAAAGGAAAAATAATATGAAACAAGGAAAGCATTCTGTACAGAAATTTTTAACCTTTTTGTATCATGGGCCCCTGTGGCAGACTAGAGACAACTTAGAATTTTTGTATAATTCTTGGTTGAAGGAAATGCATTATTTTAGCTAAGAGTTAGTAAAAATAAATAAATATGTATTTATTTTCCCCATCCACATCCACAAACTCCAAAAATCTATTCATGAACTGCCCTTTGTGGAAGGCTTGAAGATTGATAGATGGAGGTCAATGACCCATTTAACACCACATTAGAAGCACATAAAATGTTGGGGTTTGTTTTGGTTTGGTTTTTTAATGGATACAACACTCAAAAGAATATCACCAGAAGGGGCAGCTAGGTGGCGCTGTGGACAAAGCACCAGCTCTGGAGTCAAGGGCACCTGAGTTCAAATCCAACCTCAAACACTAACTAGCTGTGTGACCCTGCGTGAGTCACTTAACCCTGACTTCCTTTAAAAATATATATATATATTGTCAGCTTTATAGCTGGAAACAATGTTAAAGGTTATATATTCTTCATTTTCTTACCTTAGGGGGAAACTGAAGCCTAGGAAGGTTCTGTGACTCCCCCAGGGTCAGATAAATAGTAAGCAACAGAAGTCAGATGTTCACCCTGATACTCTGAGCCTAATTCAGCACTCTTTTCACTGTATTATTCTTCTTAATACTGAATATCGATTCCAGAAATGCTGGGTCTGGTACCTTTTTTTTTCCTGGTAGATTAACAAGCATTTATTTTCTTCCCATCCCAAAAGAAAGATAAAAAAAATAATAATAATAAAATCCTTGTAACAAATATGTGTAGTCAATCCAAATAAATTCCTACATTGGCCATGTCAAAAAATACATCTCTCATTCTGCATCCTGAGTCCATCACCTCTCTGTCAGGAAGTGGCATGCCCTATTTTTCAAAGACACTAAGTCAATTTGAATCTCAGTGTATTCTAAAGGAATAGGCCATAAGTGGAAGAAAATGGAATCCACGACTGTCTTAAGACTGAGTCTCAAAAAAAAAAAAGGACTGAGTCTCAACTACTTAATTTTCTTCCCTAACTCCAGTGGTAGTCTGAGTCTCTGCTATGAATATGCCCAGTCACAGTGGAAATAAGAGGTCATCAAGGCAATCCTTTCATAGTACAAATAAGAAAACTGAGACAGAGATTAAGTGATACCCCCAGGGTCACAAAGCCAGTAAACTGTATATGCTAGATTCAAATTTGGATCTTTCTAATTCTTTTTTTTTTTTTTAAGATTTTTTTTTTTTTGGCACTAGGCAATGAGGGCTAAGTGACTTGCCCAGGGTTACACAGCTAGTGTCAAGTGTCTGAGGCCACATTTGAACTCAGGTACTCCTGAATCCAGGGCCAGTGCTTTATCCACTGCACCACTTAGCTGCCCCCAGATCTTTCTAATTCTAAGACCAGCACTATTTTAATTCAACTCTTGGTGCCACCTAAGTTGGCCCAGTTCGTAAAATAGCTGGTCTGTAATTTCTTTCTCCACCACCCCATTTCCCAAACTGCCCTTTCAACTTTTAACATCTAAGCCTGCCACTTTCCTTCTGCAGAGATAATAGTAAATGACTCCAAAGAATCTAAGATCTCCATCTAAGACTGAAGCATGGCTTTCTCACCTTGTGTGATTCATGTCCTTGTATTTCCATAAATACTCCCATAAAACACCTACCCAAATGCACTCCAGGTCTTCCTCTGGCTCTCTTGACATTTCCTGGGTATAAGTGATCCATCTTTTAAGTTTCACTACTGTTGTATGCCACTGTCTTTTTCTAATTATACATATCCCCTTTACAACATGTCCATACAAGCCATCATTGTTAAGTAATATATTACATTCAACTGATATCCTTTCCTTTCCTTTGTTCTTAGGTTCACCTGTATTTTTTATTCTCACAAGACAGTGATATCGAGTGATCTGTAGCTATGTAGTGTCATTTGAAATTATATGGGTGTTCACCAAAAATAAGAAAGAAAGAAACTATATGGGTGTTAAAATAAAAGAGGTTTTGGCAGTACTGAGCAAGAGCAGATTCCTGAAAGCTCTAGATAATTTCCCAAGTGACATGCATCCTGATTTCTCTCCAACACCCTCACAGGCTCAATCAATGGGCAGCCTAACCAACTGCATGCTATAATTTGGACACCAGGAATCTTTTCTATCCAACATAGCTAGCTAGATTTATCTCTTTCAAATTTGGACTTGAAACAAGACATCTTCTCTAATGCTAGTTAAGAACTGAAGTAGAAGGGCAACTAGATGGAGTAGTGGATAGAGCACCGGCCCTGGAGTCAGGAGGACCCGAGTTCAAATCTGGCCTCAGACACTTGATACTTACTAGCTGTGTGACCCTGGGCAAGTCACTTAAAAAAGAACTGAAGTGAACACATTGTTCCCCATTTTATGCCTTACCTCATGCTAATACACACTAGATTGCTAAACAAATTTAATTCTGTGATCTTGTCTATCATATAATCTTGAAAGATTTTAACACAGGCACAGAAGATAATTTATCTGAGGAAAAACTTTCTCTACTAATTCATGTTTGTTTAGTCAACAGGCTTAAAATATCTGAACCCTTGGTCATTGGCCAGATTGAAGATGAGATCAACTATAGAAAATAATTTAGGGGGCAGCTAGGTGGCGCAGCAGATACAGCACCAGCCCTGAATTCAGGAGGACTTGAGTTCAAATTCGACCTCAGACACTTGACACTTACTAGGTGTGAGACCCTGGGCAACTCACTTAATCCTCATTTCCATGCAAAACAACAACAACAACAAAGAAAATAATTTACCACTTTTGCATAAACAAAATCAATGCAGACACAAGTAACAGGTACAACACAGATACCAAAAAAGTAACAATATTTTTGCATCAAACATCAGTGATAAAAGTTAGCTATCTAAAACATATAGGGCAATGATATAAATATATAAAACAAAAAAAACCAAAAAACCTTTCTCCAATAAATAATTGGTCAAAGGATATGAGCAACTTTTTCAGAAGAATGGCAAACTACCAATAATCATATGAAATCATATTCCAAATTAATCTGAGAATTACAGCTGAAGTTTTACCTCAGACCCAGAGAACTGGCAAAGATAACCAAAAAAATAGAGAGTCATTGTTGGAGGGGTGACAGGAAAACAAGCTCATCTATACACTGTTATAGTTGTTAATTAGTCCAACTGTTTTTTTTTTTGGGGGGGTGATTATGCAGGAATAAAATGATTAAATTATTCATGGCCACTGAACTGGCAAACCTATCACTGGGCAGATACCCCTAAGGAGGTCAAAGACA
The DNA here is from genome assembly GCF_019393635.1 of Dromiciops gliroides. NCBI lineage: Eukaryota > Metazoa > Chordata > Mammalia > Microbiotheria > Microbiotheriidae > Dromiciops > Dromiciops gliroides. The sequence goes on from NC_057861.1 coordinate 406,463,600, forward strand.
GAAAGGTCGCAAGTACACATACATACATGCATACATTTTTACTGTGGTTAACAGAGAATTGGGAATAAAGTGGGCACTTATTAGGTAGGGGAATTGGCTGAACAGAGGTATAGGAATAGAATGGAAATATTGTACAGTAAGGACTAACAAATATGAGAAATTGGGGGAAAACAATTTGTATGAACTGAATGCAGAACAAAGCAAACAGAAACAAAAGAGCAATATAATAAAAATCTATAAAAATAATACTAAAATTAAGACAAATTCTGATTGATGAAATAACTGATGTTGGACTTAAACACAGAAAGATATCTACTTACCTCCTGTCACTAGAGAGGAGGGGATTTACAAGGACACAATATGGCATAATCAAACAGTCATTTTAACCGGTTTTGGGGAGGATTTATATTGTTTTTCTTTATTACAACAGGAATCCATTTGGGGTCAAGGATATAGAGAAATGATTTTGATTTTTAAAAAAATCAATATTACTAAGAGACAAAATAATCTATTACAAAGCAAGGGAACAGAAAGTTTTTTTAAAGGTATATTTTGCCATTTTCTCAAAATTTTATAGAAATCAGACAGTTGACACATGGGTTACTGGTTATTGATGTCTTTTCTCTTGAATTATCTTCCCCCTGGTAAATGTCACATCTGTGATCTCTTTCTCTTCTTTTGGAATCTCTGGCTCTTTGGGATATATTCACAATGTATTCTTGAGTTCTCTAAACTCTGTGCCCTCCAGCCCAGACTTCTTTATATGTATTTGGTCAGGTCCATACACTCTCATCACCTTCATCATTTTCAGTGCCATGTCAGTAAGAGGTAATTGCAAAAAGTATACTCCAAGGGGCAGCTAAGTGGCACAGTGGATAGAGCATAGGCCCTGGATTCAGGAGGACCCGAGTTCAAATCTGGTCTTGACACTTACTAGCTGTGTAACCCTGAGCAAGTCACATAACCATCACTGGCCGTCCAAAAAAGAAAAAAAAAAGGTATACTCCAAATATAGTGCCTCTACTATCATGCAAGAGAAAAGGAGATCACTATGAACGTTCTGGCCAATCTGTTCTACTTCATATCAATGTATTGTTCTCTTTCAAATTTAATCTACAAATGTTCTTGAGGTGATCTCATTTCAATGAGTCACATACCTAAGACCCTGAAAGACTGCTTTCCTCTTGACTGCTTTTTCCTGTTTTATAAAGTGACACTACTTTTAATTTTCCATTAATTTTCCCAAAATTTTGTAAATAAGAATAAAGCAACTAGGTGGCCCAGAGGGTAGAGCACTGGGCCTGGAATTGGGAAGATCCAAGTTCAAACTTGACCTCAGACACTAGTTGTATGCTGTGTGTCCCTGAACAAGTCACTTTAACCTCTTTGCTTCAGCTTCCTCATCTGAAAAATGGGGATTAAAAAAAACCTCATAACCTCACAAGGTTGTTGTGAGTATCCAATGAGATATTGGCAAAGTGCTTAACACAGTGACTGGCACATAGTTGGCATTATATGAATGCTTATTCCCCTCCCCCTTCCCCCATGCTCTATACCCATGAGATGCAGGAAGGGAGAATAAGTGTTTACTGTTTTAAGCTCCTGGATTCTTCTGACCACAGAGTTTTAGCTATTTGGCATCAGTTAAGCTTTTCCAAGAAAGCTTTATGTTGGACTTTTCTTGTTTTGCAAATCAACATTTTGTTTCTTTATACAAGACATTTGAAGCTGCTGTAATGTCATCTTCTCATCTTTCTCTACAAGCTGCAGTGTTAAAATGGAAAGGTTAGGTTCTATCCAGGAGACCTGATTCAAGTTCTGTTTCAGACATTTACTGGCTAGAACCTTCAGATTTCTCATAGTTAAACTTTGGATAATAACGATTGCACTACCCACCTTCACACATATGTAGTGAGGTAAGAGCTATGTCAACTTGAAAGTGTCATGTAAATGTGAGTTATTAAAAATTTGGTATTGATTTTTTACTTTAGCTCAAACCAATGATCTGGCTACATAAAGAAAACTAATTCTGAAATAATTTCTGTTGGAAATCAACTATTCTCTGTCTGATAACACATAATTAATCTGGAGGGTTTTGTTGATTCTAGTCAATGTTTGCAACATCCAGAGATTTCGAACTCTTTTTTTTTTTTAATATGGATAGGAATGGGTTTTTACAGTCTACAAGCCTTTGGTCACTTTCATTTCTTAAGACCTTGTTGTATTTTCTAGTTTTGTTTTAACCATTATTCCCTGTGCCTACCTTTGCACTAAAGTCACCAGGTATGAAGGCTCTTTGGATTTGGAGTTGAGAGTCAGATTCAATTCCTGGATTCGTCCTTTATTAACTCTAACCTTGGAAAAGTCACTTAATCTATGTCTCAGCTTTCTTATCTCTCAAATAAAGGATATACTTCATCATTTACCTCATGGGCTTATTGTGAGTCAAGTACTTTACAAAAGTCAGTTATCACTACTTAATTTTCTATCAATTATTACTGTATATGTTGCGATTACTTCCATGGTGATAGAGGATGGGATCTGCTTATCAAGGCAATATATTGTCTCTCATGAAACAATGCTTGTGGTGCCCTTAGATTTATAATGAAACTGATTACCATTGATTATTATAGTCAGAAGGTAACTAATTGTTTCCTCATTTCATAGAGGATGAAATTGAGGTTTTAAGAAAGGGGAAGGGATTTGCCTCCTGTCATACAACCAAGGAATGGTAGAGATTACTTGCAAGAAAAACTTTTGAGTTGCCCATCCCCTGTCACCCACATGATAAAGAAAAGTATTCACATAAAGAAATTAATGCAAATTAATCTTCATTGGCTTTTTCTAGAACTAATGCATTCTCCTGCTTAAATTTTTTTTTTCTAAATATGATGTAGTTATCTTGAAAGAGGAGTTCTTAACATTCATGGACTCTTGGCAGTCTGGTGAAGCCTATGGACCTCCTTTTCAGGATAATGTTTTAAATGCATAAAATAAAACATACGATTATAGAGGAAATCAATTATATTAAAATGTAATAATCAAAATATTTTTAAAACAACTTCCTGCACCCCAGTTTAAGAATTATTGCTTAAAAATGCATTATAATCCAATACATTGGCTTTATCTAAAATGATTTTATTTCAAATCTAGGAAGACAAAGTGTAGTATCTACATATAGCTCTCAAATTCCATCCCCTCATCAGCCAAATGAGCCAATTCTGCTTAACTCTAGGGAACAATGGAGATTCTTTTTTTGTTGGATTTTCCAAACTTCTTGTTGGGAAATAATTGGAAGATGATTGGAACATGATTGATAAGTGTTCATTACCAGGGCAGATAATTTGCCATTCTGTGTTTCACTGGACCCATAAAGAAAAGGATAGTACATAGGCAGGTACACAGATAAGTCGCAAGTGAGAGAAAACCCCAGACAACTGACTATAATATATTCATGTGGAACAAGGATAACTAAAGGCCAGGACAAACCAGAGTCACAGATATGGTGATTCCATGGAACATTGGAATCAATGGGAAAAATAAAAGCATAGCATCTAAGTTATATTATCTCTATGGTAGCACTCTAAAGTCTGTCCATGTCCCTTTTCTGATATATGACATTTCTAAAGTTAAATCTCTGGACCAGTTTTTATAGAGATCATTTTTTATTCTGACTTAAGAGTTAACTTGAAAAGTGCTTAAGAATAGACTAGCCTACATTAACCAAGAAATACACACACATCCATTTAAAACTTTCACATTTAAAGATTTGAGTTCTTGTACATTTCAAGAATTACTATTTATAAACTGAAAAAAATATGAATACAATGAACATATTTTTAAATAGGACACCAAAAATGCCCAGATCTTTTTTAAACTTGTGAACAGTTTTCAGATAGCCCAACTGAAGTCAGTCTTAGCATGAGCAATCCCATTTAGTCACTCACTGAGCAAAAAGTTTGGCTTTAACTTATCTCATTGCCATTATTTTTCCATAATGGAAGATAAACTGGGAGATTCACAAAAATTAGGTTCATGTACTTACAACCTGAACTACTAATGTTGTGGTGGCACTAGCTCCTTTCATGATTAGCAATACCTTTTTAAAAATATAACTACATATGCATATATAGATATGTAAAACATTTCTTCTTTATAAAAACTATATTTCATGTTTTAAATAAACAAAATGATAGTTTATCTTTGTTGTTTAAATACACTCTTCATTCTTTCATTTTTTTCTTCTCTCCTAAGTGCTGATTTATACAACTAATTTACATAATTCCCAGCAATACTATAGTACTACATACTAACCTTTTACCCAATTTCAATTTGAACATTTCAATGTTCAGAAACAAAAATTTCACTTGAAATATATTATGGTGACAAAGTGTAGAATGGATTTGAATTCACCAAAATCACTTGAAATTTATAATGCTCACAGCAACATTAACTCAGAACATTGCTTCTTTTTCTAAAGTATCAATTTTACATATTCAAAAAGAATAAATTTAGGGTCCCTTCAAGAATAACAACTTGACTGGATCATTTTATCTGTATTTCTTGACTTCTGCTTAAGTCACAAAGGATTTATTAATAAAAATTTCATTGTTGTTATTCAGTGGTTTCAGCCATATCTGACTCTTCATGACCCCATTTGGGGTTTTCTTGACAAAGATACTGGCATAGTTTGCTGCTCCTTCTCCAGTTCATTTTATAGACAAGGAAACTGAGGCAGACAGGGTTAAGTGACTTGCCATGGGTCACAAAATTAGTATACATCTGAGATCAAATTTGAACTCAGGAAGATTATGAGACTTCCTGACTCCAGGCCCTGAACTCTAACCACAGCACCAACTAGCTGCTCCACTTACATTAAAAAAAAAAAACTTCCATAAAAAATACCAATTATTGTTTCAAAAGAAAATTTTTATAATTTTCACATCATTAGCAGTGTTTAAATTACAATTCATCCATTATTGGTCCAAATTATGAAAATTACCAATCTATAATGTATTCAGTTTATTATGCCAAGACTAAATCTCTAATCCGATGCCTTTACAATCAGTTTCATTATTTTGGTGGATAGAGAAAGAGCCTGGAAAGTATATCAGTTAACACCTAGAGTAAAGCATCAAGTTTTTCACCATTTTCTAAAGCTTCCACTAGTTATAATTTTGTCCTCTGATAAAGATCCAAGCCAGGCTTGAGTGTGTAAGATTTCAGGTTCACCCAGAGAACTGAAGGATAAACATAAGACTAGCTTCCATGCAAAATCTGTCTGCATTTTCCAAGATTTTATATTTGTTTTGGAACTCAAAATCTTATAAAATACAAATGTTGAAAACTATCTTCACATGTAACTGGGAAAAAATACATTTAGGATTTTTTTTAAAAAAAGGAAAAAGAGGGGGCAGCTAGGTGGTGCAGTGGATAAAGCACCAGCCCTAGATTCAAGAGTACCTGAGTTCAAATCCGACCTCAGACATTTGACACTTACTAGCTGTGTGACCCTGGGCAAGTCACTTAACCCCCATTGCCCCGCAAAAAAAAAAAAAAAAACAATAAACAAGGAAAAAGAAAAGATTTTATATTTGTTTTGGCATTTCTTAGAACTTCCTACAGAAATACCTTGGTTAAAGGTGTCTAAAACCAAGCCTTAGTGGAGTGTGATTCAAAATTACCCAGAGAGACACTAAAAGAATCCCATATTATACAACAGATCAGAGGTTCGTAAGCATTTTTTGTACTCTAGACCCCTTTGGCTGGCAGTCAAGGTGCTTCACCAATAATGTTTTTAAATATGTAAAATAAAACATAGTATTAAAAAGAAAACCAATTACATTGAAACATTCATCAAAATATTAAAGTAGTACTAATGCTAAATATTTAATAGTATCAAATAAAATTAATTAAAAAAAAACAAATTCAAGAATCTTGGATCTATATATGTAGCTAAGGAAGGTACTCAAAAATGACCTAGAATTCTGATATTAGATATAGAATTTACAGTTGGGGAAGGATCACAGAGTCTTTCTAGCTCAGCAATGTCAAACAAATATAGAAAATAGAAAGAGGGCACCATGCAAATGGATCCCTATGGGCTGCATATTGATTTAGTTTTAAAATGTAGTATTACCTGTGATTTATTATATTTTTATTTATTTTGTTAAATATTTCCTGAATATATTTTATTCTGGCTCAGGCCACATTTGCGAGTGTTATGGGCTACACATCTGTTCTAGCCCAACCTTTCCATTTTACGGATGAGGAAAGTCCCAAGATCACAGAAGCATCTGAATCCTAATCCTCAGTCATCAAAGGAAGCATCATTTTCAATAGAAACCATTGTCTCCCATTAAGAAGCAAGTGTTTCCAAAGTTGATCATGGGGTGACTACTAATTTTATATGGTTGTTTATCACACACTCGTTCACACACACCAAGGCAATATCAACAGGTGCTCAAGCCAGGGGGAGATTCTGGGGTTTTCACTAATTGCCATTCATAACCAGCTGTTCATTAGTTATGCTGTTAGCAACGATTAGAAAGGAGGGGGCCACCACACCTGGGGCATGACAAATAAGACAATGGAGGTCAGCCATGTGCCATTCAGAACTATTTTATTATTTTTTTTAAAAACTCAGTTTTAATCATGAATATTTAAAAATAAGTTTTAAAAAATTAACACATGGGTTTTTATTCATTTGTATTTTACTTCTGGCCTTTAACTTTAGTAATATTTCAAGAAAACCACATAATTAAATATATTTTTTAAACTAATTAAATGTTAGATATATTGAATTTATCAGAGATTTTTATGGAGTGGATGCTGTGGGAGTCTTGAGAAGGGGGTTTGGAACAGCTGCAGTGAGGAGCACAATAGACAGCCAAGTGGGCCAATAACCTGCCTCTGATAAGACCAACTAGAATTCAACGACTTACAGCTCTTAAGTAACTTAGAAATCTAAAGAGGAAATAGTCCTAGAGAGTTAAAATGACTTGGCTAAACCCACACAGTAGCAGGATGGAGAATGAAGCATAAGTCCATTTAACTCCAAATACATCATTCCTTCTACTATATCAAGATGCCTTGTTCTCTACCAGAGAGATGTGGGAGCACTTTTTCCAAACCAGATCTCACCAATCTCAGGCACATTACCCGGGCCCTACCAGTGGGTGATCCAAGACATCATCCAAAAAGAAGAAGATGGGGTATGATTCCCACCCGCCTCCCAATATGATGTAAATCCTACCTTACAAAGATATGCCATGTAGTGAACTGTTTTGGCAATACAATCACATCACTACCAAAAGCTGTAATAGGTTTAAGAGGAAGAGGAAACAGTTGTTTAAAGGACCAAAATAGATTCTTCTTGTAGGCATATACAAATTCTATATAAATGGTATATACTAGACTTTTCAAAAATTAGAACTTTTCTTATGTTGTTGCCTCAAGTAACTCAGCCTGGTTTTTATCTATTTTCTCTCATATAACAAGAAAGATATGTAAAGTAGGACAACTAGGTGGCCCAGTAGAGTGTCATGCCTGCAGTCAGAAGACTCATCTCCCTGAGTTCAAATCTGCTCTCAAATATTTGCTAGCTGTGTGACCCTGGATGAGTCACTTAACTCTATTTCTCCCTCTGTAAAATGAACTGGAGAAGGAAATGGCAAACCACCCCAGTAGTTTTGCCAAGATCCCAAAATCGGTCATAGTCAGACATGACTGAAAAACTGAACAACAAAAAAGCAGGAAACATGCCCCTATCATTGTGATTCTTACAACCCAGATGTGGAAACAAGACTTTACCTAAGAATATCAAAATGGTGGGGCAGCTAGATGGCCCAATGGATAAAACACCAACCCTGGATTAAGGAGGACCTGAGTTCAAATCCAACCTCAGACACTTGAAACTTATTAGCTGTGTGACCCTGAGCAAGTCACTTAACCCTCATTCCCCGCAAAAAAAAAAAAATCAAAATCATAATGGCATGAGTATAAGTATAAGATATGCTAAGAATGATCTCCATGAGCAATGAGGTAATGTTTGATCACGTTCCAACATTTCCTTCTATACCTTATATCAAAGTCAAAGAAGTAGGTGGGAATGAGAGCACAAAAGTAAGGCAAATGTGGTATTTTGTTAAATTTATATTTATTTTATATATCCAATTTTTTATATTTTATTTATCTATACCTCTGAATAAGAACCTGGGAAGACAACTACATAAAGGCAAAGGATGAGAAGATCAGGGCTTTTGCATACACCCAGCTGGGTAAGCTCATAAAGCTTGAGCTTTAGGGTGCTATCTGATGGCTTGCCCAGATGTAAAAGAACCCTAAGCGGATTCCTGCTCCACACCCTAGCCACTAGATGAACACTGGTAGGAGTGGGGGTGTGAGGGGGAAGAAAAAGAGTGAGGGAGAAAAAGTGAGAGACAGACAGACAGACACACACGGGCAGAGAGGGACAGAATTCAGGCAGATTCTTCATGCGTTCACCTAAGAATGTGCCTGAAAAATCCTTTTCTTGTTGGGCCACAGCTCAACCAGAGACATTTCAATTTATTTAATAAAGTCATATTTATACAATACTTTGTAAGTACTTTACATGCATGATTTCATTTGTGATAGGTAGTACATACAGCCCTATTTATTACCTCCATTTATTTAAGTATAAGGAAAAACTGACTTGAACCAATCCTAATATGAAAGTGACCTGACATAAGTACTACCTCAAACATCTAGACATTCACCAATTCAATTCAACTAGCATTTATTGTGCACCTACATGTAAGTCATTGTGCTTAGCACTGAGGATTTTTAGATAAACAAAATCATAAAAGGAAAATCATTGTGAAATAGGAAGCAACTCCATTTGTAGAATCAGCATTATGATGTAGAACTCACCACCACCACCAAAATGGCTATCGGGCATCGTAGAAATATTAAATGAGGAATTTCATGACTATGTATTAGTGCTACAGGAATACTTGTATTGCAATGATTATACCACTATTGTGTTAAATTTGTCTCATCTCAGTATACCACCAAGGGACTGACGTAAATATAACTACTCATTTTAACCTTGTCAGATACCCAGGTTTTTTAAAGTACATACTGAAGACATTACACAAGGACAATATATGAAGCATATTACTAAACATAAGACAAGAAATCTGTAACATTTATCTTAACCCCCTCCATCATCACCCACTCTCTACCCCCAATACATATATACTGGGAAGATAGTTCATTCTTCTAACACATCTTGTGTCATAACAATAAGGAGATTCAGTGGATTAAGTGCTGAAATTGGGACCTAGGGACCTAGGTTCAAGTCCTGTCTATGTGACCTTGGACAAGTCACGAAATCATTAAGTATCCATTTACTCATTTATAAATAGGGCTAATAAATCTTCACCTTGTCACTAAGATTGTTTTCAAAAGTTCAAATTAGAAATATAGAAAAACATGCTATAAAGACTGCAAAGTGTTATAAAATGTAAGATCACATCAATTCCTTTATTCCTTCCAAAACATTTATTTAGCACCATTTTTTCCCTTGCAACAATGGGGGCAGCTAGGTGGTGCAGTGGATAAAGCACTGGCCCTGAATTCAGGAGGACCTGAGTTCAAATCCAGCCTCAGACACTTGACACATACTAGCTGTGTGACCCTCAGCAAGTCACTTAACCCTCATTGCCCCGCCAAAAAAAAAAATTTTAAATAAAAAAAATAATAATTAAAAAAATAAACAATGGCAGAACAACTTTGAGGCTTATAGTAGACGTGGCTTATACCCTACAAGAGAATGACCTTACAAGTTATACAATTGTTTACATGCTGCAACTGCCATGCCAAAATAAACCATTTCCACCAAATAAAATTCAGCCATTTATAAGAATCAAGAAAAGACATGAGAATATAATAATTAGAACAGTATAGTCCAGGAGGATGATCAGTGGGTGTAAATCCAGAAGAGTACTGAATCAGAATCATGCTTCTGATACTAGCTAGGCACTATCCAATCTCTCATCACCTCAGTTTCCCAGTCTGTAACACTAGGATAATAAAGGTATGCTACCTTAGAGAAGCAGTGAGGGTTGGTGAATGAAGTGCTGGATTTGGAGCAAGGGAAAACTGGATCCAAATCTTGCTTAGTTACTGCACTTAATATTTGTACAACCTTGAGCAAGTCATGTTAAGCTTCTTTCTGCTTTAATTTCTACTTCTGTAAAAAGGGAGTTATCACACCTTTCTCAAAGGTACACAGCAATGCATGTGGAGTGATTTGAAAACCTTTGGTCAGTTCCTCCAGGATCCTCCCTTTTAAGGAAGGATCCAAGCAAGCCACCTTTACACCTTGATGCCTCTCCAGGAGTGGCTCCTAACATCTGTTTGGGGACCTTTTCCCCACATCCCTTTTTTATTCCCCCCCTCCTTTTTTTTTTTTTTTGGTGAGGAAATCGGGGTTAAGTGACTTGCCTAGGGTCACACAGCTAGTAAGTGTTAAGTGTCTGAGGCCGGATTTGAACTCTGGTCCTCCTGACTCTAGGGCTTTTGCTCTATCCACTGTGCCACCTAGCTGCCCCTTGATTCCCTTTTACTGTCTATCTTAGAATGTTGGTTTCCCCCAGGGAAGGAACTATCTTTGTGCTTCTATTTATTCCCAGTACTTGGTTAGCACACAGTAAGCATGTGATATATGCTTGTTGATTTATGCTATGACTGCTATTAATATTTTACCACATGCCTCACAAGCTCATGAAGATCAAATAAAATAATATAAAGTGTTTTATATATTCTATGGCATTATAAATAACAGTAAAAGCTAGCCGTGATCAAGTACACACATGAACATATCTGAACTAGAAATGTTGGTGTTGACATACAAAGTTTATGCCACTGACAGTGTCTGAGCACTCATTTTATGTTGTTTTTTTCATTTGGGTGATTCATATGCAGTGACCCATTCATATTGTCATCCATTACCTTTTGAGGGCGATCATTGAGACAGCTGGCTTCGGTCTGTGTTGTTCTATAGGGCAAGGACCATCAGGGGGTAAAATGATCAATATGGTAAAGAAACTGCCACTCTTGGCTTCATTAACTTAATCAGACATTGATAATATATCTAACCCTAATTCTAAGCTAGATACATGGTAAGTGTTCAGAAACATATGTGGGGGGGGCAGCTAGGTGGCGCAGTGGATAAAGCACAGGGCCTGGATTCAGGAGGACCTGAGTTCAAATCCAGCCTCAGACACTTGACACTTACTAGCTGTGTGACCCTGGGCAAGACACTTAACCCCCATTGCCCCACAAAACCCCCCCCAAAAAAAAAATATGTGCAAAGTATACAATAAACAACATTTATTATGCCCTCTGAGCATCTGACTTTCAAAATAGCTGTCCTGATCAAAATGACCTTTTGCCACTTGAATAGGTCAGCAAAATCAAGGAAGGAAGTGAAACTTTGCAATTCCATGTGTTCACAAAGACAAATTTAGCCTGAGCCAGAGAACCTCGTTTGTAATATTTTCATAGGATTAATTAAAATCTGAATGCTCCAATTTGGTTATTACTAACACTGTAATATTTTCCTCAGTTTTCTGCATGTCAAAAGTATCAAGTGAATAGTGGAAAATTAATATAAAAAGCTAGAATCATATATGGCTACTTGCCCTTATGCTTGATGCAACATTTTTATGTTCTAGCATTTTTAGGTTAATCCATCATTTTTATATCCATAGAGTTTTTATCTCAAGACCACACTATTTAAGGAGGCCTTTAAAGACAGTCATCTACACACCATGGGTTTTTATAGGAAAGGAAGAACATCTACATTCAGGCATACAGCTACCAAAACTTGAGCTGTATAAAGATTAAATGATTACCCTCCAGATTTTGCAGTGGCTGCCACTATGTACACAAAGTTGTATCAGAAAAACACATTGTTGGCAGCATCAAAGGCCACTGATTCCAGAGAAATGATTCTTGCCTTGATTTGGTCATAAGCCCAGTTTTAGAGATTTAGGGGTGAATCCAGGACAGAGGAAGAGTGTTCTCCCTCTTGTGCTCTGTAAGGAAAAGGGCTTCCCAGATGCCAAAAAAATAAAGAAAGAGAGAGAGAAAGGAAAAAGGAAAGAAATCAGGCTTGCTATGAGGCTGTTAAAGAGGCTACACAGGGCAGTGGGAACAGTACATGAACTTGAGTCGAAGGACCTGGGTTCAAATCCTAGTTTGCTCTTTACTCTCAATATCACTATTAGGTGAATAACTCACACCACTCTGGGTCATCTTCATTTGTAAAATAAGATTATTGGATTAAGGGCAGCTAGGTGGCACAGTGGATAAAGCACTAGCCCTGGATTCAGGAGGACCTGAGTTCAAGTCCTGCCTCAGATACTTGACACTTACTAGCTGTGTGACCCTGGGCAGGTCACTTAAGCCTTTGCCCCGCAAAAAGTAAAATATATAGATATATAGATATAGATATAAAATTATTAGATGATCTTGAAGGAGTCTATGATAGGACATCTAATGATCAGACTGCAATTGATTAGTTTTATTTACATAGAAACTAGCCTCCCCCACCCATAACCATAACAGTTTGGTGATCTAAATCAAAGCTTCTTAAACTGTGGGTCATAACCCCATATGTGGGGGTTGTAAAAAATTTGGCAATAAATGTTTGATTTTCATAACTATTTTGTATATCTGTATACTCAAGGTTGCATAAACATTTCTAAGGCAAGAAGAGGCCACAAGTAGAAAAAGTTTAAGAAGTCCCGATATAAATAATCTGTGTTGAGATGTAGTACTTCCATGACAAAAATGTGTTTAACCCGTCAATTTATGTATCTTTGTGGCTCAGGGAAGCACAAAAACTTTACTTTTCATATATATGACAAAACTTTCCAGATATTAATTTCATATCATTAATTGTGGTGAAGTCTATAAAGCAAACTGCCAGACTTGGTGTCAGAGAATCTGTTCAGCTTCTTACTAGGTATGTGAAACTTAGGTAAATCACAATTTATCCATCCATGCCTGTTTCCCTACCTATTAACTTAAAGGACTGAACTAATAGCCCCTATAGCAATTTCTAGATCTAAATTGAATTCTATGACTTGAAAATATAAGATTGATTACTGTTACTTAAATGGAACATTTAAGAGAGGAAGTATAGGATGGTTTTTAAGGGCTGGCCTTCAAATCAGGAAGATCTGAATTCAAATCATATGCAAGGCCTATATTATTATCCTCGGTAGGTCAATTAGTACCATAAGCAACTTAAGACTGAGTTGGGAAAAAAAAAAAGACTGATTTGGCCAGTTGACAGCTTTTGTAAAGAGAGTTCCTCACTAGAAGTTCCCACTGCTAATGAAATTACAAAACCAAACAAAAACAAAAACAAACCAAAAAAATCTTTGTAACATTTAATATGGAGAGGGTTTATTATGAAATGGAATGAGCTTTTATGTATATAGCACCTACTACTTGCCAGGCATTGCTATGCACTTCACAATATCTCATTTGATCTTCACAACAACATTGGGGAGTGGGTGCTACTATCATACTCATTGTATAGCTGAGGAAACTGAGGCAAATAGAAGTAATATGACCTGACAGATTTGACCTCAGGTCTTCCTGACTCCAGGTCCAGGGCTTTATCCATCATACCACCAGCTGACTCTAATTATTGGAGGTTGTGATTTTTCCTGTGAAATATTTTGCACACTCTTGGTGAACAAGAATATACACAAAATATATGCAAAAATAATAAAGTTAGTGAGTTTAAGCATCTCCAGCAATAGCAGCTAAAGACATGGAAAATTTCAAAAAGAAGTCAGGAAGTCTTGCTGATAAATGTTTTACAACCATCTTCCTGAAAAACCAGGACAGACAAGTTTAATCTGCATTATTAACATTTTCTCCATTGCTTTCTTGGGTCTATGTTCTAAATAAAACAATAAATCAAGTCTTGATTTTCAACATTTGCTAATCTCTCTGAGGTGGAAATGCTCACACTGAAAATTTGACAATGGTGGACCTGACTCCCACACACCTTTCAATAACTCTTAGCTTCTACAAGAGACAAAGTCATTTAAGCCGTGATCAAAAACACTGGGTTAGCCAGCCATCTCCTCATTTGGGGCTTCTGCCCCTTTAACCCCATCCCTGCTCAGATCATGCCCTATGCCCAGGTCTTTTTAGGCAAGTTAAAGAAGGCTCTATCAAAGGATCACCACATCTCTAAGAACAATGAAGGTAAGACTTGGACTGATGCCTGAAGCACTGACCAGAAAAGAACCACAAGATACCCCCAAAAAAGGACAAGTTAGGACTGATGATTACCCCTTGATGGGATGAGATTTCCCAGAGACCAAATACACAGGCTTAGTGTCCTGAAATAGATAATCAAATCACCAGTACCTTTGTTGGCTTACTTATTATGTAGATTTCTGCTTCCCAGTGACTTAGAGATTTCATTAAGATTAGAAGGTGACAATAGCTGAGTGCTGAGGTTGCCATGTGGCTATCCCTGAATCCCTCCCAGGCCAAGGCAATGGTCTAAAAAGCTCAAAAGACTACTCAGACTATTGAGTTGCCGAAAAGAACCACAATTTTAAAAGCTTAAAATGGGATAAATGAAAATAATCAAATAACAGTACTTAAATTGACAAAAAACATAGGGCTGGCAATAGCTAAAAGGTCAAACGGTATTAACAACCAATTTTCATGGAAAGAAATCCAAGCTATCAACAATCATATGGGGAAAAATGCGCTAAATCACTAATAATTAGAGAAATGTAAATTAAAAACAACTTTAAGGTCCCATCTCACACTTCTGAGACTAGCAAAGATAACAAAAGAGGAAAATGACAAATGTTAAAGGAGCTATGGGAAAAACAGGTGCCTTGGTGCACTGTTGGTGAAGCTGAGAATCGTTCTACATGTTCTAGAAAACAGTTTGGAACTACACCCACAAAGTTTCTGTATATATCCTTTGACCCAGCTAGGGCTTTACAACTCAAATAAACTTTAAAAAAAAAAAAGGAACACAAATATTTATAGCTGCTCTTTTCATGGTAGAATTGGAAAATAAGGACTATCTCAATATTCTAGCTGAGAAGTGATAGGATCTTCAATTAGGGTGGTGGCTGTGAGAGTGGGAAGAAGGCAAAGGATGTGAGGTGTTGTGGAGGTAGAATCAATCCATTGCACCCCCTCCAGTGCTCTCTGTGTGACCACACTCCAGTATTTCATTACTATCTGCTGTACAGAGTCACTGGAAGTGTACTGATATTAAAAAAATAGATCTTTCTTTGAAGAGTTAGTTTTGAGCTTCTTCAAAGCTATGCAATTTCCTAAAAGCCATACAGATGAAGGCTGATCAGTAGGCCCTACTATATGTTAGGTACTAGGCTAAACACTAGGGAGATAAGTGCAAGCAAGCAAGACAGTTCCTGCTCTTAGGGAGCTTATATTCTAATGGCGGAAGACAATATATCAAAGTGTGGAAGAAAGGTGACATATAATCCAGTTCAATACCTCCTATTCAACTTGGACATAGTAACATAGTCCCCTGTTAATGTTTATCAGAAATCTCAGCCCTTTCCCTAAAATCAAAGGTGTGCTGATAAACTAATATCTGACTGGAAGAAGGATAAAAGCAGAACATACTTACAAATTTAATATTATTTTATTTAATATTATTTAATATTAATTATTTAATATTAAATTATCTATTTTTTCCTTCATTTTCTTAAATCTAGACAACAAAACAGAAAATTAAGCTGTGATTTGGAGCACTGGTTAATGTCTTAGGTATAAATACAAATGCTGATAATTTAACAATCAGCTTATAGAATCGAGTTGGCCCCAGAACACCCCAGGAAAATAAAGGGTGGTATCGAATATAAACTCTTATATTCTGAGGAAATGTGAATTACTATTATTTAAGAGAGCCACAAAGTAACTGAAGACCCATATACCTCTATTCCCAAGTTAAGCAGAAGCCAAAACAGGCAAACACATAATGGTTTAGGGTCAAAAAGTCTGTATTCCTTCTCTTCACTACTTATTATCCATACTTCATCCATATTGCTCCTAATCCATCTTCAGCCAGTCTGGGCACCCGTTTCCGGAGATTCTAGCCTCTCTCCCAGAAATTTCTAGGAGGTAAAAGCAGTTCAGCTATCCTATATCTGACCACCTTCTAGTTTGTCCCTAAGTCTTCTCCCCCACCCCACCCCACCCCAGCCTAGTTTCTCCCTGTAGAGTAGGCCCAAACTAAGACCAGACCATAACACTATTTCTGAGTTTTCATCTGGAAAATTGGAGGCAAAGTGAGGCACCATCTAATTCTCTTTATGCTCCCATAGTCTAACCTTTCTCAACTCCTCACCTACTCAATCCATTCCTATTGTATTCATTAAAGAGTCCAAACAAAATAAAGTATCAAAATTCAAACAATCTTTTTAAACTCTGTTCATATTTTAGTCCATTACCAAAAATACACAGAGTAAACATTATGATTACTGGTATTCAATGGAAAGTGACCATCCTAGCATTGGCATGATCTATATTATTGTCTTAAAATAGCAGATAACCTGTTAAAGGGGGGGGGGGGTAAACTGGAGAGGGAAGGAAAATCCTGCTGAGGCTTGAATGCCTGTCACTTTGTTGCTATATTTTTCTTTTTTTAATACCTAACAACTATTATAAATTTCACACTTTTACATTTCTGTGGTAACAAGGTCTTAATAATAATGAAAATCATTTCTGTACTTCTCCCTAGTAAGTAGAATTAATATTACCATATGAACTGGAAATGCTAAAATATTAATATTTTCACTATAAATAGCCTCCCTCAGGTTTAGCTTCTTTGTATGACAGTTTCAATGACTTTATTATAGTTTAGACATAGTAAAATGTTAGAAAGTTTCATATTTCATGGCATAAAATAGGAATAATTCTTCAATAAGTCTTTCCTTTAGCCTCTTATTTAAATTATTTAAGGCAGAAATATTTTTCCTCTATAAAATGGAAACTGTAAGGCAGAGTAACTTTCAAAAGTTATACCTGTTTTCGTAATTGGAAGCCATCTATACTGCATCCAGTTCTGGGCTACTTAATCAAAGAAAAATGTCAATAATCTGCATCCTTGTTCAAGGGATAAACTAAATCTGGAGTTTCCAAGCCTTCTGAATTCAAGGAACCCTGTAAAAACCAAAACTAACAAAAAGTAAAAACAGACAACTTCATAAAACCTTGCTAGAATAACAGGTTTAATTATATATGTATATATATATACATATATAATTATACAGTTTTGCTGGATATCCTTCTTTTTGACATCTTTTCAGCTTTTGACAGTTGGCCACACATCCCTCCCAGATGCTCAATCCTCCTATGACATTCATGTTCTCCTCTGGTTCTCCAACCAACCTAGCCATTCAGTCTCAGTCTCCTCGGTTATCCACTCACCTTACACCCTCATTGTAAGTGTTGTTCAAGGCTTCATCCTGAGCTCTCTTTTAGTCTCTCTATACCCTCTTTTCTTCATCAACCTCATTAGCTCTTATCAGTTTAATCACCATCACTACACAATTGGCTCCAAAACCTACAAAGACAATTATAATCTCTCCTTAATTCTGGTGGTCACTCATTACAAATTTGGATATCCAATCAGTACCTCAAACTCAACACGTCCAAAATGGAACTTATTAGACCCTAATCTCTTCTCACTTTGAATACTCTAAATACTCTAATAGCCTTCTAATTGGCTTCCCTGCCTCCAGTCAACCCCCTCTAATATATCTGCCACGGTCTTCCTAAAGCATTGACCTAACCATGTTACTGCCTCATTCTGACATTTAACCTAACTTTACAAAATTATTTCATATTATTTCCTCTGTGTGTGTGTGTGTGTGTGTAGTGTGTTCTAACTAAATTGGTCTACTGGCTGTTCTATTAATTCATTATTCCATCTCCAACACTTTGCATAATGCCTGCCACACAGTATGTTCTTAATATAAGCCTGTTGACTTGACCTGTCCTGGTGAAGGAAGTGGACTGATTGTGGGGAAACATCTCCCCAGAGAAGTCAAAACTCAAAGAAACAGAGGCACAGGGTTATGTAAACAGAGACAGACCTTCAGTTCCTATTTTATTCAATAGAATAAGCCTACTGATTCTACCTCGAAGGCTGTTTCCACTATTTTAGAAGACTTCTTGCTCCACCAGTATATTCTGATGAGATTAACTGGGGGGGGGGGGGGAGGAGGAGAAGGATGGGGACGGGACACTTCACTTCCCTACTGGAACAAAACAGGTCTTTGCTAATCCTGAGCCATGGAGGTTAACACAATCTCCCCCAAATCACCAGACGCCCTGTCCCTATTACCCAAAGTCACAAATAAGGAAAGAGACTTACCAGCCTCACTCAAGAGGTTCCCTTTGCAGTGAGTAGTATGACCCTATGACCCTAAGGCTGTGTAAAATCCCGCACGTGTATCTCCCTTTGTTCCTTTGAGCACCTAGCAAATGCACATCAGCTGATGCTAATTAAACTTTCTAACTTGAAGTCTTGCCTCTAGATTTATTGACCTGCAGTAGAAGCGAGATGGAAGGAATAACTTTCCTAGAGGAATTCAGGATCTGTGGGTTGAGGGATTCCCCGCATCCACCATTTTCAGAAAGCAACACCTATTCCAACTTCATTTCTTCTTCAAGCCCAGATCTATCATTAAGGATCAAAAATCAATTGCACTAGCGTCTCCTCCATGTGGGGAGGGGTTGAGGGAGGGGAAAGTTTTGCAGGAAGGAGGGATAATAACACTGTATCATCTACTAGAGAGCAAGAACTGTTTTGAGATCTTTTGTTTGTTTCTTTTTCATCTGAAGCCTTAATATCTAGTTTATCAAGCACCTGCTGTGTGCAGAGATCACTGTGCAAAACTGAAAGATAAAGATTTAGCTAAAAACCCAGTCCCTATAATCACTGAGTTTTGTCAGGCAAGAAAACGCAAAAGTAAAAGATTAAGTCCTATTATATGTATATAAGCAGCCCCCGGATTAAATTGTTAAAACACTTGCAAACTTTCTCTTTGTTATTTTAACCTCCTATATGCAAACATTTCCCCACAGCACTTGGTAATAAAACTTTCAAAAAAAATCAAAAAGGTTTGTGGGTTGTTTTCAGGGAAAGTGGCATGAGATCAATCAAGAAACATTTATACATTGCCTACTATATGCCAAGCAATGCTAGGATCTATTTATACTGAGAAAAAAGGAAAATATCTAGTCTCAAATAATTTATATTCTATCAGGGGAAACAACTAGTACATATAAATGTGCAGATAATAAAATATAAGGTAGGTAGGGAAGGAGAGCACCAGCAGTTGGAGGGGGAGGAAATCGGGCTTTTACATAGACTTCTAACTAATATTCTGAGCACTGTCTCTCTCCTCTCCAATCCATCCTCCACACAAGCTACCAAAATGAGGCTGTCAAGAGTTTCAATAAACTCCATGGACTCCCTATTACATCTACAAATGAAGAGAAATTCTTTAGAACCTGGTCCTTTTCTATCTTTCCAATCTTCTTCCACATTGCTCTCTCTTTCACACACACACACACACACACACACACACACCTTACAGTGTATCACTTATCATTCTTCACACATCTCCAGGTCTCTGCAATGACTGATTCCCATTCATACAATGCTCTCCCTAAGGGAGAGCTCTGTCTCCTAAGTAGGCCTCCAGCCTCTCTGAACCCCCAAGGTTCCTTCAAGATTCAGTTCAATCCCCAGATGCTAAATTATCTAAATAGATCTACATAATAGATTATCTTCCATCCATTCTGTATGTATGCAAAGTCCATGACTATGTTCTTTGTTTTGTGAAGGGGGGGTGGGTATCCATTTGTTGTGTACCCAGAGCTCTTATCAGAGTTTGGCAAATATTAAGCGCTTAAGGACTGGAAAGAATAGTGATAGAGAGCTGGAAAGACTAGGGAGAAACCACAAACAATAATCTGTCAAAAGTACCAGAGGAATAAGACAAATAGAAACTAGTAAAGGGCATAAGCAAAACAAATTTGCTGAGGAAAAAAAAAATATATGGATCACAATAGTCATAGCAGGTTATTCGTACCACCCTGGACATAGTTCTAGAGTACAATTCTGGACAAATGTCTTCCATGTAAAGTTAAAGCAAGAGAATAATTTGGCCATTTTTTAAAAAGAAATTCAATTCAAAAATAATATCTTTACAAAATATGAATGTATCAGTTTATTTCATAGAACACTTGAAGCTGATTTTTATATGGGAAATAGACTTTTCATTTCACTATCCCCAAGAAACCTGGCAGGTTTCTGAAGAAACCTAACGTTCCATGAAACACACTTGAGAAAAATCCCAGACTAGGTGACTTTTTTCAGTTCCTGCCTCGTGGTTCAATTAAAAA
Organism: Dromiciops gliroides; assembly: GCF_019393635.1. Lineage (NCBI taxonomy): Eukaryota > Metazoa > Chordata > Mammalia > Microbiotheria > Microbiotheriidae > Dromiciops > Dromiciops gliroides. The sequence goes on from NC_057861.1 coordinate 406,484,090, forward strand.
TTCCACCTTACCAAAAAGGAAAACAGAAAGCCAGAACTGAATTGCCTAAGAATCAAAAAGTATTTGTGTTCTATCACTTCAGGACTCATTTAAATTATTTTAGCTCAGAGATCAGAGACCACTGCCCCTACTACGACCACTACCATGCCTCCCCCCGCCCCCCCCCCCCCACACACATACACACATATTCCTGGGCTTAGTAATTAGCAGAAATGAATGGATAAGTTAATGAAAACACTGTCAATGGTTGATACTGGATCCAGACCTTGAAGGGACCTGAAAGAGACCATCTAAATCAAAGGTTCTTAACATATGTAATGATTGGAATGACGCCATCTGCTGGAGACTTACTGTAGAAAAGCTCCACCATGAGGTGAACATCTCTGAGGGCAAGACCATGAATTTTTTCTTTGGCATAAGGAAGTGACATTTGCTGGTGGGAGGAAGAAGGAGGAGCCCTGGTGCTCTGACTCTCTCTCTTTCCTGGGCAGAGAGCAGAGTAGGAATGCTCTCTCTCTTTAATAGATAGATGAATGTAGGCCTTTCTCTCTCTCTTTACCAAATTCTTATTCTCCTTAATAAATGCTTATAAGTCTAACTCTTGCTAAAGCTTATAATTTATTGGCAACCACTCATTAGATATTTTAGACAGTATAGCTAGAATTTTAGCCTTAACACATAGGTAGTGTGGGGTGTTTTTTATTTTGAGGGAAAAAAAATTGATAACTATATATAGAATTGGTTTCTTCTGTAATCCTATGTATTTTATTTTGTACACTTAAAAACATTATTTAAAAACCTCTTGGTCCACAGAGTTCACAACATTGCTAAAGGGTCCAGTTCACAAAAAAGGTTAAGAACCCTGATATCAGACAACCCATACATTTTTACTGATGAGGAAACTGAGACCCAGAAAAGTTATATAATTAGCCCAGGTTTGCAGGTATTTAGCTTCAGAGGTAGGATTTATATTTAGATCCCAACTCCAGAGCAAATGCTCTTTCCATGAAGTTTTGTAAAGGGTACCTCCTACATTAGAAACTTGCTTTCTTCTCAATGTCTTAAAAATTCAGGCAATAGCTGCTTTTGCTGTTTGTTAAGTGAAATTTGGAAAAAAAAAAAAAAAGGTTTGACTTTCAGTTCTTAGGTCAAAGTCAAAACACATTCTTCCCCCTTCAAGTTACATCAACTCCCTCATTTTCTGTGCCCACCATCTTCATCATCTGATAGATACTCTTTTGTTGGTATCTCCAAACTTAACCAAGATGGTACTTGGACCAATCTCAACTAGGCTCCTACTCATTTCCCACTTCTTTCTCTTGGACCTCCACCTTGTACTCTACCACCTTTGAGGTAAGAAACAGCACTACTTTTTCATGAAATATCCCTTCAGAGGAGGAAGACATTCTTTTTCTTTTTTCTTTTTTTTGAGGGGCAATGAGGATTAAGTGACTTGCCCAGGGTCACACAGTTAGTAAGTGTCAAGTGTCTGATGCCAAATTTGAACTCAGGTCCTCCTGAATCTGGGGCCAGTGTGTTACCTAGCTACCCCAGGAGGAAGACATTCTAAGGCAAATTTCCCTAAATATTTGGAGGTACAGAATATCAATCAATCAATCAACATTTATTAAACAACTATTCTGTGCCAGGCACTATGCTAAGTGCTGGGGATACAAAAAAGAGAAAAAACAGTAGTCCTTGTCCTTGAGGAGCTTACAGTCTAAGGGTGGGGGGAGTTGGCAGGGGGAGAGACAAGGAAATAAATAAGCTATATTCCTCATGATCAGTGAATCAATATTTATTAAATGCCTCCTATGTGCCAGGCACTGTGCTAACCACTGCAAATACAAAAAGGGGCAAAGGACTTCAAGGATTTAACAATCTAAGGTGGGAGACTATGCAAACAAATATATACCAAGCAAGCTATATACAGGGTAAATAGTAAATAATTAATATAAGAAAGGCGGAAAGGCTTTCTGTAAAAAATAAGATTTTAGTTGGGACTTAAAGGAAGGCAGGGAAGTAGGGTAGAGTATGAACTGCCCTTAGGTTTTGAAAGATGTATTTCTCACAGGAGGGAGCAAATAGAAATGTCAGCATTGCTTTTTTTGTTTGTCTTTAAGAAAGCGTCCTAAGACTACATTCATGATTTTTTTAACCCCACTTCTCTAAACCCAAAAATGATTCTGGGATTACTGCTAGAATAGTAGGAATTTTCAACTAATATTTAAGTTAAGTCAACACAAGAGGTTCATATATTGAATCAAACTGGAATGATGTAGAAAGTGTTTATACATTTTCTCAGCCATAGCCCCACCATCTCAGGGCTAAATTCAGCTGAACATGGACAATTCTCATGGAAATCACTTCACTGGAACTCTCACTGAAATCACATTTGGAGCCAGTCATCACATAAGGATGGACTGTTCTAACATGAACCCATAGCCTGGCACATGTATAGCTAAAGGGAGAATTTGGCTCACAGTGAATTACTTAACTTTTCTCTTAGTTAACTAAAAATGAATCTGACCATTCATGAGAGTGATCATTTCAAATGCTCTAGTGATAATCAAGTAATGACTGCTTTTCAGCTGGAAAGCCAAACTTTTTTTTTCTTTACTGCAGATCTAGCAGCAAAGCATTTTAATGAGGGATGATGACTGCATCAGCTGTTATCCACAAAGCCAATTTTAGCATTCAGTTTAGGTCTCCAACATCACAATCTCTAAGACTCCATTCTAAGGAGATCAACCCTGTAGATACACATAAACTGACAAATGAGCTGTCATGATAAGGAATTTACTTAGTTGGAGTTTTGCACATTGACTCCCAAATAAGTCTTTTGAGTTTATCAGATTTCTGACAACACAATGCTTTGCTATTAGTTTTCTGTAAAAAGAGATGCTTCTAAATACAGGTGTGTACAGGTGTATGATATAACTAACTACCTTTAGATCAAGGGTTTTTAGCCTGGGGTCTGTGAATTTATTTTTATACTTTTGTAATCTGATTTCAATAATCAGTTTCCTTTGTAAATCTATACATCCTATGCATTAAAAAAAATCTTCTAAAAAAGGATTCAGACTTTTCCACACTACCACACATAGAACAAATGATTCCCTGATAAAAACAGGCTAAGAAACCATGTTTAAAAAAACAAAACAACCATGTTTTAGATCTCAATTGATCTCAAGATAACCCTGTAAGGCAAGTTTTATAATCATTCTCTCTTCAGATGAAGTAAAGTAGAAAGTGAAGTGACTTGCCCAAGGTCACAAAGCAAGATAAAATGAATGCAAAACCATTTACTAAGCCCTTACTATGTGCAAAGCATCGTGATAAGTCCTTGAGACAGAAATAGGAAAATAAAACAATCCTATATCAAGAATCTCACATTCTAATACAGAGAACATAAAGATAGTACACACACATATATGGCATCGTTAAAGCATCCATTTATCATTTCTATAGTAAATGTGTAATATATATACACACACACACACATATGCATACACTGATATACACAAGTGTATGAATCTAAACAGGAAAGCTACAAGTAATGAGAAATGGTTTTAATATAAATCCCTTCCTGCATTCACACATGACTACACCTTCAATGACAGATTTTATTTAAAAATAATTTAACTAAATCTAACTTGGAGCTTCTTCAGCTTAATGGCTTATGCTGACTCAGAAACAAGTTTCCCAACATTCAAAACTCCTGAAAAAAAATTTTTTTAATCATTTTATGGTTCTCATTTGGCCACCAATGCAGAAAGAAATCTCAAGGAAAAATGGTTTTCCAATTGGCCTTTATGTATGCCCTCTATGACAAAAGTGAGATAATTGATCAAATAAATGTAACTTTTAAATAAATTCCCTATTTCCACCCCACCATAAAATTCTCCAAAGAATAAATCATCATAGCTTGCTTACTAAGACATTCCACACTACATTCAAGAGAATACTGTGAGAGCTTTTATTATAGTGGATGGTTTTCTTTTTCTAACATTTCTAAATGGATTTCCATTTGTGTGCCAAAGAAGGCTCCGTTGACTTATTTGATGAATACAGATCAATGAGAGCCCTTATCAAAAAGGGCTTCAACTCCACTGGGGAGGTGGAAGTGGGAAGGGGAAATTAAAGACTGTAAGCACATATATAAAAATAAAATACTCTAAAATGCAAAAAAGTCAATGACCTGAAATACCAACACTGTCATTTCTCATCATAAAACATCTGTCATGTCAGCGGTGTCAGACTTTAGGTAGTATGGGGCAAACACCAGCTGTCTATTTCAGACTGAGCTTTGTGGGGTGTTTGTACTTTGATGAGGTCATTACAAGTCCAAGGTCTAGTCATCAGTTTTTCTGGTTCATGAACTCATTTTGCCAGGTTGTTCTTGGGTGATCAGCTAATGGTAGACTGATTGATGCTAACCAAACTCATACAAATCTGAATGACATTTTGGCTTAATCTATTAATTTATAATTAGAAATATATTGGCTAGTCAGTGTACTTTCTTCCAGATAAGAAAATCTACGTGGTAAACAAAATTAACACCAGAAAGTTGCTTGAAGAGTACAGTAAAGGGTTTTGATAATCTTAATGGATGGTGTCATCAGCATTTTCAATAGCCTGATGTACCCATCTCCATTATACGGCTCTATCTGTTAAATCATGTCAGACTCTCAGAAAACCTCCTCCCCATAGTATTGGAAATAACACTGCCAAATTCCTGTCTCTCTCCCTTCTATACTATATGCAGACTCTTTACCCTGTTCTTTCAAAACATTACCTCAGACATTTGCAATTATTAGATAACAGTTTACCTTACAAATAGTTACATTTCAGTCTCTGTTTAGAGGTAAGAAACACCCTAGTTGAGTTTCCCAAGTAAATTTGACCACAGAATATGTTAGAGACTATTAATGGGGGGTGGGGGGTGCGAAGGGTATTTGCGATTAAATTTCAAATAATATAAAGGTTGTGTTAAATTGCCACAAGTAAAACATTTTTATGGACTAGATTATAGCACAAAGCAGGTGCAATTTAGGAAACTGTATCCCTCTAGCACCAAAGCTTCATAGGTCTGCAAACAAAAGCTAATTTTAGGGAGAAGGTAGGTCAGTCTCTTGTGTTAGGGGAAGGGTTTAATAATGCATATTCCTCTTTCCCATAACTCTGTGTGTGTGTGTGTGTGTGTGTGTGTGTGTGTGTGTGTGTGTGTGTGAGAGAGAGAGAGAGAGAGAGAGAGAGAGAGAGAGAGAGAGAGAGAGAGAGAGAGAGATTTGCCACCAGAGCCCATTTTCCTACAGGATATTTCCCAGAAATCCCACCATTTGCAAAGATTGCCAAAACTCGGCCTGCCTCAAGGAATATCCTAGTCCCAAAGACTATTGATAACATCTGGGCAGCCTAAGGCAAAAGCCTACAATCAAAAGTAGACTATCTGTTTATGCTTTAAATATGGCACTTCACCAACTCCTCCAACCTGCATTTTTCACTCCTCCTCTTTCATCAGATTTAAGGATAAAAGAACCTCTCTTCCCATTTTCTCCTCTAATAACTGGGAAATTTTCAATAACATTAAAATTCTAACCAAATATTAGGGGTACATAACTGTAAGTGGCACTGACCTGTGGTTTAGTGTTAACTGGTTGTTTGCATTCATACAATTGGTAAGGTAAAGTTCATTTAGAGTTTTTAATATGAGTAGGAATATACTTTCCTAAACTAAACTATTGATTATTTTTAATTTGGAGGGCATTTTTTTTCCTATCATATGCAAGTCACAAAAGTTAATAAGTTCTTTTTTGTAACCATTGCAATGAATGTTTTGAAGGCTAGAGAAATATTCCACACCTGTATTCTAGTGGCAAAATTCAATGGGATAAACATTCGTGGAAGACATTTTTCTTTAAAAGCTGTAAGGTGTAAGAGGCAACAAGCTCATAGATATCAGGAAATTAGAACTGTGCTAAATGGCCATCACTTCAAATCTTGTAGAGGCATGAAATTTTTATGCTAGGAAACCTGTCCAAAGGTTGATTTACAATATTGCTTGGCCAATTATATCTGAATATACCATACTTTCCTAAGTCTTCCAAGCACATTATTTTGCCTTTAAAATAGTCTATGGGTAAAATCTCTCAGAGATTTTTACCCCTAAAGTTGCAATCAGTAAAACTAATTTCTGCCTAAGTAAATGTTAGCTATTGTTCTTGTTCTCCCCTCACTTCATTCTTACATCATTTCACCCCTAGGCCAAGTCCTCAAAAGGTACCTCCAGCCCACTCCCATCTCTACTTCCAGTTCAAAAGTCATAATTGAAGCTTGGTTAAGATCCTCATATGGGTGTGTCCATCTAATCATCCTAGGCAATTCACAACCTCAGGGATTCTCCAAAACAAATTCTCCATCAGAAGGAAAACTTCTTGAGGGCTGGGCTTCTTCCTTTTTGTTCTAGGTAAGCCCAGCATTTAGTAAAATACAAGGCATAAAGTAAATAAAAGCTTTTTCATTCAATAATTTAATTAATTTTTAAATGAAGCTCAAGACCAGATTTAAAAAAAAAAATAGGTCAGGTGGTCACCTCTCTGGAGAAGGGCTGAATAAATTATGATGTATGCTAGCAAAGGAATAATGCCTAGTAAAAAAATGACAAAGGAAACCTGGGAAGACTTGGGGTAAGGTAGAGCAGCAGATAGGATAAAGAGACTGGAGTCCTGGAATTCAAATCTGGCTTCAGACACACTTACTGCATCTGTGTGACCCTGGGCTAATCACTTAACCCTGCTTGCCTCAGTTTTCTCATCTGTAAAATGAGCTGAAATGGGAAACCACTCCAGTATCTCTGCCAAGAAAATCCCCAAAAGGGATCACAAAGAGTCCAATGCAACTGAAAAACAACAGGGAATATTTGTATAAACAGAAGCATAGTGAAATGAGTAGAAACATAATAACCTAAATAACAATATTGTAAAGGATATAAGATCTCAAGAGTATAATGGGAGAGACAACAAGAACAAAAATAGACATACAAGATGCACACAAAAATAAATAAATGAATGGATGGATGAATAAATGAATGAATAGATAATCAAATAAATAAATGGATGGATGAATAAATAAATAAGTAGATAAGTGAGAAAATAAATAAATGAGTGAATGAATGAATGAATAAATAGTGAATAGATGTATATAGTATAAAAAGAAGGCAATCTCAGAAGAAAGATACACTGGTAAAGGACTCTTGGGAAAATAAGGGAATAAGCTAAGGACTGAAGAAAGCCAGGGAAGCCAAGGAGGGAGAAAATTTCAGATATGTGAAGAGAGTCACTGAAAAGAAAGAAAATCAGGAAATAAATAGTTTCATGTTCATATGACAGCAAAAATGAAAGAATGTCAGTGCAGTGGCAAAGTCCATGAAGGGGAATAAGGGGAATAAAAAGTAAAAGACAAAGAATGTAGGAAGGAGCCAAGTTGTGAAGGGTTTTTTTATATTTTGTTCTGGATTTTATAGTGAACAAGGAAATGTGTGCTTTAGGAGGGGCAGCTAGGCGGTGCAGTGGATAAAGCACTGGCCCTGGATTCAGGAGGACCTGAATTCAAATTTGACCTCAGACATTAACACTTACTAGCTGTGTGACCCTGGACAAGTCACTTAACCCTCATTGCCCCACCAAATACATACATACATACATACATACATACATACATACATACATACATACATAAATGTGTGCTTTAGGAAGACCACTTTGGGAGAAAAGACCAATCAGAAGATGACTGCAGTACTCCAGGTGTGAGATGATAAAGCCTACAACAGGTAGAATATGTGTGAGTTAAGAAAAGTAGATACATATATACCAGAGATAAACTCTGATCAATATAATGACAAACTACTATTGAAGAGACACCCAGGTTACCCACCTCCTGCCAGTGAAGTGATTAACTCAAAGTTTGGAAAGAAATCTCTATTTGTGGACACGGTCAAGTGGGCATTTGTTTTGGCTGCCTATGCTTGATACAAGTTTGAGGTTGTTTTTCCTTTCTTGAGGGGGTGGAAAGTTGAAGGTAGACTACCTTAGGTACCAAAATGTGGGAGGGGGGAAGGAAAGGGAGAATAAAAAACCAAGATTATTGAAGCATTTTTCTAATGCGTAGAAGACAACAGAAGGAAAGTCAGTAGAAAACAAAGAAACAGGACAGCTTTGAAAAATATCGTGTACAATTTGTTGTATAATTGGGAAAGAGATGCAAATTGTATCTGGTACAGATTCACAGCTGCATGTGAAGTCCTTTTATTCTCATGTTTTGCATATAGAAAGGCACACCTTATTTAATGTGTTAAATTCAGAGTAATTTTTTTTTTAATGAGGGCAAGAGAGAACCCTAATCACAAAAGGGATACATCACATAGGAAAAGTGTCCTTAGAGATGGATCCTAACAAAATTTGAGATATGCTATTCTGGAAAATATATTGTCCCCAAGATATACCATAATGACAACAATAATGAATCATACTTTGGAATGCAACAATCCTTTAAAATAAAAGAATAGCCATCATTGGATTTATAATATATGGAAAAGGAGGCAGGTAGGTGGCACAGTGGATAGAGCACTGGCCCTGGAATCAGGAGGAACTGAGTTCAAATCTGCCCTCAGACACTTGACACGTACTAGGTGTGTGACCCTGGGCAAGTCATTTAACCTCAATTGCCACACACACACACACACACACACACAAACAAAATAAAATGTCATTTTCAATAATATATGGAACAAAGTCCAAATAAAGGAAAACATAGTTCTGTGTTGAGCAAAACATTATACAGCCTAAAACAGTATTTCCTAATATTTCTAACATCAAAATATTCTATGAACCACAAAATGATAGTCATTGAATTATTAACATCACTGATTAAGAAAATACATCATAAATTTTCTGTAAATGACCATTTATAAATTTGACAACACCTACATATATTAGAAAAATAATAATGGTTCTCCCTCTCAAACTACTTTATATTTAGCTACCTCATATATATTCATATTTATTCATTTTATATTTTAACTATAAGTTTTATCTGTGTATGTCTTGTCTCCTCCTTTGGAAGATAAGATTCTTGCATAGATTTTCTTTATAAAATACTTACATCACCAAGGCCCAGCAGAGTGCTTGGTACATAATAGGTGCTAATACTTGTTGACTAATACGTACAAAATACTATAAACTTTAGTCTACAGAATTTGTTTGCTTTTTTATTACCCTTGGTAACACTATTATTCTGGCGCTAAATAAAAACTGTGTTTGGTCATATATATTCAGGGCTGGTTGTAATGGCACTATCTTTCCTCCCTGCCCTCCTCCCCACCCAAATCCTTGGCCTACTAGTTAAAACTAGTGATTCTAAAGGAAAATCTATGAACAACACATTTACACTGAACAGCACAACAGTCTGCAGTGTAATTTTGCTTCCAGTCTTGGCCTCTACACAAAGATTTTAAAAACAGATAGCCTGAACTGTAAAAGAACCTTTACTTCATAACACTTGATGGAAGCAGCTGACTTTCAAAAATGAGCAGGTTTACCTGGATTAACCAGGAAGAGTGGAAGAAATGAATAAATGATGAGTATATTTACTCTAATACATTCTGAATGGTTAACTATAAAGCAAATCTTTGGTTTTTACATATCATTTTATTTTCCTGGTTTATTAACCCTCTGACAGCAAATTTCTGTAAAATTAAGCACAGCAGTACTTTGTTAAAATTAGGCATAAAATCACACACTGTTTTGAACAAGTTCACGCAGAAGTGATGTTCAAAATAGATATGTATGAGCTTTAAAATATTAAAATTCCAGTTAACTCCACTTAAAATGACAAAACAGTATAATATAATGTAGAGGGAGATTTAAAAAGAAACTTTCAAAGATGTTCTGACACCACTGTAAGTTGCCATAAGTTCACCATAATTAAGTCTGCTTTTAATTGGAAGGTTTTGCCTTGTTAGCCATAATTCTTAGCCATTTAATGTTAAAGTAATGGTTTTGAAAAAAATATATGTCAAATAATTAAATAGCGTGTACAATAATTTCTTCCTAGAAGCAGACTCAAGTGATTAGTCTTTGGATATATCCTAATAAGCAAATCAGTTGTTTAGGTATTGTAATTGTAATTACAACAATTGTATATACCAACTGCAAAAGCTATCTTTCTTTTAAACTTCTGAATGTGTTGAAAGCAGGCCAGAAGTATTAATTCATTTTGTGTTCTTAAAATATATAAAACTCTACTAAAGTCCCTGATGCCTCATCATGATCTGAGGATGATTCCGTGTTCTTCAAGGCCACACCAACTAGCACAAGCTCTGTGGTAGGTCCCACCATGATAAAAAAAAGGTTATGTACAATCTAAACAACTAAGAAGCAAACCAACCAAGTTGGAAGAAGTTCATCACTGAAAGGTTAGCCACAAGTGTTAATTGGGAATGTGAGGGTTGGGGAGGTAGGGTAGAGAGTACAAGAGACTTACAAAAACTTAGAGATCAATCTCCTGGGGAATAAAAAGCTTGTGATCTTATTTTGTAAAAGGAGTACCAACCCTAAGGAACTGATAAAATCTATATAAATCATTAGAACTTTGAAGCCATTTTAGGCATAAAATAAGACTACATAGCCTGGATTTTAAATCTGAAAACAATGTGATATGCTGATTCTTTCAACATACTGTTGAAAGTTCTCTTGGTCCTTTCAGTCGTTCCTGACTCTTTGTGATCCCATTTGGGGTTTTCTTGGCAAAGATACTGGAGTGATTTGCCATTTCCTTCTCAAACTCACGTCATAAATGAGGAAACAGGCAAACAGGGTTAGGCGACTTGCCCAGGGTCACACAGCTTGTAAGTGTCTGAAGCTGGATTTGAACTCATCTTCCTGATCTAGGCCTAGTGCTTTATCCACTGTGACATCAAACTCCCCATTTCAACATACTACAGTCACTATAATAGGGAAGTCAGCATGATATGGACTTGGTTATCCAATGAAGAAATTACCTAAACATCTCATTATAAAGAAGTTGGATAGCATGACAGGGTCATATATTAATTCACATACAAAAAGACAGAAGTAACATTCGACCTCTTACTATCAAATTTTGGTATAAATTGACAATAAGGCTTAATGCACTAGTGGGTATTTAATAATTTATTTGTTTTTAATAAACACAATGATTAAAAATGAGCTGTTGTAACTACAGCAATTCACAGTTGGCCCACAAAGCAAAAGAACTTTAGTCTGGCTATTAATAAGGCTTTTTGCTTTATGTTTCAAAACATGAGTTTTGAAACAGTTTTTGAAGCAATGGCAAAAGATCCAAATGGAATCATTAGGGAAGCAGCTACAGGCATGGGATTAGAGCTCAAATAAGAAGATGGGAACATGAAGATGAGCCAGATGACATATTCATATAAAATACATTAAGATATTAGTTTATCACATTATATAGGGGTAGTATAGCTCCCCTTACCAATTTTATGATTTAGAAAAAAGGCTTAGTATATATTGCAATACTAACCTATTTAATTCAACAAATATTATTAAGCAGAAGATGCAGAGTTGGACTCTGGGTATAATTGTACAAGTAAACTAAGAAGAAAAAAACCAAACACTTATTTTTGCCACTAATTAGCACATGATATTTAACAATTCACTCAGTCCTCATTTGTGAGGTAATACAGCCTTGTGTGACTTTAGAGAAGTCATTTTACTCTTCTGGGCCTTTTTTTTTAGAGAGGCTTGAATTAGTAAATTGGGCACTCTAGAACAGTGGTGTTTGATCTCAGAACCCTTTTGCAAAAGTAATTGAGCTTTTATATATGTGGCTTATATTTGTTGACATATACCACATTAAAAAATTAAAACTGATAAATCTTAAAAATATTTAACTCATTTAAAGTAACAACCCATGATGTGAACATAGCATTATGAAAAATAACTATATTCCAAACCAAAAAAAATGAGAAGGGTAGTATTGTTCTACATATTTTTTTTACAAATATCTTCAATGTCTGTCTTAATAGAAGACAGCTGAATTCTAACATCTGCTTCTGCAATCCATCTGTTTTAGTGTTGATTTGGTTGAAGCACACAAGATGAAGAAAATGTGACCTCACACATATGTAGTTGGAAAAGGGAGTATTTTATAGGGCAAATGATATCTTAGTATTTTTTTTAAATAGCTGTGACCTCACAGACCCTCTGAAAGGGTCTCAGGGAAATCTAGGGGTCCTAGAATGATACTTTGAGAATCACTTGTCTAGAACATCCCTTTCAGTGCTTACATTCATAAAGTGGGAGTGAAGAGGAAAATTTTGGTGTCACCTCATTCCTACATAGCTTTCTTGACTCCCCAAGTTGCTGTTACTACCCCCCCCCCCAAAATCTTTTGTATTGATTTTGTACATATTGTATTCTCTGACAGAATATAAGTTGCATAAGGAAAAGGAACTGTCTCATTTTTGTTTCTATATCACTGGTACATAATGAAAGGCAAATAGGAAATGCTTAGGATCACTTATTTTTTTAGAGCTAGAAGAGGCTTTAAAAGGCCATGTAGTACAATCTTATTCTTTGTTTTTACAGATGAGGAATTGAGACCCAGAGAGATCAAGTGATTTGTCCAAAGTGAAAAAGGCAGTAAGCAGAAGAGCCAAGCTTCAAGTTTGCTGTCCTCACCATTCCCCATACTGTACCAATGCTTAATAAATGATTTGTTAAATGGAATTGTTCAGCCTCAAGCCACATTGGTTCTGAAATGAGAGCAAATCCATGGAAGAAAGGGCCCAAGAGACCAGATTAAGAGAAGAGCAACTTGGAGATGGGCTGAAGACAGACCCTATGTCCAATGTACATAATCACTCAAGCATGGCGCCCTATATTCTGAGAAGTTTATTATCAATCGTTATATTCCACACTACTTCTCAGCTAGCTTTCTAACTGGCACATAGTCAAGAGACCTATGAAATCCCCTCTTTCAATCTTAACCTTGGAATAGGATCCAGAATTTCTGGTTGAGCCAACGAAACCAGTGTTTATAAATTTACCTAAACATTACAATATTAAGAATAAATGGTCATTGTTGGATTTTTGTTTTATTAAAAACTACACTTGACATGTAATTTTTTTAAATCCCAGAAATAAGAAAAAAAGCTCCAGCTCCCACATGTACACATTCACCAAGAATGTTCCTTTGTTGATACATTTGCCTTCACAGTGAATTTATGAACAGGCCAATCTCCCTTTCCTCCACATTCAGGAAGTGACCCTGAATTAAAAAAGAATTAAATCGATGCTTTATGCAACATCAGACAAAGCTGTGCTAGCACTGAATTAGCACTGAAACAGCTAATCAAGGTGACCATGTTTCCACTGAAGAAGGGAAAATGGTAGCATCATTTTGCCAGGACTGGGGGATGTTCCACAAAAATATCATTTCCTACCCAGAAACCCTGACAGAAGCAAAAGATCCACTTAGGAAAGGTGGCTAAAAGGGCAACATCTTAATGAAGACTTCCTTCCCTGCCCTCTATCTGAGGAAGAGCTTAGCTACTTAATAAATGCTTGACATGACTGATTTAGAGTTTGTTTACCTCTAGAGTAGAGCATTTTACAATTTCATCACCATCCAAAGAATCTGATTCCTAACCTGGCAAATCCACTATTCATCAGAAGTATTCTCTCAACCTGAACTCTTCAAAAGCATTTGTGGAAAGCAGCTGATTCTGGGGCCCCTCAAAATGTTCAAGGCCTCTCCAGACATAGGGTTTGTGTTAGGGAACTGCTATACCAGGAAATTATTAGGTACTTTACCTGTCAAGAGAAAAAATGGGAACTGATTACCCTCAAGGAGTTTTTTTTTTTAATTGTGGGGGGAGATGGAAAGAACAGGACTTCTAAAGGAGAACATCAGATTGTTCCTACACAAAAGGGAGCCAATTTGTAAAGTAACAAGCATAAAGAATCCAGCACTTGGTGATACTCTGCCAACATTTGAGCAGTAAATCCTGCACAGTCAAAGAGTGACAGAGTGTTTCACATTTTGAGAAACGTTTCTCCGCTATCATTCTAAACCTATCATGTCTAAAAGTAAAAGTTATTATACTGTCACAGTATTTTTCATATTTAAAGCCGACATTATTTAAGAAAGCTGTAACCAATAAGTCTTTTTTTTTTTGGATGAGCAATATATTAGAATAAACTTTAGTTTTTAAGAATGAATTGCAACTAATTCAGGGAAAAGTGTCATGATAGGAGGTACCCTATGTAGTTTCATCTACAACTCATCTTGATGTGGAAATCATTCAACTCTCATTTAAATGAATGGAATTCTGTACTTATGTATAAGCCAGCCACTTTCTTTAATGGGACCTTAGGGAAGAAAGACTTTTACCTGAGATGACTCTCCTCTAAATATAATGAAGCACACTGAAAGGCGCACTATATAAAATGTAATAGTATTATTTTTAATTCTTAGCAGCTGTTAGTGATTTTGAAATGCAAAAATTAAAACCATTTTACATTCCCTAAAAAGTGAACAAAGATTTTTTTCCCCTAAAAGGTACTACCTCTATAAATTGAGATAAACCTGTACAGGGATTATCTCTGATCATCTCAGAGATGCAAAAGTCTCATCTTTCATGGACAGAATTTATTACAGGCTGGTATTTTTTTTTTCATAAAGCTGAACCATCATGCAACAGTTTTATCATTTGACTAAGAATACAGGTTGTCCTAACCAGATATCCAGGCCCCAGGGATTTTTTTTTTAATCAGCTATAAGGGATAAACTATTTCCTTCAAAAATATTACATAAAGCCAGAAGATAAACCTATTCCGTGAAAAACTACAGTATTTGGAATGTTAATGCTACAAAGTAAAATAGACATCTTTTATTATTTAATTTCAAACCTCTGCTATTAATAATGGAATAAAAATCATACTCATGTAGCCTCTAAGCATTGCTACACTAAGACCCAAAGTTTAATAATTTCATGATATTGGAGCCACAGAAACATCTAGGTTATATTTCAAGTACCCAATTATGTGGGAAAGTTTTTAATGGTTCACTATGTAGATATTCATACTTATTAAATATAAAAATAGGCAATGATAGTGGGCACATAGCTGTCCCTTGGACATCAGGTGCAACAACCATGACTTAATTTTAATTTCTTCTGGTCTATTAAATCTTTCTCATTCTTAATTATCAACATGAAGAAATACTATATTTATTAGCTCCCAATATACATATTGATGTAAGTTTGGGTCACTTGCCATTGCACTGGCCCTTATTAAGTCAAATCAATAAATCATCAGAACAAGCATATAGTCCAGGCACTATTTATGAAACCTCATAGAATAGCTTTTAACTGTAGTGGTGAATGACAGCTTTTTGAACTGCAAGAGCTCAAATGTTTGCTTTGGGGGAGGGAGGGGTCTCCTTTGGTCAAAGAAAGCTTTCTATTATAGTTTTCACATCTTTCAGATTTTCTGTTATCTGGGTGATAACATTTTGAACTATGTCAAAACCAGAAGGCCAAATGATTTTGCAAATAAATTCTTCATAAGTCTCAATATTCTAACAAAATTTGAAAGCAATTATAAGTAACCTTGAGCTTTAAACCTAATGAATGGGAAAAGGTGCCATAACAGAAATTGGTTACAGAATTTTTAAGAGAGAAGAGGAAAACAGGAAAAGGAAATATTTTATTGTCAACCTTTTATTTTTAGCCCTGCTTCTTATATACAAGATCAGACTTGTGCTCTTTCAAAAATGTTATGCTTTGATATTCAAAGTATGTATTCAAAAGATGAGTGAGTGGAAGGAGCAACTAACAGCAGCCAAACAACATTTAACTCTAAACCTGCCACCAAATTTGAAAAGCAAAAAAGAGCACTCTGAAAAAAAGCAGGAATGTTATTTTGGTATAGTTCATCTTTATCAGAGTATACAAGATAAATATATACACAGGTGTAAAGAGAAACAGCACTTTGGATCAACTTGTTTTATTGTTTCTTATCTCCTGAAGCTTTTCTTTTCATAGGTAGCTTTTTTCCCTTGATGCTAACACATAGAACCCATCCATGTCTTGTAGGTACTTTTGATCTAAGTTATACATTTTAAGAATGCAAATCTTACATAAAACATTTGTGAATTATATTCATGGCTGGTGGTAGGGTGCTTATATTCTGTAATTTTTTTTTTAGTATAAATTTCCAATGTTTGCTCCGGTAATTTAAAACCTGGTGAAGCATAGATCTTTCAATAGAAATATATTTTAATAGCTAAGGATCAACCAAAAGAAAGTCACACACATACACACACGAGAACAAAGGAAACACTAACGTGTGAACAGGAAATGAAGCAACTCTGTACACGTAAGTACCTTTTGGTGCCTCCAACGTAGGTGAAAGTAAAAGTGGAGTCAGAGTATCTGAAATCTGAAACGGGAAGTATTATTGTTATTATATTTTATTGCGTCTGGAGACATTTTTAAAAAGCATAATTTTGCTATTTTGCGGCGGCGGGGTGGTGGCTGGCAGGAAAGGGAAGGCGTGGAGCAAAGGAGTTGGTTGGAAACACCTGAGGTCTCCATCCCATTTTGCAGAAGGGGGGCGATGCGGGGGGAATGTGTGGTTTAAGGAGCTTGTGCATCAGAAAAAGCCCCTCGCAACAAGTGCCCCGATGCTATGGCAACGGCGGGAATTTCCATTGTCAGAGGAGGAAGCAAGCAGCAACAAGCCAGGCTTTCAGCTTCTAAATAAGGCTCCAGTGTTGGGCTTTTGTTTTTGTTTTTTGATTGGGGAGTGGGGGGGTGGGGGGGTGCAACCCCAAGGTAGGGGCACTAGTAGGCTCCTGAGCCCCTGGCAAACCCATTGCAGGGAAATGCTTTTACGAAGATTCGAGGAGGGGAGGAGGGGTAGGGGGACATAAAGATAAGTGCTCCCAGAACCAGCGAGGAAGGGGAGGGGGAACGGGGAGGGGGGGAAAAAACACAGTGGTTCAGAGCTGAAGGCACCAATCTTGCCCGCCAGCCGAGCCGTGCCGAGCGGAGCCCCCGGAGAGGGGAGCGGAGCCCCGGCTCCATTCCGGCCGCCGCCAATCAATTCATTGCGCAAACCAACTCCTCCAAGCCGCGAGTCTCGGCCGCCCGCTAATGGAACGCCGAGCCCCGTGGTGGGCTTGGATGATTCTCGGGATCTGTTGGTGGCGGTTGCTAAAAATCAAGCGCATTGCTCCGGCAGCCTCAGCTCCTCGCTTGAAGTACCTTTCCTATCTGCTTTCTGATCCTGAATCTGGTTTTCCCCAGACGTGGGGTGAGAGGGTAGGGAAAGCAAGGGGGTGGGGTGCGATGGCAAGGAGGGGGGGTGGTGGAAGGGAGAAATACTGAGCTTCCCCCCTCCCCCCCACCTTTTTGACACCCGATCTCGTTACTGTGACTGTTGTGAAATGACACCCGAAATGAGGACAAGCAGCCCCCAAGCAAACAAGTCGTGCTCGGAGAACGGGGGTAAAGCGGGTGGAGGGAGCTGGCACCAGGGTCTGAGGAGAAGGAGACAAACTCACCTGCAAACAGACAGTCCTTCTCTGCCTTGGACTTCTGTATCACAATGTCGATATCCTTCTGAATTCTCTCTTGCCTTGAACACATCCCCATGAAAGAAATCCCTGGAAAAAAAGCAGTCTCTGTTTCCAGCCCACCCCACCCCCCTTTCTCCTCCAGTTTTCGTAAATATTCAGTTAAAAATGAAACCTCTGGTTGAGGCTGGGGATGAAGCAGAAGTGCTTTCTGAAGTGATCCAGGGTGAGACGGGAGGAGGGGGAGGTCGATTTTGCATTCCCAGATGTGACCGCCCAGCTGCCTCTTGCTGCTGTTTGATTCCAATTTCCTCTCCTGACAATAGATCCAGAGGATGGTGATGACACTGAGTCTCACTTTCTCCCTCCCCCGCCTGAACCACCAACAGTGGTGGGCTGCTAGTGCTGGTGATCGGAAGATAATAACAACGGTAATCACCGGCGATGGCAGGACCAGCTCGGAAAGACAGACAGGAAGCGACTCATTCTTTGACACACACACCCTACACACACATGCATGCATGCACACACGCACGCACGCACCCACACTAGCTTACACATATATACACATTCACACATACAGACTACAGCCCGACGCTGAGACTGCTGCAGCTACGCCAAGCCGCAGACCCTCCCCTCTCTGCTACTGCTCACAGCCAGAGACACACTCCGCCTGCTTACACGTACAAACTGCCCGGCTGCTGCTGCTGGCTACTGTGTCTTTAATAGTAACTACCGGCCAGGGCAAAGCCTGGTTTTCCCCACCTCCGACCTCCCTGCCTTCACCAGGGTGGGAGCTGGAGAGGAACCTGTAGGGTGGGATGCAAGCAGACGTAACCGTTCTCCTAGCCTTCTTCACTTTCATGCATTTTACTCCACTTCGGCCCTAAATTGTGAGTTATAGGAATACTTGAACCTTAGTAAGTAGAATAAAAGAAAAACCTGAAAAAAAAAAATACACAAACCTGCCCATTTTACGCCAGGCAGTAGAATCCCCAAACCAACTTAAGCGTATTCCCTACCCATGAAGCTTTTTCTCCTTCACAGTAGAAGCCACCAAACTCATTCCACCGGGGAAAAATAGTTCATCCCTGTTGGAAATCCTTTTTTTGCTATTCCCTTCTAGGGCCCATGTCTTTCTTCTCCACTTCGAGGATTCACCAGGGCTCTCCCGCTATATTCTTTTGCCCATCAGATTTCAAGAATACTGACTTGTGCTCTCTGACACAAGTGTGTTCTTTTCTCTGGCTTATGATAATAAACCATATTTTCAGAACCCCAAATTGGAACTCTTGTTCTGCCGAATATTTCTGTGGCTTTATTACAAAATATCTTCAATCATGACAGCCTAGCAAATCCAGGACAGATGGTCATTATATTTATAGACCACCCCTCAGATTCAGGGTAGTCACTGCTGCCTCAAATACCCCTTGGGATAAACTTTTTCTTTGATCCCTTAACCCAGTTTGATCTGTTCTGTTTTATGCCCACTTAGTCTTTTGCCCTAAAGATTCCCTAATGTATTCAAACCTCAAGCAAATGATACTACAATTTCTTATGAACATAAGAACATTAAATTGACACAATCAAACCCACAGTCTCACCTGTATTCTGTTCCTAACAATGACACAAGAAATGTGCAATGAAGATGTGGCATTATCATTGTCTTCTGTGACCCAGAATCTTAGAATGTGAAGAGACCTCATAGATGATTTAGGGCAATCTCATTTTGCAGATAAGAAAACATCAACATCAAAAACATCCTGTCTGCCTAATGGCTTATTATAGGAAACTGTCATTTATGCACATAAGCCATTTTAGAAGCTATTTTATTTTCACCAGTAACACTTCTTGGAGATTTGAATTCCACAAGTCAACCTCTCATTGGGGAAAGTATTACTTCCTTAATTTGTCCTAAATTTAAATCTCGAGCTTCATGGGCTTCAACTACACCAGTATTTGGTGAGCAAAGCTGAATTCATTATGTCTTTTATTCTGTTATATATTTCAATCCTATGTTTTCATCTTTCCAGACTAAAAAGTCCTATTTATTTTCATCCTCATACAGTAGCTCGCCAACCACTCTAGCAACTCTAGTTTCACTTCCCCAATTCCATTATGACTATGTTGAAGTGACTGGAACTGCAGTCAGATATGGATGACTTTGTTTGAGGTTTACTTCACACAAAAAACTTTTCCCCCCATTCTTAGCAGGTGCCCTTGCCCTCATCCACTCTTCTTGTCATCTCAGGATATCTCTGTTTCCACACTCAATTCTTCATTTTCAAGACAAAGTACTACTGGCTCCTCATCCTACTGGATCTTTCTACAGCATTTGACAATCCTGATGATCTGGATAATCTCTTCTTTCTTGATTTGTATGACTTTTCTCTCTTCTTATTTTCTTCTTTCTCAATTTTTCCTTCCCAGTCATCTATTTTGGATCATTATCATTTTCTCAACCACTCAGCATGATTATTTTTAAAATGCACTGTCTTGGGTCCTCTTCTCTTCACCCTTTACACTCATGCTTTTGATGATCTCGGCCCCCTTGAGGTCAATTATTCCATCCACAAAGATTGACCAAATCTATATAAAGAACCCTTTTGAGCTATTTCCCACCTTTTAGGCAAGTTCTCCAAGGGATAGCCACCCCAATTCAAGCTACCTGGTGATACCCAGCACCCCTAAAATGTCTTGAGCCCCCACTAGTGTGCTTCCCTTTCAGTAGATGGCTAAAGGATATAATTACTTCAAAAGCAAAAAAAGTTTACTGGAACAGGATAGTAAGATTTAGAATAGAAAATTCCCTGCCTATAAAATTTAGGACCTGTAGATACACAAGCTCACTCAATGTGGAAAATGAGAAAAGATGGTGGGAATATATTTTGATATGTAGCTCACACTTAAACTGCAGGGCTCCTGATGTCTTGTTGTAGTGTCCCCAAGATACTCTTTGATGGTTGAAACATTCTCTCAAAGCATTGTGTGCTGCTGGACTCACTGGTCCCCATTCTTCAGGATACATTGTTTTGCCAGTTGCCTATAGTGTCTACTGCCTCTAGTTTCTGGCTAAGCTCAAATTCTTGACTAGAGAAACAAAAAACTCTTTTCCCATCACCAGTAAGAAGCATCCTCAGCTCTGATCCTGCCATTTCAGCTCTAAGGCCTGCCATCTGCCAAACATCAAGATCCTACCTTAGGTTCCAAACTTTATCTCCTAGAACCTTCTCCTGAAGGTGGGTTTACTAAATCTCACATGGCTAGACTGCCCATCTTCATATACTTTCCTAAACCAATGATAAGAAAATGGGCTGCTCAGTCTCATTCCTTTTATAATCTGCAAATGGGCCACACAAAGCTTAATGCCTTAACAAAGGAGCCATTCTAAGTTCCTGCCTATATATGGCAACACTCTATGTTCCATGTATAGATAGAGATATATAGTCTCTGTCTATCTAAGTATCTATCATCTATCTGTCTCTACACTCTATATATAGATGGGGAGGGAAAGAAAGGGAAAGAAGAGAATAGGCATAATAACACTTAGTTCCAGACACTGTGCCAAGTGCTTTTTTTTTTTTTTTTTGGTAAGGCAATTGGGGTTAAGTGACTTGCCCAGGGTCACACAGCTAGTAAGTGTCAAGTGTCTGAGGCTGGATTTGAACTCAGGTCCTCCTGAATATAGGGCCACTGCTTTATCCACTGCACCACCTAGCAGCCTGTGCCAAGTGCTTTTTACAAATATTCTCACTGATAACTATCAAACAAAAGAGGTGTATCTATGTATATATATATATATATATATTAGCTTGGATAGATCTCCCCAGCCCAATTATTTTTCCTTAACTCTAGCCCCACATCCTTATATGTTAATCACTGCCATGGGGTATTCCATCTTGGTATCTTTTGATAGGACCAAAATTTCTGTGAAACAACTTCCTTCCTCCTACCAACAATACGAGGAGATACTGGCTGAAGGAAGACAAAGCTGGGACCTGATTGGCCTCAGTTTCCCTGATGCAGCTTTCTAAGTCACCTAGGAGGCATAAAGAGTCCCAACTATATGTAGTCTCTATCTCTCAGACTTGATGGATGCCTAAGACCAGGCAGATCACCATACCCCATGACTGACTGACAAGATATATTTCTGGATGAGGAAAGCTGCATTCAGAAAAACTATCATTATAGCTTTGTTAGATGTTCTTGCTGTTAGGGCAAAGTAAACCTTTGTTAAATGGTCAATGGCTTGGTAGTACTTCATTTCATACCAGTATTGAACCTGAACTATTATTAAAGCCTGGCCTCCAATATTTGGTGTAATTTCAACAGATTAGGAGGAATTGAAATGACTTCATAACTCACATCATGATTGAGTTGGGGAAAGAACCCTGCAAAGATGGAGGAGGATAGTGTAATGGATGATGGGACATTGCATGGATTCCTTTCCCTCCTGATCCAAGTATGGAGAGTCCTCTTAGTGTGGTCGGGAGCAGGTTCCCTCTCAGGCAGAGAGGAAGTAGTTTGGTGGACTCTTTGAGAGACTGCTTGAAAGGGTAAAGAAAGCACCTAGGTGAGCATTACCAGGATATTGTTGACTGTTCTGCATAAGCTGGATTGTCAGTTTATTAAGAGTCAAAGTAGGGCAGCTAGGTGGCACAGTGGATAAAGCACTGGCCCTGGATTCAGGAGGACCTGAGTTCAAATCTGGCCTCAGACACTTGACACTCACTAGCTGTGTGACCCTGGGCAAGTCACTTAACCCTCATTGCCCTAAAAAAAAAAAAAAGAGTCAAAGTAAACTGGGCTAGCATATTCAGCAGCTAGAGATAAAGCTCTCAGTTTTCAGGGACCATACAATGAAAGCTAAGGGGCAGCTAAGGGACCTAGTGATCATGTAAATGAAGAGATTTCTGCTGATTGAGGGGCCCCAGCCAGAGACATACCTTTTATTCTCTGATGGGGTTTCAGGTTCCTGCTGACATAGGAGTCTTGGTTCACCCAAGATAAGAAAGCTTCAGGCTTCTATCACTAATTCTAGGAGAGGGTAGGTAACTCCCTGCCCAGTAGGAGCAGAGTCTAGGAGGAACCCTAGCCACTTGGGACCTAGCTTCTTAAACTGTGGGTCATGACCCCATATGTCTTCGCATAACATTGTGGGGGTTGCAAAAAAATTAGCAACTATAAAAGGTTTTGTATACCTATTTTATATACCTAAACATTTCTCGGGTGAAAAGGGCTTCAAAATAGAAAAAAAAATGTAAGAAGCCCCAACTTAGTGGATAAGGTAGTTAAAACAGAAGTTCAAACTATGGAGTCCCTATAGCAAAGTCACCTGAAGGGGTGTACTTCCATAGCCTGGGGGAACTCACCGAGAGCCAGTTTTAAAGAGCCTCTGGAAAAGAAATACTCTTTATCCCTTTTTAGATAAAGGAGATCAGGAGTTAATTGTACCTTTTCTTGAAAATCTAAACAGGAGGAGATCTGCTGGGGAATGGTGAAGTTCCTAAAGGAAATGGGCTTGAATGATTAGATTTGTGTACCCTACCCCTAGTATCCATCATCTATCTATATTGCTTACCCTCTATTATCCTCCCTACCAGTCTTATTTTTAAGTCATGCCTTCTGGGGAGAACTCCACCTGAAAGGCTACAGATCTTAGCTAACATTCTCCCCAAGCACAGTCATACAGATGTGGGCTGTTAAATTCCTTAGATTTGAGCGGGAGGTCAGTACAGTTGTGACCTGGGCAAATATTGCTGTCAATACAAACAGACACTGGGAATGAGGGGAGAAACAACAGAACCCAAGTCTGCTTAGGTAGGTGGGTAGTAAAGGATGAGTCATCCCCGGGGAAGGAGATATGGGTGTGGCATCTGAAACTTGGATGAGGAGATCCTGGAAAAGCCCTATAAATATTTAAATGGTGAAAGGTTCAGTAGCTTGCTAGTGCCTCTTTTCACTCCAATATAAAACCCAGAATTAAGAGAGTGCACTTAGAGCCTCGCCTGTAACACATTTCAAACTTATCAAGTCCAAAATTGATCTTCCTCCTAACCACACCCTTCCTCCACCTTTTTTTTTTGTGGTTGAGGGCCCTACCATTCTTCTAGTCATCCACATTTACAACATCAAATTTATTCTTGACTCTTCCATTTTCCTCATACTTCCTATCTATTTTATTGCCAAGTCCATTGATTCTACCTACATATAACATCACTTGCATCCATTCTTCTCTCTTTACTCCTGATTAATATCTTAATTCAGGCTCTGATTACATCTCTCATCTTTGTGGCAACCTCCTGATTGGTTTCCCTGCTTCCAATCTCTCTTATATACAATCCATCCTTTACACAACAGCCACATTAGTATTCCTAAACCATAATTCAGAACCTGTCACTCCCTTGATGGAAAGTCTTCCATGTATGCCTATTTCTGCTAGTATAAATTACAGGTTCAAACACCTACTTTAAAAATTCCTGTATAACAGGAGTTCTTAACATTTTTTCTGTCATGAAGACCTTTGGCAGTCAGGTAATGTCTATGGACCCATTCTCGGTTTGTTTTTAATTGCCTAAAATAAAATACATAGGATTACAAAGTAAACATTTATGCTGAATAAAAATGTAATTCTTTTTCCCACTCAAGTTCATGGGCCTTCAGAAATGTGACTCTCTGATAGGTTTCTAGACATTAGTTCCATCAAACTACTCTATCTGCTCCTGTTCACATCTGTCTTTGTGTAAACTGTCACCCAAACTTAGAATGTACTACTTTCTGAGTTCCATTTAATCCCTGGCTTCCTTCAAATTACTATCATAGCCTATGCAAAAACCTACTTCATTCCCTCAGGTAGTGTTCTTACTTTTTTTTTGCGGGACAGTGAGGGTTAAGTGACTTGCCCAGGGTCACATACCTAGTAAGTGTCAAGTTTCTGAGGCCGGCTTTGAACTCAGGTCCCCCTGAATCCGGGGCTGGTGCTTTATCTACTGTGCTACCTAGCTGCCCCATATTCTCTTGCTTCTTAAGTCACTTTTTCTTAAGCTTGCTGTATCCCCCTGTTCCCCACAACAATTTAACACTCCTTGAAGGCATTTACTTGTTTCATTTTGGTCTTTGTTTGACTAGCAGTTTGTGATACTAGCCACTGGCCTAATCCTCTTCATCAACAAATATCGGCCCTAGAAAATCCAATGCTTACTCACTCTACTTGTTCTAGGATCCCCTGCTTATGGATTGTACTGAGGAGCTGCCAAATTCTCTGCTTCTCAGAAGGTGAGCAGCTTTCTATATGCCCTTCCCAGCTCCTGTCACACTTGACTGGGTTAATATATAGGTTATCTTGTTTGTTTGTTTGTTTGTTTTTGGTGAGGCAATTGGGGTTAAGTGACTTGCCCAGGGTCACACAGCTAGTAAGTGTTAAGTGTCTGAGGTCAGATTTGAACTCAGGTCCTCCTGAATCCAGGACCAGTGCTCTATCCACTGTGCCACCTAGCTGCCCCATACATAGGTTATTTTAAGAAGTATAATAAATGTGGATTTACCCAATCTGAAAAGCTTTGAGCTACTCTTTTTTCACTCAATCTGCTATATTTAACTAAGCCAGGTCATATAATGTTGACATAATGGAGTGGACTCTCTATAGGAATAAAAGGGTTTCTAATACTGTATATAGTGTTTAGTTTATCTTGTCACCATGAGGTTTCCTTACCTTTAGCTTCTCCTAGGCCAAAGCCGCCTTTAAAAGTATATAGCCGGGGCAGCTAGGTGGCGCAGTGGATAGAGCACCGGCCCTGGAGTCAGGAGTACCTGGGTTCAAATCCGGCCTCAGACACTTAACACTTACTAGCTGTGTGACCCTGGGCAAGTCACTTAACCCCAATTGCCTCCCTAAAAAAATAAAAAAAATAAAAAAAAATAAAAAAAGTATATAGCCAAGGGCAGCTAGGTGGCACAGTGGATAGAGCACCGGCCCTGGATTCAGGACTACCTGAGTTCAAATCCAGCCTCAGACACTTAACAGTTACTAGCTGTGTGACCCTGGGCAAGTCACTTAATCCCAATTGCCTCACTAAAAAAAACAAACAAAAAAACAAAACAAAACAAAAGTATACAGCCACTCTCTAAACCCCGGAATTCAACGAGAGAAGTAGTTTAGCTATTTAGTCCTACATGACCTTTTTTCCTGAGAGCAATCTGAGTAGAATATATCATACAAGTCCCAATTGTTGTTCCAATTTGTGGCTTCTGAGGCAAGGATTAGGGGAATCCATACTGTCTAGTAACAGGAGAGTCAGGGTCAACCTACAATGCTAATTCCTTCTGCTCACACTTCTTTCATAGGTTTTTTGTTGTTCTTTACTCATGTCTGACTCTTTGTTACCCCACTTGGGGTTTTCTTGGCATACTGGAGTGGGGGGCAGCTAGGTGGTGCACTGGATAAAGCACTGGCTCTTCACTTAGTAGGACCTCAGTTCAAATCTGGCCTCAGACACTTGACACTTACTAGCTGTGTGACCCTGGGCAAGTCACTTAAACCCCATTGCCTGGCAAACAAACAAATAAAAAAGGTACTGGAATTATTTGCTGTTTCCTTCTCCAGATCATTTTACTGTTGAGGAACTGAGGCAGACAGTGGTTAAGTGACTTGTCCAGGGTCATAAAGTTAAGTATCTGAGTTAAGTATCTGAGGCTGGATTTGAACTCAGGAATGTGAGTCTTGATTTCAGGACTAATACTCTTTCCATTGCACCACACAGGTAGGAATCTCAAAATCTTCTCTTTGACTATTTTGTATTTCACTGTTCATTGGCTAGGTTGATTCTGATCAGTCTTCCTGGCTTATTTATTGCTAATAGACCAACAGAAATAGGCCAGAGCAGGTGAGATAAGGAGAGTGACTTCCTTCACCATCTTGCCTTTTCTGTTCCTTTATGCACTTGCAATTTATGATAATTTCCAGGGGGTAGCCAAGAAGCACAACACATCCCTATATGGCCCTTTGTATCTTTAGCCTTTTGGCTTTATGTGTAGGGTTAGCTCAAGACACAGAGCTGAAGGTATAAAAGGGGACACAGATATTTAATCCCCATTGACATCTGTATCACCAATGTCTAGTATAATACCTCTCACAGAGTAGCTTCATGTTGGTTGAATTTTATGTAGAAATCCCTGAACTACTAGGTGTCCAAATAGTGGATGGTCCTTCAACCACTACTAAAGGGGAAATAAAATATAATAAACCATGGAAAGATGTGGAAAAGCAGATATTTCCATTTACCATTATTAAAACCTTTTGTCCTTGGATAAAAGGCCCCTATAGTCCCAAACAAATGTCTTTAAAATTATAAAAGTATTGTCACATCCCATTGTCTCCTGCCCTTAAATAGGAAATGTTTTCGCATGTGATAACAAACCTATATGGCAAATGTTCCTTCAGAAACATTCTTTTTCCCCCTGAAGGGTTCCTCCTTCCTTTACTCCTTGTTTCCTTTGGAATGCCTTACTTATTTATCCTAATTTGCCGCAGAATCCTGCTGATTACTTGTATATTCTAAGCAGATCTTAAAAGTTATAAAAACCAAATCTGTACCCCAGAAACTGAAGCTGCCATCAGCAAACAGTCTTCCTTAGTGTGCTAAGAAATTTGTTTCATGACACACACGCACACACGCAAACAGTTATACCTCTTCTCCCAGGACAGAAGGTCCCATTCCTTTGGGTTGAAAGAATTCCCCAACAAACAGCCTTTCATTTCCTTCACCACAAAAGGAATGACTAATGACTAATGACCAAAGTACATATTGAAAATACTTAAAATCTGATAGAATAACAGGTAAGAGGGGGCAGCTAGGTGGCTCAGTGGATAAAGCACCAGCCCTGGATTCAGGAGTACCTGGGTTCAAATCCTGCCTCAGACACTTGACACTTACTAGCTGTGTGATCCTGGGCAAGTCACTTAACCCCCATGGCCCAGCCCCCCACCCAAAAAAAAAAAAAAGAATAACAGGTATGAAAGGAATAAGATAAAGCCACAGAAATACATGAAGTACTCAAAGGGCTCTTAGAAGTTCTTAAGTATTCACAAAAACACATATTACTTATTCATTGACTCAACCATACTCTCTCCTAGATGGTAAAGTCTCCCTGAAACCTCATGGGACTGTTAAGTCTGATTTCGCTTTCACCTCAGTTTGCATTATCCCAGCAGTGATGCAATGCCTAGGTCTTCTGGAAAGCCAGGTTATGACTTGGACTTTTGGTTTGCAGGAAGTAGCTCTCTCCATTATCAACATCCAAACTCTGTAACTCACAATCTATCAGATGTACAAGGTAACTGCCAAGGCTAGAAACATGAATTCAGCATTAATTAAAGTTCTTACACCTCTATTGATAAAAAGCAAAAAAAAAAAAAAAAGGCAGGCAGGAAATTCAGATAGAGTTTTAGAAATACCTATGCCAGTACTTACTGCATTGAATATGTAGCTGCCACCACAGCAGTTGCTGCAGAAGGGAAGAGACTTTCAACTTGCTGAAAGTAGGCAGTCTTCAGTGAGAGGAGAAAAGCCAATGACTTTGGCCTTACTTTTTAAGTAGATTGAGTGGGTGGCTCTTTCTGGCTTTGTTTCTCTTGGAAAGACCCACACATTCCCACCCTATCAAGAAAAAAAGGGACCAGCCAGAAAACAACTGTTAAGTATGCCCTTTAGCAAGGGGCTAGAGGTCATAGGTCAAGCCAATCACCCCTGGCACAATGGTTGGCAATGACCTTTTCATTAATAAACTCAATAGGGGACAGCTAGGTGGCACAGTGGATAAAGCACCGGCCCTGGATTCAGGAGTACCTGAGTTCAAATCCAGCCTCAGACACTTGACACTTACTAGCTGTGTGACCCTGGGCAAGTCACTTAACCCCCATTGCCCCGCAAAAAAAAATACATAAAAATAAAAAATAAACTCAATAACCATTTCAATGTTTCTCTATTCCCCTTGATTTCTCATATTTCACATAGTTCTTCTCTTCCTTGAAACCCTCTCACATGACAGTATACTATAATATTTCTCTACCTCTTTCAGTAGTCTTTTTTCTGTCATCTTTGACTCTTGTCTCCTTCATACTTTATATACAATCTTTTAGCAAGTTCTGGCAGTTTTTCCTTCAGCTTTTTCTCCATTCTTGCCAGACCCCTAATCCAGCATTTAATTCACAAATGGATCACTGAAATGATCCCCTAAGCTATCTCCCTGACTTCAAATATCTCTCCCATATTCCTTTCAATTCTTCCTATACATAACAGCTACTGTCATATACTTTTTTGGCACTATTGTTGTCATGTCATTTCTTTGTTAAGAATCCATCAATGAGGGGGCAGCTAGGTGACACAGCAGATAAAGCACTGGCCCTGGATTCAGGAGGACCCGAGTTCAAATTTGACCTCAGATACTTAACACTTACTAGCTGTATGACCCTGGTCAAGTCACTTAACCTAACCCTAACCCTAACCCCTCCCCCAATTTAAATAAAAATATTTAATTTAATTTAAAAATTCCATCAATGAATCAATATTTTGTGCCATATCAAACCTAACCTCCTCTGGCTCTATAATCTATATTCTCCACCTATCCAATTTTATTTCCTATAATTTCTAATATATCCTACCTCTTTGTTCTATCATGATCTCCTCACTGATTGATTTCACCATACTCATTCCTACCTTGTTTTCATCTTTCTTATTTTCCCTTGAAATGTTTTCTCCTTGAACACTGTATACAGTAACATTGTGCAATGATCAACTGTGATAGGCTTAGCTCTTCTCAGCAATATAATGATCTAATACAATTTCAAAAGACTCATGATGGAAAATGCTTTCTACATCCAGAAAAAGAACTATGGAGTCTGCAGATCAAAGCATACTATTTTCACTTTTCTTGTGTTGTTTTTTTGTGTGTGTGTTTTTTCCCTTTTGTTCTGATTCTTCTT
Source organism: Dromiciops gliroides (assembly GCF_019393635.1). NCBI lineage: Eukaryota > Metazoa > Chordata > Mammalia > Microbiotheria > Microbiotheriidae > Dromiciops > Dromiciops gliroides. The sequence goes on from NC_057861.1 coordinate 406,513,713, forward strand.
TCACAACATGACTAATGTTGAAATACGTTTAATAGGATTGTACATATATCACCTCTATCAGATTGCTTGCTGTTTTGGGGAGGGGGAAGGGAAGGGAGGAAGGGAGAAAAATTTAGAACTCAAATTCTTACAAAAATGATTGTTGAAAACTATTTTAACATGTAATTGGGGGAAAAAAACTATTAAGAAGAAATGTCTTCTACTTTATCCTTTATAAATCTATTCGGCACATGCCTCTAGGTCTACTTCAAGTCCCACATAGTTTCTTAACTTTCCAAATCTCACTAGCCTCTTTCTTCTCTGATTTCCAGCATTTATATTTTACACCTAACAATTTAGTATTTAGTTACATATCTTGTATTGTTCACTACTTTTACATGTGTTAACATCATGTCCTCTACTAAATAGAAACATAATAATGTTTGTTGCTGAGTTATTTCAGCTTATTTGACTTTTCATGACCCCATTTGGGGTTTTCGTGGCAAAGATACTGGAGTGGTTATTCCATTTCCTTCTCCAACTAACATCTATGTAGTATATATTATGTGCCAGGCTCCATGGTAAGTGCTTTACAATTATCTTTTTGATCCTCACAACAACCAGAGAGAGGTGGTATTATTATCCCCACTTTATAGATGAAAACACAGAAGCAAATAGCAGTTAAATGACTTGCCTGGTATCTTGTCTAAAGCAAGATTTGAACTCAGGTCTTCTTAATTCCAGGCCCAACTCTATCCACTGCACCACCCAGCTGCTCCATGAAGAGATAATGAGAGGACCCCTTCATGGAGGTGAGAAGTTCATGAGTCCACATTGTACATGTTTTTTAAATTTTTGCTGATTGACAGTGTGACTTTTAAGGTTAGTTCCAGTGCTTTTTATATATCCTCTTTCTGGACCATACATTAGAAGCAGTATGAATTAGAGGAAATATCTGGAGCTTTGGGGTTAGAGCAATTGAGTTCAAAACCTGCCCCACAAAATACCTGCATGGATTTGGATAAATCATAACTTCTCAAAAACCTCAGTGTCTGCATCTATAAAATAAGAGAATTGCACTATATAACCCCTAGGCCATTTTTAGCTCAATATATTTATAATCTTATGAGTATGATGCTATAGGTCCTAGACCAATTCTCTGACTTAAAGAGCTGTAAGGGAATGATTTTATGGGTGTGGTACACAAAAGTCCTCCAAATTATCCAAGGCTGGTACAAATTACAAGACACTTATATAAGTATATTCTCCATTACAGATTTAAACGTATGTTTTTAGATTTAATTTTATTTCATTTTCAGTTGCAAATTTTATCATCTTCCTCCTCTCCTATCCAATGAAAAGACAAGAAAAATAAAACCCATTATAAATAAATGAATATTTACAGAAGATTAAAATAGAATTTTAAAAACAAAATGACCATAATAATTCCTCCCTTTTAAAAATTATTATTTTGGGAGGAGCAGGTGGACAATTTCTCATCCCAGGAGAAAAAGAGAAAAAGGCCTATTTGTACAAAAATATTTATAGCAGCTCTTTCTGTGGTGGCTAAAAATTGGAAATCAAAGGAATGCCCATCAATTGGGAAATGACTAAACAAACTGTGGTATATGATTGTAATGGAATATTATTGTGCTATGAAAAATGACAAGCAGGATGATTTCAGAAAGGCTTGTAAAGACTTATATGAACTGATATATAGTAAAATGAGCAGAACCAGGAGAAAGTTGTACACAGTGACAGCAATATTGTTTGATTAAGAATTATGAATGAACTTAACTATTGTCAGCAATGCAGTGATCCAAGAAAATCCCAAAAGACTAATGATGAAGCATGCTACCAACCTCCAAAGAAAAAAAAACTGATATTGGTTAAACACAGACTAAAACGTGCTATTTTTTCCACTTTCTTTCATTTTTTTCTTTTATTCCTGTTTTCTTGTACAAAATGACTCATATGGTAATGTTTTACATAACTGTGCATGTATAACCTATATATGATTGCTTACTGCCTCAGAGAAGGAGTTGGGGAGGGAGGGAAGGAGGGAAGGAGGGATAGAATTTGGAATTCAGAACTTTAAATAAAAGTTTTTATTATCCAAAAAAGAGAAAAGAACTTCCTAAGACACATTCAAGCCATGGCATTGCTGTCATAAAGAGTAAGAATTTCCAATAGATGTGTATTTATTCAAAATTTATACACCTGCATAAATATGTGAATATATTACATACTTTATAAAACATACACACAAATAGAAATGTAAAAGGATGATAGAAAGATAAAATAAACAATATTTTATAATAATTTGATAAGATTTATTAATTTAAAAATTACGTTGCCTAAGAACAAAATTATTTTGTTTTCACTAAAAGAAAATTAGTATATGCTCATTATTTTCAGAAATCTTGATTTAGCACTTTGAGATACAGCAATTCAAAGGTCTGACTATAAGTTCAGTGCCAATATTTTATATTAGCAATGTTTATGGAAGGCCTCAGTTGTGTTTTAAATATTAAGAAATAATATTATGACTACCTTTGTCTGAAGTCCTTAGTCTCACTTTAATCAAAGATATGAACTGTCTTCTTTGAACAAAGGATATAATCACTTTCAGGGAAAGACCTTAATTCCATGAAACTAAAGTCATTAGAGTTTTTATGATGCTCAAACTAAAAGTGGACATGCCCTTTTTTTGGTTGTTTTTTTTAAAATACATTTTTATTCATAGTTTTTATTTTTACAATTTCTAAAGTTTCATTATCCCATCTCTCCTCTAACCCATAACAAAGAGCTATCCATTGTAATAAACACTTTTTGTGAAAGAAAAAGTGAAAAAAAACTTGACGTTACATGCACTATTTCATAAACGTATACTCCCAGTATCTGCAGAGGAGTAAGTAGAGATATCTTTTCATATCTTTTCTTTTGTCCTTCATAATGTTGCAACATTCATTTTCAGCTATTTTACTGTAGTTGTTCTTTCAGCCTCTTCCTCCAAAGCCCCTCCCTTTTGAACAATAAAAAAAAAAGGAAAAAAACCCCTTATGCTAAGTATAAAGAATTGAGAAAAAACAAATCCTCACCTTGGCATACCCAAGAATGTATGTCTCATTCCGTATTTGAAGTCCATCACCTCTCTGGCATATGCACCATGTTTTTTGTTTTTTGTTTTTCATCTTTATTCTTCTGGGCATATTTTATCATGGCATTTGTCAGAGTTCTGTAGTCTTTCCAATTTGGTTTTCTCAATGTTTTTGTTATCGTATAATGTGTTCTCACTCTTTCCACTTCACTCTGCATCAGTTCTTAGAAGTCTTTCCAGTTTCCTATGAAACTGTCCATTTTATCTTTTCTTGTTGCACAGTAACACTCCATTACATTCCTAAACCAAAAGAACCTATATATTAAAAAACATTTAGAGCAGCTCTTTTTTTGTGGTGATGAAGAATTTGGAAATTGAGGGGATGCCCATCAATTGGTAAATAGCTGCACAAGTTGTGGTATACAGTTGTGATGGAATACTATTGTACTGTAAGAAATCGCAATCAGGATGCTTTCAGAAAAATCTGGAAAAACTGGTATGAACTGATGTGCAGAACCAGGAGAGCAGTGTACACAGTAACAACAATATTGTATGATGATCAACTGTGAATGACTTAGCTATTTTCAGGAATACAATGATCTAAGACAATTCTGAAGAAATTCTAATGAAAAATTCTATCCATTTCCAGAAGACCTGATGGAGTCTGAATGCAGATGGAAGCACATTTCTAAACCATACTTTGTTTAGCCATTCCTCAATTGATGGGCACCCCTTTGAATTTTCAGGTTTCATCTTCTATGAAAAAAGTTACTATAAATATTTGTCTACATATAGTCTTCTTTTTTATCTTTTGGAAATATAGGCCTATTATTGGTATATGTGGGCATACATAGTTTGTTAACTTTGGTGTTATAATTCCAAACTGCTTTCTAGAATTGCAAGATCAGGAGTAGCTAGGTGGTGCAGTGGATAAAGCATCAGCCCTGGATTCAGGAGGACCTGAGTTCAAATGTGACCTCAGACACTTGACACTTACTAGCTGTGTGACACGGGGCAAGTCACTTAACCCTCATTGCCCTGCAAAAACAAACAATAGAATGGCAAGATCAATTCATATTTCCAACAACAGTGCCTATTTTCCCCACAGGTGTTTTTTTCCATTTCCTTTATATTGTAGTATATATATATATATATATATATATATATATATATATATATATATATATATATATATATATAATTTCATTGTTTTCTTGTTTCTGCTAACTTTGTTTTGTATCAGTTCATCTACATTTTCCATGCTTCTCTGTACTCATCATATTCTTTATTTCTTAGGGCATAATAATATGTCATTACATTCATGCACCTCAGTCAGTTTAGCATTCCCAAATGTTTTACCTATTTTCTTTTTCTTTCTTTTTTTTTAATGGTCAGGTAATGAGGGTTAAGTGACTTGCCCAGGGTCACACAGCTAGTGTCAAATGTCTGCGACTGTATTTGAAATCAGGTCCTCCTGAATCCAGGGCTGGTGCTTTATCCACTGTGCCATCTAGCTACTTCTAACCTTTCCCATTGGATGAGTATTTATTTCTTTTGTAGTTCTTCAATACCCCCAAAACATGCTGCCATCTGGGACCTCCTTGGGATATTGCTAAACAATAGAATCTCTGGATTAAAGGTCATTTTAGCCATTTTCTTTGCATAACACCATATTGCTTTCCAGAACATTTGTTCAAATTCACAGCTCTACCAACAATGCATTTGTGTGCCTGTTTTTTTCTCTCATATCCCAACAATATTCACTATATACATTTTTGGGGGGCTATCTTTGCCAATTTGTTAGGTATGAAGTGAAACCTCAGAGACTGATATTTTGATTTGCATTTATTTATTTTATTATTAGTGATTTGGAATATTCTTTCATTTAGTTATTAAGTTTGCAGGGTTTAGTTTTTTGGCTTTTTTTTTTTTGAGAACTGCTTATTCATATCCTTTGACCACTCGTATTGAGGAATGCTTCTGATCTTTAAAGTTCTTTTAATTTTCAATATATCTTGGGCCATTTTTTTGTTTAATATAACCAAGTCCCAATATATAGAGAGGACAAGATTCATTGTTAACAACAGTGGATATATATCCATATTTCAAATTCATTTATTGATTATTTTGGATTTTTTTGACTGACTTCAAGTCTGATTAGATCATCATTGTTCTTAGATCATAATGTAGCTCATATGAGAAGTGCCAGCTCTGCAGTTTCTTTTTGTTCAGTTGTCTTTACATTATTAATGCTATCTTCAATCTAGAAATCTTTTAAAACCATTTCTCTATTTGTGAGTGTTAGTGTAGCTCAACCAGATAATATATTCTGTAAATTCACTTAATCTTACAATATATCACATTATATGCAAATAGAACAAGCAAGTGAAGGGTCCTCTGTCAGCCCCATGACATTACAAAACTTTCATTCTTCCCTCAGGACACCTGAAATACTGTACTTAGCATGTGCTTGTATGACATATGGACCAGGTGAGGGAATCAATATCAATCTATATATTAAATAATGTTAAGGGTTAATTTCTTCTTCTCCTCCTCCTCCTCCTCCTCCTCTTCTTCCTCCTTCTCTTCCTCCTCCTTCTTTTTCTTCTTCATTTATCCTATAGTGTAAAGTAGGGCAGTGTGATTTGTGAGTGGAAGAAATTTTAATTGTTTAAAAACATCCACCTGGCCTTTTGTCCCATTACTTGAAACTCCCTCAATGGGAATGCTGTCCTTCAGTTTATGGCTTTTCTCCTTCAAATGTCCCCTGTTAAAATACAAGCATGCAAGAGGAAGGCAGCACATTAAAACTTTAACTAATATGAATTAGTGAAAAGGCAGGACTTTTCTCAGAAACCACAGAACACCTTTCCCCAGGGTTAAGCGGAGACCTGGCTTTGAAATCCATTGAGATTATCAGAAGGAAATAAGATATATGGGGGAAATGATATGAAGTAGATTTGCAAAGTATTAAAGAAACAATGAGGTAAAAATGTAACCAAGTTTACTCAGAAGTGCAAAGAGAAAGGTACCAGAAAAAGATCAGAGCAGTATTAGGAAAATTCCTTTGTCCATCATCTTACTCAGGGAGATGATGAGAGAGAGAGAGAGAGAGACTATTTAGAGGCTATAGAGTTTCAATTCAACAGGAGACTAGAGTGAGGGGATGCCAGTACCTGAGATGATATCCCTCTTTCTTCTTCTCCTCTTTGGTGAAATCAAAAGATTACAGAGATACCAGTCATTCCAACTCCTTCTACAGGTGAGAGAATTTATAAGGACCTTGGATTGTACCCAGACTGGAAGTTGGATACTCCCCTCTTTGGATCTCCTTGGATTCAACATGTCCAGTGCAAACTTTTTTTCTCTTAAATTTGATCCTTTTTCCATATGGAAAAAAAAAAAAGCACTAGCTCTGGGGTCAGAGGACCTAGGTTAATATAATAATTCTGAACAGTTAATTTCTCCAGACCTCAATTTCCTCATCTATCAAATGAAGGAGACCATTGTGGAAGTGTGCAAACCTTCCTAATTTAGAAATATTAAGAAATTGTTTAAAAATTATCCTAGAAAGAAGCATTAGCAGTGATCTGAAAGAAGAAACTTAACAGTCTTTATACAACTCAATTCAGAAACAATATCCTGATCCCCATTCTCTGATGAGCTAAAGAACTAATTCCTTCCTTGAAGAAATTAGATAGTGACTGAACAGCAGAAGAGGCTCTTGCTGGTCAGAAGAGTAGTAGCTTTTTTCCCCAAACCCTGAAGAATTGAGGGTGAAAATCCACTAAATTGAGGGAAGATTTTCCCTTGCTTATTTCCATCAATTGAAGTTAGACCAGCTAGAAAGGAGAACCCTTAAAGAAAGTGGTCAAAAAGGGATTGCTTCATTTTAGGAAAATAATTATCAGACTTCCATCCAAGATGGCTGCTTAAACAGAGACAGATTGCCTAGATCTCAAATCCTACACTAGCAAATAAATGGGTAATGGGAATCTGCAACATGCATAAAGTGTCCTGGATGGTGACATTCCACATATAGAAATTCAAAACCTGCTTTGAGGTGGGATATGTAAAGGAATTTCTTTGGAAAGACTGTGAAGTATGTATAGGCATTGTGTAACTGGTTCCAGTTTGCTAACCACATGGCTAATGGTAAGCTCTTTGAGTACAGAGGCATTCGAAAGGCCAAACCTACTTCATTCATTTCTCACTTGCCTCAGTCACTTTTGCTGATCTGTTTCTGGTGGTGTGATATCTTTGCACATAATATCTGAAGAGAACTTACTCTAGGGAAAGTGACTTTGGAGCACTTTCCCCTATGAAGTCATATGGTCCCTAGAAATGGGCCTCAATCTTTGCTCATGGTATTTGTTTCTTTCTTTCTAGATGAAGGGAAGGTAACCTCCACAACCTTGTTGGTTTCAAAGGGACTGGATGGCACCTTGGAATTCAGTGTTCCAGAGTCCAAAGGGTGATTGATTTGATGTTCTACTGTTCCAGGATAAGTTTTGCTACAAGCCAAGAACTGATGCACTAAAGGAATAAGAAGTAACTTTCTGGATGCAGGGTGAGAATAGTTGAATTGAGAATTCATCTAAAAGTCATGCCTAACCTAGACATGTATTTAGTGGAACCAGTACTATATAAGGAACTGAGCTAAGTTTTGAGCCTACTCTCCCCAAAAATAGAGGTCATGTATAGAAATAAAAGTGGTGTAGGGAAGAGTGTGTTACCAAGGTATTGGGGAAAATATTTACATGTTTGTTCTTTCTATATCTTTTGAAGTAAATATGCCTTTGGAAAAAACAGTTGATATTAAGTGGTTAAATGAAACTGGTGTTCTAGTTACTGGTACCTATCAATGGATGGAACACAGCCATTTGGGGCTCTGAGCTAAAGGCATTGGAATAGAAATATCCTAACTCTGGGCTTATTCCCCTGAACAGACAAATGTAGCAAATGGATCTGGGAAAGTGAGTCAGGGCATACATCCCCTACATTTGAAATTCATATCCAGAGGTTTAAAATTTTTTTTAAATGTTTAAAAAGGAGAGAAAATATAGTATATAACTTCTTCTACCCAGACCTGCAAAAGAGCCAGCCTAGAAGTCCACAGGTAATAAGCAGTATATAGCAGGAAAACCTACACTACTATAGGTAAATAAACCAATAACCTCTCAAGATGACCATAGATGAGCCAGAAAAAAAACTACCTAGAATGCTTTATATCCAGAGGCAGCAGGAATGGAAGACACCCCCAAGAAAACCTCAGAATCATTGGTATGGGGGGAGGTAGGTGGTGCAGTGGATAAAGCACTGGCCCTGGATTCAGGAGGACCTCAGTTCAAATCTGGCCTCAGACACTTGACACTTACTAGCTGTGTGACCCTAGGCAAGTCACTTAACCCTCATTGCCCCTCAAAACAAAAAACAAACAAACAAAAAAAGAATAATAGAATCATGGGTATACTGGTAAATGGTTAACAACTGGCTTTGTAAAAATATAAGACATACTTTTAAATTAAATCTGCATTATTAGAACTTTCTTTATTACTTTCTTAAGTCTGAAAAATCAACAAAACAATAAACCAAACCCTAATCTGTAGTGTTGACCAACTTCTGAGCTGGAAAAAATAAAAAAATTGACTCCAGCAAACTAGTACAAGTTCTGGTACATGCCTGCCCGGGATAATCAGGAAGCTCGAAGGTGGGAACCTAGGAAGGAGAATGAATAGTTCAAAAGAGAAAGGGGATAAACTTTACTCAAGGAACAGATTCTCTGATAACTAAAACATACTGAATAGAAATTAATGAGACTCCATGGATAAGACAGCAGGAAATAGTAGGACAAAATAAAAAGATTGAAAAAATAGAAGGAAATGTAAAATATTTGATATTTAAAAACAAAAACAAAAACAACTGATCTGGAAAATAAGTCAAGGAAAGGACATTTAAGAATCACTGGATACCCAGAAAACAATAACTTTTTTTAAAAAAAGCCTGGATACTCTATTTTAAGAAATCATAATTGGGGGGCGGTAGGTGGTGCAGTGGATAAAGCACTGGCCCTGGATTCAGGAGGACCTGAGTTCAAATCCAGCCTCAGACACTTGACACTTACTAGCTGTGTGACCCTGGGCAAGTCACTTAACCCTCATTGCCCCGCAAAAAAAAAAAATCATAATTGAAAATTGCCCAGATCTGTTAGAACCAGAGAACAAAATGAAGATAGGAAGAATCCACTGACCAGTCCCTGAAGGAAAATCTCAGGAATATCAGACAGATTCAGGGGTCCAATATCAAAGAAAAAAAAATACAGCAAGCATCCCAAAAGAAGTGGTTTCAGGACCAAGGAATCAAAATCAGCATCACACAAAAACCTGGCAGCTTCTATCTTAAATGAGAAGAGATCTTGGAATATGATATTTTGAAATATATTTTGAAAAGATATAGGCTAACATCAAAGGATATTCTACATTACAAAGCTAAACCTTGGGAGTGGAGGGGAATGAACATTTATTAGAATACATTTTCAAGCATTTCTGATGATGACCAGAGTTGGGTAAGGACTTTGTTACAAACAAAAGAAAATTAGAAACAAATTTATTTGAGAAATTAGGAGGCACTGTATAAAAGAAACAAGTGTCCTTTCAGAACCTTAATGTCTTTAAAGGATATTGAGGGAGTTAAATAAAAGGATAAAACCCCCGAGGTCTTGGGTTCTATTTTGAGGTAGTTCTGCTGAACAGGGGAAAGAGAAGGAAGAGTAAAAGGAGGAATACATTAATGTAGAAAGGAGAATGAAAGGTATGAAATTTACTAGTTCACATAAATGAGGTGCATTAAAAATGAAGAGTATACAAATGTGTAAGGAGTTGGAGAAAGGGCACCAGATAAACCTTACTTTCATTTGAAATGGACTGAGGAAAGTTGAACACACACACTTTTTGTTGTAGAAATATTTCAAATTCAATAGGGAAACAAGTTAAGGGGAAAGATAATATCATCTTCCTTATCTTGAAAGAGTGGGGATTAAAAGAAGAGGGGGAAAAAAGAACTAGAGACAAAGGGAGTGCCTTAAATTATGTCTTGGGCAACCAAGGAATGACTAAACTACTTGTGAAATATTATTGCACTGTAATAAATGAAAGAAATAATTTCAGAAAATCCTGGGCAGTACAAACATGCAGAATGAACAGATCAGGAGAGCAATTTATACAAGGTCAGCAACATTATAAAGAAAAAGAACTTAGAAAGACTTCTGAAGCCACATTATTACAATGATCATCTGTGTCTCCAGAGGACCTAGAATGGAATAGAATTACCCAGATCCTGAAAGATATAGGTGGTAGACACAAGGTTTAGAAAGAGACATACATTTTTGGACATGGCCACATATGGATTTGTTTTGCTTGGCTATGCTTATTTGTTACAAAAGTGTTTGGAGTTTTTTCCCTTTCTTTTGGTTTTCAGTGAGGGGTGGGAATGGGATTAGTGGGGAAAGGAGTAGTGATCAACACCGGCCTCTAGTATATTGAAACACTGTTTCAAATACATGGAAGAAAACAAAAAAAGAGCAGAAAGAAGCACAAAGAGGTCAGTTGTGAAAGTAATATGTGGAACATATACTTACCCAAAAGAGCAAACTAGGTAAAATGGAGATTTTCAGTTACTTATAGAAGCCTCTTTTTGTTGTTGTTTTGCTGCATGTATATGGAAATGATCCTTTTTTGGTGTTTAAATTGAGAATAACAATTATTCTCCAAGGACAAGCTGAACGTTAAGTGGATATTGTTCTATTTGATGAAGTGAACTGCTCACTGAACCCTAAACTCTGTAACTGTTTTATCATCTTGTGAAATTTTGTCTATTGTCCAGGAAGGCTATAGCTGTAACTCAGAAATGGCTTGGAGGGAAAAGATATTTTCAGAGCCGTGGGGTGGCTCTATATATTCTCTCTCTCTAAGTAGGAAGGAATATTTAGATTAAAATAACATAAAATTTATAAAATTGCTTCTGGAGGGTTTGCTCTAACAATGCAGAATATAGTATATATTTTTTTCTTTTATACTGTGGTGATTAAAAATTTATAGGAGTGCCCTATCTCTGTCTCAAGGTATAGGGAAGTTAGCTAAGGTTTCTAATATATTACTACTTAGAAATTAGAGGCTATAGCACCAGTTTGGGGCTTTAAGCATTTATTAAAGCATATCAAATACTAGTAAAGAGATAGCATGTGGCTCAAAAAGGACCAAGAGCTCAGCGTGGCCACTTCCTCCGAGTTCCAAGCAGGAAAACAAGAATGAGAGCAGAAGCTTCCTGCAGGCCCTTCCACACCTTTCAAAGCTAATTGGTTGGCATCATTCAAATCTATTGGTTTACTGGACTTGAGGGTGGTCAGGCGCAGTATGTGCTGAGGTAAAAATGCAGAGGACAGACCCTCTGGGGGGAAAAGCTTTCAGGTAAGTGTGGGTTTGAATGAGGTAACTACTGTAGGTAGTCAGCAAGGTCAATCTACATTTCCCTTGAAACTCTCCTGACTTTCTGCTGGCCCCAAGAAAGGTCAGGCAAGGCTCTCTGGGTTAGGCCCTTGAGCAGGGGAGATCCAAAACCCCATTATTTTCTCACAATACCTTCAATAATTCAAATTTCCCCATTCATGATGAGTACAATAGCAGTTCCCTGTATTTATAACCTAGGAGTTATTATTTTGTAAATTTTCATTTTAGTGTAATGGGGGAAATGGGGTACGGGTTTGGGTTAGGGGTTGGGGTTCTTAGGAATGCCTCTTTAAAGAATTACACCCTCTTGCACACAAAAGTAGTTAGAATAAGGTGGTAGTTTATTTAGGGGCAAGGGAAGGGAAGGGGGGAGGGAAGGGAAACCATGACAGAAATCCTTGGACTTCTCATGGGGAGATAGGCACAAAGCACGTGGCTCAGAGGTACCAATCTCCTCGAGCAGGAGACTGGCAGGTACTTTTATAGGACTGATGGGGGGAAGGGTGACCATTTGACTGTGGAAAGTTCCTTTAGTGAGGGAGGACCATCCCCCACTGGTGGCAGCTGGGGGAATTGGGTGAGGAGTGGAGGACCATTCAGGACACAAAGGCCGCAGCCACACCCAAAGTTACCTCCCCAGGGGTAAGGGAGACCAGAATGAAGGGTGGGAATCCGAAGCTAGCTCAGTCCGATTTGGTTCCACTTATCTCTCTAGGCATATCTGTCCTCTGGTTTAGTCTCTCAAGGACAAGATTCCTCAGTGTGCCCCAGAGAAATTCTGGGGTGCTCTGCATCCCATGACATTACTCAGAACTTAACAAACACCAAAATAAAATAAAATACAAAGGCTATTTTCTTATACACATTAAAAGAGTTCACATGAAATTGCAGATCTCTCTTATGTACATCCTGCTTTCCTAAATGTGTTTTGTCCATTTAAGCTAGAAGGATAATTATCCCAACTTCTGCTTTCACTGATGAGTCTCCAAGCTCTAGAGTTTGGCTTCATCTCCAGCTCAGAGTTTTAGGGGTACCCTTCAGGAGTTGGTGGCAATTCTCTAGTGTGATTAGCTCAAGCCCTCACTGTGGTGCTTCCCCCTAAGATTAACATCTGAGAATCAATTTAGTTAGCCAGCTTTAAGTAGCTTTTAGAAAACAGTAATTACTAAGGTGGAATAATATGAACAGTTGGTATAAAACATGTCCCAGAGGTCTGTGACACAATATTCCACAAGTACATACATAGTCCAGAAGAAAGTGGGCTCAAGCTTATGACATGCAGGTGGCAAGGTGATAATTTACAATTCCTCATTGATGAAAGTCTTTTTTCTCCCATTTATAGTGTGATAAGGAAGTTTTCCCTTAAAAATGATGATGAATCAGGGGTAGCTAGATGGCACAGTGGATAAAGCACTGGCCCTGGATTCAGGAGGACCTGAGTTCAAATCTGATCTCAGACACTTGACACTAGCTGTGTGACCCTGGGCAAGTCACTTAACCCTCATTGCCCTACAAAAAAAAAAAAGTGATGATGAATCTGTTTCTATTTGTCCTTGGCTACAGATGATGATTGGGGTTAGGAAAATCAGCCATCAACTAAACTGGGGATGAAGTTAGTAGACTAGTGAGAAGAAAGTTAAAAAAAAGGGGTGGGGTGGGGAAGGAGACCTGGTCAAGGCTGAAGCTGAGGCCTTTGCTCCTTCAGATAGTTTTTCCTCATGGGTGTTCTGGAAAGCTGCACTTGTTCCAATTTCTGAAATTCTATCCTTTCTCAACTTGCTTGATAATTTATAAACGATCTCAAGGCACTGCTTAGTTTCCTTAATTTATCCAAATAGATTCTCGTGCAATGTTCCATTTCAAAGACTTTTTATCATTTAGTCTAAGACCTAGCAGTGATTGATTGATGGGGATACATGTCTACCTCATTAAAATATCAAGGCTAAAAAGGGATGGGATGACTGCTAGATTATAGATAATAATACATACATACAAACATGCATGAAGATAAAGTATCCGCACACATGTATACATGCAATACACATATACATATGGATTGTATCTATGTCTTACATGCATGTGTGTGTGTTTATGTATGTATCTATATAGGTGGTAAAGTGGATAAAGTGCCAGGCCTGCAGTCAGGAAGACCTGGCTTAGACACTAGCTATGTGGTCCTAGACAAGTCACTAAACCTGTTTGTTTCAGGTTCCTCATCTGTAAAATGGGGATAATACCACCTACCTCCTAGGATCATGAGGATCTAATGAGGTAATATTCGGGGTGTTTTTGTTTTGTTTTGTTTTGCAGGGCACTGAAGGTTAAGTGATTTGCCCAGGGTCACACAGCTAGTAAGTGTCAAGTGTCTGAGGTCGGATTTGAACTCAGGTCCTAAATCCAGGGCCAGTGTTTTATCTGCTGCATCACCTAGGTGTCCCCATGAGGTAATATTTGTAAAGCAATCAGCACAGTGCATGGCACATAGTAAGTGCTATATAAATGTTAGTTGTTAATATTAATAAGGTATATAAGGCATTATATGCATGTATACTTATATATATTTAAGTTCAGCCTTTAGTGTTCAAAGCTGACGTGGTTGTGCTTCTTTCTGTCCTTATATTCTCTTCTCTAAATTAAAAAAAAAAGATTCTTCAAAGACACTTCCCCCCTTTCTTTTTCTTTTTTTTGGTTGCCCTATCCCTATTCTCCCTCGTCCTCTCAACATACCCTCACTGAGGGAAGGGAAGAAAAAAATTCCACATAAAAATACACATAATTAAGCAAAAGAAGTGACTACATTAGTTGTGTCTGAAAATGTACATCTTATTCTCTATATTGAGTATCACCTCAGTGTCAAGAGGTAGATGCCATGCTTCATCACCAGGTCTCTTAAGTGATACAATTTCTCAAGACTTTCAAAGATACTTTCCTTAATTATGTTGTTATTATTTAAATTGTTTTTAGGAGTTATTTTTGAATTGTCCAATTACCTCCCCATCCACCATCCAATTAGGTGTCAAGGTGCTGCTGATTTTCCCTCTAAATCTCTAATATCTCTCCTCTTCTCTCAACAGCACTGCTTCTCAGAGAAGTGTACCACCACCAGAAGAACCCTGCAATTAAAGGCCTAGAGTAAAGGCATGCCGTCTTGGGGCATCAGATCCGGACCTCTTGAGAAAGTCCTCAAAATGTTTTTGATCTCCTGGGGGAATAAAATGAGTATAATTGACTTGTAGAGTGCTTTCTACTAGTTTTGTTTGTTTTTGTGCCCCTGTGACTTTTGTGTCTATTACTATTTTCTGTGGTAGCATAAATAAACAGCTGCGATATTCATTATTTTACACTGACTACTTTCTTTTCCAGAAAGACCCGCCCCGCCTTAGTCAAAATTTAAGGAGACCTTGGACATAAGACAGGCTTATATATTGTTTTGTTTTGTTTTGTTTCATTTTATGTGTTAGAGATTCCTCTGCGCTGAGAGCAGAATCAGAAAATGAACCAACTTCTTTAGGAGATATCCAAGTCTCTGTGACTCTAGAGCCCTTCTCTTGTTGGGATCTGGGACATTTGGATATACACGTTTTCTCTGTCTTTATGAAAGTTGATGCAATTGTTGAAATAGTAAAGAGCCAAGTTCAGAGCAACCAGGAAAATAAGTACTTTGCTGAAAGCCAGCTATATCAAGCTTCATCTTAGCCTTATTTCATCAGAACCAGCTGAGGTATTGTCAAGAAACACCCCAACCACCTCAACACTATCTTTCATATCAGTGACCCACAAATTTAACTTGAACACACCCCACTAATACACATTCTGCTCACCCAATACAACTATTATGCTCCCTTGTTTTTAATTTTTAATTTTTTGACTTTTATTTTCCAAATTACATCAAAAAGCAAATTTTGACATCAATTTTTAAAAAAATTTTGTGTTCCAACTTCTCTTCCTCCCTCCCCTTCCACCCCCACCCTAAGAACTCAAACAATTCAACATAAATTATACATGAGTAGCCATGGCAAAAAATTCTACCTTATCTAGGTTGTGAGAGAAAACAGATAAAAACAAAACTTCAGATTAAGGAATTGTAAAAAAAAAAATGTGTTTCAGTCTGTTTTCAGATACCATCAGTTCTTTCTCTGTAGCTGTACGGCAATTTTCCTAAGTTCTTCAGAGTTATATTGGATCATTGCCTTGCTGAAAATAACCGCAAGTGCTTCCCAGCAGATCATCTTACACTAATGCTGTTATTTTTTTGTTTGGTAGGTTTTTGTAAAACAATTAGGATTAAGTGACTTGCTTAGGGTCACACAGCTAGTAAGTGTTAAGTGTCTGAGGCCAGATTTCAACTCAGGTCCTCCTGACTCCAGGGCCGGTGCTCTATCCACTGCGCCACCTAGCTGCCCCCTAATGCTGTTATTTTGTATACAGTACATTTCTCTCTGCTTCAGTTAATGTGGGTCTTTCCAGGTTTTTCTGATAGCATCCTGTTTATCATAATTTTTATATAGCACCTTGAACTTGACAGAGAATTTTCTTCACAATAGCCCAGCAGAGTAGATACCATACGTTTTGACATTGTAGTCAATCATCATAGCTATTTTCCTCCATCCCATTCCCTTCCAATGATATTTATTCTATTGTCTATCTTATTTTGCCCTAATATTCCTCAAAAGTGTTTTGCTACTGACTGCCCCCTCCCCTGCTCTACCCTCCCTTCATTCACCCTTCCCTCCTTATCCTCTTCCCTTCCTACTTTCCTGTAGGGTTAAATAGATTACTCTTCCCTATTGGGTGTGTATGTTATTCCCTCCTTGATCCCACTTTGATGAGGTTATGGCCTTTGAGCTAATTCTGTTTTCTAATTTTTTCTTCCTCTCTTCTCAGCTCTCCCTATGAAATCAAGCAATTCAATATATGTCATACATGTGTTGTTATGCCTTACATCTTCACTTTCCTTGAAAGTGTTTTGCTTTTTACAGCTCCCTCCCCCAAACTTCCCTTCCCTCCTTCCCTTCTTCTCCACCCCCCCATCTCTTTCTCCCACGTTTCCTCAGGACAAAAATATATTACTATACCCACTTGAGTATGTATGTTATTCCCTCTTTGAGCCAATTCTGATGATAGTGAGGTGCACTCACTCCACCTCTTCCCTTCCCCTCCATAGGCTTTTTTCTTGTTTCCTTCATGTGAGCTACCTCTCCCCATTCCACTTCTCCCCTCCCCCCTCTCCCAGTCTATTCCTCCTACCCCTCACCCCTATTTTAAAGATGTCATCATGGGTTAGCTAGATGGCACAGTTAACAAAGCACCAGCCCTGGGCCCAGGAGACCCAGAGCCCAAATCCAGCCCTAGACACAGACAACCCACCATATTTGCTCCACAAAGAACAAGGATACACAAAAAATAAATGCTTTACAAATACTTCATATTCAGTTCAGACCTGTGTCCTCTGTGTATTCCTTGCTGAAAAAGTTCTTATGAGTTGAAAGTATTCTTTTCTCATGTATGACTATAAACAGTTTAACCTTTTAATGTCCCTTGTGTTTTCTTTTTCCTGTTTACCTTTTTGTAATTCTCCAGAATCTTGTATTTGAAAGTCAAATTTTCTATTCAGTTCAGGTCTTTTCATCACAAATGCCTGAAAGACCTTTTTTCATTGAAATCCTATTTTTTCCTCTGAAAGATTACACGCAGTTTTGCTGGGTACGTGATTTTTAGCTGTAGTCTCAGTTCCTTTGCCCTCTGAAATATTATATTCCATGCCCTCTGGTCCTTTAATGTAGAAGCTGCGAGATCTTGCTTTATCCTTATTGGAGCTCCACAGTATTTGAATTCCTTTTTTCTAGCTGCTTGCAGTATTTTCTCCTTGACCTGGGATCTCTAGATTTGGCTATAATATTCCTGGAGGATTTCTTTTGGGATCTCTTTCAGGAGGTGATCTGCTTCTAGAATATCAGGGCAATCTTCCCTCACAATCTCTTGGAGGATGGTTTCTAAGCTCTTGTTTTGGTCATGATTTTCAGGTAGTCCAATGATTTTCAAATTATCTCTCTTGGATTTATTTTCCAGGTCAACTGTTTTTCCAAGGAGATATTTCACATTGCCCTCTATTTCTTCATTCAATTGGATTTGCTTTACTGTGTCTTGGTTTTTCATGAGGTCACTAGCTTCCATTTGTTCAATCCTAATTCTTAGGCAATTATTTTCATCAGACAGTTTTTTAATCTTTTCCATTTGGCTTTCCAAGCTGTTGACTTTTTTTTCATGACTGCTGAATTACTCTCATTTTTCTTTCCATTCTTTCCTCCTTCTCTCTACATCTTCCTCCTATCCTACTTTCTCTTCAAAGTCCCTTTTGAGAGCTTCCATGGCCTGAGACCAGTTCATATTTTTCTTGGAAGCTTTGGACATAGGGTCCCTGTGGTTTGTTTCCTCATCTGAGGCTGCATCTTGATCTTCCTTGTCACTGAAAAAGCTTTCTATAATTTTGAACTTTTTTTGCTTGCTCATCTTTTACTTGATTTCTTGATTTTAAACTCTCCACTGCGGGGGAGGGGGGTGCTGCTTCTCAGCTCCACTCCTGGTCCCAGGTGTTTTGGTTTGAGGGTGGTCAGGTTTTACTCTCACCTGGTCTGTTCTCTGGTCTGGAGATAACCTCAAGCCTACTTACTAAACAACCAACCAGCAAAGCTTTCTGTGGTGTGATTCTTAGCTTCGATGAACCTGTGCCCCTCCCCAACCTGGGCCTCCCACTTCTCAGGATTTCTTCCTGGTTCCCTGCTGCAGTGGGACAGCCAAATTCCTCCCCCAGTCCTGCTGGTACCCCTGCACTTTACCCCCCTGCCAGCTGTTCAGCCCTCTCACCCGATAGCATACTAAGTTCAAGAAGATGCTGGTGCTGTAGCTGATTCAGAGGCTCTGGGGTAAATTCTTCCAGCAGCATTTCTGGTGTATCTGTGAGCACAATTGCAGAGTTAGACTTTACACATGGTCCAGCATGGCCTCCTGAAATCTATCTATAACTGGAGAATAATCTCAGCATGTATTTTTGTGTGTTTTTCTGCTCCAAGGGTTCTTTTATTGCTGTTTTGGGGGTGATTGTATCAGGAGCTCTGTGTGTTTAATGTCTTTCCTCCTCCATCTTGGCTCCCTCTCTCCCTTGTTTTTTTTTTTGTTTTGTTTTGTGAGGCAATTGGGGTTAAGTGACTTGCCCAGGGTCACACAGTTAGTGTCACGTGTCTGAGGCTGGATTTGAACTCAGGTCCTCCTGAATCCAAGGCCAGTGCTTTATCCACTGTGCCACCTAGCTACTCCCCCAATACAACTATTTTCTGTGATGGGTTTTTTTTTTTGGTTTTTGTTTTTTTGGGTTTTTTTTGCAGGGCAATGAGGGTTAAGTGACTTGCCCAGGGTCACACAGCTGGTAAGTGTCAAATGTCTGAGGCCAGATTTGAACTCCTGAATCCAGGGCCAGTGCTCTATTCACTGCACCACCTATCTGCCCCTTTGTGTATGTGTGTGTTTTTTTTAAATACAACTATTTTCTAAAATATTCGTATCTCACATTTAGCCCATTAAGGTACAGAATATTAACTTTACAATAACCCCATTGGTAAGTAATGCAAGTATTGTTCCAATTTCCTATCATGAAAATTAGAGGAAATATATATATTTTTGCTACTGATTGGGACTTATCTACTTGTTAAAATAATAGGGCATGGAGACATTTTTAATTACTAATTGATAGAAACAGCATGTTCATTAAGTCCAAAAAGAGTATTTTAGACCCTGAGAAGATAGAAAGATGGTATGACTGCTTTCAAGATCCTGAAGTGTTTTAAATTCATCCTGTTTGATCTTCTCAACAACCTTGTGAAATAAATGTTATAGGTATTTTTATCCGCATTTTATAGCTGAGGAAATTGTTTTTCAGAGAAGTCAGATGAATTGCCAGTGGTAATACAATTAGTAACAGAGGTCAAACCCAGTTTTCTTCTGATTGCAAGTTCCCTGCATTCAGGTGCTTGCCCTCAATGATTTTATATGTGGTAAACTGGAAGCTTCTTCACTTCATGATCATTTCATTCTTTGTGCCTTAGAGGCACAGTATACACAGTAGGAGCCTTAATTCTTTTTATAATTCTTTTTTTTTTTTTTTAGTGAGGCAATTGGGGTTAAGTGACTTGCCCAGGGTCACACGGCTAGTAAGTATTAAGTGTCTGAGGCCAGATTTGAACTCAGGTACTCCTGACTCCAGGGCCGGTGCTCTATCCACTGCGCCACCTAGCCGCCCCGGGAGCCTTAATTCTTGTTGATTCATGTACTTGCATTAGGAACCATCTTTACATGATTAGAATTCCTCTGGAGCATATTTGAATATCTCAAAGGAAGTGGCAAGTTTTCTTGGAAAAGTGCAATATCAACATTTATGGGGAAATGATAAACTAAAAGACCCTTCAAACAGAAATGAAACCAAAAAATACCATAAGCTGTTTATGTTGTACTTCAAGGTATCTATATTTACATAAGAGGATATTATCTCAGTAACCTTTTAATTTCCATGAGGAGAGTGGAGTTGGATCGAAGAAATGGTCAATACCACCTTTTAGGGAATGGCGTTATCATCAAATGTAATAATGCCATGACAATTAGTATTATTATAAAAGAATGAATTCAATCATTCATCAAAGAGAATTACAGGTTAGAAACCACCAGAATGGTATCTGCTGCCTAGAGCTGAGCCCACAATTGTGCAGTACTAAATGAGTAAGGAAAGGTTGTGGCTAGCAGCACACCAAGCACCATAAAATCAGGTTATGTCAAGTAGATTCAACTGGGAGAAAAAAGGAGTAATCCCAGCTGCCTGCCTAGTGAGTCTTGCTCTTTGCTGCTGCTCTTTGGAATTTATTCCCTGCAGATCTCCTCCCTTGCCTTGGCTTGGCAGCTCTGAATTATTTCATTACTTTCTGCCCAGGTTTCTGGTAGAACTCTGTGAATCCCTTGACTTTGACCTTGGCAGTGTCCATGTATTCTTTAGAATCAAGGACCACTACACCCTCACCATTCTTCAGTAAATCTGATTGCTCTAAATAGGCCTTAATCCCATGAGTAAACCCTTAAAGTTTGGAGGGCAGGGAAAAGAAAGGCTTCCCTTAACTTTTGTTCACAATTAATGTTAAAACAGCTCTTTATAGAAATTATGTTGAGGGATGAAGAGTAGGACTCAGCTCCTGGGGATAGATGTGATTTATTCAGGTACAGGGTGAGGCATCCATTTTTGGACAGGGCCAATCTAGGAATTCGTGTTGCATAACTATGTATATGTATATACATATGTCTATATACATATGTCTATATATATATATGTATATATATGTGTGTGTGTGTGTGTGTGTGTGTGTGTATATATATATATATATATATATATATATATATATATATATATATGGGGGAGGTGAAAAGAAAAGAGAATAGATGCTTGTTAATTGAAAAAAATGCTGAAATGAACATTGACATAGATTCTTCTTGTCTTGGGCACTGTGAGAATAGAAGGGACTGGCTCTCCAATTCTATCTTCTCTGTTGTACCAGCCAAACCTTCCTCTTTTTTGTTTGTGTTTTATGCAACTTCTGGTTTCTCTTCTTTCTAACCAGCCTTCTTGACCTTCTAGCACAGGAATCCTGACAATCTTTTCCTAGAATTCTTGTCTCAGCTCCTTGGCAGCTTCCTCTGTGGCTAGTTGGCTGAGTTTATTTCCTGATGCCTTTTCTCTTTCTTGCTGAAGAAAAGCTGGGACGGACTATGACTTAAAAGAATACACTGCAACCACAGGCTGTGCCCCACAGGTGTTCCTAATAAGTGATTTGACCATTCCTTCTTAACACTAGCTATTTTGCTGTCTACCTACATTACCTTAATTCTGTAGTTTAAAGGGTATCATATGGCACTAGGAAAGCTGCTGTGATTAATTATAATACTTTCCATTGGCTAATGTGACTCCTTCCTCCAAGCTAGGCCATTTCCAAGGGAAATGGGATGATTAGAGGCCCATGCCTCTACTCTTTCAGGGAGACAGGCAGTATTACTCTGATCACGGTCACCCTTCCAGGTGCTAATGGATCTTAAATTATTTACAGTTTCACCAAAGACCCCAACTAGCAGAAGCTATTTAACCCTAAGGACATTAACCCAGCAGTTAAGGGCAAAATTTTTTAAATGTATGGACAAAGAATATGGGACAGACTGCAGTATGTGGACAATAGTAAAAAACATGCTTATGACTTTACTTAGGAGATGACTGTACACTGACTTCTCTTTATAGCTACTTGCTATTTTTCCAATAGAATATAATCCCCTCTTGCAGATAGAAAGTATGCTTTTGGTTTGTTTGTTTGTTTGCTCTGGTTTCTCCTAACATCATGCTTTACACATAGACATCTCTTGTTGAATCATACTTAATTTGTACAATTTTAGTATTTTGTCATACATATTTCAGGCAACTTTTTGCCTCATATTCATCACTAGTGATGCCAAGAAATATGATTATACTACATGCAGTATAATAAAAAATGGACCCATTGTGAAATATAGACTCTCATTTTTTTTCAAAAGTGGCCTAAAAGTATACAAAATATTATACACGTTAGAATTGTAGCATCAAAGAAAATTAAAGATGGAAAGGCCTTTAGGGATCATGGAATCTAAACGCATTTTATCTGAAGAAATTAAAAGTCAGGGAAGGGAAATGACTTGCATAAGTCACACAGCAATTAGTGGCCATGTCAGAACAAGAAGCAAGATTTCCTGATCCTCAGTGCCCTTTCCAGCTTTAATCTCTATTCTTCTCACTTCATTTAGTAGTAAAACAAATTTGCACAAAACCAATGATTTCCTTTGCAATTTATCAAGGACCAAAAAGGCAGACAAATGTGAAATGTCAAGAGGTCCAGTTAAAACAGAGACCTTGCTCTTGGGCTAAATAAGAATTGTAAGAGCAGTAATGAGATGAAGATGTACTACAGGGGGAAGATCACTAAAGCTGAGTGAGGTTCAAACCTACCTCTGGGGATGACAACTGTTATGACCCTGGAAAAGTCACATAATCTCCCCTGGCTTCCTTCTCCTCATATATAAAATGAGGTGATTGGGCCAAATATCCTTTCAATTCCTTTTCCAGTTCTAAATCTGTGATCCTATGTGACCTTAGGCAAGTTATTGGACCTTGTTTATACAATAAGGATTTATCTATAAAATGATCTTTAAAAACCCTTCCATTTATGGATCTAGGATGTGATTAAGTATAATAAGAACTAAAATAATGATAGCATGTTAAGGAATAGGCCAAAAAAAAAAAGGTTCTCACTTCTCCCAGAATCTATAACTGGATAGAACCTTCAAAGCCTACACTTTACAAATGAGGAAATTAAGGCTCAGAGAGGTAAGATGACTTGAGTCATATAGGTTAAAAGTAGCAGAACTGTGATTTGAACATAAGATCCTCCACAGAGTCAGGGATCCTGCCACTATACTGCTTTTTTCCCTCTGGTGATACAGTGGATAGAGAACCTAGTCTGGAATCAGAAAGACTTGAGTTCAAATCTGCCCTTGGACACTTATTAGCTGTGTGACCCTGGCAAATCATTTAATTTCTCTTTACCTCAGTTTCCTCATCTATAAAATGGGGCTAATAATCACTCTCTCTGAGTTGTGAGGATCAGATGAGATCATTTTAAAGGGCTTAACAGTGTCTAGCGCATAGTCAACATGTAGTATCTATATCTGTATATCTTGCTTACTATACCTATATAGATATATCTATATGTCTTATTTACTATGTGATTGATATATATGTGTATGTGATATATATATTTTGATTATATATATATGTGATTGACATATATGTGTACATATATACATATATACACATATACACACATCTATATGATTGATATATATATTACTATTACTACTGTTGTTTCTTGGGAAGGGTGAAAAAGAAACCACTCAAATGGTAGCTAATTCAAATGCTTTGTAGCTAATGGTAGGACCTCAATATTGTTGTCTTGTTTAGTCATGCCCAACTCTTTGTGACCCCATATGTGATTTTCTTCACAAAGATACTAAAGTGGTTTGCCATTTCTTTTTCTAGTGGATTAAGGTAAACAGCGGTTGTAAATTACCAATTGTATAGTTAGCGAGTGTCTGAGGTCATATTTGAACTCAGGTCTTCCTGACACTAGGCCCAGTGCTTTATCCACTGAATCACTTAGCTGCCTAGGAGTTCACTAGAAAACCTTTTAGTAGTCTGACTCTGTTCTGAAGACATGCAAACTTTAATATGACAACAACATTATAAAACACAAGAAGTGTACCTTATTCACTAATAAGGTAAGGATAGTTAGTTTAAGCTTTACGCTTAGGTCCATCTTTGACTCTTTTCCCTCATGTCTTAGTCAGTCACTAGCCAAGTCCTTGTAATTTCTATTTTGCAGTATCTCTCTTTTATCTGTCTGGTCCTCTTCACTCTGACTACTATCCCCACCTAGTTCAGCCTCTTTTCTCTTTTCCTTTAGATGTTCATGTTAACATTCTTTAAAAAAAAATTTTTTTGTTACCCTGGCTTTTATAAGCATCAACAAAAATGAAGATTTTTGTATACAAAGAGAGAAAAAGAAGGTTGTTTTTGAAACCATTAGCCTCTGTTCTATACAGCCTGTTTTTGAAAAAGTATATATATATATATATATATATATATATATATATATAGGGGCAGCTAAGCAGCACAGTGGATAGAGCACCAGCCCTGGAGTCAGGAGGACCTGAGTTCAAATCTGGCCTCAGACACTTGACACTTATTAGCTGTGTGACCCTGGGCAAGTCACTTAACCCCAATTGCCTCACCAAAAAAAAAAAAGTATATATAATGGGGGCAGCTAGGTGGCACAGCGGATAAAGCACTGGCCCTGGAGTCAGGAGGAACTGAGTTCAAATCTGGCCTCAGACACTCGACACTTACCAGCTGTGTGACCCTGGGCAAGTCACTTAACCCCAATTGCCTCACACAAAAAAAAAAAAAAAGAAAATAAAAGTCTATATAATGAATTCTTCTTTGTTCCAAAGCTGTCTTCTTTGTCTGTGTCTCCTTTCACCTTTATTCGATTCTCTTTGTGCCTTGAAAAAAATGTTTCATTGATGATTTCCCTCCTTATTTTGGGGGAGGGAATATCAGTATCATTATTCCCTAATTCTCCTGCCACCCCTCAAAATTTTAAAAATAAACCCTCCCTTTTAACAAATTAGCATAAGTCAAGTGACATACACTGACCACATCTCCAAATTTATGTGTCATTCTGTTCACCATTCTCAATTTTATCTTAAAAGATAGGAAGCATACTTTATCCTCCTTTCTCTGAACTGGGCCTTGGACAGTGCAATGATCAGAGCTCTTAAATTTTTATTTTCTTTTATTCTGAACTTAAACACCAAATAAAATGAGCATTTCCATAAACAAAGTTCAACAGAGAAAGAAAACTTTACATGCACAAGCTCTTATTTTTAGTTTGCTTTTTCCTTTATGAATAGAATAAATTCAACATATAACTTTCAAAGTTCCCTTGCTTGCCTGTTTTCCTTCTTCTGTTTTCTCATTTGTGCTTTTAAAAAATGCTTCTTGTCTTTTTTTTTTTTACAATCCTTTCACAACTTTCTTTCCCGATAGCCCCCCCCCCTTAATAAGGAAAAAAAAGAAAAAAGAAATCTTGGTAATGATTATGCATAACCAAGCAAAACACATTTTTACAAAAATGTATATTATATTCTGCACCTTGGGTCCATCACCACTACTCAGGGAGTGGATATGATTGGCTCTCTGAAGTATTGGTCGATCATTGCATTTATTAGAGTTTTTGTCTTTCAAAATTATTTTTCTATAAAGCCTTATAATCAATATACAAATTGTTCTCCTGGCTCTGCTCAAGTCTTCCATGTTTTTCTCCCTAGATCTCTACCCCTTGTTTGGTAAAGAACTCTTCGTTTTTATGTAATTGTGACATTCCTTGCTTCTCTTATTTGCAGTAATCTTTCTTTTCTTTTTTTTTTCCTTTTCTTTTTTTCTTTTTGGTGGGGCAATGAGGATTAAGTGATTTGCCCAGGGTCACATAGTTAGTTAAGTGTCAAGTGTCTGAGGCCAGATTTGAACTCAGGTAATAATGAATCCAAGGCTGGTGTTTTATCCACTATGTCACCTAGCTGCCCCCATACATACATTTTTTAAACAATCATTTAAAAAATAATATTGAGTTCCAAATTCTCTCCCTCTCTCCTGCGACTCATTTTTCATTTTGCTGTTCAAGTAATCTTTAAAGTTCTACTATGATGATATCACTCCTTCAATCAAAAACCATTTGCATGGGGGCAGCTAGGTGGCACAGTGGATAAAGCACCAGCCCTGGAGTCAGGAGGACTTGAGTTCAAATCCAGTCTCAGACACTTGACACTTACTAGCTGTGTGACCCTGGGCAAGTCACTTAACCCTAACTGCCTTGCAAAAAAACAAAAACAAAAACAAAAAACAACAACAAAAAAACAACATTAGCATTACTCCCTTCTGGTTATAGAATAAAATGTAAACTTCTGACCTACATGGAAGATCTTCCACAATCTAGCTTTAAACTATCTGTTAATCCATGCTTCCCTTCACATATTTTACAATACAGTCACAGTCAAAATGAACTATTTGCCATATTTTCACTCTGCCCTCTTTCATTTCTATACCTTTGCTTTTGTCAGCCTCCAAGTGGAAAAGTCTCCCCACTGATCTCCACCTATAGAATTTTCTTCCTTCCTTCCAACTGAAATTATGATGCTACACAAACAATATGATACCACAAAAATGTACCTTTGGTCTCATATCCATTATATGTAAGTATAAGATATAAATATGTTGTTAGGTAGCTATCTACTATAATTATAGATGAAATGGATAGATAGCTAATCTGGAATCTTGCCCATCAAAGAAAACTTGAATTTGTGGGAAGCAAGAGAAGATTTCTGGAGGAACATTTACTCCCTCACCATCCTACACTCCATTAAGTGTATTGGGATAGAAGTATAGCTATCTAACACATTTCAAATATTGTTAGTCTACGGGTAGGATTTGTTTTGTCACATGAGAAATAACATTTCATTAAATACAGACTATGCAAAGACAATCATGGACAGTTAGTAAAACTTCATCAGAGCAAATCACAAACAAAAATTAGGGAAATAATGTTGATTAAAATAAATGAAAGAATATATAAGAGCAAATGTGCGGGGCGGCTAGATGGCGTAATGGATAGAGCACCGGCCCTGGAGTCAGGAGTACCTGAGTTCAAATTCGGCCTCAGACACTTAACACTTACTAGCTGTATGACCCTGGGCAAGTCACTTAACCCCAATTGCCTCACCGGAAAAAAAAAAAAAAAGGAGTAAATGTGCTCACAAACTGGGAGTGAGATAAGACTCCAACTCAATCAAAGAGAAAGAGAATGGTCTGGGGGCAGGGAGAGGGAAGGAGGGAAATTGTCTCTAAGAAGTCTCTATGGTTCTTTGCCAGCACTGGGAATCAAGAAACATTTGGGATTGGGAGGGAGCAACTTCCCAACAAATCTTTAGCTGTGGGGAGATCTCTAGTCCCCATCTAAAAGTTTGTCTTAGCCTCTTACCTGGCCCATCCCTCTTGAATTCCTCTTCTGAAGTTTCTTCCCACTTATACAGATCTGCAACATCATTCTTTTAGTGTTCTCTCGGCCAACAGGTAGTCATGCTTCCCTCCACACATACAGAGTTCTTCAAAGTTCATCCTGGGCAAGAATTGCTTACATAATCAACTGATTCAAATTCATAAGAACAAGATGGACAGTTTCTAAAGAAAGAAATAAGAGTTATCAATAACCACAAGAAAATAAGTCTTCTAATTCACTAGTAATTAGAGAAATTAAAGTAAGAACAAGTATGAGGTTCTATCTTTTGCCCATTAAAAATAACAAAAAATGGAAAATAAAGTGTGTTGGAGAGGCTGTTGTTGGTACTGGGAGGATCAACCTCATCAACAAAAATGAAGATTTTTGTATACAAAGAGAGAAAAAGAAGGTTGTTTTTGAAACCATTAGCCTCTGTTCTATACAGCCTGTTTTTGAAAAAGTATATATATATATATATATATATATATAGGGGCAGCTAAGCAGCACAGTGGATAGAGCACCAGCCCTGGAGTCAGGTTTGTTGATGTTGTTGGTACTGTTGTTGGAGCTGTGGATTGACACTTACTAGCTGTGTGACCCTGGGCAAGTCACTTAACCCTAACTGCCTTGCAAAAAAACAAAAACAAAAACAAAAAACAACAACAACAAAAAACATTAGCATTACTCCCTTCTGGTTATAGAATAAAATGTAAACTTCTGACCTACATGGAAGATCTTCCACAAGGTATAGAAATGAAACATTCATACCCTTTGACCTAGTGATTCCTCTACCCGATATATATTATAAAGATATATAGATGTGTGTATGTATATGTATATATATACACAAAAAGATATATATATATATATATTACAAGATATATATTAAAAAAGATGAGGAAAATCCCTATGTGCAAAAAATATTCGTAGCATCTTTTTAAAAAATTATGTCAAAGAATTAGAAACTAAGGGGGGGAGTACCTATCAATTGAGAAATGGCTGAACAAATTATGGTATATGAATAATGGAATTATTGTGCTATAAGAAATGATGAAAGGGACAGCTTGAGAGAAACCTGGAGAGACTTATATGAACTGATATAGAACCAGTAGAATAACTGATACAATAACAACATTTTCTTGGAAAACAACTGAGAAATATAAGAACTCTAATGAATGTGTTGACCAATCTGTATTCCTGAAGGTCAATGATGAAGTAAGCTATTTACCTCCTGTCAGATGGACTTAAGTTGCAAAATGAGACATATTTTAGGATATAGACAATGGGGGAATTAATTTTAATTAATTTTGTTTTGCCAAATATATTTGTTATAAGGGTTTTCATTTTTTCTTTCTTTTTTTCTTCTTTCCTTCCTCCCTCCCTCTTTCTTTCTTTTTTTCTAATTTGAGGGTGAAGATGTGGGAGTAGAAGGGAGTTGGGAATGAAGAAGGAGGAGGAAGAGGAGAAGGAGAATAATTTTATTTGGTGTTTGTTAATTTTAGATTGAAAATAAATATTTACTTGACAAAAAAGGAAATGCTAATATATAATAGCCATCAGAAGGACAGTTAGTCTTCATAGTGCAAGTTGGAAAAGAGGGAACTTATATGAACCTTTTCAGGTTCCAGTTGTCACATGACATGATTTTTGTAACAACAAAATAAAGTAAAATACTTGTTAATGTATAATTCAGTTATAACATACATTCTCATCCTGTGCTTGATAAATAATGTCACTGGACAACTGGAATGTCTGTTGGGACTTTGCATCTTTCTCTTTTTGAGCCAGGTACCAGTTTTCCCATGTCAATCTTGACAAGCTAAGATATAGATGGTGAAATCTCCTTGGAGGCCTTAGGCACAAATACTTTAAAAATACATCCTAGGTGTTCTGACAACTATTCTAGTGCAGAAAAATTTTGGTGCCAAAAAAAGTCCTTGAGGATATGTCTTAGTCATATAACACAGAGAAGAAACATGGAGTAGAATGAGCACTGGTCTTGGAAGCAGAAACACTGTTTTTAAAGCATGCATGACACTTCCTGTCTATATAATTGTGGAGAAATCACTTAATCTTTCTTTTTCTCTTTACTTAATAGTATTTTTTTCTAATTATATGTAAAGATAGTTTTCAACATTCATTTTTACAAGATTTTGAGTTCCAAATTTTTCTTCTCCCTCCCTTCCTTCCCTCTTCCCCGAGACAGCATGTAATCTGAAATAGGTTATATATATATATATATATATATATACACACACACACACACACACACACACACACACACAGTTATATTAAACATATTTACACACTGGTAATGTTGTGAAAGAAGAATCAGAACAAAAGGGAAAAACCACAAGAAAGATAAAAACCAAAAAATAAAAGTGAAAATAGTATGCTTTGATCTGCATGCAGACTCCATAATTTTTTTTCTGAATGTGGAGAGCATTTTCCATCATGAGTCTTTTGGAATTGTCTTGGATCATTGTATTGCTGAGAAGAGCTATCACTTAATCTTTCTAAATCAGTTTTCTCATCTATAAAATGAGAATAATAATACTTACACTTTTTTAAATTCACAGGGCAAGTATTTTGTAAAATGTAAAGCACTCTTAATTCAAGAGATTATTAATATAATAAGGAAACAAGAATGAGTCTATCATGAAGGTTTTCACTTTCTCTTTGTATCTTGAGTGACAAGTCTATTTTTTTGCATGTAATTGTTACTTACCAAATACTTGTTGAATCAATTGTGGTACTGAATAATTTTCCAATCATTTAAGGCTAATGTCCAAGAAAGAAAAAACAAAGAAGTTTGCAAAATATCACCCACTGAACTTGGCTTTTGATTCTTAGAGGAAGCAATCTAGCATGTGTTTTTAAAGGGTTGGTTAGCAGACATCTAGAAAAGGAAGTGGTAATCACCAACAGCCAAGATTGCTTCACCAAGAACAGGCTTTGTCAGAATGACCTCATATCTCTCCTTGACAAATTTACTAGACTGGTAGATCAGAGTAATGCTATAAATACTGTTTATCTAGAGTTTAACAAAGTGTTTGAAAAAGTCTCTTGTGCTACTTTGTCGATGTATAAAGAACTATAGGTAGGCAACAGTATAGTTAGGTGGATTTGAAATTGTTTAAATGGCCAGAAACAAAGAGAAATCATTCATGGTTTTATATCAACTAGAAAGAAGTTTCTAGTGCAGTGTCTCAGAGGTTAGTTCCTAGTCCTATGCTGTTTAAGATTTCTACTGATTACTTGGCTAAAGGCATGAATGACATGCTTAACACATTTGCGTTTAACACATTGTTATCAAAAGACAGACAGACAGACAGACAGACACACACACACACACACAGAGTTATAGATATGTTATGGGCCCAGAGCACCCCAGAAGTTCTCTGGGGTACATAAAATAACCTTCTCCTTGAGAAACTAATCCAAAGGACAGACACACCTAAAGAGATAAGTGGAACCAGATCAGACTGAGCTAGCTCTGGGATCCTCACCCTTCATTGTAGCCTCCTCCACCCCTGGGGAGATAAGATTAGGTGTGGCTGCTGCTATTGTGTCCTGAGGAGAGAGATGACTTGAGAGATCTGCAGCCACCCCTCACCCAACTCCTCCAGCCACCACCAGTGGGGGATGGTTCTCCCTCACTAAGGAAACTTTCTACAGTCAGATAGTCACCCCCATCAGTCCTCTATAAAAGTATCTGCCTGTCTCCTGCTCAAGGAGATTGGTATCTCAGAGCTACTCTCTGAACCATGCCTTTCTTCCTATGTGAAGAAGTCCAAGGATTTCTCTCTTGGTTTCCCTTCCTTTACCCAGTCCCTAAGTAAACTACTATCTTATTCTAATTGCTTTTGTGTGCAAGAGTGTGTAATTCTTTAAAGAGGAATTCCTAAGGACCCCAAACCCCAGTCCCTATCCCAAACCCCCTACCCTATTTTCCCCATGTCATAACTGGCGCCCAACATGGAGCACAGGAAATTTCCTCTTTCCTCTTGGCACACAAAACCTGGAGGTAGAAACCTCCCTTCTGGGTTTCTTTTCTCCCTCTTCCATCTTACTCACCCTCCCATTTGAGTCATGGAGAGGTAAAGATGGTCAGCTTTTGCACGTGACAGCAGACGGGCAGCCTGGGTCTCCCTCCCTTGCCAAAAGCTCAGCCAGACGTCCAAACCACGCTCGGACCCTCAGACTCCATGTTTCTGGGTAAGAACTTTTGTGTTTGTGTGTCTAGCCCTTGCCAGCACTGTGCTCTTCCACGAAACAGTCAGCCAGTGTCTCCCTCCCTTGAGAAAGCTCACCCTAACGTCTGAACTATGTTCGGACCATTCTCCTTAGACGGGACGATATCTGGGTACAGCCATGGGGCAGAAAGGGAGTGTTCCGAAAGGTTCACAACTGGGGTGCATCCTAAGAGATTGGACTAAATTAGAACTTACAAATTTGAGAAAGAGATGCATGATCTATTATTGTAACACTGTCTGGCCACAGTATCCACTAGGATCTCAAGAAAACTGGCCTGTACACAGAACTCTTAACTATAACACCATCGTGCAATTGGACAAGTTTTACAGGTGTAAAGGGAAATGGACAGAGATCCCATATGTTTTGGCCTTTATGGCTTTAAGCCAGAAGTCAAAAGGAAAGGATGATGTCCTCTTGCTGGTAGAAAATCACTGCAAGTCTAAGCGATTAGCTAACCCTTCTGGCACCTCCTCTGGGATCCCATCCCCTCCTGCTCATCAGCCTCATTCCTTACCTGTATCTCTCTTCCCTCCTTCTTCCTTGCCTACTTCCGTACCTATGGGTCAACCACTGTCATACCACTCCATGACTAAGACCTCTCTTTGCTGATCATAGAACCAACCAATCCCCTGTGCCCTCCACAGCTGAGCTCTGGCCACACTGGGAGTAGACATCAGTATTCTTCTATTTGCCCTACCCAACAGTGGTCTCCACAACTTATCTAGCTGTATCTCTCACAGCTGTACCCCTGTCACAATCTGGGGGAGCTCCAATACATTCCCTATTCTATTTTTTTCATTCAGCAGCAGCTCCCATCTGCTTTACCTAATCTGTAGTCGCCTACACCCATTCCTCCAGTCTCCTTTACCCCTCCCCCACCCACTCCACAGACTAATCAGGCTCCTCCATCTGACCCTCTGCATGTGGCTATACCCATTCCACCAGCCCCTGGGTCCCTTCCCCAACCAGCTTTACCCAGGTCCCTAAACCACATGGTCACCTGCCTGGTTGAGGGAATGAGAAGGGAGTGGTGGGGATTAAGAAACAAGTCAATTATGAGAAGGTGAAGGAAATCACAAAGGGGCCAGATGAAAACCCAGCTCTTTTCATTCCTAGATCAAGGGTCTTTTGATCACACCATCCTCCTTCCCTTGAAAAGAGAAGGCATTTCTATTTAGTGCAACAACTTAATTAGATCTTACAATTTTGAGGGGAAGAAATGATTACCACCTTTGGCCAAGAATACTAGTGATATCTGACTCATCATCTCCTCGAGTCTGGCGACACCCTCTCTTTGTACCAGTGAAGGAAGACAGGCACCCAGAGACCCCACGTGGTCCAGGCCACTTCCCTAATAGTGACTACGCATACCAAACCAAGGCTGGATGTGCTCAACTCTGCCTGACCAGAAGCAAAAGAGAGGCCCTGAAGGCTCTTAGGAGGAGGTGTGTGTATGGCACATAGGCCTCAGCTCCTAAGAGGAAGCCCTGGTGAGTTGGATAGGAAAAAGAGACTTAGAGATACATGCTCAAAATGGATCTTTGCACAAACAGGAACAAAACAGTGATGTGAGAAAAAAAAAGCAGCTGCTGCCACAAATTCAGTTATCCCTGAATATGATACATTCAACTAAGAATCCCTACCCCCCAAAAAGTGTTCAGAGCAGTCTTTTGTAGGGGGATAACAGGAAGGGCAGGGGAAGAAAACAAACACACTGGGGTAACAAAGCTGTCCCCAGCTGGGTTTAGCTCAGCTGGCCACAGTCTGTGATAACGATCTTCTTAGATGTCTTCCCACTCTTGGATTCGATCTTCACCACCTACATGCCTTCCTTGACGTGGCCAAACATGACATGTTTTCCATCCAACCAGTCTGTCTTTGCTGTGCAAATGAAGAACTGGGATCCACTGGTGTTGGGACCTGCATTTGTCGTGGACAGGATGCCAGGCCCAACGTGCTTCAGGATGAAGTTCTTGTTTGGAAATCGGCTCCTGTAGATGGATTTCCCACAGGCAGTTGTGATTGGTGAAGTCACCAGCCTGACTCATGAATGAATAACTCTGTGGAAGGTTGATCCCTTGTACCCGAAGCCCTTTTCACCTGTGCAGAGGGCTCTGAAATTCTCTGCAGTCTTTGGCACCACATCTGCTTTGAGATCCAGCACTACCTGGCCAAGCAGCTGCTCCTCGGTGTCCATAGAGGAGCAGGTTCTTGGCTGTGCCTCATTGGAGGTAGTGAGGAGGACTGGAATGCAGGGTGGTGGTCCTCAAGCTTGCTCAGTTCGATCAGGTGCTGTTTATCTCTTTGGGTGTGTCTGTCCTTTGGTTGACCTCAAGGAGAAGCTTCCTTGATCTCAAGGGAAAATTCCTGGGGTTTCAAGGAAAAGGTTCCTTGACCTCCTCAGACAACTTCTGGGGTAACTGGGGCCCATAATCCTCCCATAACAGATATATACACATACATACATACATACATACATACACACACATACATACATACACACATATATACATACAGATAGATGAGAGATAGAGAGATACACACACACAACCTAAAAGGTCACAAAGAAAGTTTCTTTAGTTATTGCATGAAAAAGATATTCAACAAGGATGGAAAACTCATTTAAGTAGCTATCCCTCCACCCACTCTCCCTCCCTTCACTCCATATGGAAACAGGTCTGGTTATCAGGGTGTGTTGGTAGTGATGATTCACCTCCACTTGGGGCAAACATGGAATCTGAGAGACACTGCCTTTTTGTGGGCTAGTCTTTTCCATAGGCAACTAGGAAGCCACATCTGGAACAACCAAGTCTTGGAAAAACTTCTCCTGCCTTTTAGGGGAAAAACCCCCCAAACACACACACACACACACACAGATACACACACACACACACATGCACACGCACACACAGAGCTAGCTTACTCTACATGTCAGGTTGTTCTTATTCCATTCAACTACTCCTACAAAAGGTAAAAACATTATGAATGAACACTGGAGATTGTTTATACTTAAAACTCCCATCCAGGATCCATCCCTATGCCCAAGTGATTCTATGTGCCTCCTGAAGTAAATTTAAGCAAACTCAGTGGATTGTGACTTGGGGTCCACCTATAAGAATCCCTTGGGGCAATGAATCTGCTCATATATTGCCCTGTCTCTTGAGTGATTCTGCTCAAATTCTCAAAGAAAAGTTTCAGTGATTAAAGAAAGTAGAACAGAAGATTTGAGCAATAAAGTCAGAGCAATGGGCTATGCTGGGCCTAGTCTCATCCTTACTTTATCTAGCTTTTAACAAAGCATTTGATAAAGTCTTTTGTGATATTTTTGTGGAAAAGATGAATAATTTGAATAATTCTGGGCTAAACAATAGTACAGTTAAATTGTATTGGAAAGGGTTTGGCCTAAAATGTGAGCTTCTACCCTTGGAATTTACATATAGACTGGCCAACCCCTTATTTCCTAGGATAAGGAAGTTGAGGTTGCACAAAAGCAAAGCTTCTGGGGCTTTTTTTGTTTGTTTTTGGCTTTGTTTTTACCACACTGGAAGGGAGAGAAGAGAAAGAACAAGGGAGGCCAAAGGTAAACTTACTGTCAGATACAAGAGAAAAGGTAAATGCCAAAAGATAAAAGAGAACTTGCATAAAAACCCAGTCCACAAGCAGATAAATCAACAGAGAGGATCATAAGAAACAGACAATGAATAAAATGTCAAAGAGAAACCAGAAAATCTATGAAGGAAATTAACCAATACTACATAATGAATGAGAGAATACTGGTACTCCTCAGAGATCATAGAACAACATAAAACAAACAAACAAATAAACTGTAGAATGGTTTCAAAGATAAGAAAAACTGTTAAAAGAAGAAATTAAAAGTAACTTTATACCAGTAATCAGAACTCTTAATGTGGAACAAAAATACAGTTAAAAGAGTAGGAAAAAAGAAAGTAAAAACTTTGAATGTTGAAAAAGAGTAATATAATAATAAAAAAAAAACCCAAAGCATTTAATTGATAAATAAACCCAAAAAATGTGGGTTTTTTTGTTTTGTTTTGGTTTTGAGGAAAAAAGTAAATAGTGATTCTGATTTCTAAAAAGAGAGAGGAAAACCAAATTGTTTATATCAAAAATTTAAACAAAAATGAAAACTTACCCAAATTGAAGATGCAATAAAGAAAATTATTAGAAACTATTTTGCACGAGTATATGATAATGAAGCTGATAACTTAGACAAAATGAACACTTACAAAAATATCAAATACCCAGATAAAAGAAGAAATTACCTATTTAATAACACAATACCAAAATAATTAATTGAACAAGTAATAAAGAGAAACTCCCAAAGGGGAAAAACACCTCCAAGACCAGAAAGACTTATGAGTGAACTGTATCAAGCAAAGAAAAATTAATTCCAGCATGATGCATTGTGTTTGAAATGATAGGGAAAGAATTTCCTATTCAAAGAATTCAAATTTCTTAATTTTTTTTCTTTTTCTTTTTTTTGGTGAGGCAATTGTATGTGCGCGCGCGCGTGTGTGTGTGTGTGTGTGTGTGTGTGTGTGTGTGTGTGTGATGTTGTGAGATGAGAAATGACCAGGCTTGATAACAGATTTAATATGTGAGATGCTTGAAAATGAGGAGGAGAGGATGACACCGAGGTTGTGAGCCTGCATGCCTGGAAGGATGGTTGGTATCTTTGACAATATAGCAATGGCTAAGAAGAGAAGCTTTAAAGGAAAATAAAATAAGTACTGTCTTGTACATGTGGAAATTGAGATATTTATGGGAAATCTAGTTTTAGATGTTCAAAAGGCAGTTGTTGATATCAGAATTGAGCTCAGAAAATAGGGCTGGGTGTATAAATCTGAGAATCATCTGTATAGAGAGTATAGGCAGTCACATGAATCAAGGGAGAAGAGGAAGGGGCAAAGGCAAAGAAGTAATGCTCACCTACCAAGTTCAACAGTGAAGAAAAAGTATTGCCTATAGTTTCCTAACAAGAAGCTGACATTTAAGAGGATAAAAACAGTAGAAGAGAGGGATTGGTAAGGAGAGGGGTAGCAGGGTTCTTACCCTAGAAGGGGCATAGGAAATCTGCCAATAAAGAAAATTCCCATGCTATGTGACACATGTTCTTTGAGGTTAGAGGCTATTTCTTTTTTGTTTTGTTTTGGTTTGTATGCCCCTCATGCAGCATGATGTATGGTACATAGTAAGTGCTTTATTAATTTTTGTTGCTAGAATGATGGGAATGGAGTCATATGTCTGCAGGAAAATTAGGAATTTTTTTTTATGCTTTAAATTGCACATTAGGATTGGAGAATCAGGATAATAAAAAGATCTTTATAGGTTAAAATGGTGTCAATTTCAAGTAGAAACTGGATCTCTGTAGGCCACATACTGACTTAGAAAACCACAAGTTACCATTATCTATATTGTGTTCTATTTTTATTTTGTTGAACATTTTCCAATTACTTTTTTTTTGGGGGGGGGGGCGATGAGGGTTAAGTGATTTGCCCAGGGTCACACAGCTATTAAGTGTCAAGTGTCTGAGGATGGATTTGAACTCAGGTCCTCCTGAATCCAGGACCAGTGCTTTATTTACTACACCACCTAGTTGCCCCCCAATTACATTTTAATATGACTGACATGCTTGTAGGTCATGAGTCTGACACTTCTAGGCTAGAACATGAGACTGAATCCAATAAGATAAAACTTAATGAGAATAAATTTGAAGTCTTAAACTTTGCTTTAAATATATAACTTCATAAAGTTAGCCTAGAGAGCAGTTTATCTGAAAAGAAAAATTGAGTGCATTTGTATTTTGTAAGCTCAGATGATGTAGTGGCCAAAGACAGTAATGACATCATAGGCTCCATTCGAGAAGCATAGTATCTAGGAATAAAGAGGCAGTAGCCTCACTATACTCTGTCGAGGTCAGAATCCTGTCATCAGCCCTGGACATTACCTAAAGAAGTACATTGATAACTTAGAGAGGACCTATAGTAGGGCAACCAAAATGTTGAGGAATTTCAAAATCCTGTAGTAAGCAATCTCATAGTAGAGGAGGGAAATGCTAGATTTGTCTACAAGATTATCTGGGTATGAACCCTGGCTCTTCTACTTTCTATCTATGTGGTCTTGGGCAAGTTCCTTAACTTCTCTGGGCCTCAGTGCCTCATCTGTAAAATTAAGAGATTGGAGTAAAGGTTTACTCTGTTGGAGTAGGGAGGTTCTGAGTGCATGATGCTAAAGTCATGCCACAGGAGGATCATGTGAAAAACAAAAACAAAACAGGAAGTTTAGTCTGAGAAAGAGAAGGCTTAGAAAGGGACATGAGCACATTAGTTAATATTTGGAGGTCTAGAAGAGGGCTTGATCTCCTGACTTTTCAAAATGTACAAGGTTGGAGTCTCCAATTATTTTACCTAAAAGGTATTAGAACAAACACAGAAGCAGGGGATGAAAGCTCATTTCATGGGGCCGCATGTTGCCTTCAGAGGGGAGAAAGCCCAAGTCTTCTCCCTTTACAACATTGTCTCTCATCACATTCTGTCAGCAGGCAAACCACCAAAGGCATTCACTGAGTAGACAAAGAGCAAAAGCTTTTGAAAATACATACTAGGAACTTTTGAAGTCATCCCCTTTTCCAGTTACATAGATAGATGAAAGGCTTCTGTTAAAGCATATGGGTAGCAAAGCAGAATCAGTTACAAAATTTCTACACATGCTCCTCACTCTCTTCAAGAAACTTCCATTCAGGAAGTGCTGATAAACATTCAACGACTAGCTTTTTAAAAAAGTACTCACAATGCACTTTTAAGTTTAATACAAGTTACTAACATTTTTTCCATCATTTTAAGTCTAAACAATAAACAAGACAACAAATCAAGCCCTGATTTAGTTTTTGCCAATTTCAAGGTGTCATTGCTCACATTGAAAATTTTAACTATAAACTCTTGAAAGCTGGTATGAAATGGTTCCAGCATACGCCTACTTATATTATACACCATAAAGACTCTCAAGGAAAAGAACTCCAGATTCTCTGTGCGAGGGGATGCCATCAGAGGACCTCTGCACATGTGCTATCCCAGTTATATAACATTTCAGAAAATGTACAGAAGAAAATAGAAGGAAATAAAAACAAATGGGAAAATTCTGGGTGTAACATGTAGAATATATTACATATTTTGTTTTGTTTAGCACAAATAGTATAAATGAGATTCACACTTTCCCATGGAATCTCCTTTTTCTGTTCTGCTATATGTATGAAAATATTTTTTCATGTTTCAGTGCAGAGTTTCAATCATATTCACAGATAAAGACAAAATAAGAATTTATAATAACAAGAAATAAAAGGGAATATATAAATATAATTTATAAAGAATAACTATATAAAGAATATAAATAAATATATAAATGTTAATATAAACATATATGTTCTATATGGCCTAGCATTTATACTAATAAAGGAAAGGTAAATTGAAATGTGAAAATTCATAAATAGTAGAAATAATTCTAGGTGATTCTGATATTCCTATCTCAGAGCTAGACAAATATAATATAGAATAAATTAGGAAAATATAGAATTAAACAACTTTTAGAGAATTTTGAGCTGAAAGACATACATATTTCTTAGTACCAAATAGCAGCTTTCTAAAAATATATACTATGTTCTAGGGCACAGAGAAATTTAAGTAGAAAAAAGCAGAAATACTAAACACATTCTTTATAGAGCATAGTATAATAAGATTGTAATTAATATGTAGAACATAAGTAAAAGATACAGCCTCAAATGGAGACTTAATGTGTGATTTTTTTATACCCTTACTCAAATTAATCAGCATTGATTTAGTTTATTATGATTTGATGGGGATCAGTGATTTTATTAGAAAATTAGGCAGAATAGAATTAAGTTTGAAGTAATTATGTTAGTTAGTAGATGCGGTTAGGATAAGAGTTATGAATGAATAATCCTTCATGTACTGATGATTATATTTATTGTTATAATGTATAAAAAGTTCAAGAGACATAGCTTCTAGTTAATTAATCACTTTATTAATAAAGCTAGTATATTACTAATAAAAGGGATGGTTATTTGACCATCTCTCTTAGACCAAAGATGAATCATGGCAGTGGGCTCACAGTTTATATACCCTTGGAAGAGTGGGTGTTCCTGAACCTGGCAATCAACTCTGATTGGTTAACACTTAATGAGAGAATGAATATTATAATGAGAGGTGGGCCTTTTCTAATGAAAGACTAGGGGACTTTGATCATGTCATTTACTTCTGAATCTATATCTCTCACCCAAGCCTGAGTAGAAAAGAATGGTCTGGAGTTCCACCTTAGATTAAATTTCTTGTATGGTTAGATGGGGTAGCAATACCTAGATTGAGGAGAATGTTAATCTTATTTACTATTAGCAGTCCTGTCCTTCAGAGGCTGAGCCTTGAAATGAGGACTTTAGAAAAAGGGGGGAAACTCTGGATCTCCCCAAATCATTGGTTATTGATAATTATTTCTCTCTTTGTGTTTGACTTATCATCTAGATTATAATATTAATTAGAAATGAGATAGGAATGTAATCGTTATGCTATTTTGCCATGCCCCACCTCACTCAGTCCCTTCTGTAATGTGCTATAATAGGGTTCATTTGTTGGTACAATACCTCTCACCTCTACAGATCACCACTATCCACTCCCTAGTGACCTTTGCTTCAAACCCATAACTTCCTTGGATCCTAGGATACTACTGGTCAAACACTAGGGTCTTATGACTTGTGGAAGGCCCTGAGATGTTGTTGAAAGGGTCTTAAGCCCTTTGGAAAACCCCTGCTGAGATGACCTGGAGTTGATGACCTCTGGAATTTCTCATGACTTATGAAACATCAGTTGACAAAGTGGTTATGATAAAGGAACATTTCCCTTGGTCAACCATAAAACTTCCCCATTTCTGGAACTGACCAATCAGTAAATTCTAATGTCTCCTATTTTTAGTACCCTCCCAAGTGTATAAAAGTAGTTAGTACTATGGGGAGAAGTTCCTAATTGTGAGGAAGATCTTGGACCCAATTGATTAGGGACCACCAGAACCCTTAATCAATTGAATATGCTTAGAGCTCTGTCTTAGTGATTTTTGTTACAGATTGGAATTTTGTGGCTTACAAATGATGACATAATGGGTCAAAGGACAAATCATAGAAATAATGAATACGTGAAAGAGAATTTTAATCCCCGAATTCAAAGAATTTCTATTCTCCTGGGTTGGGGGGAAGGGGAAAAGATATTAAAACAAAACAAAACAAGTAAACACAAATTGTATACAAAGTAAATACGAGTAATTTCAGGTTTGATGGGGAGGACCAACAAGTTTCAAACAGTAACCTGAAGCAAATTTCAATTGTTCTTAGCAATTTCAAACAGCCAAAGAAACTTGATAACATTTCAAGACACTTGACAAATGAAAATAGTCCCCAAAATGAGGGACATTTCTTGTTCTATTTGTCTTGTGAATAGCTATCTCCTCTGGCATATACAAACCTTTCCCTTTTCTGGAATTCTCTATATCTGGCATCCTCCATGTACTGTGCTACCTCCCTAATCAGTAGTTGGTA
This sequence comes from Dromiciops gliroides, assembly GCF_019393635.1. Classification (NCBI taxonomy): domain Eukaryota; kingdom Metazoa; phylum Chordata; class Mammalia; order Microbiotheria; family Microbiotheriidae; genus Dromiciops; species Dromiciops gliroides. The sequence continues at coordinate 406,554,891 of NC_057861.1, forward strand.
TCAGACATAGGAAACCAGTCCAATGAACCTGAGCAAGAGCCCTCCCCTTCCTATAAAACCTCTGCCCTTTAGTGGATCTCTAAAGCCATGGTTCTACAGAATGGATTCCAAAATGTGCTGGAACCACTAGAACCAGTTCCCAGTGAGTATTAAATAATTGTGTTGGAATTTACATATTAGCCAATGCTACAAATCAAAGCTTGATTTATTGTTTTGTTGATTGTCTAGATGAGAGATGTCTAATAAGTCACAGGGATAGATAGCACTCTCAGGAGTGCAGCCCAAACCAGATTAAAATGTAATTTCTATCAGGTTTAATGTGTTGAAGTTGTAATAATAATTTAAAAAAATATCTACATGTGGTTTTCTAAGTCAATATGTGGCCTGCATGGATCCTTATGTACAATTTAGTGCTTCTCCTTTATATGAGCTTAACACCACTGGTCGAGAAGTAAATGATAGAGAAAATGTTAATAATGTAGATTAAATGTAAAGTATGTTATGTGTACATTGCTGTGTTGTGTTTTTTTTTAAGTCATTTACTAAAATTTTACCAGCATGCCATTGAATAGAACCTATACATTCTAGTACTAATCAATCCATAAGGTTTAAATGTGACCCTGGAATTACCTGGTCCTTAGAGCTGGAAGGTGCATTTCACAGCATCATCTATACTCTTTTTCTTCTCCAGACTGCAGGATCATCTCACCTGAGGCTTTGTCACATCCCTTGACTAGCTGAGGCTCTGATATATTCAATTCCCTCCAACACCTAGGACATAGTTTTATTTCTCTTTCCTTGATGCCCTTTCTTTCCTTTACTAGACTCTTTGTGCCTGAGGGTGTGGCATGTTACACCCAGTGTGTTCTTTGTAGTAAAAGGCCTGTTGATTTTAGAATTACTAGCTGTTTTACTTCTTCTAGGGAAGTCTCTAAATCCCCTGAATTACTGAAACCCGTAGGGATAACTTATTTTACGCTTTGGGCTCAGGAAAAACATTTAATTTGCTCCCATCAGAGAAAATTCAGCTTGCTACATTATTACCTGGTGCCCATTTCTCCTCACTAGGGAATCTGGTCTTTTTGCTTAGTTATTTAATTCTTATCAATGTTATTTTATTTATATATATATATATATATATATATATATATATAGTAGTTTGGTTAGAAAGAAAAAGAAAATTGCCTCCTTAGTGTCCTAGTCCGGCAGAGAAGTGTTATCTATCCCTCAATCAAATAAAAATATTAAAATAATAATATACTTTTAAAAATCATATGATTATATCAACAGATGCAGAAAAAGCTTCTGATAAAGTACAACCTTCATTTCTATTAATAAACACTTGAAAGTAGATTTTTCCTTAAACTGATAAAAAAAAAAGTATTTACCTAAAATCATCAGCAAGCATTATTTGTAATGGGGATAAGCTGGATGTGTTCCCAGTAAGATCAGGAGCGAAAGAAAGATACCCACTGTCACCAATATTATTCAATATTTTATTGGAAATCCTAGCAACAGCAGTAGGAGAAGAAAAAAAAATAGAAGGAATCAGAATAGGGAATGAGATAATAGAACTATCTCTTCTTGCAGATGACATGATGATATACTTGGAAAACCCCAAAGACTCAACTGAAAAAGTTAGTTGAAACAATAAGTGTAGCAAAATGGCAGGATATAAAGTAAATTCTCATAAATCATCACATGCATATATATCATAAACAAAGCCCTGCAAGAAGAGATAGTAAGAGATATCCCATTTAAAATAACTCTAGGGAGTATAAAATACCTAGGAGTATACCTGCCAAAACCAACCCAGGAACTACATGAACAAAATTTTTTTAAAAATTTATAAAAATAAAATCAGATTTAAATAATTAGAGAAATATTAATTGTTCATGTGTAGACAGGGCCAATATAATAAAAAATGACAATGTAAAACAATTTATATATTCAATGCCATCCTAATTAAATTACCAAAAAAATGTTTTACTGAAAACAATAACAAAAAAAAACAATAACAAAATTCATTTGGAAGAACAAAAAGTCAAGAATATCCAAGGATATTAACAGTACCAGATCTTAAACTATAATATACGGCAGTCATTATTAAAACTATCTGGTACTAGCTAAGAAATAGAAATGTAGATCAGTGAAATAAACAGCAAATAAATATAGTAACCTTGTATTTGACAAGTATAAAGACAAATTTTGAGAATAAGAATTCATTATTTGGTAAAAAATTATTGGGAAAGCTGGAAAACAGTCTGGCAAGAATTGGACATAGACCACTTACACCATTTACCAAGTTAAGATGAAAATGGATACATGACCTGGATAAAAAAAAGAGAGATTACAAGAAAATTTGAAGAACATGGAATATATTACCTATCAGACTTATGGATGGGTGAGCAATTTATGAATAAAGAAGTGAAAGAGAGGAAAATGAGGTGTGAAATGGATAATTTTGATTACATTAAATTAAAAAGGGTTTGAATAAATAAAGTAAATGTAGCCAAGATCAAAAGGAAAGCAGAAAAAAGAGAAAAATATTTTATAAATAGATTCTCAGATAAAGGTCTCATCTCAAATATATAAAAATCTTTGTCAAATCAGTAAGAATATGAATCATTCCCCAAATTGATAAGTGGTCAAAGAATATGAACAGGCAGTTTTCTGATGAAGAAATCAAAGCAATTTAGAGTCAGATAAAATGCTCTAAATCATTGTTGATTAGAGGAATGCAAATTAAGATAGCCTTGAGATATCATTTTATACCTAGCAGATTGGCTAAAATGATTGAAGGGGAAAGTGACAAATGGAAGGGATGTGGAAAAGTTTGGATACTAATTCACTGTTGGTGGAAGTGTGAACTGATCCAATCATTTTGGAGAGCAATCTAGAATTATGCTCAAAGAGTTATAAAATTGCCTATACGCTTTGACCTAGCAATACCACTATAAGATCTGTTTCCCAAGATTATTAGGGAAAAAGGAAAAGAACCTATGTCATCTACTACTGCAACGATGATGACAATGAAGATGATGACGACAACAATGAAATGATGAGCTCAGGGCATCTAGGTGGTGCAGTGGATAAAGCTCCGGCCCTGGATTCAGAAAAACCTGAGTTCAAATCTGGCCTCAGACTCCTGACACTTACTAGCTGTGTGACCCTGGGCAAGTCACTTAACCCTCATTGCCCTGCAAAAAAAAAAAAAAAAAAAAGAAAGAAAGAAAAGAAACGAAAAGAAAAGAAAAGAAAAAAAAATTTGAGCTCAATAATCCTAGAAAAACATGGACAGACTTGCATGAAATAATGAAAAGAAAAATGAGCAGAACATAAAGAATATTGTATATAGAAACACTAATATTGTTTTAAGAATAACTTTGTGGGGCAGCTAGGTGGCGCAGTGGATAGAGCACTGTTCGTGGAGTCAGGAGTACCTGAGTTCAAATCTGGCCTCAGACACTTAACATTTACTAGCTGTGTGACCCTGAGCAAGTCACTTAACCCCAATTGCCTCACTAAAAAAAAAAAAACCAGAATAACTTTGCGCAAATAAGTAATTTTGACTATTATAAATACTCAAATTAACTACAAAGGACTTATATGAAGGAAGATGCTATCTGTACCCAGAGAAAGAACTGATAAATAGAAGTGTATGTATATACACACACACACACACACACACGTATATGTGTATATATGTGTATATATATATATATAATGGGTCTACATACATACATGCATATCTACATAGCTACATACTTACATATCTACCTACCTATCTACATATAGCCATACATATGGATATATGTATGAATATATATGTATGGATACATATGTCATATGGTAGCCGTCTCTAGGGTGGCTGTGGGTGGGGGAAGAAAAAAAAGGGAACAAAAAGAAAGTTACATGATAACTTTATTATATATTTAAAAGGGGTTGTTGGGGAATTCCTCAACCTATAGATTCTAATATCCACCAGAAGAATAATTCTTCCCACTTTGGTCCATTTAACTGGAGGTGAATAAATCAAAAGGGAAGATTAGAAAATATAAAATGTTTAGTTAGCATCAACTGATGGGCAGTTGCCAGGTGGCTAGCAACACCCCAGAATGACAGGAGATGCACATAATATAGGGTTTTACACAGCCTTAGGGTAATATTATAGACAACTAAAGGGGCCTGTCAGGTGAGGCTACTGAGCCACTTTCCTTATTTGGGAGATTGATGTCAGGAGATTAAAAATTTTTTTTTGAGGTGGGGAGTGACAGGGGATGTCTTAACCTTGGTCTTGTAATTTGTTAACCTTGTCTCAGGAGTTGCCAAAACCAAGTTTATTCTAGTGAGGATGTTTTTTCCCCCTCTGTAGTTAATCCCATCAAAGCTTTTTTGTGTCACCTTTAATCTCCACTTAATATCCCTCTCACTCTCTCTCTCTCTCTCTCTCTCTCTCTCTCTCTCTCTCTCTCTCTCTCATCCATCCATCCATCCATCCATCCATCCATCCATCCATCCATCCATCCATCCATCCATCCATCCATCCATCCATCCATCCATCCATCCATCCATCCATCTATCTATCTATCTATCTATCTATCTATCTATCTATCTATCTATCTATCTATCTATCTATCTATCTAGTTAATATATATCTAGTTAGAATATCTGTGTGGGATGGGAGGTTTCTAAAATAGTGGAGGTCTGCTTTAAGATAAGCTACAGGGCAGCTAGGTGGTACAGTGGATAAAGCATTGGCCCTGGATTCAGGAGGACCTGAGTTCAAATGTGACCTCAGACACTTGACACGTACTAGCTCTGTGACCCTGGGCTACTTTCTCTGGGTAAATGTTACCTCCACACTTACAACTCACAGGTATTATCCATTTCTTTCACAGAGTCTATTTGACTCCCCCAAAAGCAGGAGTAAGGATTTTGTTGTGACTTTATAATATATGTATTAGGATGTCGGTTATTAGAATAAAAATAAAACTAACAATAATAATTTTCCCCTTGTATCAAGAAAAGGAACATAAGACTAGAAAGGCAATAAGGACCAAATAAAAACATGACATATGTGAAGAAGAGAAATTGTACAATCAATAAATACTTATTAAGGGCCTACTCTGTGTCAGGCTTGAGCTAAGTTCTGGGGATACAAAAAGAGGCAAAAGACAGTCACCCTCAAGGAGTTTACATTCTAATGGAAGGGGATATCATACAAACAAATCTATAAAAAGCAAAGGGAAGTAGCCTGGGAATCTGACAGCTGCTATGATTTTGATGGGGATGGGGGGAGATATGAATAGTATAAACCTCAAAGAAAGAGAGGTTTCTAAAGGATGGATGTAGGGAAAGAATCTGGATGTGGTAATGGAGACCATAGAGTGTTCCAATTCCTTTTCCTCAATTTGTGAGAATGAGTGAAGGTGCAGCCAGTACTAGAAAGGGTGGCTAGGGAGTTTTTGCCATGAGTGGGGAGCCAAATTTCAGTAATAGCTAGTGGATGGAAAGAGTGGGAGAGGAAAAGATTAGTTTGAAGGGAAATTTGTTACCTATGGAACGATCATTCCAGAGGGCAGAGTGGAAGGGTTAGGTGGTATTTGGTTAAAATTTGGGGGTGGAAAAGTTGAGAGGAATGGGAATGAGGAATCAGTTGAGGGGAGATGGGGAATGGAGGTTGGAAGAAAATCTACAGGGATTCAGAAGCACTGGGATGTGAAGGGTATGACCAGGTATAAGAATGTTCTTTTAAAAAGGAGAGGAAAAAAGAGAAAGTCTTTTAAAGGAAAATTTATGGAATTAATTAGATTTATAGGAGAAATGAACTCTTAGGGATTATGATAGAACATTAATAATTAATATACAAGCAATATCAAAGCAATGTATGAAATTAATATAACTTTCCATGCATTGAGCAACATCTAATTCTATTTAGGTAAAGATTTTGGGCAAATAAAGTTAGCATTCAGGGCTATGTTGCCCTGAATTCCCAATTGCTAAAATGTGATATGCAGAAAAATGTACAGATTAAAATATACTGCCACAACTGCAGTGAGGCTCTAAGCCTTTAATGTGACCAAAGAAAGGCAACTGTGGATGGAAGAGATGGTATAATATAAGGAACAATATCACACATATTGAAACTGAGGAAAAAAATGTTGAAATTAAACTTTTAATTTGAATTTACCTGCTTAGAGGAGTGACATTGGGTTTTATGAACTGGAATGGGTCAATTAATCAACGAAAATTTAACAAATGCCTACTATGTGCCATGCATTATGCTAGACAACTGGGATGTAAAGACAAGAATTCATTAGTCCCTACTAACAGGAGCTTGTATTCTCTAGGAAGAGTAGATAAGATTGTAATTTGAAAAAAGGAAATTCTCCCCTACTGTGAGAATCAGAGCACCACCACCCTGCTGAGAAAGACATTGTGAGAACCAGGGCAGCTCCGCCCTGAGGAGAAAGCATGGGGTGAACTTTCTGGGGTTTCAAAGGTTGGGATTGGTGTCTGGAAGTTATGTCTACCACCTGTGGGTCCTGTCAGTCAATGGACCAGCCAATTAACTTGGAGTTGTGTGTGTGTGTGTGGACTGCCCTCTTCTGGTTTGACAGGGGGTTTCTGGTGGGACTGAGGACATTCTCACTCTTAGATAGCTAGGTGAAGGTGGCTTTTCCTCTCTTTGCTAAACCCTAATATACTTTAATAAATGCTTAATGCCCAAAGACTAGTGCTTCTAATTTAAAGTAACCACACATTAGATTTTTTTTTTTTTGCTTTTTTTTGGGTTTTTTTTTTGCAGGGCAGTGGGGGTTAAGTGATTTGCCCAGGGTCACATAGCTAGTAAGTGTCAAGTGTCTGAGGCTGAATTTGAACTCAGGTCCTCCTGAATCCAGGGCCGGTGCTTTATCCACTGTGCCACCTAGCTGCCCCCCACACATTAGATTTTAAGTTAGATTTTAAGCTTTACACTACTATCTCCAGAGTGACTAAAAGTTCATCAATAAAGACTTCTTTGAGTTTAAAAAGCCTTCTATAACCATATAAATACTCCTGGTGGAGGGGGCTGGAAGGAATACCATCTTAAGTCTTTATCTCCTAACCCATGGGATTGATTGATACCTTTAAGAACAAGTCCTTTGGCTCCAGAATGCAGATGTGCCTGAGAGGAGGGGTGGACTACTGATCCAAGAAAAATCTGGATTCAAGTTAGAGTTTTCCACTCTCTTGCTGGCAACCTCTGAAATACCTTTCATCACTGTCTCCATGTCCTCAGCTCTAAAGATGTAAATACTATCATTACCTATGTCACTGGATATTGAGGGAAGTAGCTGGTGAATTTTATGGTTCTTTGTAAATGGAATCATATGCTAAAAGTTGAGTGAGTGGGAGACTATAAGATCCTGTTGATAGTTATTTCTTTTTTTTATCTGCCTTACTTTCCTTGCACATAGTAGTGACAATATGTATTGGATTGAATTGAAATTGTCCAAGACAGAATTCACCTACATCATGTTTTTTACTATAGGGAGATACACACACACACACACACACACACACACACACACACACACACACAGCTTTACATAGCATAGGGCCAGTTAGGTGGTGCAGTGGATAGAGCACTGGCCCTGGAGTCAAGGGGACCTAAGTTCAAATCTGGCCTCAGACACTAGCTTTGTGACCCTGGGCAAGTTCCTTAACCCTAATTGCCTTAAATGTCTGGGACCATCTCCAGTTGTCTTGATATATATCTTGTCATTGGACCCAGCCATCTCTGGAGGAGAGAGTGACCTTGCACTTAAATCCAATTCAGTGCAAGTCATGACATCACCCCAATGTCATGATCCTCTTTAAGAATGAAGGACCAGCAACAAAATCAGGTGAGGCTGCTCAGCTACTTTCCTTATTTGGGAAATTGAGTAATAGAAACAGGGTATTAGGTGATTGGGGTATGTCTTAATTGGGATGTTAAAGAAAACCCCTGTGGACTGTTAGAAGAAATCCCAGGCCCAAAAAGGGGGACCTGGAATGAACCAGAGTCCAATCATAGTTTACACATATTATTAATTTTTTTTTATTGCCTGAGGGGAAAAAAAGCTTGCAAGCTCTACCAATGTTTATTCTGACATGTTCAAAGTCTAGATGGAAAGTATAAGATATTTACACATTTTTTGAACAAAGAAAGGTGAAAAGACAGGAATTTGGGCAGGAATGTAGGAAGAAAGTCCCAGGAAACAAGGGAAATGAGGAATTCCAGGATATTGAGTTGAGGCCCTTTGTTACACAGATCAGAAGGCACTCTTGGTGATGAACAGCCCTTAGTTCAAGACTTGATAAGGAGATGGATATTCCAAAAGTTCCATAACCAAAGTTAGGGGAGTCTCTGAAGATAAGGCTGTCTCAAAACAAACAAACAAGCCCATAAGTAAAGCCTTTCAGGGTCTGCTTAGAAGTTGGTATGAGCTTCAACCTGGGTTTCATTGCAAAGGATTGTGCCAGTCTTGGGCATCAGAAGTCCTCCTGATAGACTAGTTGCTATGCTATTTCACTGTCTGATTCCCCTGTGAAAAAGGGAAGTTCTCGCATATTTAATCAATTAATACAAGTATTACAAAGCCCACATTCACAGCAGTAAAACTTGGTGTCACTGAAAGTTGGGATTTCCCTGTAGTTAATCTCATCAGATTAGACCTCCCTTTGAGGTAGAATCAGATTAGAATATAGATTAAGAGTCTTGTCTCTACACAATTCTTCAAGCTACATTTCTTGTTTTTTGTTTGTTTTGTGAGGCAATGAGGGTTAAGTGACTTGCCCAGGGTCACATAGCTAGTGTCAAGTGTCTGAGGCTAGATTTGAATTCAGGTCCTCCTGAATCCAGGGCCAGTGCTCTATCCACTGCGCCACTTAGCTGCCCCTACAAATCCCTCAATTCTACCTGGGCACCATTATCTCTTGGGTTAAGACTAGAGATCACTGAAAAGCAGTATCCTCTGGAACAGGTCTGCAAGCCCTCAACAAAGACAGGGGACCTCATTTCTCTCTCCATACCTGCCACTGCTGCTAATAAGCCCAGCTTTTTCTCTGTGCCCTGAAGACTTCCTTTTGCCTCTTCCTTCTTCAAATTAATTTGAATCTAAATAACTTCTCCCTAGGAAATTCTTTTTGGTGCAGCTGAAGAATGCAAGCTTCCCCTCCCTTTTCAGGATTTTAAATATTTTATTCTCATTTTTGTTTTCTCACATCTTCAGCCTTCTACATGCTAACCCGCCTCACCAAAAAACAAACAAACAAACAAACAAACAAGAATTGAGGAATTTGTGTGGAGGAACTAAATAAACCTGAGTACTGTGATTTGGGGGGAAACATCCGCTCCCCAGAAAAGTAACTTCTGACACCAAGGAAACAGAGCTACAAGGTTGTATAAATGAATACACACTGTCTGGCTGTATTTTATTCAATAAGATGAGCCTGATTTTGAAGGAGACTTCTGCTATCATAGAGATATTATGACAATAAAGGGAATTCTGATAAGAATAACTATGGAGAAACCTTTATTCCATTGGAATAATCCTGACCTTTGGAAACTTGAGACACAAAGGTTAACACTTCTGATGGTGAAGTTAACACATTCTTCCTATTTCCATTTTGCCCTGAATGCCTCTGATTATCTGTGTTAGCCAAGGAGGGATAAAAAGCTATAAAAACATAAACTATGCCCTAAAAGGCTGAAGCTGCTCCTAGTCCAAGAAATTTTCTTTAGTATATGATGTATTTATTTTCCTTTCAGTCTTGCTTCCTATCTTTGAGCATAATCATCAGACACTCTCTTAAAGGTATTCCTCTCCACAGAGATCCAGAGAATTCTGCAGCCATAGTTCCCCATCACAAAGGCATGGGAGCCTTTGGCAAGGCTACTGGCTCACTCTGCCAATTGGTAGTCTTCAGCATCAACCATTTCCAAACACCAGTTTGGGGATGCCTGGCCTGGGGTTGAGGGGAAGAGTATAACATAAATCAAACTGGTAGAAGCAAGTTATTTTGCTCAATGGGGCTAAGGTTTTTTGTTTTGTTTTGTTTTGTTTTGTTTTGTTTTGTTTTGTTTTTAATGCGAACATGAAGTTTCAACATGAAGAGAAGTACCTAAAAGTAGTGTAAAATGGCGAGGGAAGACTATGAGATTGATGAATAACCATGGGCAGTAAAATAGGTCAAGATAAAAAACTTATAATCCTAAAAGCATCTTTTTTTGCTGACTATAAAAAAAGAGATAATATCTTTGGAGAAAATTTCAGTTGTACAACTCAGTGGGTTGATAGGTAAGATAAGTATCACAAAAATATACAATGCAGGCTTTTTTTTTTTTGTCCCCATCATAAAATCATGCTTGTGGTATCCAGTTTCTAAGGGTTTTGTGTTAGAAAATTATATTATTATATAAATATACTTTATTTGTAAAAAATAAAAAAAATAAAACATATTCCTAGAGCTCTTGATTTCAAATTAATGAACTCTTTTAAAAAATAACTAGCTTGGCACGGACAGATGATTCTGAGCTCTATGAAGGAAAAATTCTGAGACAGAGAAAAGATTCTGAATCTAATTAAGAATGAAATTACTTATGAGTAGCCAATGGGTGATGGATTTTTTTTCCCCAGTGATCAAATGAGATTATATATGTAAAGCAATTTGAAAATGTTAATTACCATCATTAACAACATCACCATCACCATCATTATCATCATTATGATGATACCCAAAGTGATTTAAGAGAATTATCTGGTGGCCTGTCAACTAGCATTTATTAATTGCCTCCTATATAGCAGGCACTGTGCTAAGTGTTGGGGTTACAAAGACAGGAAAAAAACAAGGCACACTTACTTTTGTGAGCTACTAAGAAAGCTGTTCTACATGGGGTAATCTGTGTCATCCAATTCACTGTTTTAAGAAAAATAAACTGAGGAATAGTTGAAGTCCTTTGCCCCTGGAGCAGTAGGAAGTGGTCCCTTTGGAAAGTAAAGCCAATTCTGAAGTAAGGAGTATCAAGGACAGCAGAGCTTCAATAACCCCCTGCAAATAAGTTCAGAAAATTGGTGTTCAGGTAGTTCAGGGCTTAAGGGAATTTAATTCTTAAACAGAACGTAGGAAATAAGCCTTAATAAATGGAGATGCCTATTCTGTGACCTCATTGCTAGAGCTGGCAGTTCTACATGGCATCGAGGTGGTGCAATGGCTAGAGAATGGGACTTGGATTCAGGAAGAAACTTGAGTTTGAATCCTGTCTCTGACATTGATTATAGCTGTGTGACCCTGGGCAACTCACCTTCTTTGTGTTTCAGTCTTCTCATTTGTAAAATGGGGATAATCGTCTCTACCTCACAGGGTTGTTGTAGCAAATGAGTTGACAGTATGTAAAGTGCTTTGCAAGCTTTAAAGCGCTATGTAAAAGCTAGCTAGCTATTATTATTACGTAGAAGAATGCTAACCACAGGCCTATCTGGAAGAAGACCTATTCTTCCCCTGCTAATAATATCCAAGGTACTTAGAGATAGAGGTGGGTTCTATAAAGAGCCTAGGAGACCTCCAGCAGGAGTAACAAAGTAGAGAAAAGCCACTCTCAGTCATACTTAATCTTAGTGTTTTTCTTTTGTGAGTACCCCAAATTTATCCTATATATATATCTTGTTTGTTCATAGCTGTTTGAATGTTTTCCCCATTCCACTTGAGAGGAGGTACCGTTTTTCTTGTTGTGTTTGTGGTTGTTTTTCTCTGTACCTCAGCATTTAGCACTTCTGTTGTTGCTTATTCATTTTCAGTCATGTCTGACTCTTTCTGATCCCATTTAGGCTTTTCTTGGCAAAGATACTGAAGTGGTTTGCCATTTCCTTCTCCAGTTTATTTTTACAGATTAAGAAACTGAGGCAGAGATTAAGTGATTTTTGTAGGTCACACAGCAACTAAGTGTCTAAGGCCATATTTGAGCTCAGGTCTTCTTGACTCTAAGCCTGATGCTCTATCTACTGTACCGCTTAGCTGCCCCTCCTAGCATATAGTAGGTGCTTAATAAATGCTAGTTGATGAATGACCTAAAAGATTCAGGATTCCACTTCTAGAAGTATAAATGACAGTGATAAGCTTTCATTGTGGAACCTTAAGGGACATTAAGTTATTCTTCATTTATTTTTCACAACATGTATAATGCTGTAAACTCTATAAAAACAGAGACTATATCCTTGTTAAATCGTTTTTATCTCCTTTAGCACTCAGCACATTGTTTTATATATGCTAAACATTAAACAAATTGAATTGAATTGAATTTCAAATTTCTCTCCATTTTAATAGCACTTTCTCCTGAGCCATTGTGCTGATGCTCTTAGGCTGTCCAACTAGACAGGTTTTCTAGGTTTCTGGGCAGGTATGCAGTCAAGAGAAGAGACACCTTTACAATTAGCACCAGAATTTCATAGCATGCATATCTAGCATTAGGTTTACAACTGTGTTTGCAAAGAGGGAATGAAGAATCAGTGCACATAGCCTTGTTTGAAAGAAAATACTTAAATGATAGGGTGGGAGGCTGTGTGGTCCTATAAACATGGAGAAGAATGATGAGGGACCATAAAAGTAATTAAGAAAGGATGATTCCAAACACCGAAAAGAATTTGTTTATGGAGTAGAAGCTTCCTCAAAATTGGCTGGTTGCTATTTAACAACTATGATATGGGTCTGTCTGTTGTAAGAGTGCCTTCTTTTAAACCTCCCACAGGATATGGGACAATTTTCTTGAAGAAGTTGTTTTTCACTTTTAATAGAACATAAAGCACTCATGGTAAAATCCATAGCCAGCTCTTCATTCTCCATGCTAATGGAAGGGACCAGTCATCGAGGTAATTAAACACTGTCCATTGCTCTTCTTGGATAGAGTCGTTAAATAGTAGATAGCAGGCCCAAGAAAGATAGACTGGAAAGGAAAGAGGAAACTAATTTGGTGCTGAATGGCATAAACTATAAGTAAGGTTGTTTGCATTGTGGAAGACACAGGGAAGATTAGGGAAATGTCTAACTCTGCAACTGATACAAGAGAACAATGCCCTGGAATTGGTGATAAATGCCAAGATCTTTAAAAGGCAGAGGGGTGGTCTGAATTGAAGGAGTTAAGTTAGAAAATATACTGTTTTATGTGAGATAAAGTGTGTTTGGCTATTTGGCTCCTCGAATTCTTGCTTGACTTTGTGCCAAATTAACCTTTTGCTCTTTTTTATCCTACTCCATCAAATAAGCAGTCACTTAGTATTTATTAAGCACCTTATATTAATATTAAGAACTAGTCATGAAGAATTAAATACAACCGAACAAAAAATGTTTCTGCAACTTCTATGCTGCCTCCTCTTACCACTTTGCATTATCCATTTTTTCTCTTTATTAAATAAAAACAATTATTTATTTATTTATTTATTGGTGGGAAAATGGGGGTTAAGTGACTTTCCTAGGGTCACACAGCTAGTAAATGTCAAGTGTCTGAGGCCGGATTTGAACTCAGGTACTCCTGAATCCAGGGCCATTGCTTTATCCACTGCACCACCTAGCTGCCCCCAATAAAAGCAATTATTTCTAGACTCCCTCCACCTTAATTGTTCTCTAGCCAACTACTAGTCAACCAAATGTGGATTATACACACTGAGATTTATCAGTCCATTCATTTTCATTTGTACTGCTTCTTATTGCCTTTTTAATATTACTACATTAATATATTAAAGGATTTTGTATATAAAGACAAAGGAGACACTCCTCTTAAGGTGCTTGCATTCTAGGCTAGTACTTCAGCATTACCACCCAATCCATGCCTGCCTGTTTCCTCTTTGGATTCTGATACTAACATTTTGCCAACCACTATTGCTATGCCTTTGGCCTCCCACCTTCTTCCTGTCTTGTGGTAACTCATCCTCTGCACTCCATTAGTCTGTATTTAGTTCAAATTCTGGTTTCAAATACTAATTCTCCAAATGACTGTCTGTGTGACCTTGGACAGCTGTCTTCACCTTTCTGGGATACAGATCTTCATCTCTAAAATGAAGGGTTCAGAACAAATGACTTTTAAGTTCTCTTCCATCTCTAAATCTATGATGTGATGAATGTTTTCCTTGCTCTTGAGCTCTCACCTGCAGAACTGGAAGCACCATTGAATGCCTTGCCCAGGGTGGGTTACTAGGTTAGCATTTGAATCAAGGAGGACTCTTGGCCACATTCCTTGCCTGGTCCTATTATTTCTCCACCCCGGACCCCTTCCCCCCCCCTTCCGCCAGGAGCAGTACAAATGAAAATGAATGGACTGATAAATCTCAATGTAGATAATTCACATGCGGTTGACTAGAGAACAATTAAGGTGGGGGCATCTAGAAATATTTGCTTTTATTTAATAAAGAGGAAAATGGATAATGCAAAGTGGTAAAAGGATGCAGCACAGAAGTTGCAGAAACATTTGTTGTTGTTCAGTTGTATTTAATTCTTCATGACTAGTTCTTTAGATTTGAACTCAAGTCTTCCTGACCACTGACCCAGACCTCTATCCATTGAGCCACCTGGCTGCAGAAATATTACCTGACTCATTTGGAAAGTTCCTGGAAAGAAATTTATCCTTTAATATGACTTAATTCCACAATGAGTTAGTAAGCTGACAGTATTTATAGAACACAATGAAACATTTCTCTCACCTTCATAAAGATTACAGTCTAGTAGGTTGATATGACATAGACATACACAAAAATACAAAAGGAAATGATACACAACAGATATATAAAAGCAACAGCATCTTGAAGTGATAGAGAACTGCCCTCTGTGTCAGGTAGTCTTGGCTTCATATCTAGCTTCTGACAGATAGTGGCTGTGTGTCTGTGGACAGTCATTTAATTTCTTTGGACCTCAGTTGTCATCTAAAAAAAATGAAGACTTTGAACTTGGATAATCTCTAAGGTCCCTTCCAGACTTAAATCTATGATCCTCATATCTTCAAGGCAGCTAGGTGTCAGTTAACTTTTCTCTGTTTCAGGGGTTCAGTGAATAGAGTGCTAGGCCTCAGGTCAGGAAGACTCATCTTCCTTGAGTTCAAATCTGGCCTCAGATACTTATTAGCTGTGTGACCCTGGACAAGTCACTTAACCTTGTTAGCCTCAGTTTCCTTATAAGTCAAATGAAATGGAGAAGGATATGGCAAACCATTTCAGTATCTTTGCCAAGAAAACCCCAAATGGGGTCACAAAGAATTGGACACAACTGAACAATAAAAATGCCTCCGTTTCTTAATTTGAAAAAGGGAATAATCACAGCCCTGATCTCACAGATTTGTTTTGAGAATGAAATGAATTAACCTATTTGTAAAACTCTTTGCAAACCTTATACCCCTAGACAAATGCTTACTAACATTCCTCATATTGCCCAGTTCTCAAGTAATTAAAATGTTTCATGTAGTTTTTAAAGAACAAGATAAGGAAAAGATGGAGGCTTCAAAACAGATGGAAGACATGAAATAATTGAAGTTTGTAAAGGAAAGTTTCAGATAAGAAACATTTACAAAGGAATCATTTAGAGATAAATACTTGAAAAGAAAGGAGAGTTTTAAGAAGAGATTTTTGAGCTGAGGGAATATAATTTTATGATGACCAAGAATTGAAAGGAAAAGATAAGAGGAAGCAAATAAGAAGTTGGAGACTCAGTAGTTCAGTTCCATTCAATACACATTTATTTCTCAAGCCCTTATGATGTTGCTGTGCTGGGAATGCTGGGACTATAAAGGCAACAATAAAAGAATATCTCTATCCTCTTAGAGCAAATATTTTCCTGTTAGGGAAAAGATGAGGGTTGAGGAATACTTGCAGTTAAATAAATGCAAAGTAAATGAATGAATGAATAAGTAAAAGGGGTAAGGGTTAAGTGAAGGCTATGTGCCAAGAACCATGCTAAATTCTGAGGATGGAAATACAAAAGCAAATGGATCCTTTTTCCCTCAAGGGCCTTATATTTATGGAGGAAATAGATAAAATCTGCGGACTCTCAGTTTGGAGGAAACATCTTCTAAAACATCACTTTAGTGGTTAAAGATACAACTATGGGGTTGTATAAAGATTGAATCTTAGTCTATATTTTATTTTAAAAGAGGATAAGCCCACTTTTTTTTTTTTTTTCTAAAAGGAGGCCTCTACAATTTTAGCGACCTCCAGCCTCACTAGGATGTTGTGATGGGATTAAGTAGAGATTTTCTGGTCCATCAGGATATTCTGATGAAATTAAGTATAGAAAAAAACATCTCCAGGAGAGCAAACCAGATCTTTGTAACTCCTGAGACTCCAAGGTTAACATTCTCCACCCAAATCATTTGATTTCCTCTTCCTATTACTAAACCTTCCAAATAAGGAAAGTAACTCAATAGTCTCAATTCCTAGACTCTTTTGACTACCAGTAATGTCACTCACTCTAAGGCTTTGTAAAATCCTCCATGAGTCTCCCTTTTTTCTTTGGTGTTGCTAGCCTCCTGGCAACTGCCCATCAGTCAATGCTAATTAAATTTTTTATCTTATACCCTTGCCTCTAGATTTTTACCTCCATTCAAATAGAACAAGGTAGGAAGATTTACCTTTAGGGAGGATATTAGGACTTTTGGGTTAAGGAATTCCCCAAAACATTCTAATAGGGAGAAACAACAGAGATAGAATAGTATCCAGAGAAAAGTATTTTGGTTTAAGATTTATAAGGATTATGAGTACATCCATAAGGGAGTAGATTGGCATGCCCTTTTCAGTACCAAAAGTAATAGTAATTTCATTATGGTTCTAGAACTGGAAAGTCCAGTGGCAAGGTGGAAGGAAAGAGGATTGTCCAGAGGTAAAGTGAAGCATTGCTTGAGCCAGACAGAGAAGACTATGGGAGACACTTGGGATTTAGGGGAGTAGAGTCCAAGGGTAAGATTTCTGAAGCTAAAATGGTTATTTCCTCTAGGAATTTATCTAGAAGTTGCTATAATCTTTATACTTAAAATAATAGAAAAAAATTTTTTTTTGTGAGGCAATTGGGGTTAAGTGACTTGCCCAGGGTCACACAGCTAGTAAGTGTTAAATGTCTGAGGCTGGATTTGAACTCAGGTCCTCCTGAATCCAGGGCCGGTACTCTATCCACTGTGCCACCTAGCTGCCCTAGAAAATAATTTTAAGAAAGAATGGGTTAATAACTGGAGACATAAAAAAAGGCCTCTTATAAGAAGTGGGTAATTGAGCCATTCTAAGACATGCTAATAGGTAGAGATAAAAACAAAACAAAAATAAAACACACACACACACACACACACATTCCAGGCATAGGACTACCTATGTAAAGGAACAGAAACAGAGACAGCTAAAATGTCTGACTAGAGTAGAGTATGTAAAATTTAATAATAGGAAACAATACTAAAAAGGTGGTGATAGCCAGTTGACCAGGGCATTCAATGGGTGAATGGTCCTTCAAAAGGCCTTTAGTAGTGAAAAGAAAGTATGCGTAAGTTATAGGAGAATTTTTGGTGCAGTTTGCAGTTGGGGGTGGGAAACTTGAAGGCAGTTAGGTGATAAAGTATATAGACTGAATCAGAATATGGAAGTCTAGAGTTCAGTCCTCCCTTAATCACTTACTAGCTGTACAACCTTATGTAATTTACTCAACTTCTCTGTACCTCATTTTCCTCATCTGTAAAATGAGAACTTGATGATCTCTAAAGTCCTTTCTAGCTCTACTATGACATTTAGTATCAATATTTTTTGGGGGGAGCTTACAACCTGGTTTAGGGGGGCTAAATCACCCAAAGAACTGGAGGCTTATCAAGAATCTTGTAAAATAAAAAGAGATTTATTAGGAGAGGAATATATGGCCAGGGAACAGATCACCTTGGTGACTGTCCCATTGCAGTAAGAGAAGACTTCATCTTTTGTATCTTTATAAAATAAAGAAAGGCAAGGGGAAATGCAGAGACTGGGGTTGGATAACTAAGAGGGGATATTTGATAATGGGGTATCAGTAAAATATGTAGCATCTATCCATATCCTGCATATCTTCTTGCAGACCTTAATATTGCTTATCAGCATTGTTAAGGGCTAAAATTCTAGCTAAACTGTCTAAAATATCTAATGAGTGGTCGCCAATAAATTATAAGCTTTAGCAAGAGTTAGACTTTTAAGCATTTATTAAGGAGAATAAGAATTTGGTAAAGAGAGAGAAAAAGGCCTAGATTTCTATCTATTAAAGGGAGAGCACATTTCTAGCTCCCTTCTCTGCCAGCGTCCAAAGGAAAGAGCCCGAGACTGAGCGCCAGTCTCTTCCTTCCTCCTCCCACTAGTCCGCGTCACTTCCTGACTCCTGAAGAAAAGACTCCTGGTCTTGCCCTCAAAGACCTTCCCTTCATGGACAGAACTCTTCTACAGTAAGTATCCAGCAGGTGGCGTTATTCCAATCGTTACAGTACCCCCTGTTGTTCCTCAAGAAACAAAATGTTTCCTTGACGGAACAGTAAAAAGAATATAATAACTATTGCTAACTAATAATATGTGAACAACAATATAGAAAAGGAAGAGAGGAAAGTTTTGTCCAGAGGGGCGATTTTTTTTTTGTCCTCATGAACCGACGCTTTGACATTAGTCTTGCAAAGGGAGGGCCTCTGCAGAGAATACATGTTACAGATGGTGTATATTATAACAGAAAGAGAAAAAAAACAACAAAAACAACAAATCAAAACTGTTCATTTAAAGTCTCTGAAAGTCTTTTCTCAGATGTCCTCTAGGTGTAGTCGTGGAATGGAAGTCTCTTCAGGGGTTGATGTGTGGATGCTGGTAATCAGCCAGGAAAATTTCCTACAAAATTGAGCTTAACACAACTTTAAAATAGCTTTGTCAATAATCAAATCAAACAATGAAAGTTCTCAAAAACATGTCTAAGGGAATTCATAATCTTAGTTGTTACACATGAAACATATAATAAAACAAAAATTGAAACATTCTTTAAAATTATAATATTACTATAGTCCCCCCCTTATGGAGGGTAATTGAGAAGACAATTGCTGTGATATTAATTATTAAAAATAATTTTTTATCTTTGTTTCATCACTTTTTGCATCATCTGCCTAATTATCCTCATGCCATTATGAGAAATTAAAAAAATCTAATATAATTGGTAACAGGTGTCAAGGCCAAATTCAACACTGTATTTATCATGACACCTGAGATAATTATGGGGGTTACCATAAAAGAACAGAGAAATGATGGGATGTGAGCATTCCCACACTTGAGCAATATGTACTGCCCATACAGTATGCCAGACTTAAAATAGGTGGATGGAATACATGTCCATGCCACCAAACATATTGGAGGAAACTGAGTCAGACTTAATCAGATGCATGGGATTGAGATGTCCATGGCATCAGGCATATAGGAGGGAGCATGGAAGCCAGGTGTAGAAGTGAGATGGGTGGGATGAATACTTCCAGCCATCTGTACAATATTGTGGGGAAAAATAAAATAAAATATTAAACCAAGAGAATCCAACCTCAACATTTGTCAAAAGCCGTTCCCTCGGCCATACCTTGACTTCATGCATGTCTCCCCTCATGTGACAGTTCAGTGTCTGCTCTTGCATAAATTCCTCTTGTGATTGGATGGCATCTTGGCCAACTGGCATCTGATAACTCAGAATAAAGGCAATTAATGTCTTAAATGATAAGTTCCCATAATCCAAGTCTCATATGGATTTAAAAATTGAGGATAATAAATGATTGCAAAAAATGTGAATACATCTTGACTCAGAATATAATATATAATTATGCAACAATTTCAAATGATACCCCTTTTTTTTACTTAGTATACAATTACTTTTGTGAAAAATCAGAACATATTTGAATACAAGTTAAAGCACAACACAATCTCAAAGAACTTTTTTTTTTTGAAAAAAGAAAACTTTTACAAATGTTCCCCTCTTTTTTTTTTTTTTTTGGGAATATGCTTATCAATAATAATACTTCTAGAATCAATTTACACTTGCCATGGCAACCAATTTGCCAAGGAAATGCTTTAAAGAGTTTGATCA
Organism: Dromiciops gliroides; assembly: GCF_019393635.1. Taxonomy (NCBI): domain Eukaryota; kingdom Metazoa; phylum Chordata; class Mammalia; order Microbiotheria; family Microbiotheriidae; genus Dromiciops; species Dromiciops gliroides. The sequence goes on from NC_057861.1 coordinate 406,574,991, forward strand.
AATAATCAGTTGAGAAAAAATAACAAAAACAAATAACTCAGAATATGGGAGCACAATACTCCTAGAATTAACATTGTATAATAAAATCAAAACCATGTTTCAAAATTAGATAGATGAATGAATAGAAGAAAATACACGTGGAATAATAAAAGACAATGAAATTCAAACTAGGGAAATCTAAATGAATATGAATTTAATATTAATAAGAGTACTATAAAATATAAACTTGATCACATGACTATAAAAATCTTTTACAAATATTCTCCTTGTTTTAAAAACTAAGTATAAGACACAATCTCAAAAGCATGAAAATCTTTATGAAAATAAACCCATACCATTAATTTCAAAATGTATATGTAATAGTATAGAAATCCTATGTAACCTCTGAACTGATACTATTAATAATCTGAGTGAATTTAGAACACTTTTGATTCCGATATCTAAAATCCCCAATACTCATATCAATACCTTGCTTCTTACTTCTACATTTCTGTAAAATATATATACTTCCATGGCAAAAGAAGCGGAGTCTTGAACTATGGTGATGATTGTCATTCTTATTCAGCTTAAGTTTTTCTTCTTTAACCCCTCTATATTGTCTGTCAGTCTTTTCACCATACAAATGCTTTATAAGATTACTAATGAAAGACAAAAGCAGGTTAGCAAAATTAAGAACAAAACGAGCATATCTGGAATTTAAAGGGTTTTCTAAGGTTGTTTCAGAAGCACAGCCAGGCTGGGGAAGGGCTGAGCCTGAAGCAGCAAATGTAGTTAGAGAAAGTTGAGCATGCGCATTAGATCTTTGGACTTCCCGGGCTGGGGAAGCAATGGGCTTGGCCATGGGAGGAGTAGAGGGTGGGGTCTGGAGAGGAGGGGAGGGACCAGCGCAATTTGAATCAGACTTGATTTTGAACTCAGGCCTGGATTCCTCTTCCCCCACTTTGCCTCCAGGTGCTAGGGGATTAAAAGCTTCTAGAGGGTGGGTCATTGCCTCCAGGCATGCAAAATTAAAGCAACAATTACTGTAAGAACTGGGAAAAGCTGCTGGAATCTCTTCAGGTTTCTCTGAAAAAGCATGGTTGGGAGAGGGAGAGATATTTCCTTGTGTGAGTAAGTTGCTGGCTCTTTTAACAAAAATAAAAAGAAAAATAGAAAATCCACAAAAACAAAGCATTAACATGATCTTATCTCCCATTTGTCTGGTTAAACAGACCAAAATCAAAAATAGGATAATTAGGGAGTTTAAAAGGTCCATTCGAAAAAATTCAAAGGAAAAACACAGCCAGTACACCAGTACTTAGCAGTTAAAGGGAGAGGGAGGGGAAATTTCTTACCCAACCAGCAGATCAGAAGAAGACTGAGGGTTAGCTTTCCTCTTCGTGGTCAGCCATCTGTTAAGGGCTAAAATTCTAGCTAAACTGTCTAAAATATCTAATGAGTGGTCGCCAATAAATTATAAGCTTTAGCAAGAGTTAGACTTTTAAGCATTTATTAAGGAGAATAAGAATTTGGTAAAGAGAGAGAAAAAGGCCTAGATTTCTATCTATTAAAGGGAGAGCACATTTCTAGCTCCCTTCTCTGCCAGCGTCCAAAGGAAAGAGCCCGAGACTGAGCGCCAGTCTCTTCCTTCCTCCTCCCACTAGTCCGCGTCACTTCCTGACTCCTGAAGAAAAGACTCCTGGTCTTGCCCTCAAAGACCTTCCCTTCATGGACAGAACTCTTCTACAGTAAGTATCCAGCAGGTGGCGTTATTCCAATCGTTACAGCATAATGGCGTCATGTCCTGCCACACTTCATACCTGAGGTGGGAGAGATTGCCGCTTCTCCCTTGGTCTTGGGGGGTTGGGATCTTTAGGTTTCTTGGGGTCCCATTGTATTCCCCAAACAATGAAACTTCTTGGAAAATGCAGTATTTTTGCAATACTTTCAACAATTGTTTATATAATTTATATCCATTTGTCAACCCCAAGCTATAGGCAGTTGTCAAGGCCAAGTACTACCCGTCCACAGCACTATTTAGACTTGTGGATAGTGCTGTGTTTCCTGCCAAATCAGGTGAAGTAGCAGCAGCAACAACTGTGATCACTATTTTAACAATAATGACAATGAGGATGATGAAGACAATGATGACTACCACCATCATCATTATTACTACCACTAATACTACTATACTTCGGAAATCTTTGTCCCACTAGATGACTATCCTTCATTCTGTTCCCACTCCAAAAGGATTTACATGTTATGAGCTACAAATAATATGCCACCTGAAACTTGCTTAAGGTATTTATAAATGCAGAGAAATGTCCAGATATTAGGAAGAGTTTTAAAAATGTTTAATGCTGGTACCAACATGAAGTCACTGAGTTAAATGTTATAATATATTAATTATAATGAAATTATAGGGACCCTAAATGACTCTTGCATAGTACCATTCAGATGGTTAAGAAGGATTCAGGATAAAATCACCAAAAGACTACTAGATCCCCTAGCAAATATATATCTATGTGGCAACTTAGCTATAGCTGATTATTTTTAGTTTTTCTCTGTGAGGAGCTCTAGATTCACATTTAATATGACCATAAAGCTAATTATAATGGGGACTAGCTCCATTGGTCATCTCAAAGGCGTAGGCAGAGAATAAAAATATTTGGAAACAAAGATGAAATGAGCTTGCTCTTTATTTTTATAAAAGAGGTTATTTAGAGAAGACAACATTAAAGTACTAATAATATTTTAAAAGAACAAAAGTTGTTTGGGTTATTGTCAAGTAAAAGAACAAGGAAATATAATCAGGAAAGGGGAAACAGTAAAGAAATTTGTCAGAGTTTTTCAGCTTTGGTATCAGTTGTACTGAATAAAACGCACGCAAATAGTTGTTTTGTTTTTTTGTTTGATTGGTTTTTTGTTTTTGTTTTTGTTTATTTATGAATAGTTTTAAAAGGGGGCAGCTAGGTCATGCAGTGGATAAAGCACTGGTCCTGGATTCAGGAGGACCTGAGTTCAAATCCGGCCTCAGACACTTGACACTTACTAGCTATGTGACCCTGGGCAAGTCACTTAACCCTCATTGCCCTGCCAAACAACAACAACAACAAAAAAATAGTTTTAAAAGATAGCAAGTAGATCCTAAAATAATATGAAAGTGCTTGGAGGAGAACTGTTGGAAGCCAATTTAGTTAATCCACATACATCTCTCCAGTCTGAATGGAAATTGTCATCAAATGACTTTAATTTATGTGACTCTTTTTTGTTTGTTTGTTTGTTTTGGTTTTTTTGGTGGAGCAATGAGGGTTAAGTGACTTGCCCAGAGTCACACAGCTAGTAAGTATCAAATGTCTGAGTCTGGATTTGAACTCAGGTCCTCCTGAATCCAGGACCAGTGCTTTATCCACTGCGCCACTTAGCTGCCCCCCTGACTTTAATTTATTGAACTGAAAAAAGAAAGAGGAGAAAATATTATCAAATGGAGATGACAATATTTAAGAGTTTCAATATCTTTTTTCTGTAAATTACATATAGTCTTTGTCAACATAGTTTGCCATCATGGTCAAGAGATCTCTATGCTACAGCATATTATCTATTGAATTAAGTGAAAAAAAATTGCAGAAGGAAAAACAATGCCAGTTGGCAACATTTGTGGGATTTATAAATGAAAATCAGCATTTCGGGAAGATAGTGGAAAGAATCCCACCTGTCAAAATATGTGAGAGATTAAAAAGTCATGATAATGAGTTTTAAGAAAAACCAAAAGAAAAATATTGACCTGAAGGAAATGACTTAACAGAATCTGCAACAGAACAATGTGGCTAGAATTAAGTTTGATAGTTTTTGAAGTACCCACTTCCTTCCTGTTTTGTTGGTATCAGTGAATAGGCAAGGGTGAATAGTCCTCCAATACTGATACAAAAACCATTTTATACAAAACCCATCCCGAATATCATTGTAGAACAGGAATATAGGAAATTTAAAAAGTGAAAAAACATAAGAATTAGAAAGCCATAAAAACATTAATATTTCAACATAATACCCCACTCGTATAAGCAACACATCTTCTCCTTTACCTAATACTTGATCTAGTCAGAAGGAACATTTATATCTTTTCAAGGTTGTCTGTGTTAAACAAGTACATGGAAAAATACCAAGTAACTTCACTTCAGCAGTTATATTAGTTCTAAAAAAAATGTTTTCTTCACTGGTGCTGTCTCTGGCAAATCTTTAGAATGTGTAGCCAAAAATATTAGTGCCAGATGGTTCCAGAGTAGATGCTTCTAATGTCTCTGGTCTTGCCAAGTCACAAAAGGAAGAATGTTTTTCTAGTTGTTCAACATAGTAGCACTCTACTGGCCCATCCACACAAGAGAACTTATATACCATATGCCTGTTGCTTCAGTACGGTGATGGAAATCCATCTTTATTCAATTCCACAGTTCCTAGGAAAGACTGACTCATGGTGAAAATGGAGCAAAGAGAAGATGTAGAGTAGCATCCAGATACATTCTGGTTTGTCTTGTAAATATTCAAATAAGTCTGGATGGAAATAGTTGAGGCAAGTCTTGAGTCACTGAACTATTAATTGAATAAAACTGGTTCCTGATGTTGAACATGGAATGTTATGTCAAGCAATGAGAAGAATGATAGTTCCTATTAGTCAGCCTCCTCTGAGCATTTGCTTCAAGGCCTCTTTTGTAGTCTCCTTTCTTGTGTGAAGGTAAGAAGACATTATAGTAATAGCTCAGATAAGTTTTTTTTTCTTTTTTTTTTTTAGTGAGGCAATTGGGGTTAAGTGACTTCCCCAGGGTCACACAGCTAGTAAGTGTTAAGTGTCTGAGGCTGGATTTGAACCCAGGTACTCCTGACTCCAGGGCCGGTGCTCTATCCTCAGATAAGTTTTGAAAATTCTTACAGACACGCTGGCATTTTGTCACTGTCAAGGGAAAAGTTTGAGAGGAAATTTATTGCACAGTAAACCATTTTAAGAAGTCTATCCAATTAAGACATTTTTTTTTTGCTAAAAAAGTCCAGAAAGATCAATATGGATTCTTGACAAAGGCTTGTTGGTCACTTCCCATTCAAATCAATTAAATACAGTTCAATTCAATTCAATTCAAGAATACTTATGAAATGCTTACAGCTGTACATCTTGGCCTAGAGAAATTATTGTGTAAGGTAAACTGATTAATGTAACTCAATGGGTTATATTATTAATAAACAGCAATGATATTGTTAGAAAATCAAGTAACCCACCCTTTGTTTAGCCGCAGCTTTCTAAGAACCTATGGAATGCTTCGGATTTGTTATACTCTGGTAGGTATAACTAAAAGAGGAATTCACTCAGGGTTGATAGAAAGTTAAACCACCCTACACACACACACACACACACACACACACACACACACACACACACACACACATCCCTGCACCCCTGCAAAGTCCACCTAACTCACAGTATTAGTAAAGAACAAGGTCTAGGTTTTTTATTCAATATAGCTCTGCTCCTTACTCCTGCTGATTATTACTCCATGAATTTAACATTTTCCAGGAATTTGCCTGCATTGTCCTTTCTTTCTGGTGTCGTTAAACTCCTGGAGGGACCATGCTGAAGTATATGCATCCCTGTAGAGTAGTGGTACAGATTCAAATAGTAACAAATCCCCATGGTCTTCAAATTGACTTAGAAAACCACAAATTGAAATCATCTGTGTTATATTGTATTTTCATTTATTTTGTTAAACATGGCCTAATTACATTTTTATCTTACTGGGACAACAATCACGAGTTTTGCTGCTGTGAATTTGACATGTCTGCTTTAGAGAGCTGAAACTAATTTGTGTAGAGGTGTCTTTAAATGCCTGCAAGTCTGTTAAGTGGAAGGATTTGACTTGTTCAGATTTGTTCCAAAGGGCAGAACTAGGAGAAGTGAGTAGAAGTTGCAGAGAGACAGATGTTGACTTAATGTAAAGAAAAAGACTTTATAAGGCTTAGAGCCATTCAAAAGTGGAATAGGCTACCTTGGGAGGTTATGGGTTCACCCTTAGTAGACATCATTGTTTTTTTTAATCTGACAGTTTTTGTTTTTTAAAAAGTTAAAAAGCTATTGATGTGCGGATTATGATGGGGGGAGGGGAAGGGAGGGATGAGAACCAGTGTATCCAGAAAATCCACCAACATATGATGTTGCAAATGTTTTCCATCACTTGGCATGAGAATGCACTGTTCCATGGCAGCTACTGGCTTCTCTTCTATCTCATCCCTTCTGGCATTGTTGGAAGCTGATTCTCTCATTACTTACATCAGAGGATAGTTGCCATCAGGGGAAATCCCACATTTGTAGTTTCTGACCATGTGAATGGATTCTGTCCCTTCACCTCTCATCCTAATTGCTCTTGATGATCTTCTGCTTCTCATCTTCTCCTTCAATGTGATACTCCAAAAAATCCAACAATACAAAACAAAAACAAAAACAAAAACAAAGTGATACTCCACCCCCAGAATAGCATAGTCAAGTTTTCTGGCTAATTTTTTTAGTCATAGTAAATCCCTGAGGTATACATGAGCAAGTTTTCACATCGAGCATTGGTGCCTACATTAATGGCTCCCACATAGCCCTTTGCCTATCCTTGAGGGTTTTATGATTACATGATGGAAAACAATAGTAAAACTGGACCATAAGCAGTCCTTTCTTGCAGTAGTCTCCATGCGCGACGGTGTAGAAGTCCCCTTTCACTCTGAAGTCTATGCCCCCATTCTCCTTAAAAGACCAGTAGCTGAGTTAAGGCAAATTATGTCATTTGTTTCTAGATATGGGCCACCAGGTTCAGCTCATTCAGGGATCTCAGCCTGACTGTCTTGTAGAAGTGTTGACAGTGTTGGGGGGGACTTGCGACCTGGATGGGGGTGGGGTAGCTCACCCAAAGAATTGGAGGCTTTTCCTGAATCTTGCAAAATAATAAGATTATTAGGAGAGAGGAATTTATGGCTGAGGGACAGAACCTCACTATGGAAAACTGCCCCACCTGAGTGAGAGAAAATCTGGTCTTTTGTATGTTTAAAAAACAGATGGGGAGGGGAACTTACAAAGCAGGAGGAAATACAAAAACTGGGAAGGACAAGATAACTAGGAGGGAATCTTTGAATAATGGGATATCAGTAGGGCAGGCAACATCCATCCATATCATCTTGTAGACCTAGGTATTGCTAATCAGCATACTAGGGTCCAGCTTGGCAACACCCACTCCTGAGATGGGAGACAAAGCTGCCCCTACCCCCAGAAAATTCAAGGGTTCCTTTGGGGTTGGTGGTCCCTTGTGAGAAAATGGGTAGTTGTCTCCTCTCAATGTGGATATAACAGTCAGTCATACTCCTCCTGACCTGTTTGTAGGACAAAGGTCTCAGATCCCCTCCTCCCCCTTAGGTTAACAAAATCACATGGTTCAAGGAGCTGTGGTCTCAATAAGGTCCGCTCCAGAGTTGTGTCCATATAAGGAAGTATAAGGTCCACTCCTGAGTTATACCCATACAAGGAAGAGGGGTGGGAATACTGTGTTCCGATTAGCTAGTTTTTGCATGTAGATTGTAACCCTTGAGTAATCAGACCAGTGATGAAAAAGGGGAAGGTCCATTCCTGTTAGGGACTAGGGTATAAAACAGGGCCTGCGAGCCCCCTTTCTGGGCACCCACCAGCTGCACACTAGAGTGCCTCCTTCTCATGAGAAGGAAATAAAGAGCCTTTGTCATATCCCTGTTGAGTTCCTGAGAACTATTGAGAAGAGGATGGTTTTTCCCTCACATCCCTCATTCCACAACAACAGGAAATGACAGTGAAAGTACAGCAAGTGCCTCTTTCATCTTGATCTTTGCCAAGGGTGACATAGCTATGTCTTCTCTAGGATAGTGCTTTAGGAACCTTCACAGATTTGGATTTCACAAATGTTATACCTCCAGTTTTCTGACCAAATTATCTGTAGCCGATAGTCTCTATGAGTTCATCCTTGGTCATATAACCAAGGCCGTGGCTAGCTAATCTTTAAGTGTGGTGCTCATACTGTATTCTGTGCAACCCTGTCTTCTTCAGGCTCTCTTCCTGCACGGATTTCCTCTGGGTCTTCTCATACTCTTGGTAATAATAATAATTGGCATTTCTATAATCTTTACTATGTGTTGCTCACTGTGCTAAGAGCTTTACAATGTATGAGTGCATCTGTAATTGAGCATACTACCTTGATTTACTTGAGCTCCCTAATTGTCCAGGTAACCAAGAAGAGCTGTATGAGGATGGGCTGTATTGACTAAGAAGCATGATTGCTTGATAATCCTTTGAAGTGACTGAGAGTAAACTTAGCTGGATATGCAGAAAATTAGTAACTCTGAAGTCAATTAAGTTCATATCAGCTTTGAAGTAGATCCTGAGTCATCTGGTGGTAGTGATTTATGGACCTCTAAAACACATTCCTATCTTTGAAGACTTACCTGGCTGCAGGTTATGAGATTATGAATATATATTGCTTATGGCCTTTCGGGGAGATAACATTATCTTCAGTGACTCCCCTAACTTTGGTTATGGAGCTCCCAGAATTATCCTGTTTTTTGAGATCTTCTCAAGACATCTTTAAATCAAGCCTCAAATTGTGAACTGCTTATCACCAAGGATGCCTTCTGATTTGTGTATGAAAGGCCACATTTTTTGAGCCCCGGAATTCCTCATTTTTCCTCCCCTTGGGAATGGGACCCACTGACTCATTCCTTTCTAAGCCCACCTTCCCCTCCAAAATGCCTTACCTGCCTTTCTTTAAAATCTATTACCTAGTGTCCTATTCAGCATAGGCTTGATGGTACTGTTAACCTGAAAATTAATGAAACAATATAATAGAATTAAGGTCTTTAATAAGGGCAGAGGAGTTTTAACTCAGAATATCACAAAGCAGATGCTAGGAGTACCCAAAGATAGGGACTGGGGACAGGGTTTATATGGGGTAAAATAACAGAGAGAGCTATGAGACTGCCCTTTGGGAAGGGTAAGTTTCTCACAGTTTCACAAGGTAAGTTGTTTTACATAACAAGCAAAAGTATATAAAGAAAGCTTCAGAATCTCTGGAGGGGAGAGTTTGGGAGATATGCAAAATAATCAGAAGCTAGAATTGACAAAGTCTGGTCAGCCCCAGGCAACTCATTGGCCTGAGAATGGAGAATAGGTGAGGACCACTCAGTTCTTAGTAAATTGTGTTTGTCAGTACCCATGCAACATGTTAATTTTTTCTTTTCTTCCTTGCTTAATAAAACCTTTCTCTAATTTCACAGGTATTATCTTTCTCTGGTTTCCTTCTCTTTTAGGAAAAAAAAAAAGGGGGATTTAGATCTCAAGAACTGGCCTTTGTGTTCTCCGGTCTTGCCCTTTGGGAAAGGGAGATCCAAATTCCCTCAAGAAGGCTTTGCTTTGGCTTACAACAATTATTTCATTTGATCCTTACAAGAAGCCTGAGTGCTACCATTATCCCAGTTGTTTTTTTGTTTGTTTGTTTTTTGCAGGGCAATGAGGGTTAAGTGTCTTGCCCAGGGTCACACAGCTAGTAAGTATCAAGTGTCTGAGGCTGGATTTGAACTCAAGTCCTCCTGAATCCAGGGAGAGTGTTTTATCCACTGTGCCACCTAGCTGCCCCCAACATTATCCCCATTTTACAGGTGAGGAATCTGGGGCAAATAGAAGTTAAATTACTTTCTCAGTGTCACATAGCTGGTAAGTGTTTGAAATCAAATTTGAACTCAGGTCTTCCTGACTCCAAGCCCAGTGTTCTATCCTGTGTATCATGTACCTACCCATTCTGATGCCAGGATTTCTATAGCATCTAATGTGTATCTTCCTAAATATCATGATAATTAGGGGTTGTTGGGGCCAGTCCATGACAGAGGGTAGCCCCTGTGAAGAAATAGGGATGGTCTCCTCTCAATAAGAATATAATTGTCACCATTCAAATTACACTCCTCTAGACCTATTTTAGAACAAATGTCTCACATCCCCTCCTTCCCCTCTGGCAAACAAAATCACATGGTTCTAGGAGTCCGGAGCTGGTCTCAATTAGGTCAATAATTATAAAAATTAGGGTCAGGAATACTGCTTTCTGATTAGCTAGTTTGTTGCATGTAGATTGTAACCCTAGAGTAATCAATTAGTGATGAAAAAGGGGAGGGTCCATTCGCACTAGGGACTAGGGGATAAAACGGGGTCTGAGAGCCTCCATTCTTGGCACCCAACAGCTACACAATGGGTTGCCCATTCTCTCAAGAATGACAATAAATGAGCTTTTGACACATCACTTCTGCTGAATTCCAGAGAATTATTGAGCAGGAGTCATTTTCCTCACAATTTGGAGGTCCCACTGAGATAGCTAGGGAGACCCTCTGGGTTCCACCACTCCTTTGACAGGACATCTCACTGAACTGTTATCTGTGGTCCAATGGAGGGGAGGGCCCCACCCCCCAGCCCCCCCTCCCCCTGCCCAGGCCCAACTCCTGAGGGAGGAAGAACTAGGGTGGAGATGTTGCAAAGACAGAAAAGAATGCTCAAGAAGGGGTAAGAATTTATCCAAAAGGGGTGAGAATTTATCTGATCAGGGGGGAATTTCAAGTCACATAAGTCTGTGTGCACATATCCCACAAGAGGAAAGGGCTGTTGAGTACTTCCTGGGTGGTTAAAAAGCCAGGGTTTGAGGCAAGACTCCAGTAGGGCCAGTTGGTTGAAGTCCAAAGGCTTAAATTATAACCAAGCAGTTCAAGTCTGTGGGCTGGGATATCAAGGAGATTATAGGAAGTTCCCCTGAATTAGTAAAAGTGGACTCTCAGAAATCCCTAAAAGACATCCCTTTTAGAGAACAAGTTCAGTGAGTAGAAAGAAATTGAACCCTGTTTGTACCAACAGTGAAAAACTTGAAAGGGAAAAATGTGTTCTGTCCTTTAAGTGCTTACCTGTAATTACCTGAGAAGAACCAGAAAGTGATTGAAATGGGATAAAATATTTTGGGATGAATGAGTTTTGAACTTGGGTATAATAGTCTGGTGGATTATTTTTAATTTCCAAAATGGTTACAGGGGGTTAAAATCAGAATGTAGGATGTCATGTGTTCCAACCCCCCTCCCCCTTCTGTGTGGCAGTTTCTGCTATGGTGGGAGGGATCTGGTGGGCATCTAGTACCTAAGATTTTGATCTTTTATATATTGATACCTTTAAAATCTTTTGTGGTGGAGTGGTTTGGGATCAGGAATTGTTTGTGGTATGTAGAAGTTTCAGGGAAAGATTTTTTTTTGGGGGGGGTGTTGGAGGTCTGGCCACTGAGCCACACTGCCTAGGACAGTTTCTAGTTTTGAATTGCTTGGCTCTGGTGGGATGTGCCTGCACCCATGGAGAGGCTCTGGAGTGCATTGAGTACTGTCACAGCTATTTCTCAGGGCTGAGAGTGTCTCAGGGTAAAAGGTTGGGGCATACAAATTTCAAATTATCTAATTTAGCTGAGCTAAATTATAGATCTGTTGCATTGAAAATGGTTAAGAAACATATTTTTGATGTGCACAAAAAATGTTTAAAAATGATTAGAATTGACTAAAGATAATGACAAAGCAAATTGGCCTATTGGAGTTCCTTTGACTGATCTAAATTGGGTTGAAAAAGAATTTAATGGGATTGTTTCATGTGTGTCTATATTGTCTTGTTTCTGTGTAAATATATGAGATTGTCTCATGTGTTCAAGTTCCTGTTGAAAATATAAGTTTGTGATTGGAATTTAGAAGGAAAATTTTTTCTAATTGTTTGATAAAACTACCCCCCCTCCCCAGATGTGGCTAGGTTAAGGAAGTGGGGGAGAGGCAGAAGGAAATTTGCCGCTCTAGCATTGTCTTGCAAATTAATTAGAAAACTGAATGTAGCATTAAAATATTAATTTAAACCAAGAAAAGAAATCATCCAAAAAGGTCAGTGAATTTGGAACTCAAAATCTTACCAAAATGAATGTTGAAAACTATCTTTTCGATGTAATTGGAAAAACTATACTATCCAAAAAAAGAGTAAAAAGTAAAAAAACAAAAAACAACCCACAACTCTATCTGGACAATGACTTTCACAGACCATCAGGTTTGCTAATGTTTATCAAGCTGTTCCTACAACCAGATTTCTTGCAGCTAGATGGTACAGTGGATAGAGCACTGAAGTTGGGGTCAGCAAAATGTAATGCCCAGCCTCAGATGTTTATTAGCTGGTGACCTTGAGCAAATCAACCTTTGTCTCAGTTTCCTCATTTGTTAAATGGGGATAACAATAATATCACCTACCTCACAGGGTTGTTAGGATGAAAGGAGATATTTGTAAAGTTGTTTGCAGACCTTAAAGGATGGTGATGATGGTGATGATGTTGGTTATGTCTGCCCAACCTGTTCCTATTGGGGATACTTGTAATCTGGACTGGGGGGCTAGCTCACCCCCCAAATTGGAGGCTTATCACAAACCTTCTAAAATATAGAGATTTATTAGGAGAGAGGAATATATGGCTGGGGGATAGATCACTATGGAAAGCTGTCTCACCAGAGTCAGAGAAGATCTGGTCTTTTCCAGGTTTACAAAACAAAGGAAGGGGAGGGAATTACAAAGCACTGGGAGGGAAATGCAAACAACCAGGAGGAAATTTTGGAATAATGGGGCATCAGTAAGATAGGCAGCACCCATCCATATCTTGCATATCTTCTTGCAGACCTTGGTATTGCTTATCTGAATTCCAGAGGTGGGAGACAGAGATGTTTTTCCCTTAGGAATGTTTGAGTCCTTGGGGTTTCTTGGGGTCTCATGGCATTCCTACAACATACCTAATTATCAATCCCTTCCAAAAATATCTCCAAGAAATGCTCATTCAGCTTTTGCTGAATTTCTAGTGAGAGGGAACTCAGTACCTCCTGAGGTAGCATATTCCATTTTTAGACAGCACTCATGGTTAGAAAGGTTTATTTTTTTCTTACATGAAGCTTGTCTGCCTCTCAGTAACTTCCTGTTGCTCTCCTTTCTATCTTTAGGCTAAGCAGAAGTTGTCTGTGTTTTCCTTGATAGCCTTTCAGATACTTAGACCACTGTCACATGTTCTCTTTTTTAGGCTATGCATCCTAACTTCTTTCAGCCAGTCCTCAAGTGGCATGTTTTCCCATTCATCCTGGTCACCTTATGGCCACACTCTAACTTGTCCTTCATAAAATGTTGTACTGGCAACTGAACATAATATTCCAGAGATGCTCTGACAGGGCCTTACCCCAGAGTGGGTTGATACCTTCTTTGTTCACAACATTATGATGCAGCATAACTTAGGTATGTCCTTTTATCTATCTATCTATCTATCTATCTATCTATCTATCTATCTATCTATCTATCTATCTATCTATCTATCTATCTATATCTATTTATTTATTTTTGCTCCCTTGTTACACTGTTGACTCCTATTGATTTTTTTTTTCAGGGCAATGAGGGTTAAGTGACTTGCCCAGGGTCACACAGCTAGTAAGTGTCAAGTGTCTGAGGCCAGATTTGAACGCAGGTTCTCCTGAATCCAGGGCTAGTGTTTTATCAACTGTTCCACCTAGCTGCCCCAAACCAGACTCTTTTCCATGAATGCTAAGTTATTGTCTAATAAAGACTTATTTGGGGGGACTTCACACCTGGTTTTGGGGGGTGAGCTCACCCAAAGAATTGGAAGCTCATCTTGAATCTTGTAAAATAAAAAGGGATTTATTAGGAGAGAGGAAAGTATGGCTGAGGAACAGATCACTATGGAGAACTATCCCACTGAAGTAAGAGAAGACCTGGTCTTTTGTGTCTTTACAAAACAAAGAAAGAGAAGGAAATTACAAGGTAAGGGGAAATGCAAAGACTGGGGCCAGATAACTAAGAGGGGATCTTTGATAAAGGGATATCAGTAGGATATGCAGCATCCATTCATATCCTGCATATCTTCTCGTAGACCTTAGTATTGTTTATCAGCATACTGGGGTCATGTCCTGCCACACCTCATACCTGAGGTGGGAAAGAGCTGCTTTTTCCTTGGTCTTGGGGATTGGGATCTTTATACTTCTTGGGGTCCCACCGCATTCCCACAACAGACTTACGTATTCAATCCATATAAAGATGAATTTTTAAACATTATTTTTGCTTTTTACATATGTTTGTATGTATTGTAGAAATATTTTAAATGACTCAGACAAATTTGGGGGCTAAAACTGACTGGAGGACTAATCTTGGGACTTTTGACTAACTGGTTATCTGACTGCTGTTAATTTAATGTGGGCCGTTTATAAAGTTCCACCACACTGCTCCACTCCCAAATTGATAAACAAAATATTAAGATGCCTCTTAACTAAATAATCAAAGCAGAGTTTATTTATGAGATACTATTTAAAATTAAGAATACAAGGAAATAAAACGTACAACCTGACTGCATTGCAGGTGCATCTCTTTCCAATGTGTCTCTGTCTCTTTCCCACCTGCTGCGCTGGAACTTCTTTAATACAATAAGGGCCTTAGTGGCCTCCGGCCTCAGGGCACATTATACTTTCCCTGCTCAGCTACTTTCTTCTAACTCCTTTTAATCTTCACTTTCTCCAACCTGTACCTTGTGCTGACCGCTTCTGTGCTCTCCGCTGCCTCCTGGTCAGTCTGTCTGTCTGTCTGTCTGTCTGTCTGCTCCGTCAGTCTGCCCTTCGGCCTCTCTTTTCTCTGCTCCTAGTCCTTCTTGTCTTCTCCTGCGTCCTTGTAGCCCCTGTCTCTCGTCCCCCTCTGCCAGTCTTTCTAATCTCGTCAGCCCTCACTAGACCTCTTCTCTGCCTCATCTCGTCAGTCCAAACCCCTTGCTGTCTAACTCCCAGGTCTATGTATACACCTTTTCTTCTCTCCACTCAAATCTCGGGGCTTCCTGGGCCCCCACAGACTGAGCTAATCCTCCAGCCAGGGCTGCGGCTGGTGGGGGGAGGGGGGGTGCACTCCAGCCTCACGTGCCTCAGCACGGGCTCTCCGGGATCTGTTGGATAGCTCCGCTCAGGTTGGAGGGAGCTGGGGGCTTTTTTTCCCCCATCTTTCTGACCTGGCATCTTGTATAGCCCACGGGGCTTTTTGGCTCAGCTGAAGCAGAGGGGGAGGGGCACCAGCCCCTCCCACACAGAAGATACCCTGATGGCCTAAGGCTTTCTGATCTCAGCCTAAAGGTAGGGTCCCCAAATCAAAATAAATTTCCACAGTATGTAGCATAATATATCAGAGAAATGTTGAAGGATTATACCCATAAAATATAAATTGATGTGGTTGTGAGTGTGAATGTTAAAAAAACAAACAAACAAAACTTTTAAAGCAGAAGTTCTTAAACTGGGTTTTGTAGGCTTCTAAGATTTTGATAACAATATTTCAATGTAATTGTTTTCCTTTGTAATCCTATGTTTTGTATTTATTCATTTAAGTCATTATTCTCAGGAGCCCATAGATTTGACCAGCCTGCTAAAGTGTTTTATAACACACACAAAAATTTAAGAACCCCCTTTTTAGTGGCTATAGAAAATAGAAATAGGACCAAGAGAATATACCAATCAAGCAGCAAGCATAATTAAACAATTATTTGTGAAGCATTGTACTAAATGCCAGGAATAAAAAGAAAGGGAAAAACATCCCTACCCTCAAGGAGACCCCATTCTAATGGGGGAGACAGTAGGCATATAAATAGGTTCCTTTGAGAAATATACTGAGCAAGGGAAAATCAGTAAATATCTCCTATGGAAAGTCGGATTTGAGCTTTATACTTGAGGGAAGCCAGGGGACCTAGGAAAATTTAAATGCCTTATGTATTGAACTGCTAGTTAAAGCTAATATTTCATTTCATTCAAGGATGGAGAACTCCTATCATAGAGAAGTGTGTCATTTAAAATATTGTGGGACTAGGCTGGGATTTTCTAAAAGATTGCTACTTATAAATTAGAGACTATTGTACCAGTTTGGGCAGTAAGCACTTATTATTAATTAAGATCACATATTATTAAAGTATTGACCATGTGTCCAACTGACTTCCCCACTAGTTATAGGCCTGAACAGTTACATACCCAGCATATTTTGCCAAGCAGGAGAGGAAAGGGTGTGTGGCCAGTTCAAAAGTGTCCTTGGCACAAGAGAGAGAAAGCCTCCTGAGCTCTAGTCCCCTTCCTCCTTCAATAGAGGTGGCTCTTACACACTTCTCAAAGTTAATTGGATAGAATCATTCAATTCCATTGGTTGATGTGACCTGAGGGCGGTCCATAGTAAAATGAGTTGTACCATGATGACGGCAGAATCTAGTGAAAGACATACCCCCTGAGGGCAAAGGCGCTTTCAGATAGGTGTGGTTTTAATCTTTCACTGAGCTAGCCTGATCTCTTTTGAATCTTTGGCCTGGCGCTGAAAGAGACCTGCCAGAGTTCCTGAGCTAAACCTTTGAGTGTGTGTGTGTGGGTCTCCCTGAAAACCCATTATTAATAATTATTTTCTCATTGAAGAGTGCTCTGAAAGGGAAATTTAGAAACTTCTTGGCTCTAAATGTTGCCCATAAAAAACCCTAGAATTCAGTTCACCAAGATGGGTGAAGTAGCTGCTAAGAATGAATAAAAGGATACTTGAATGGATGAATGGATGAATAACAGGGTGAATGACTGACTGAATGAATGAATAAATGAAATAATCATTTGTTAAGGAGATTATGATATGTCAAACACTCAGCTAAGAGCCAGGGAAGCAAATGCCTAAGTGAAGATGGTTTCTGCCTTAAAGGAGAGTATATTTTAATATGGAGCTGCAAAAACAAAGAGCATGTATATGACTTCTTGCTAAAATGAAAGTCACAGATGAGAAACAAACAGCCACAGTTGGGGAGATTAAAAACTCCCGGAGATGGTAGATTTGCAGAAGCCCATAAATGTGTGCAAGATTCTAGGGCAGAAATGTCTTGGAAGCATAAAACACAATATGGAAAGGAGAAAACAAAATATAGTGAAAAAAAGGAAAAGAAATATGAAATTATTGTGAGTAAAAAAAACTTCAGAGAATTCTAAATATTCACAACATAGTTATGTTGTAGGTATACAGTGGGACCCCAAGAAAACTTAAGATCCCAACCCTCAAAGCCAAGGGAAAAACAATTCTCTTTCCCACCTCAGGTATGAGGTGTGGCAGGACATGACCCCAGTATGCTGGCAAGCAATATCAAGGTCTTCAAGATGATATTCAAGCTATGGCTGGGTGCTGCATATCCTACTGATACCCAGTTATCAAAGACCCCCTCTTACTTATCTGGCCCCAGTTTTTACATTTCCGCTTCCTTTGTAACTCCCTTCCCTTTCTTTGTTTTGAAAAGATACAAAAGACCAGTCTTTTCTTACTCCAGTGGGACAGTCACCAAGGTGATCTGTTCCCTGGCCATATATTCCTCTCCAAATAAGTCTCTTTTTATTTTACAAGATTTGTAATGAGTCTTCAATTCTTTAGGTCAGCTCGCCCCCCCAATCCAGATCACAAGTCCCATCCCCCCAAACAGTTATATATGTATGTGTATATATGATGTAAATATATTTTATAATTAAAACTGACCAAGATTCCAATGAAATAATGTCTATAAATATTCTTTGAAGAAGCCAATGCTAGATATACATCTGTTGAATAATTTGATTAAAACAAACATTTTGGGAAGCAATGGGAAGAGGAACTAGGTTATTATCTTGCACTGAAAATTTGAAGAGACATGGACGCCTGGGCACCTGCCATCACTGGAATTTGCCTAGTCTGCTTCTGCTTCCTAGTGGAGGTCCAATCTGGGTTCAGTGGTTAAGCAAAATCTGGAAGGAGGCAGTGGAGAGTTTGTTAATAGATCTGTAACTAATGTGCTTAAAGGTTAAATGTTTAGCTCAAGAAAGAAGGCAAGTCCAAACCATTTTGATCCAGTTTTTTATACTTAAAAAATCATTCTTGTTTCTATGCCAAAGGGATGATATAAGGATTAATAAAAAAATATACCAACACTGTTAAAAAAAAAAGGAATAAGAAAAGTGATAATTTGCAAATAGTCTATTCTTTCCTAATAGTCGTAGCAGAAAGGGATGTTATTTGAGTCTTATTTTATAAAGGGACACCTCAAAAATTGCAAATGTCAACACCATTTAGAGATCAGATTTGATTTTGAAGTACATGAGAAAGCTGACATAATAGTTGGTGTCATCACAACCTCTTTGGTCCTATGATGCAGAAAGGCAATTAGGAAATTAGGTAGCTTGCTACCAGTATGCAGAAAACTGTACAGGATTCAAATGGGAAATATAAAAACTACACAGGAGACATGGTTCTTGCTTTTTTGAGGAATTTTATGTAGCTCAATGAGGGGAGAGAGTGTAATACCTATACAGATGAAGCAAAGTATAAACAACTACAAATACATAGAGAATAAGCATATCATGGAGTTAGCAGTAAGCTCTACCGGCACTCAATGTCAGGAGACTTAGGGAAGTACTCTAGCACTGTGAACTGCCCCCATTTGGAGGATTTGTGGGAGGGCATAGCCAAGAGTTGCCCAGGTTGAAAAGACATGGATGGACCATTATCAACACTGTGAGTAGAAGTACCCACATTGACCATATGACCCCAAGCAGGTCTTTTCACCCTCTCTGGGCAGTTTGGTCTACTGTAAAGAAGGCTAGAACTCAACTGATTAGAGTTTGAATTTGATTTCTAACACTAATAACAGTAACTATGGGCAAGTCTCTACCTGCTGAATTCTTTCAAGGCTTAGCTTCAGATACAGAACCTTTCAAAGCCTTGGCTTTTCATTTCTAAAATAAAGATAAAAATACTTGTGGTACTACATCACAGGGTTCTTGTGAGAAAAGCATTTAGGAAACATTAAAGCACCATAGAAATCATAATGTATGTATGAGTTACTATGATTATTTTCAAATATATAAAATAAGAGGATTTGATTAAATGTATGTGCTCTAATTCACTCAATCTTATGATTCTGAATATAAATCTGAAAATTATGGAGAATTAAGGAATGATTACAGTGGGACCTCAAGTAAATTGAGTTCATTTGTAGGCCACTAATGTCCTGGAAATGGCCTAGTACTGATATTTTTGACTAATGTTTTGACATCATTATTTTGACACATTGTCCTATCCTGCTCTTTGGGCATTGGCTCAGAGCACACATCAAAGCAAGAGATGCCCACCAGAGCATAATTCTACCATAGGGATATGCTGGTAAATATTTAACAACTGGCTTGCTGGGGGGGAAATGTTCCCTGGACATATATATATATATATTTTTTTTTAAGTTTTTTTTTTTTTTTTGGTGAGGCAACTGGGGTTAAGTGACTTGCCCAGGGTCACACAGCTTGTAATTGTCGAGTGTCTGAGGCCATATCCGAACTCAGGTCCTCCTGAATCCAGGGCCGGCACTCTATCCACTGCACCACCTAGCTGCCCCTAAACTTACGCTTGTATTTTGTTTTGTTTTGTTTTGTGAGGCAATTGGGGTTAAGTGACTTGCCCAGGGTCACACAGCCAGTACGTGTTAAGTGTCTGAGGCCAGATTTGAACTCAGGTACTTCTGACTCCAGGGCCGGTGCTCTATCCACTATGCTATCTAGCTGCCCCCTCCTTGGAAATATTTTTTAAAAATTAAATCTATATAATCACCATTTTCTTCATTACTTTATTAAATCTAGACAATCAACAAAACAATAAATCAAGCCCTGATTTGTAGCATTTGCTAATTTTCAAGGCAAAAAAAAAATGCTTATGCTGAAAATTTAACAATGGCTCTTCAGCCTATTTAAGCCTGTTCAAGGCCATCACTGTGACAGCAGAACCAATAGGAAAACAAAAAAGTATGTTGGAGATTAAAGCATTGTTCTACTAGGAGATTACAAGGCTAAGAGGTAACATAACTTGCAAGACATAGTGAGAGGAGCTAAAAATGCAGTCCTTTAAGAGAGGCCAGAATGTGCCAGCTCAGACCAAATTCAGGGAGCAGCCCATGCCAAAGACACAATTTGAGTTTCCCAAGAGGCATTATTTTTCATTCTGAAAAAGATCATTGACCAGGTTTTCCCCCTTTCTAGAAGCAGTTGGATGGTGCAGTGGATAGACCATTGGGGCTAAAGTCAGGAAGATCTCAGTTTCAGTGTGTCCTCAGATCCTTCCTAGCTGTGTGACTCTGGGTAAATTACTTCTTTCTACCTCAGTCTCCTCAACTGTAAAATGGTGATAATAATAGCACTTACCTCCCACGATTGTTGTGAGGATCAAATGAAATAATATTTTAAAGTGCTTATCATTGTGCCTGGCATATAGTAGGTCTTTAATAAATGCTTATTTCCCCTTGCTGCACCCCGCCTTTCTGTGTGAGTACCATTTGTAAGGATAGGTGACAGGCACCCATCTTGATCCCTGTCCTATTGGCAAGGGGATGTTTAGTTGTCTCCTATACCTCTTATGTTCAACCTTATTTGGGGAGGGAGATGCTATAATCTTTAATCATAGGTATCTTTTGAAATGACAAATTAATGGGAAAGATATGCAAAGGTTTTCTATGAAAAAAGCTTTAGATAATAAGGACATTCTTGTTAAAACTATCTGAAATGAACAGTTATCAGGACATCTCAGGGGATACCACAGACCTTTCTCATAGCACAGTCAAGTGGCTTTTCTCTCACAAATCCCAGGAGCCCTATACAACTGAGCTCAGATTTCCTTAGGGAATTCAGTAACTCTAAAGACTGAATTTTCTCTTTTAGCTTGGGAAGAGGAAAAATTTCTCTTTGGTGTTAAATGACCGCACCTTAAATCAAAAGACAACTATTTCTGCTCTAAGCACTATGTAGAGAATTCATCTTTTCCTTTCGCACTCTGACTCTTTCTATCTCCTATAAGAAGAACTCTGACTATAAAGGAAATATTTCAACACAAAATAATCAGTTCTTGCAGACTTGCTTTTATCAGTCTCAAATGTCTGATACTTTATGGGGCATCCATTGTGTGCATGATGCCAAGGATTCCTAATACCTAGTTAAATTATACTTCAGGATGAAAGTTAGGAAGAAAAGGATGCTTTGCAAATTCACCAATGAATAATTGTTGCATTACTAACAAATATTTATATAGCACTTTACATTAAAAAATTCATTGACATTATCTTATTTCATTCTCACCAAAACATTAGCTGTGAGGTTGGTATGGCTGATACTATCCCTATGTGATGAACAGGTCAGATAATTAATAGTTAAGTAGCTTCCTAAGGTTACCTAGAAATATTGTGGTAGAGCTGGGTTAAGAAGCCATGTTGCCTGACTTTGGCCCTTATTAATTTTCTCTCTTTTTTTTAATTCATTTTTTGGGGGGCAGGGCAATGAGGGTCAAGTGACACACAGGGTCACATAGCTACTAAGTGTCAAGTGTCTGAAGTTGGTTTTGAACTCAGGTCCTCCTGAATCCAGGGCTGGTACTTTATCCACTGTGCCACCTAGCTGCCCCCTGTGTGATAATATTTTTTTTTTGGTGTTTTTTTGTTTTTGTTTTTGTTTTTGGTGAGGCAGTTGGGGTTAAGTGACTTGCCCAGGGTCACACAGCTAGTAAGTGTTAAGTGTCTGAGGCCGGATTTGAACTCAGGTACTCCTGACTCCAGGGCCAGTGCTCTCTCCACTGTGCCACCTAGCTGCCCCTGTGTGATAATATTTTTAAAGCTCTTTACAAATCTTAAAGACCTGTATAAATGCTAGCCATCATCATCATCACTGTTATTGTTATTTATAGAAATTTATATTCAAGAAAGTTTAGTGACTTGCCAAAGATGAGATACATGGGTGGCAAGTGGTAGAACCAGGTCCTCTGATTCAACATTCGGCATACTTTTTTTTTTTGGCCATATTTTCTACTGCAATACACTCATGTAAAGTGTCCCTTGCAAATCCAGATATATTATTTTGGCAGTATTCCCTTTATATTTTATATACACAGGTATGTATGTATGCATATGTATACACATACACACATCTCTCTCTGTCTGTCACTCTGTCTCTGTCTCTCTGTTTCTCTCTCTGTCTCTGTGTGTGTGTGTCCTATTCCCTTTACATACCAGCCTGTCAAAGACAGGAGTGGGATTAGTTGGCCATGACCTATTTTTTGTGAGAATTGGCTCTTAGTGATGTCTGCTACAAACCATCTCATTGTTATATATTTTAGAATTCTTCCAGAAATTGAAGTAAAACTAACCTGTCTATAGTTGGAAGACTCCACACTCAGCCCTTTTTTGAAATTAGGGCATATGTTTATCCATAGCCAAGGGATCATGGGATGAATAGTGGGCTACACCCAATCTGGTTCCAACCTATCATAATCCTTTTGCCAGGGGCTTCTACCTGACATAAAGGGCCAAGACACATTTTGGATGCCTTACTTTTATGGTTCATTGACTCAGATCAGGCCCACTTGTTTTTGTTTCTTTTTAGAGACTTGTCTTAATCTCTTTTGAATTGGGATATGTGTTATTTAGGAGACCCAACTTGATCTTAATGATTCCAATGATCTTATCCTATCATAATATCATTTACAAATAGGTAAAATTTGAGGACTTTAATGGTCACAAAGAAATCTTTCATTTGGATTCTGTTCTGAACACCTCTAAAACAGTGGCAAACACCTTTCGTAAGGTCCTTGTTTTATGCCTTCCTCAATATGAATAATCAGATCCATATTGAACAAAGATAACTATTGGTTCATATTTCAATGAACCTTGTATCATTTTAACATATCCAAGGGACACCATTCATGCCATGGCTTCTCTGAAGCCCTACAGCATGTGTTATCTGTAAACCATTTGGTAAATTTATGACATTTTGCTACATGTTCTTTCTTGGATTGTATTGGACAGAAAACTAAATGTAATATTACTTTTCACTAACTTATGTGTGTCTGATTAACTAGATTCCAAGTTTTGAAAGGTATATGGAAGAGGTGCTATGTTTTATAAAAACATCTTTGTATCTGTTCCTAGAATATCAACTGACATAAAGTAGAAACTCAATAAGGATTTTTGGTTAAATATAGGTAGCATTAGGGGCAGTTAGGTGTCACAGTGGATAAAGCATTGGCCCTGGATTCAGGAGGACCTGAGGTCAAATTTGGCCTCAGACACTTGACACTTACTATCTGTATGACCCTGGGCAAGTCATTTAACTGTCATTGCCACCCCACCCCCACTCCATTGCTCCCACGCTGTTTGGAATTTTCTTCTCCATGCTGTTGCATCATGCTTTTGGTTTATCAACTGATGGCATCTATCTGCATTCCCAGTTGGACAGAGGCCTGTTCAACGTTTCACATTTGAGATCCAAAATCAGAGTGAGACCTGCTTTTTGCCAATGATGCCACACTTGCCTGTCACTCAGAGCATGAATTGCAGACCTTGATGGATTGCTTCTCCCAAGCTTGCACAGACTATGGCCTAATCATAAATCTTAAAAAGACAAAAGTCATGTGACAGAGGGCTATGTCACCTCCATTGATACACATCGGTAGCTACCAGTTGGATATCATAAACCAATTCTTGTATCTTGGCTTTATTGTCAGTGACAATTTGTCACTTGATTCTGAGATCAATCAGAGGACTGGGAAAGCTACTTCAACCATGGCTAAGCTTGCTAAGCATGTCTGGGCTAACAGTAAACTGACAAGACGAACCAAATTTGCCATCTATAGAGCATGCGTCCTGAGTACCTTACTGTATGGCAGCAAAACATGGACTATATATATTAGACAAGAGAAGAAGCTTAACAGCTTCCACATGTGCTGCCTTTGGTGCATCCTTGGCATATCTTGGTCAGATAGGATCACCAACACAGAAGTGCTCCAACACGTGAAACTTCCGAGCATCTACACACTACTGAAACAAAGACTGCTGCCCTGGTTCGGGCATGTGCACCACATGCAAGACAGGCGCATTCCTAAAGACCTACTCTATGGTGAGTTAGCCTCAGGCCAAAGACCTGCTAGACGCCCCCAGCTTCGCTACAGATATGTATGCAAGTGAGACTTAAGGGCTCTGGGAATAGACATTGGCAGCTAGGAAGAGATGGCCAAGGACCACACCTGATGGAGTTCAGTACTCAGGAGCAGCTTGCACGCAGCTGAGATGGGCCTTCAAGCTCGGGAGGAAGAAAAACAAATAAGACACAAGAACCAGCGGACAACAGAGAGTGCAGTTTTCCAATGTCCTCATTGCAACGGGAGGACTGCACAGCCACACTGTGGCCTGTGGCTCTTCAAGGTGCTGATCCATGGTTGTCTGTGACTGGTGGAAGCCTACTACTACTGTCCCCCCCCATATATATATATATATATATATATATATATATATATATATGTGTGTGTGTGTGTGTGTGTGTGTGTGTGTATGTGTGTAGCATTTATGTTGATAGAGTAATGATCACAAAATAGTAATATAAATAACAATAATAGTAGCTAGCATTTATATAGCACTTACTATATGCCATACACTATACTAAATGCTTTACAAATACTATCTCATTTGATCTAGTTATCATAGAGCTTTTGATAAGCTCTGAAACTACCCAATATTTGGGTTTTATTGGAGTCATAGAAAAACACAGTGCTTCTGTACTTCCATAAAAAATTTAAATACTCAATGATTATGTGTGCAAACAATTTCGAAGATCTTTTATATGAAGTTTATATCTTTTTGGGGATTTTGCAGGAGAAAAATTATTAGGGCTGAGTAGTTTCAAAATAATTTTGTAAATTAATGACAAACTACTATTTAATATTCTCATTAAAAATTCAGAAGGAAAACTTCTTGGCAGTTAATCTTTCCTCTTTTGGTGTATTTAGTTTGTAAAACAAATTTAATTGACAGGTTTTTCTGATTCATTCAACCAGGCTTGGTAATTCTATATAGTTATTGCTCCAGGCAGGGGCAAATGTGTTGGTACAGTTGTTTTAGGTACACATTAGAGGCCAGATCTAGAATTCAATTTAATTCAAGAAAAAGTTTTTACTGCTTCCAAGATTGAACACACTACATGAGATGTTAGGAATATAGAGTTGAAAAAATTGTGCACTCTGTCCCTATCTCATAGAGGGTTTAGACATTCAGAAATGACAATTGTATAAGTTACAATTTGGCAAATGGGTAGATGAGATCAAACAGGGAGGGGCGTTAAATTCACAATTGCTTTTATGCTTCTATTCCTTATTCTGCACCAAGCTGTGGTTTATTACTCTACTTTCCTACTTTTTATGTTGTTGGCATTGAGCAAGATCATTTATAGTTAGAGTAGCAGGGCAAAATTCATAGAAGAGGTGGCAATTGATGCGTACCTTGAAAAAAGAGAAAGTTTTCAACATGTAGAGATATGAAGTGGTCAATTCCAGTTATGGGACAAATGCTACAAAATGTTTGTAGGTGGTTGGCAGTAGATAGGTACTGGGGAATGAAGAGTAGGCCAGTATAATTGGAAAGAAGGATTTATCAAATTAAAACAAATAGCTAGAGTTAGGGGTACTAGAGAAACAATAGGACTTTCCAGTAAGATTAGGCATAAAAATTCTCATTGTAATCACTATTATTTAATATAGTTCTAGAAATGCTAGGTATGACAATATAATGAAAAAAAGAATTTGAGAGAATGAGTATATTCAAAGAGAAAAAATGTCTCAATTTGCAGATGATATGATGGTACTTAGATAATCCTAAAGCTTTAACTAAAAAATAATTGAAACAATAATTTCAGTAAAGTAGCAGAATATAAAATAACCCCCAATAATAATCTTTTTGTATATTATCAATAAAACCCAGCAAGAGGAGATAGAAAAGGAAATTCCTTTCAAAATAATTACATAATGTATAATTTTAGCTGTCAATCTACAAAGACACACTAAGGACTTATATGGCCATAGCTACAAAACACCAAAAACCCAAAGAAGACAAATAACTGAAAATTAATTAACTGCTGATGTTTGAGACATGCTAATACAATAAAAATTACAATACCATCTTAATTATCTTACAGATTTAGTGCTATACCTACCAAACTACCAAGGGGAAACTTTTTGGAAGTGGTGATGACAAAATTAATCTGGAAGAACAAATGTTCAAGAATCTCAAGGGAAACTAAAAAAAAAGAAATTAAAGGAAACTAGCATTAACTGATTTCAAATTATATAATAAAGCAGTAATAATAAAAACTATAAGGTTCAGGTTAAAATGTAGAACAGTTGATTAAAGGAACAGATTATATGGATAGGAAACAATACAAATATATTATGTTTTAAAATCCCAAGGATCACAACTACTTAAGTAAGGACTTCCTCTTTGACAAAATTAGAAAGCTATATGGCAGCATAAAAAGGTATGAATATGAAGAAAGCAGAAAAATTTAGAGAGTATTATATAAATTGATAGTCATTGAAAGATGCAGAACTGAACAATTTACTCATGGATTACAAACATGCAAAGGGCAATAACTTTGAAAGATTTCAGAACCTCTAATCAATGAAATGATCAGTCTTCAGAAGATAATGAAATATACTATCCATCTTTTGGCAGACATGTGATAGACTAGAGCTACACAATGAAGCATACTTTTTTTCAGATATGGCCAATGTATTGATTTGTTTTGCTTGTTTTTACTTATTTATTTTGAGAGAGGGATGGGAAAGAGTTAGAGTTAGTGGAAAGACACAGGAGAGAGAGAGAGAGAGAGAGAGAGAGAGAGAGAGAGAGAGAGAGAGAGAGAGAGACAGAGAGAGAGAGGAAGAATTTCTGATGATTCATTCTTTCATTTACTTATTGAGAATTTTATTTTTCACAAATTATGTGTAAAAACAAATGTTAACATCGATTTTTAACACTTTTTGTTCCAAATTCTCTTCTTCCTTCCTTCCCTACCCCTACTTAAGAATTTGAACTATTCATTATGTTATACATATGTAGTCATGCAAAACATTTCCACATTAGTTGGGTTGTGAAAGAAAACAGACTAAAAAAAAACTTTAGAAAAAGGAACTAACAAAAAAAATTATGTTTCAATATGTATTCAGATACCATCAATTCTTTCTCTGTAGATGGATTGTATTTTTCATAAGTCCTTCAGAGTTGTCTTGGATCATTGTATTGCTGAAAATAACTAAGTCATTCACAGCAGATCCTCTTACAATATTGCTGCTATTTTGCATACAGTACATTTCACTTTGCATCAGCTCATGTAAGTCTTTCCAGGTTTTTCTTATAGCATCCTGCTCATCATTTTTTTAAAATAGTAAACTACATTTATATAGTACATTAAAGAGAGATTTCCTTACAATAAACCCATGATGTCAATTATTGCAACAATAATAATAGATAACATTTATATAGTGCCTTATACCTGACAAAGAATTTTCTTCACAATAGCCCAGCAAAGTAAGTACCATACATTTTATCATCAGTATCATCAGCAGCAGCAGCAGAGAGAAGAATTTCAATAAAACATAAAAAATGAGGAAATAAAATGAAACTCTTCAGGAGACACAGTGCAATTTTATTTCTGTTAAATTCTTTGGCTGTAGTTCTTTCATTTAATTAAAAAAATTATTAAAAAATGTTTTCAAACAGAATTCACCTTTTCATCCTACTTCTCTCCCCACTCCCATTCAGAAAGCAACAAACAAACAAATGCCCAAACCCAAACCAATTTTCCCCCTTTTACAAACATTTTAGTCAAGTAAAAAAAAATTCTCACATTGGCTATGACAAAGAAGTTTGTCTTTACAATCTTTTTGTTATTTTATAAGTTGATCTCCTGATTTTGCTTATTTCTCTCTTTCTTTCCTCCTTCCTTCCTTCCTTCCTTCCTTCCTTTCTTACTTTCTGCAGGGAAATGAGGGTTAATTGACTTGCCCAGAGTCACACAGCCAATAAGTGTCAAGTGTCTGAGGCTGGATTTGAACTCAAGTCCTCCTGAAACCAAGGCCAATGCTTTATCCACTGTATGACCTAGTTGCCCTGCCTTTTGTTATTTCTTACAGCACTATAGTGTTCTGCCACATTCACATGTAATAACCTGTTCAGCCATTCTCCAATTGAAGTGCACCCCCTCAGTTTCCAATTCTTTGCTACTATAAAATGAGACATTTTAAATATTTGTGTGCACATCCATCCTTTTATTCTTTCTTTGATGTATTTGGGTATATAGCTAATAGTTCTTGCATTATAGCTGAAGGCAGTCTATAACTACAATCTTGTGAATTTAGAAAAATAATAAAACCAAGGCACTGTGAGGTACTGGAGTGGAGTCCATATTGAAATTTGGAATAAACTGGTCCTGTTTTGGGGCCCTAAGGAGTAAATATAGACCTTTAGGATCTAGGCCCAGTAGGAGTTAAAACAAGAATTCATCCAACAGTGATGATGTATTTCCATTTGAACTCCATAAATCCAATGCTAAGGAGAAACCATGCTAAACTCTGAGGTAACTCTCCTCAGACAATGGAGATATGGGGAAGATTGTGTATCATAGGTATGTAAAAGGGAAAATGTTTAACAAATTAAATATTCCTTTGTAAAAGCTATTTGTTGTTAACATATTCAGTGGACCTGAGGATATCTTAGTGCAGTAAGAAACAAAAATGGAATGTGGGCTCAAGTTGAAAGCATAGGAGAAGAGATACCCCATCCTCTTAATAGTATCCCTAAAAGCCTTAGGAGATAATATAGAAAACCTTGTCTTGAAAGATTTTTACCTTTTAAAATGCAAAAATATGGGGGGCGGCTAGGTGGCACAGTGGATAGAGCACCGGCCCTGGAGTCAGGACTACCTGAGTTCAAATCCGGCCTCAGACACTTAAGACTTACTAGCTGTGTGTTAAAATGTCATACCATATTAGAGAATGTATATTTTATCATTTAGGTAAAAAGGAGTTACTGAAGATGAGAGCCTATACTATGGAATATAAGTGCAAGTAAAGAGGAAACGGATATGAGAAATGCTGTACAGAAAGAAGTAATAAAATTTGAAAGCTGACTAGATGTAGGTGGTGAGGGAGAAGAGTCCAAGGTGAATGAATGAATACATGAAAAAGCATTGATTAAGCTTGATTATTTAACAAACACTGTGCTAAGAACTGAGGACACTAATTGAAATATTGGGATAGTCCCTTCTCTTAGGGAACTCACACTCCAATGTAAAAGAAAGTTAATCTACAGAGCATGAAAAGACCTGGAAATCCTAAGGGCTACAGCTTGGATAATAAAGCCTAAAGATCCTTAGGTTATAACCAGTAGGTCAGATAACAGTGCTGGCTAACTGGAGGGCATAAAAGCAGGTCTAAAAGTATGACCAGTAGGACCTTAGGAGGAAGAAGTGACAGGACAGATGCCAAGGCCTGATAGCCCTCCATCCCAAGAAGATGAAATAGAGTTGACTCTACCTATCTCATCCTATGTAAGCAATCAAGCAGTTTGGAAGGGTTCTGAGCAGCCTCGGCCAGGAAAGAAGGTGAGGAGAATGGAGGGGAGAAAGAGTCTTCTGTTGGCGGTGAGTGTTCCTATCTCTGTTCCCAGTGCATCCTAGGCAGTCCCTGAACAAAACAAAACAAAAAAAGGAAAAGCACCACTCTCCTTGGAAGTTCAAGAATTTAAGCCTGTGTGACTAAGTGGATGGATATGCCATCAATAGGAAAAAGGAAGTTAGAAGAATTAATACTTTTACGGGGTAAGTTCAAGATATTGATAGGACATTTAAGTGGAAATATTTAACAGGTAATTGACAAAATGGGGCTAATTCATTCATTAATACCCCTCTCTTTAGTGTTTTTTCAAATTATGTGTAATAATGGACTTATTCAATGGGTCATCTATCCAAAGACATGTCATAATATGACTAATAATCAAGAAAAGGTTATGTTCAGTATTTAGGAATGCAACATATTTCATAAAAATTTCCATTTTAAAATGACTATCATAAAAAGTTTTGGTGCTTGGGTGAGATGAGTTTTATTTACCTAGAAAATTAGTTTTTTGAACTTTTTTTTCAAGGAATTTAAAAATGATCCTTTAACAAGGATATATTTTCTCGTCTTAAAAAAAAAGCCTTGTGAAATATATGGATAGGTAAGCAAAACAAATTTCCATGTTGGCTAAGTCCAATAATGTTTGTCTCTTGTAATTTGTCAATTGATGGGTAGAATGCTCAATCTTTTGGAATCATAGTGAGTCATCTAATTGATCAATGTTTTAAAATCTTTTGGAGCTGTGCATATTTTAAAGTTCTTATTATTATATAACTTATTCTTTTGGTTCTACTGTTTTTTATTTAGTATCAATTCAAATAAGTCTTCCCAAGTTTCCCTGAAACCATCCCTTTCATCTTTTTTTTATGGGACAATAATGTTGCAATACATTCATATAGCATAACTTATTAAACCATTCTCCAAATAATGGACAGGCCTTTAGTTATCCATTCTTCTCCACTACAAAAAAGTTGCTATAAATATTTTGGTACATATGTATCCTTTTCCTTTCTTTTTGATCATTTTGGGGTAAAAATCTAGGAATGTTATCTCTGGTTCAACACAGTTCATTGCTATTTGGACATAGATGTAAATTGCTTCTCACAATGACTGACTACTGACCTCCTTGGCTTCTTTTAAGTCCCAACTAAGATCCCAGTTTTTACTAGAAGTTTTCTTCAACCCCTCATAATAAACCTTCTGATAATTATTTCATATTTATCCTGTACATAGCTTGATTTAGTAGAGACTGTCTTTTTGCCTTTTTTTGTATCCTCAGTGCTTAGCACAATGTCTAGCACATAGTAGGTGCCTAATAAATGTTTATTAACTGATTGATCGAAGTAAAAGAGAGTAAGGTATAAGAAGATGGGAAAATCACTTCATCATCTCAGCAGAAAACTTCACCAGATAATTTCTAAGATTGAGGCTTTACACTTTTCTATATATTCCCTCCTCAGTACCTCAAAATCTTTCTACATATCCACCCATCTTCTTCTCCTTTGTTCATTCTCAGGGTAAAGTGAACCTTCCTTTTCAGTGTTAACATGTACCTTTAATCTCTTCTCAATTACATCCTGATAGTTGCTTTATCAATCACTATTCCTTTTTCTCTCATCTTTAAACATTTTATCCTGGGGTAGCTAGGTGGCGCAGTGGATAGAGCACCAGCCCTGGAGTCAGGAGTACCTGAGTTCAAATCTGGCCTCAGACACTTAACACTTACTAGCTGTGTGACCGTGGGCAAGTCACTTAAGCCCAATTGCCTCACTTAAAAAAACCAAAAAACCAAAACAAAAAAACATTTTATCCTGCCTAAAAGCATCTTCAGGCTCCCCTTTGCTAAAACAAAGCAAAATAAAAAAAACTTTTTTCCCCCTAGATTCCAACCTCTCATTCTATCATGTTTGTGGCTTCTCACTTTCACGGCTAAAATCCTAGTAAGAGCAGTCTGTACTTTCCTTTTATTTCTTCACTTCCTCTTCACTCCTCAATTCCTTGCAATATAATTTCCTGAACCTACTTTACTGAAATTTCCATGTCAAAGGTTATCAGTACCTTCCTAATTAGTAAATCTGTAATTCCTAATTAGAAAATTTCTTTTCTTACCTCTAACCCCCCTGGATCTTAATGCAACACTAGTCATTGTTGACCAACCACCCACACAGTCTCTTCTCTCTCAACTGCCATGTTTTGTTCTTTCTTGGTTCTGTCTGCGGCTCACTGTTCCTTCCTTTTTTCCTTTACTGGATCATATTCCTCTTGTGCCCTAAATGTGGATGCTCTCTGAGGTTCTGTCTTCAACCTTTCTTCTGTCTGTCAGTATGGTCACTCTTATGCTCTACTTATCTGTTCCAATTGATTCTACAGTTACTTTTATACAGATAATTCCCCATCATGCATGTCTAATCCCAATCTTTTCCCTGAGCTCCAGTACCATATCTCCAACTGCTGCTGAACAGTTTCATTCAGAGATTCTGTTGGCAACTCAAACTTACTATGTTCACGACTGAGTTCATCACCTTCTCACAAACCTACTCCTCCCAGCTTTTTCTTTTTTCTATTGATGTCACTTCAATCTTTCAAGTTATCAGGCTTGACACTTGAATTCCTGTTTGATTATTCCCTCTCACTTATACCCCACATTCAGTAAGTTTTTTTTTTTTTTTTGGTGAGGCAATTGGGGTTAAGTGACTTGCCCAGGGTCACACAGCTAGTAAGTGTTAAGTGTCTGAGGCCGGATTTGAACTCAGGTTCTCCTGACTCCAGGGCTGGTGCTCTATCCACTTGGCCACCTAGCTGCCCCCTCAGTCAGTTCTTAAGACCTTAAGTCTACCTGTAAAACATCTTCCAGACCCCTTTTCTCCATTTATATTGGCAACACCCTGTTTAGTCTTTCATCACCACTCAATTCTTCTTTCACAATCTCAAAACTACTCATCGGCTACTAGTCTCTCTCTTTTTCACTCTATCCTTATATAGCTTCCAAATTCAATAGTCCAAGCATGTCACTCCTTTGTTCAAAAATGTCCAGGCACAGTAACAAAATACAAACTACTTAGCTGGGCATTTAAGTTAGTTTCCAACCTACCTTGCCAGCCTTATGTCACGTTATCTAGCTTCATAGAGCCAAAATAGACTAGTAGTTGTACCTTAAGGCCATCCTATCATCTCCCTCCTTTGTTTGTGCAAGCTCGTCATTTCCCATAACTGGAATTGACTCCTGCCTCATCTCTTCCTCTTGACATCCTTGTCTTCTGTTAAGGTTCCCTAAGATGTCTCAGGCTTTCTATGACGGATTTTGTGTGCAAAAGTGTTCTTTCCTTCACCACTACTCCTCAAGTTTTTTTAATTGCTCTTTTACTCCTATAGATTCTACTTGTTTTACATATATTTGTATACATGTTGAAACTCCACTTGAAACAATATTCAAACTTTTTGATAGAATGTTTCAACCAAAAAAAAAAGAAAAGCCTTTCATGACTGTCAAATGTATATGTTTTATGTGGTAAAAAAAAGGAATGTGATGTGCATTTTGAAAAACAATAGTATTCTTAGAAAAAATGATTTCTGTTTCCCTCGTTGTAGGTAGTTACCAGTGATTGTGCTCAGTTCAATACCTATTGAAATCAATATTTTACTAAGCAGTTCTTGGATGAAAAGTACATATGAAGGGTACCATTCAGTGGCAGAGACTTTATGGACTCCTGATACAGAGATGAATGACATCATTAATAATCCTCTAAGCTATCCAATTTCAAAAAACTTCAGGATTAACAGCAGCTGCTGACACTATAGTTCACTGATTTTTTGGCAACCAAATAATCATCATTGTAAGAAATAATACTATTAGCATAACTAAGGTAGCATCACTCAGAATAAATCAGGCATGACTGGCTTAAGTGGGTATGTTTTATGTGTTTTTATTATCATTCATTTCTTATTAAAAGTAATACTCCAAGACACTTGGTAGAAATCTGACATACTAAAAGTTTCATTGCTGTCTTTAATATGAATGTTAATATTCATTGACCATTTCCCTAGTTCATTAGACTTCCAATTGAAGCTAATGACATGAAGATAATATTTATGTCCATCATTTATTGTATGTATCATATTTGTAAAATGTGAAAAACTTTTTGGAATTTCCATTTTACTAAA
Source organism: Dromiciops gliroides (assembly GCF_019393635.1). Lineage (NCBI taxonomy): Eukaryota > Metazoa > Chordata > Mammalia > Microbiotheria > Microbiotheriidae > Dromiciops > Dromiciops gliroides. The sequence continues at coordinate 406,608,730 of NC_057861.1, forward strand.
GAATCCATTTGTTTTTAAGGGCATCACCAGCCAGTTCTCCATGAGGAAACAATTCAGTACTTGAATGAATCAGTTATCCCACTGATGAAGGTGCTTCCAGCTATGACGTATGTCATAACCACTGAATTTGACTTCTATTCCTGACCAAATTCTGGGATGGATTATTAAAAACATGGTTAGTAAATATCTAAAAAAAAGAAGTAATAATAACAAAGAGCTGGTATCATCAATCTTCATCAAGATCAGGTCATGTCAGACTAACTTTATTTCCTTTTTTGACAAAGGACGGACAAAGTCAGAAGTCACAAAAATTTTGACTGGGTAGAATATTAGCCTCAAGATAAGAAGATGATATTTAATGAAGATGAGTGCAAAAACATACAATTGGGTTCAAAAAACAAACTCAACATTGTAAGTTGTAGAGGGGATGTTCAGACAACAGGTTATCTGACAACAAAACAAAACAAAACAAAAAACCCAAAGCAAAAACCTTGGTTTTTAGTGGACAGTAAATTCAAGATGAGTGGTGATATAGAGGCTATAAAAGCTAATGTAATATGGTAAATTAATATAGAATCATAATTTTTAGGAATGAGGATATGATAGTTCTGTAGCAATACTCACCTATGATCAAACCACACTGGGTATACTATGTTCAGGTCTGGTTACAACAGTTTAGGGAGGAAATTGACAAGCAAGTGAGCATCCAGAGGAAGGCAAATAAGATGGCAAGTGGGGTTTGAGTCTATTTCATGAGTAGTGATTGAAGGAACCTGGTATGTTTAGTCTTAGAATGTTAGAAGATTCAGGCAGAACATAGAAGATGTATACAATATCTGAAGGGCTTTTATGTGGAAGAAGAATTATGCTTATTTTGTTTGACCTCTAAGGCATAACCAGGAGTAATGAAGGGAGGTGGCAAATAGATTTAGGCCTGATGTCAGGAAAAATGTGAAAAAAAGTGAAATGGGTTGCCTCATGAGGTAGTGAATTTCCAACTGGAAATCTTCAAGATGGATGATCACTTGTCAGGTATCTTGTAGTGGTTATTTTCTCAGGCATAGTTTAAACTAGATAAATGGTCCTTTCCAACTCTAAAATTCTGTAATTCTTTCATTGTGAGAGAAAGAGTAGACTAGAGGACCATATTCTATTTTTCTTTTGTTTTATGGATTTCTAGGGACAAAGAATCAGTCACCAAATACCCATCTTGCTGATGATGAACATCTCCATGTTTGGACAATAGACACAGTCTATTACTAGAACCATATTTGTAGCATTTCCAGCAAGGTAGAAACTAATGGAGCTTCTGCTTTGCTGCCGTAACTTTTGACAACCCAGGGTCACATAACAAATTCCTTTCAAGAATGGTTAGACCATTTCACCATTATTGAAAATTTGCTCATCTTCAGCAAGCTGGCTACTTGGTGACTGATTCTTTGACTCTAGAAATCCATAAAGCAAAAGAAAGAAAATGGTTTATTAGTTTGTGTGGATCCCTCTTCCTCAAAATAAAAAAATTGCATTGAAGAAAGATTTCATTGGTCTTGTTTGTTCAAAAGGTTTTTAATTTTATGCTATCAAAATTGTCCATTCTATTTTTTTTTGTTTTGCAGGACAATGAGGGTTAAGTGTCTTTCCCAGGGTCACACAGTTAGTAAGTGTCAAGTGTCTGTCTGAGGCCAGATTTGAACTCAGGTACTCCTGACTCCAGGGCTGGTGCTCTATCCACTGCCCCACCTAGCTGCCACCCCTCTCCTATGATTATTTTTATCCCTTGTTTGGTCAAGAACTCTTATATAACCATAATTATTATAGGTATCACCTATCATCCTCTAGTCTTTTTTGATATTACAAACTTTTATACCTAGGTCAAGTATGGATTTATAATGTATTGTGGTATATTCTATGATATAATTATCTGATCCTAATGTCTTCCTAGTTTTCCCTGCAGTTTATAATGAATCACTGTGAGTTCTTACCATAGTACTTGCTGTCTTTGACTTTATTCACTACGATGCTATAATGTTCAATTGCTTCTAGATCTTGTTTACCCAATCTATTCCATTATTGACCTTTTCTATTTTTTTTTGTTTTTTTGTGAGGCAATTGGGGTTAAGTGACTTGCCCAGGGTCACACAGCTAGTAAGTGCTAAGTGTCTGAGGTCGGATTTGAACTCAGGTCCTCCTGAATCCAGGGCTGGTACTCTATCCACTGTGCCACCTAGCTGCCCCTGACCTTTTCTATTTAAAAAAAAATATTTCCTAATTTGGTGATTTCTGCTTTGTAGTGTCATTTAAGATCTCATATTGTTAAGCTCTCTTCTTTTTCACTTCATTTATGGAACTAAATTTTTTAAAAAGCAAGGGTGTTTAGACCCCAATTTAGATAAATATTTCCCCGAAGCCACATAATAAACACATTCAGTGCCATCAGAAGATGGAAATAACCCCTATCCATTCCAGCCACATTTGAACCAATAACAACAACATTTATTAAACATTCATTTTAAAGTATTAGTAGTAGACGCTGTAGGAGATAGGATGTTTAGAGAAAATACGGTCCCTATCCTCCTGTAGTATATGACCTGTCTTGTATAAAGACTCACTATTGTTCTTGCTAACAGGTTAGAGCAAGCAGACAAAGGTAGGATAATAAATGTAGGAGAGTTGGACGATGATTTACTCTTTGTCATTCAAGGGCAGAAGAATGAATGGAATGATGCCAATTGAGGGTAGTCCATAAAGCAGTCTGCTCACAGGTACAGTGAGCCAAAGCTTTCCGTGTGGGAGAGAGGGGAGAGTATGCTTGCATTGTATCTTTGTAGAGGGTAATGAATAAGTGAAGTTATCTGTGTAATTAGTGAAATCTATAATGCCAGTAGGGGAGGCTTTAGCAAAGCTATCTAATACGTAAGAAGCATTAGCATTCTTTCAAACAAAGACCCTAGTTAATGTTGTTGCTGTTGTTGTTGCATTTGGAACCCTAATGCTCCAAGGATGAGTTACCCAGTAGCATATGTGGTAGACTTTCTATTCAAACAATAGTTTACAGTGTTTTGCCTTTGAGAAGGTTGTAGTCCTAGTCTAATAATACAGGCCGCCCTCCAAATCACTGTTGCCTAGAACAAGTGAATTGACTGGGCCAGGAGTTACACATTCTCCAAGTAACTAACTGTACCACCTTTAACACTGCTTTGATTGAACAGATCCAGTCCAAAGGCATATTTTCTTTGGCAGAAGTGTAGCTAGGGGGGAAGATGGGCAAAAGAGCACAGAGGTTACTTTGTTTTATGTCGAACACATTGAGCAGAGATGGACGTAAGAGGGCTTGAAGATAGCAACTTGTAACCATTTCCTGTTTTTTCTCTTCCTGCCCACCCCATTTTCTCTTCCCTGCATACACTTTAGTAAAAGGTCATCTCTGCATTTCTTGGCATTGTTTTATCTTTCACCTTGTCCTTCCTATAGGTTTCTTCAATTGCCATTTGCTAGCTTTGGTTTACAAAAATGCAAAGGAGTCTTCTTAGGCATGCTGAGTTTTTATGAGATATAATATAAGCTCTTTAAAGGCAGAGACTACTTCATTGTTATCTCTGTCTCCACAGCTTAGTACACAGTAGGTGATTAATAAATGCTTTTTAATTGACTGAGATAGGGTTCTTCTGATTTTTCTGCTAACTTCTTGTCTGATATGGAAAGCCTACTTTAATTTTATTTTGCATGTGTTTCTATACATTTATGATGTCAGAATAGTAATAATACTCATCGAAAGATATAATTTAATACTGAAAAGGATCCGTCATGTCTTCTACAGCATACCTCCTTTAGTGATGACCTTCCATGCCTTTTTCCCCTCTTACTATTCTAATCATTTTGGAAGATAAATCAACCAATATTTACTAAGCACTTAACATGCTGGGTGCTGACAGTGCTAAGCTAAGTAATAGATACTGAGATAAATATTAGCATAAATTTTATACGTTGTTATATGATGTTTTCTTAGATACTTAAGTGAATCTGTGGACTCATAGGTATGAATATTCTTTTCACTGAATCATATATCAATCCTTTTACATGTCCATTTTTATGAATATATTTCTTTGTTTTGTTTTGTTTTTGTTTTGTGGGGCAATGGGGGTTAAGTGACTTGCCCAGGGTCACACAGCTAGTAAGTGTCAAGTGTCTGAGGCCGGATTTGAACTCAGGTACTCCTGACTCCAGGGCTGGTGCTCTATCCACTGCACCACCTAGCTGCCCCCTGAAAATATTTCTTTTTACATGTTGCTAACCTGGATGCTCCTCATGCTTTTCTGTAAATTCCAGCAGAAGATTCACTTGTCTAACTTTCTTCTGGTCCTACTTTATTTTTATTCATGACACTTTAATGGGTATGTGATCTCATCAATTTGGATATTCCCTTCAATGATATAGATAAAAAGTTATCCATACATGCTCATTCCGTACAATTGTCCATGTCTTCTTAGAAATCTATTATAGGTTAATTTGGAGTAGTATCATTGTAATGGTGTAAACCTTACATCAATGCTTCACAATCAATTCATTTCCTGTTTTTCTGTCTAGGAATAGTACTTTCATCTTTGTTCCTGATATAATATCTGGTACATAATAGACATGGCAAAAATTATTGATAAAATTTTTGAATGCTTAATTTTAGAAGTATATTCAAACTATAGATCTCTATTCTTTATGTCAGACTTCCTCAGTATGTGAAACCATTTCAGCTGTTAAGATGATAACTTTCACATATTTCATTTTCCACATTGTTTAGCTCATTTTCTAGAACTATATATTCATTTGCTGTTTCTTCATAGCTTTCAACTACCTGGAACAGCTGAATCAACATGTTTTGATGTATTGGTTTTATTGTTTTAAATTAAATAGGTTGGCTCTGTGAGCTAGATTGACTGATTTGTTATTTGGATTTTATGTTAATGCATCCTGGAGCAATTAAAATGCATTCATTTAAAAAAAATGCTTCATTAACTCCTGTAGCAACCTGCACTTAGGGACTACCTACTAGTTCACAGTCTTAGCAACTTTGTCTATTGGTATAATCCAAAAAAATAAGATATCTTTATTTTGGTGATGAATAAAGTTATTTCAAAGCCCAGGTAAAGAAACATCCCTAGTAGAAAGGTGACAAATTTTATTGCTGAGTCTTAGACCCATGTTTCAGAGGGATGACTCTAGTTCTCTTTCCCACTCTATTATTTTTCTTTACTTTTTTTTTTTAAAAAGCAAAGACATAGGGCAGCTAGGTGGCGCAGTGGATAGAGCACCGGCCCTGGAGTCAGGAGTACCTGAGTTCAAATCCGGCCTCAGACACTTAACACTTACTAGCTGTGTGACCCTGGGCAAGTCATTTAACCCCAATTGCCTCACACACACACAAAAAAAAGCAAAGACATTTAATGAAATAACATGGTAATTAAAATAATAACAAACTATTGCCCCCATAACTACTATTCACTCTTTCACAAGTACACAAATCTTCTATCAGAATAGTAACCTGCATTTGGCTCACACTAGACACACATAATGAACGTATAGGTTCACAGTCCTTTTTATTGGAGGGTAGGGGAGAGAGACATTGTGGAAAGCTGCTGATGTCTTCTGGTGGTATCAAAGACATTCTTTGCTGGGCCTGCTTCTTTTGGGGAATTACTTTCCACTTATATTCAAGAAGTTTGGTTCTCTGTAGTTTCCCACTAGGCTTCATGTTTCCATACCAATGGGGCTTCAGCTATTCATCTCCTATCAGTCATAGAAGAGATGGTGGGTAAACCTCCGATTTGCAAGGGAGGGGCTACAGCCCTGGCAACCAGATCTTTTAGGCACTGCCACTATCCACTGGCAGGGGTAGAGTTAGTGAGGATTCTGTTTTTGCAGGACTCTTGTTTTCAGTCACCTCTTTCAATCTCAAGTATTCCACACTCGTCATCAAATTTACTCATGCAATTATGAATTGGCCTTTCAGATTTCTGGGTTGAGTAGCACTGAAAAAACTGAAGTAATTCTTCAGGTTGGAGTTGGGGGTTTCAGAAGAGGGTGCCACTTATACCTGACAAGGAGTATTTCTTCAAAACATACTGCTGGTGGAAGGTAAGGTGTGAAAGTGGAAAGAATGTTGAAATTAGCTTCACATGGCTTGGGGTCAAGTCCCAGTTTTACCACTTACTCTGGTCATCTGTGTGATCTTGGGTGGATCACATAACCTCTTTGGACCTCAGTTTCCATATCTTTGAAATGAAAGAGTTGTACTGGTTGACAGCTAAGATTCCTTCCCTGCAAGATTCCATGTTGTTTTCTAGTGATTCATTTATGAACATCATTATCAAAATAGAAAGTATTTACAAAGGAACTCAATTTTTTAAGGCAATGACAACCTAGTGCAGCCTCCTGGGAAATAGTTACAAAGTTTACCTAACTATTCTTTTTCTTCTGTGGTGCTTAATATTACAACTCATACTATATACATATATTATATAATAGCATACTGTGAGATTTAAAATTGGATATACTAGCATTAAACTCCCCCTTTTAACTTTTCCCTTATATATCTCCCAGACCACTAAGAAAAAGAAGCCTCTGAGCTTTAATCAGTGAGGGATTAGTTTTTATTGTTTGGGAATTAATTAGACAACAAAAGGTGATACCAATTAGGGAAATAGGAAAGTAGAAATACAAATGAATAATCTTACATCTAAGCTTAGTCTATATTCCTTTATAAAACTCATTGAATCCCAAACTTCCTGCCAGGCCAAGAACCAGCACCGAACACCAAATGCGTGCACCACCACAGCTAAGCTGAAAAACCAGAGAGACTGAACTTCCGTTCCACCCTCAGTTTTAAGCTGGTGTGCCAGAAGTTCATCATGGACTCCTCCCCAAAAGGGAGGTCCTTCAAAAGCTGCTTCAGTAGCATGTGCTCAACTCTCAAATGATTTAGTTAAAACTTCTGTTTTTTACCACAATACTATATAATATATTATATACTATATAATATCACAATTAATTTTATATGTGTGTGTATATATGTAATAACCAACCCAAATCTTTAGAAATATAGAGCTATTTTTAATTATATTGGTTCAGCTAGATTTTTAAATAATTTGATCATTTCAAAAAGTTCCAAAAGCATACTTGAGAGTAATTAATGAGTCTAAGATAAATAATTTGTCAAGATTTCAGGATAATTACTTTGAAATTCAAAGGCACTCTCATTTATATGAAAGCATATTGTTTCCCTCCAGGCAAATATCTTTGACTTTTTCTTTTTTTTAAGATTAGCTTCAGAATGGTAGGCAGCATCATTTCTGGAAGGAATAAAAAGTCCAATGTTAAAACTGTATGCGTGAGTTATTACCAAGTATGTAATGGCTTTGTGTTTGCCAACCATCACTGTACTATGTATACTTAACTTTCCAGAACACTTAGAATGTATTGAGTCTGAAGTATTTTCCTTAATCCTGTGAATTATGAAGCTATCTTTCAAAGTGTTAGAATGTAATCCAAATATGAAGCTTGAATAATTTGTCTTTACTGATGGATATTTTAAAATGGAATGAAAATTATTTGCAATAAAATTATCTAAATGTATGTGTAAATTTATTTCTATTATTCATAAACACATGCGTGTATGATACTGATCATAATGCATATGTACACACTTATAAGTATACACATGTGCCTATATACACATATGGTATATATGCATGTGTATCTATATGTATGTATAGATGACTTTTTAATTCCCTTTTTGTGCATTCTTTCACTTGGGCTGTGAGTTCTAAATTTAGGTGCAACTTAATTTTATTTGAAAAATCAGAACTTTAATACCAAAAAATGGCATGTAAATGTATAGTAAACCAGAACAAGAAGATTGTACATGAAATGGAATTTCTATTGTAACTTTCTTTACTTTCTAAGTATTTTAAAACACATTTGTACAACCAATTTCCCTATTAGTTGAGCATAAAATATCTCTTATTCTGCATCTTGAGTAATTTAGGTAGCTCTTCAAAGGATGCTTAATGAATTTAATTTAATGTATATTCATAGATAACCAATTATCCCCTTCCTTAAATTTAAATCTTCCTCAGTGTCTCACTGGGAGTACTATAATTAACTGGGCAATGGTACTTTAGCACAGGTGAGCTCTTTGAACCACAAGCTTTCTAAATACATTGAGAAAATCTTAACTAAAGATAGTCAACCCATCATAAAAAGTTACATTGTGAGAAAATCTTTCTTTGCAGAGGCATTTAATAAGATGAATGATGCCTTCAAAAACATTATTTGAATCAATTATATATCTAGGGTGAGAATTTCAAGATTTTTTGATGGATCAATTATTATATTGTATTGCTACAATTCATAATTTTTTTAAAAAGTCATATGTAGAGTTGCCAACAGACTGGTCTAAATGATGTTTTATGGAGGGAAGAAGCCCTTCCTGATGAATCAATTTATTATCATTTGTCTTGGCAACCCAGTTCATAGAATTTATCTTACTTATGCTTTGAGATCCTTCCTTTTAGAAATGCAAAGCCCCCAGATTATCTTGTTATAGGAATATCATTAAACTAATTCAAAGGACAAAGATATGATTTAAAATAGATACAAGGTCTTTCCCTGTTCCCAAACTGTAAAATAAAATGCAAGTGATGCTATTGTGTTATGCATTGAAAGTGATGCTTCCCAAAGATGTCTCTAATCTATAGTCTCCTTCATAAAATACTGTCATGTAATAGTGTATTTTAACAAGTCATACATGCAATTACTATAAAAGAAAATATTTATCCAATTAAATCAAGTCTATACCCTTAATTAAAACTCTTATTTTATCTTATCTCCTAAAAATCACAACTCTACTTATGTTTTAAAAACCAATGTTAATTTTTGATTGGAATATAAACTGACTAGTCAATATCAGAATCAATGAAGAGATATGAAGGCAAAAATGAACTTAATGTTGCTATCTCATGGCAGGTCAATATATCTTTTAAAAAAAGATAAATCTAGTTTAAAAACAATTTCTATGGGGCAGCTAGGTGGTACAGTGGATAGAGCACCAGCCCTGGAGTCAGGAGTACCTGAGTTCAAATACGGCCTCAGACACTTAACACTTACTAGCTGTGTGGCCCTGGGCAAGTCACTTAACCCCAATTGCCTCACTTAAAAAAAAAGAAAACCAACCAACCAACCAAAAAAAACATTTCTATGTAGTTCATCATTCTGTTTTGGTTGTAAGGATATGCACAGATACATACATATTTGTACATATTTTCTTTTGTTTTTTATTTTACTGGGTAGGATACAGAAAACTGATATATAAGATTTAGTTTTTAGAAGATTATGTCTTGGTGGGGTTTGCTATGATTGAGCAGTCACAGTAAAGTGTTGTAAAACCTTTTTGAAAATTATTACCTTCATTTTCTTTTCTCCTACACAATTATTTCATTTTTCTCAACTCCACAGATTAAGTACTTGGCACAATATAGCACATTGACAGAGGAGTTTAAAGAAAAATGCAGTTGGATGGAGTCCTAAAATACTGGAATTGATTCATTCACTTGGATGCAAAGGCAGTTATACTACGGTAACTCTTTTTACTCCTTGAACATGCCTGTAATATTTAACTGTTCTGAAAATGACACTATATTAGAGCCTTGAATACAATGTAATCAATGAATTAGGCAACAGACTTGGCAAAGCACATTTAAAATCATTAAAGGTGTAGGTGGCTGTGTTTAACAAAGAGAATAAAAGTTAGCAAATTAGCATTGGAATATGGAATTTTTTAAAGTCTTAGAAGAAGGAACAAGAATTTTCAATTGTACTAACTATAAATATTATTATAAAGAAATAAATGAGCTTCTTTGGAAATGATCAATAATTTAAACAATTCAATTCAACATACATTTCCTAAATTCCTACTTAAGACATACTGTTTATGAGACACAGTACAGTATCATCAGAATAGAAAGGCAATGGCTTTTTGGTTTTCCCTTTTACCCCAAATACTGTTTGCCCTCCAAAGGTTACATTCAATCGTTGGTGGTGTTGGGGCTAAACACATGAAGTCCCCAGATAATTCTAATGTAATGTAGAGAGTGAAGAGAGCAAGAAAGAGATCAGATAAAGAGATCTGGGAAAATATGAGGAAGGAACAATCCCTACGAATTGTGGGGATCAGAAAAAGATTCATTCATGGAGAAGGTGAAATCTAATCTAAATCTTGAAGGAATATTAGGACTCTGAAATGAAGCAATGAGCATAGCATGCACTCTTGGCATGGTCTAACCTGTGCAGATGAATATAGGGAATAGTTGGCATGTCAGGTTGTAGAAAGAGCTAATAGTCCACTTTTGACAGGAATGACAAGGATAAGAAAAGAGTCAAGTGGAAGAGGACTTTAATGTCAGGCCAAGGAGTTTGCCTTGCATCCAGAGGCCATAGATAAATCATTTTAAAAATGTTTGGGCAGTTGAAATGATATCATCAGACTGATGGCATAGAAAGATTATTTAGGCAACAGTGTGAAGAATGGATTGGAGAGGTGAGAGACTGGAGGCACAGAAACTAATAGAGGCTATTATGATACAGGAGTCTAGGCCAGAAGTGATAAGGACCTAAATTATAGGAGTAGCACTGAGTAGAAATAAGATGAAAGAAAGGTGTTATGGAGGTAAAATGAATAGCACTTTACCACTGACTGGATATAGGGAATGAGGGAGGGGTCAAAGACTACAAGTTTATAAAACCATTTGACTGGGATGTCCCCAACAATAGTACACTCAACAGAAATAATAAAGTTTATAGGAAGGGAAGATCTGGTATAGCCTGGTGTTCAAGCCCACTTGCATAAAGCTCTACTGATTGGTAGAGAACCAATACTCATTTCTATATTTCTGTATAAGCAGCAAAGTTGGCAAGTATTTGGGAGAAAAGAGACTTTTATTTTATTGTTCAAGTTAGAACATATATGGTTCAGGTTTTCTTCAGGGAGAGGGCTCTGGAGGGAGTGAAATACTCCAGGAAGAAGCCAACATGTACAGGATTTGGCACCTTGATCATGTCTCTGTTCCCACCTTACTACACTACGGAATTTCTTCAGGGAATTTCTACTTGGGTGAGATCCATGACTCTCTCTTATGGTTGAGCTAAAATATTTCATTTCCAGTGGGAGAGCTCATTTACTCTGTAAAGGATCTACAATCAAAATAGGTATAATTTCTGTGATTTCTATTTGCTATCAACTTAGATAAATGCATTTATTTGCTATTTCCTATGCATTATGTTTTTTGTGTATCTGACATTCTGTGGGGAAATTCAAGTCTTTAGATATATAGCTTGTAGAACTCCTTCTCTGGGATAGTGACCAGGAGCTCAACTTGAACTGAAAAAGTATTGCCACAAGACTAGCAATATTTAGGGGTGGTAAAAAAAATATATGTGTGTGTATGTGTATGTATGTGTATGTATGTATGTGTGTGTATGTATATGTATGTGTATGTATGTGTGTATATATATATATATATATATATATATATATATATATATACACACATACATATATATTTCTATCCCAGTACCTCTCTCTGAGTAAAGCAGAATGGCAAGCCTTGTGGTCCAAATCTCATGCTCCTCTCCTGGTAGAAATCAAATTTCTTGAAGAAGAATGGATAGAGAAGACTCTAAAGATATAGATTCATGAGCTATATCTAGAAAGATACTTGTAGACATGTAGATATTATGAAAAATGAATTGTTTTATTTATTCAACATTGAACTCTGATGTCCCCAAATGGCATGGTATTCAAATTCTTAATGGAAAAGTTGAATAGGTTAGAGTACAAAATAAACAGTAAGACTTTACTAATGGGGGACCTCAATTTGATCCTTTCAGACCTAGAAAAATATAGTCATTAAAATAGGTGGCAACGCTTAACCATATATGTGTTGTAAAGGCCACTAGGACCTCTTCCATCCTTATCAAGGGGAGTGCTAACCTTCTCTCCTTTCATACAACACTAGTCATTAAAATAAACAAGAAAGAGATTAAGAAAATAGATTTTTTGAAAAAGTTAAATGTAATAGATTTCTGGGGTATATTGAATGGGAATAAAAATATGTGTATCTCATGATAGTTCCAAAGGACTCATGATGGAAAATGCTCTCCAAATCCAGAAAAAAAAAGAACTGTGGAATATGGATGCACCATACTATTTTTTTTTTTGTTTTTGGTGCTGTTGTTTTTCTTTTTTGAGGTTTTTCCTTTTCACTGTGATTCTTCTTTCACAGTATGACTAATGCAGAAATATGTTTAATGTGATTGTACAAATATAACCTATGTCAGATTACTTGCTGTCTTGGGGAGGGGGGAGGGAGGGAGAAAAATTTGAATCTAAAAATCTTATTAAAACAAATGTTGAAAACTATCTCTACATGTAAATGGAAAATAATAAAATGCTTTTATAATTTTTTAAAAAAGAAAATACCAAATGGATAGAGAAATAAATATTAAACTAAAAAAAGAAATATGTGTATCTGTTTCTCAGTTGTATGTGATACTTTTACTAAAATTGATATTCTTTTACATATATCATATTATGGTACCATATTACTAAATAACATATGAGGGTATAAAAACCTCACAAATACAGAAAAACGGAAATATTAAATACATTTTTCTGACCATAATGCAATAAAATTATATACAACAAAGGAGCTTTGAGCATAAATAAAGAGTCAGAAGCTAAATAATATAATCTAAAGAATGAATGGGCCAAAAAACAAATCATAGAAACAATCCATAATTTCATTAAAGATAATGAAAACCATAAGACAACATACCAAAATCTATGGAATGCAGGGAAAGTATTACTTAGGGGAAATTTTATATCTCTGAATGCTTATATCATTAGAAAGAGAGAGAGAGAAAGAGAGAGAGAGAGACAGAGAGAGACAGAGAGAGAGGACAAGTCAACAAAATTGGACACACAACTCAAAAATAACCTAGAAAAACATCAGAATAAAAACTCAAGCATAAAAATAGAAATTCTGAAAATCAAAGGAGATTAACAAAATTCAAAGTTTAAAAAACTGAACTAACAAATAAAACTAGGGGCTTTTGGGGGTAAAAATAGATTAAACCATTGGCTAATTAGTTTTTTTTTTTAAAGAAGAAAACCATATTACCAGTATCAAAAATAAAAAGGGTGACTTAATAACTAATGAAAAATTTTTTAAGTGATTAGTAGAAGACATTTTTCCCAACTCTATTTCAATAACACTGAAAATCTAAATGAAATCAATGAATATTTACAAAAATATAAATTGCCCACATTAACAGAACAGGAAATAAATTACCTAAATAACCTGATCTTAAGAAATTGAAGAAGCCATAAATGAGCTTTCTAGGAATAAAATCCAAGCACCAGATGTATTTGCAAATGAATTCTATCAAACATGAAAAAACCCCTCAAGCAATTCCAATATTACATAATCTATTTGAAAAAAATATGTAAAGGAGTCCTAACAAATTCTTTCTATGACACAAATATGATTTTGATAACTAAACCATAAGAGTCAAAACAGAGAAAGAAAATTATAGATTATTTTCACTAATGAATATTGATGAAAAAATTTAATAACATACTAGCAAAGAGACTGCAGCAATATATCACAAAGGGCTGGCTTAATATTAGGAAAACTATAATTACAATTGTCCATATCAATGATCAAATAAACAAGTATCACATGATTATTTTAAGAAATGCAGAAAAGGCTTTTGACAAAATATGGCACCTATTCCTATTAAAATCACTAGAAAGAAGTGAAATAAATGGAATTTTCATTAAATAGTAAAGGTGATCTTTTTTAAAATCAAGAGCAAGCAGGATTTATAATGAGGATAAGCTCTAAGCCTTTACAATAAAATCAAGGTGAAGCAATGATGTTCATTATCATCATTACTTTTTTTTTAATCATAAAAATATTTTATTATTTTCCAGTTACATGTAAATAGTCTTTAATATTTGTTTCTATAAGATTTTGAATCCCCAATTTTTCTCCCTCCCTCCCTTCCCTCCCTGGTCCCCAAGACAAAAAGCAATCTGATATAGGTGAAATATATATATATATATATATATATATATATATATGTGTGTGTGTGTGTGTGTGTGTGTGTGTGTGTGTGTGTATGTGTGTGTATGTATGTATCTATCTATCTATAATTACATTAAACATATTTCTGCATTAGTCATGTGAAAGAAGAATCAGAACAAATAAGAAAAACCTCAAAAAACAACAAAAAGACCTCAAAAAAGTAGAAATAGTATGGTTCAATCTGCATTCAGATTCCACAGTTCTTTTTGCTAGATGTGAAGAAGAGAATTTTCCATCATGAGTCCTTTGGAATGGTCTTGGATCGTTGTATTGCTAAGAAGAGCTAAGTCTACCACAGTTGATCATTACTTTTCTTTCTTTCTTTTTTTTTTTAATAATAAACATTTTTATTTATAGTTTTGGGTTCTAATTTTTGTCCCTCTTTCCCTCCCTCCCCTCCCATTCCCTGAGGAGGCAAACAATCATATTTGGCTTATACATGTATGATTATATAAAACATTACCATATTTGTCATTTTGTATAGCAAAACTTTATTAAAAGAAAAAAATGAAAGAAAGTAAAAAATAGCATGCTTCAGTCTGTTCCATCAACATCAGTTCTTTCTTTGGAGGTGGATGGTATGTTTCATCAATAGTCCTTTGGGATTGTCTTGGATCATTGTATTGTTGAGAATAATCAAGTCATTCATAGTTCTTCATCAAACAATATTGCTGTATCTGTGTACAATGTTCTCTTAGTTCTGCTTAATTAACAATACATCATTTCATACATGTACTTCCAGGCCTTTCTGAAATCATCCTGCTTGTCATTTCTTATAGAACAATAATATTTCTTCACAATCATATACCACAGCTTGTTTAGCCATTCCCCAATTGATTGGCATTTCTTTGATTTCCAATTCTTAGCCACCACAAAAAGAGCTGCTATAAATATTTTTGTACAAATAGGTCTTTTTCTCTTTTTGTGGATGTCTTTGGGATATAAATCTAGCAGTGGCATTGCTGGATCAAAGGGTATACACAGTTCTATAACCATTTGGGCATAGTTCCAAATTGCTTTCCAGAATAGTTGTATCTCTTCACAACTCAACCGACAGTGGAATAGTGTCCCAGCTTTCCCACATCTCCTCCAACATCCAATATTGTCCTTTTTATCTCAGAGTTGTTTTAATTTGCATTTCTCTGATCAATAATGAACTAGAGCATTTTTCATATAATTATAGATAGCTTTAATTTCTTTGCCTGAAAACTGCCTGTTCATATCCTTTGACCAATTATCCATTGGGGAATGACTTGTGTTTTTATAAATTTGACTCAGTTCTCTATATATTTGAGAAATTAAGCCTTTATTGGAGATATTTGTTTCAAAAATTCTTTCTGAATTTTCTACTTCCCTTGTAATCTTGGTTACATTAGTTTTGTTTGTGCAAAAGCTTTTTAATTTTATATAATCAAAATAATCTATTTTGCATTTCATTTTATTCTCCATATCTTCTTTGGTTGTAAATTCTTCCCCTGCCCATAAATCTGACAGGTAAATGATTCCATACTCCCTTAATTTGCTTATGGTATTATCCTTTATGTGTAAATCATCATTACTTTTCAGTGTTTTACCAGAATTACTACCTATAGAAACAGACAAGAAATAACTGAAGAAATAAAGATGTGCAATGAGTAAATAAAACTTTTTTTCAGATGATTGTTTGCCTAGAGAACAATGTAGAGGCAACTAAAAATATCAAAACAATGAACAACTTCAGTAAACTTGTGGGAAATAATATAAACTCACATAAATCATCAGCATTTTTGAGATTTACTTAATATTCTTCATACAAATAAAGATAGCTCTAAATAATTGGAGAAGTAATAATTGCTCATGGGCATGCCAAGCCAACATAATTTAAGTGGCAATACTACCTAAATTATTTTACTTATTCAGTACCATACGAATCAAACTTCCAAAGAATTACCTTATAGAATTGGAAAAGATTAATAACAAATTTCATTTGCAGGTAAAAAAGGTCAAGAATATCAATTGAGTCAATGACAAAAAATGGCAAGAAGCCTAGCAGCATCAGGTTTCTAACTATACTCCAAATTTGTAATTTTCAAAACAATTTAGTTCTGGGTAAGAAATATAGAGGTTGATCACTGAAACAGATAAGGCATGTAATATAGAGAAGCAAATGAGCACAGTTTGCTGGTGTTTGATAGCCCAATGATCCCAATTACTGGGGTAATAACTCATTTTTTGACAAAAAAAATTCTGGAAAAATTGGAAAGCAGTCTAACAGAAACACCAGCATTTTATACTACATGTTAAGATATTATAAATGAATAAGTGGAGCAAGGAAGAAAATACCTGTCAGATCTATGGATAGGGAAAGAGTTCATGACCAAATAGGAAATAGAGAGGTTCACAGGAGATAAAGTAGATTACATAAAATAAAAAAAAATATTTTGTCCAAACAAACCACAATGCAGCTAAAATTAGAAGAAAAACAGGAAACTGGGGGGAAATCTCTGTAACAAGTTTCTCTGAAAAAATATCTCATTTATAAAATATTTTGGAGTAAAATTTATAAGAATCAGAGCCATTCCCCAATTAATAAATGGTCAAAAGATATGAATAGGTAATTTTAAGAGGAAGAAATCAAAACTATCACTACACATATGAAAAAAATGTTCTAAATCACCAATAACTGGAGAAATACAAATTAAAATAACTCCAAGGTACCACCTTACACCTGTCAGATTTGGAAAGATGAGATGACAAATGCTGGATGAGATGTGGAAAACAACGATGCATTGTTGGTAGAGCTGTGAACTAGTCCAAGCATTCTACAAAGCAATTTAGTACTATTCCCAAAAGGTTATTAAACTGTGAATACCCGTTGACCTGGCAATACCACTACAATATGTGCCAAAATATTTATAGTAACTCTTTTTGTAGTCACAGAGAATTCAGGGATGCCTCTCAATTTAGGAATGGTTGAACAAGTCATAGCTTGAATATGATGACATACTATTATACTATAAGAAATGATAAAGGGGGTAATTAAAAAAAAAAACCTGGGAAGACCTAGATGAACTAATGCAAAGTGAAGTTATCATTGTGAATATTGACAACAAGTAATGAGGGCCTGTCTTTGGTGTAGATGGAAAGACTGTGAAACAGGTTTTAAAGACAGAGAATAACTTGGAAGTAGAGATCATGGACCTATCATCTCTGAGAGTGTCCTCCTGATGCCATCTGGTTCTTTGTCCATCCAGACTAACATGTGGTCTGTGACTGTTCATCTTTGTACTTTAGCTATTCATCTTCTTTACTGCTCTTGGAGGAGTATTGGAGTCTGATGTAACAATGTAGACTTTTAAAAGTCTTGCTAACAAGTGTTAGAGTTTCAAGAGCTGGAGTCCATGTTGGGTTCTGCAGAAAGTTGGATTCCGTGAAGAGGCAAGTCTTAAGTGGTTTACTTGACTGAGCATAGAAGTAGACTAGCAGCTGTCAAGAGGGAGGTGCAGCAAATTATCCATTGGCATTGTCTAATTCAGAGGTAAACTTTGTTGGTTGAAGACTGTGAAAAATATGTTATGGACTAATATTGTATAGGGGAGAGTGTAGCCCTAGTTGTTAAGGAAAATATTTTGTACTTTTCTGTTTTTGCAGTACCTTCTCAGTAAATATCCATTTGTTTAGCCTAATTGATGTTAATTGGTTAAATGATATAAAAAAAGGGAATAACTGTAACTGGTAATTAAATTGAGGAAAACAGAATAGAATGGGGACTCAAGTCAATAGAGTTAGAGAAAGATACCTCTCCATAGTATTGATTAGAAGCCTAGGGGATAGATATAGCCTTGTTTAGGGATCTAGCTCATTTATGAGAGAAAGGAAATGTGATAAGGACCATCAGAGCTTATCAAAGGCTACAGGAGAAATCTGAGTTTCAAGGATTGATATAATGGAAAGAGAAGGAATGGAAAAAATCTAGGATGAGTGGGAATTTTAACTATGGCAATGGAGGAACCAGAAGGCATGATAGAAGTGGAGAGAAGTGGAGAATAGGAACTGGGGAGTAGGAGGGATGAACTATATGGAGAAGAGCATGTGGGGAGAGGTAGCAGAAGAGAAAGTGTTGGTGGCAGTAGTTCCTTCTGTTACCTGGGCAATTATAGACCTCACCTAGAGGCATCATGTATGTGGCAATGAAGGGCTGAGACACTATATGCCACAAATGTTTACTGAAATCCATTTAGTTAACCCTGAAGTTTTTTTTTCAAATATTAAGCTTTTTTTTTTTTTTAAAGTGAGGCAATTGGGGTTAAGTGACTTGCCCAGGGTCACACAGCTAGTAAATGTTCAGTGTCTGAGGCTGGATTTGAACTCAGGTACTCCTGATTCCAGGGCTGGTGCTCTATCCACTGCGCCACCTAGCTGCCCCAAACATTAAGCTTTTAAAAAAATGTTGATGTGCAAAGGAGACAGCTAGGTGATATAATACATAGAGTTCTGGACTTAGAGTGAGGAAGACTCATTTTCAAATCTGGACACAGACAATTACTAGCTATGTTACCCATAGCAAGTCACTTAACCTTTGTCTGCCTCAGTTTCTTCATCTGTAAAATCGGGATAATAAAAAAGCATCTACCTCTCAGAGTTGCTGTGAAGATCAAATGAGATAGTAATTATAAAGCCTGGCACACAGTAGACAACATATAAAAGTTAGCTATGATAATGATGATGACAACGACAATGATCATGATGATAAGTAATACTGCTAATTTAAGGAATGGTGTGAACTAATAAAAATTAATGAATTGGTATTTGTTATTAATATTAATAACTAATAAATAGAATTATGAGAGAGCATGTTGCAAATATAAAGGAGTCATTATGGATTTTTCCAATAGTGAGCAATAAAGAGAGCCCTTTTAAAATAGAGATTAGTCTAGCTCCCTTCTAATGTTAGCTTGGGCATTAGGCCAGTAGGTATTTCACTTAAATGAGAGATCTCTCTGTAAGACTGCTCAACATAAGCTGTGCATTACTAAGAAAAGTACTAAGTAGTCATTGACAGTCGGTATAGAATCCTCCCATCTGCTCTTCAGGGTTAATTTCACAGCAAACAATGGAAATATTTACAGACCAATTCTAAGAAATAAGAGCCAACTGACAGAAATGGCATGCAAATTTCAGAAACTGGGTACATAAATAACACAGGAAATTTAATTGTTCTGCCATATAATCAAATTTTCTGTTGCAAATGATAGCAAATAATGGGAATGTTGCCATATTTATATTGCTTGAGTGATTATAATGTGCTGTAAAATTTGTTTAGTATTTAAGGGATTAAGAAAACAATTTCAATCTTGTTAATTTTTGCTAATTGGATATTAACTTTAAACTTCTCTATCTAGCATACTAAACTCTTTTTTAAAATGGCAAACTAGCTTAAGTCTCTGATGTGGTAAGGTAAAAATTGGGGCTACGATCTTATTCATGAATTTGGGTGACACTAGTCATTTGAGTAAATCTAGGGCATAGAGGGGAGTTCTTTACCACTATCAGCAGTAAATGGGAGACTAACTGAGGATTTGGTCATATGCACCATTACTCTAGCATTTCGGGAGCATTTTCTTCAATACTCAAAGGCTATTAATAACTTTTTACCTTGCCAAATTTATTGAGATGATGGGAAAGAAAAAGAAGTATGCAGTATTCTTCTATGTGCCAACCAGCATCCATATGATTAGAATCATCACTGGTTCTCTTCTTGTTAACATAATTTACCCATTCAGTGATATTGAAAGAAAGGAGGGCATCACTTCCTTCCCATAACCCCTTCCCTATAATTGTTTATGTTTCATATATTTTGGGGAATACTCCATTGTTCCAAAATCTATATATACTGATTTAGAATCTGACATGGCTTAACATATTCAAATATTCTATTCCCAAGACCTGTTGGAATACATGAAGTGGAGGAGGGTTACCTTGTGTTTACATGATGAATCAGAGTTGGATAATTAATGATTATGGTTATGAGTACTGGAATACCACAGTCTCTGAAGAGAAATGGGTGTTTTAAGTTGCTGGTCACTTAAAGGGCAATGGGGTAGATGGTGGGTGTCCGCTGCAAGATATTACCAAGGATGTTTTGGTAGAAGAAGGTATCATAGAGGCCTAAAAAAGGGAAGTTGACTAATGATTTAGTGAGAATATGGGATAAGCAATGGACTACCTGTGTCATTTGTTGGTATCTATAAATGATCAAGAAATCCACTGGAATAACTCTCATGCAGAACATCGGGTAACTGCCCTGTAGAGGATTAAAGAAAATATGAAAAAGCATAGAACAGAATGAGAAGATATGGATGGCTTGTGACCAGAGTCATTGGAGAGAATGCCCACACTGACAAAGTCACAGATCCATTCATTTATTTATGAATAAAGGTTTTGAAATATTGATTTTAAATATTAATAAAGTTTTAATTTCCAGGAGGGCAGGCCAGCAGGGCTGTGCTGATTAATGTTTAACAACCATCTCCCCATTCCCCCGCCAAAAAATCTATGTACTTGATGCACTTTTAAGTTTAATTTATATTGTAAAAATTTTCTCCATTATTTTTTTCAGTATAGACACTCAACAAAACAATAAATCAAACTTTTATTTTATTTGCTGATCTTCAAAGTGTAAATGCTCACATTAAAAAATTAATGATAATCTCTTTGGTCTAAATTAGGTTCAGAAAAACCCTGGGGCAGGGGCATAGTGGAGTGCCTGTTTTCCTTGGGTAAATCACTTAACTGTGTAGACCTGTATTTTCCTCAACAAATAAACCTCTCTGGTCCAATCCAGTTGTAACATTCTGTTGTCCTGACCTTCTGAAGTGTTTCCCATTTTTTAAAAAGAAAATTAATATGTGGAAATATGTATAACATGATTGTACATGTATAAGCTACATCTAATTGCTTGCCATCTTGGGGAGGGGGGAGGGAAGGGAGGGAGAAAGAAAAATTTGGAACTCAAAATATTACAAAAATGAATGTTGAGGGCAGCTAGGTGGCACAGTGGATAAAGCACCCGCCCTGGATTCAGGAGGACCTGAGTTCAAATCCAGCCTCAGACACTTGACACTTAACTAGCTGTGTGACCCTGGGCAAGTCACTTAACCCTTATTGTCCTCTCCCCCGCCACCATTTCTCCCCAAGAAAATGAATGTTGAAAACAATCTTACATGTAATTGAAAAATAAAATAAAATACTACAAAAACATAAAAGAAAATTCAAAAGTGTAGGGTGAGTAGAGGAAGTTAAGCACAAAAAGATATAAAACTTATTCTATTTATGTATTTTTTCTTCTCATCTACCATTTCCTTTCTCTCAATATATTCTGTTACCAGTTACCCTAGGCTCCTTTTTTGAAACTCAGAATGTTTTGTCCTCACAACCTTCTATTCAGTCAAATATTTCATTCTTCTTGCCTATTTAATGTGGGTTTCACCTCCACTAAGTTCATTTTATAATTTCTATGTTTTATTGTTTTTGTTGTTGTTAAATAGAATAAAGACAAAACAGTATTAAAATGCATCCAATGAAGTCAAGCTTTATTAAGTGCCTATTATATCCCAGGCACGCTACTAGATAATAGGGCTGTAATGACAAGCAAACAGTCTTTGTCCCTAATTCAAAGTGCTTATATTCTGGAGATAGAAGTGCCATTTCAATGTTGGCAATTTTGTTTGATTATGATATTCTTTCATCCATATATTATGGTACAAAGCAATGAAGATTAAGTAACCTTAGAAAAATTAATGAATAATTCAGAGTAATTAACTCAATTATTAAACTGTGTAATAAACTGTTGGTCATGTCCCCTTTATAAGCAATAGTATAGAACGCATATATTTTTGCTTCCTGAATAGCATGCTGACTCTTTGAAATCAAGGACAGTTTAATTTCTGTCTTTGTATTCTCATCCTATAGCACAGTGTCTGAGACATAGGAGGTGCTTTGTAAAAGCTTGTTGAATGAATGAGTTAATATCATGGTATATAAGGTATATAGGATTGTTCTACAAACATATTGTCACAGTTCTATTGTATGTTGTTTCTAGTCATACAATGGTGTTCTCTATGTTTCAATGATATTTAAAACTAAACATAGAAAAAATTATAAGAAGAAATTTAAGAATTTAATTGTTCCCTCTATCCTCCCTTCCCTCATCTCAAAATCAATCCTGACATCCTCTAGATCAGAGGTGTCAGACAAAGTCCAGGAGGCTGTATGTATCCCACAATACACTCAAGTGCAGGTCAAAACAAATTAAAGTCCAACTGGGAAATGTTTTGTTTTGTTTTGTTTTTTGTTTTTTTTTGCAGGGCAATGAGGGTTAAGTGACTTGCCCAGGGTCACACAGCTAGTAATTGTCAAATGTTTGGGGCCTGGCTTTGAACTCAGGTTCTCCTGAATCTAGGGCTAGTACTTTATCCACTGTGCCACTTAGTTGTCCGCCCCCCCTTTTAGGAAATATTTAACAAAATAAATAAAAATACAATAAACCATAATGTTTAATTTGTGGTTTTCAAAATTAATCTGCTGCCCACAGGGATACCTCTGTATGGTTTGGTGGTGCCTGTTTTTATTTGAGTTTGACACCACTGCTCCAGGTTATCACATGAGGCCATAAGCTGAAGCAGAATAGAGCTGGTTGGTAATAGAGGGGGTACACTAGGAAAGGGAGAAGGAGAGTGACTAAGGACAGAAAGGAGCTAGGCAGATGTCCAGATTGAAGATAAGGAGGCAGAGTCAATGCCTTAGCAGGGTTGGAGGTCAGAAGAAATAAGCCTAAAATCTTGAGCTTATTTGGCAAGGGCCAAAGAGTTACTCATAAAGAAAAGTCATTTAGGAGCTGAAGCCATGGCACCCAGAAGGTCAGCAAAGTAGAAAAGAATAATCAGGTCCTGGGTGTCAAGGCAGGCAAGGGACCAAAGTCTACTATGACCAGGTGAGAAAATTGTTCTTTGCTCTTCTGTTACCCATGGAGATTCCCTCCTGTTGTATATTATAATTCTTTTTTATATGTCTTATCCCTCAAAGGCAAAAGACTGTGAGATCTTTCTTTGTGAGCTTAGATCCACTGTGGAGCTTTGTACAAAGTAGCTATTTAATAGACATTTATGAGAAGATTTATTTATTAAATATGGTGTTAGCAGCAGATAATTATATTCTTTCCGTACATCTGGTTTTGGTGACTTGACTTTTACCAACAGCAAAAACATTGAGGCTTGATAAAATTAATTCCTAAATATGAGAACTAATCCAAAGTAGAAGAGTATTCAGTGAGAAGTTGCTTACTATTTATGGGAGATCTTGAATCAAAATCTGTATGACCAATTATTGGGTATGTTGTTGAGGGAGATTCTTGTCCATTTAATTAGACTAGATGGCCTTCTTGGACCCTTTCAACTCCTGATATTCTACGATTCTTTGACATCAATTTGATCCTCAGTGTTTGCCGTGAGGTTCCAAGTGTATCTCTTCTTAGGTATACTATACATTTTCTACCTTGATGACATTCAGGGCTGGTAGATATGTGCACAGAAGGTAAGCAAACTGTGATACAGCTGTGCTCTGGTCCTAGTCCAAGAGACCAGGAGAACTGGAGTAATAGATGTAGCCTTACAAAAGTATTGAATTTTCTTCCTCTCAGCATGAAGTAAAACATTTTCAATATAGAGAGATTTTTTAAAAAGAACATTTATTTTTAAAAGATTTTGTCTATATGAGTTTCCATAATTATCTTCTCATATCTTTTAAATTTAAGTTCTTACAGGACAAGGACAGTGTCTATTTTTATGGTCTGAAATTTCCACCATGTAACCCTTTGAGAACATTCAGGTTCTAAAATACAATAATGATAATGGTGATGATGATAGCATTTAAAAAGTGCTTTAAATCCGTTAAAACATTTTATTTTATATTATTATTTTTATTATTATTTTGGTGATGCAATTGGGGTTAAGTGACTTGCCCAGGGTCACACAGCTAGTAAGTGTCAAGTGTCTGAGGCTGGATTTGAACTCAGGTCCTCCTGACTCCAGGGCTGGTGTCTATCCACTGTGCCATCTACCTGCCCCTGTTAAAACATTTTAAAGCCTTTTGTTGATGTATTCTCAAATATTAATATACTTTTATATTGTCTTAATATATCATATTAACATGTAATATGTATTTTACTAATATAGCCTCTGTGGACCCCTACAGAGACTTCCATTGAGTAGACAAGTGGTTTTGGTTGGCTGATCTAATTTTTAAATCTAAGCTCTGGGGTCCTAGGGCATCCTTCTGGAGCAGCAATACCATTTTGCTCACAGATTCATTGAATTCTGTTAGTGTTCATTAGCTTGTTCCTTCTAGATAAGATGTTAATGACCTCCTGATGACTCTGAACTATTCTCAGCTTCCTTATCTGGGACTCTTCAGTTCTTCAAATTAGCCAAGAATGCATAGTTACATAACCATGATGCTGGAAGTTCTGTATAACTGACCCCAAGGTACCAGGAAGAAAGATGAAAATTGTAAAAACCTCTAGAATCTAGAAATTCATAGTACCTTCAGTTAACCAGATTTTATTCTTTGTTTCTTTGTTCATCTTTTAGGACAAAGGAACAAATTTACAACAAAAAAAGAGTGTAAGGTGTCAGAGATGTGTTCGACATATCTGTTATATTCATGGCATATCGTATAAGGGTCCTACATAGAAAAATACCAGTGAACCATTGCATTATCCTTCATCTTCAAATATTCATTCATTTGATAAAATGTCAGCTTGTTGAAGACAAGGATTTTTTACCTTTGTCAGTATCCCAAGCATCTAGCACTGTTCACTCTGCTGAGGAAGAACATAATAAATACTTGTTAATTAGTTGATTATCTCCAGTATATTGCTATAACTAGTGTCATTAAATATGTTAATCTATTTTACAAAGTTTTAAAATGCTTGCCGAAAGCAAAACAGTAGTCTAAATAACCCTCAGTTAATCAGAAATCCAATTCATCAGACAAAGTCATTTTCTGTACATTCTGGTTAATCAAGGTCTTTGCTTAGTGATTTGAGTGTTTAAAAAACAAAACAAAACTGTCTTTCACCTCCAACTCCATTTTGCCTAGAATTTTACCAGAATTGTAGCAAAGAGAAACTAAAATCATGTGTCAGAGACATATCAGGGTAGTATCACTGAAATCTTTCAACTCTCTTATACTTACCTTTGTATTTTTTAATTTAATTTAATTTCTTTTTAATTACAAATTCTCTCCCTCTCTCTACCCCCATCTATTGAAAAGACAAGGAAAAAACAAAACCCATTACAAATATGTATTATACTTATCTTTGTGAAGCAAGTCTGGGATTTATTTGTGTGTCTAAGAACTAAGTCTCATATTTTTATGTAGCTAATCATAGATTTAGAACTGGAAGGCACCTTAGGAATCACCTAGTCCTAGCCCATCATTTTGTAGGTAGCGAAACTGAGGCCCAGAGAGGTTAACTCACATAGGTAGTATCTGCCACAGCTAGGATTTGAACCCAAGTCATCTGACTCCAAATCCACTGGACTAAACATTTCTCCTTTCTTTTAAATTCTCTTTCTTTCTTTCTTTCTTTCTTTCTTTCTTTCTTTCTTTCTTTCTTTCTTTCTTTCTTTCTTTCTTTCTTTTTCTTGAAAGTTTTGGATTTTGAAATTGCTGCTGTTGTTGTTTGTACTCATTTTCAAGAGGACTAATGATATCATGGGGTGATGTCTTGACTCATGCGTGAATTGGATTTAAGTGAGACAAGAGTTGCACAAAGCTGTCAGCCTCACTGTCTCTTCCAGAGTCATTGAAGTCCACTGGCAGGACAAAAGTCAAGATGATTGGTGATGGCCTGGGATGAAGTAGATGATATTGGAGAGGGAAATGTAGTCATGGAGAGCTGGAAGGACTAGAGAGAAACCACAAACAATACTGGGTCAAAAGGACCTGAGGATCAAGACAAGGAGAAATCAGTAAAGGGCATCAGCAAGACAGATTCTAAGATTTGCTGAGGGGGAGAAAAAAGCACGGATTAAATTTCTTTTCAGGAAACTAGAGTACTTCCCACTTCTTGAATATGTACAAATTGTGCACATCACTTTTCATGGCTTTGTCAAGTATCTTAGAAATATTTCTATAGAACCAACATTTTAAATATTAACACAAACAACAAAGTAAACCAAAACAAACCAAAGCAAAACAAAACACAAACCTTCTAACCAACCAGTTTTTAACAATGGTTTGGTATAATAGAGAATATTAAACCTGGAATCATGATGCTTGGGCTCAAATATTGCCTCCAACACTTCCTAGCTATGAGACCTTGGGCATGATACTGTGTAATTTAAGATTCTAAATGTGGATTCTAATGTGTTCCCCCAGTTTGGGGGAAACTGACTAAAAATCACTGATAAAACGAGTTTAGGTTTTTAAGGGTTTATTGGAAAATAGAAAGAAAAAGATTGAGAACAGAATTCTAACAGTCTGGCATTCCTATCTTTCCTCAAATCTCCTGTGAAGTCCTCTGCCGCCACCACCATCAAGTCCGGAAGCCAAAAAGGCCCGCGCTCCCTGCGCAGGCTCCCTTTCCTCCTTCCTGTCTCCTCCCAGACCATAGGAGGCTCCTCCAGTTGATTGGCTGGTAGACTTGATAGACAGCACCCATGAGCAAGCGTCATTTCCTGACGCCAAGGAAAAGCCACAATGCCTCTGAGGCATTTTCCTCATGGTGGAGCTCTCCACAGCAAGTCTCCAGTAGGTGGCGTCATTCCAATCATTACAGTCCCCCCTGTTGTTCCTCAAGAAACAAAATGTTTCCTTGACGGAACAGTAAAAAGAATATAATAACTATTGCTAACTAATAATATGTGAACAATAATATAGAAAAGGAAGAGAGAAAAGTTTTGTCCAGAGGGGCGATTTTTTTTTTTTTTGTCCTCATGAACCGATGCTTTGACATTAGTCTTGCAAAGGGAGGGCCTCTGCAGAGGGTACATGTTACAGATGATGTATATTATAACAGAAAGGAGATAGTAAAAACTAACAAAGCAAAACAGTTCATATAAAGTCTCTGAGTTCTCTTGTCTTCTTGAAGTGGTAAGATGTCATCAGGAGGAAACTGGACTCTGGTCTGGAAAGCTGGATTCTCTTCTTTAACTGTTTGAATTGCTGTATTTTTACTAAACCTTAGCATAGCATTGTCAATGATCAAATTAATAAATTCCATTACATTCCTTCCTTTATATGGTTAGACTTGTAATAGAGGGTTGAGGTAGTTATGCAATGTGTAACACTTTTTACCACCATGTGTCTGGATCAAAGCCAAATTTAGTATGTGTTCATGACACCTGAAAATGTTATGGAAAGGTTATCATACCATATCTCATGGTTCCGAGACAGCCAGTGATTGTGCTAGGCCACAGGTGAGTTCAACTGAGTGAGATAAAAAGATAATTAAGTTCAGTTAAATTAGGTTAAATTAGGAGGGAGAGAGGATGAATACTGGACTGTGCCTAGTAATTGTGCTCTACATAGTCACCATCATAAGCAAACCATGGACTTACATATACCTGTCTCTCCTTTTGTTGCACATATATTCTCTACAGGGCCTGCATCAGAGTTCACAGCAAATTAGTCTCTGAAATGATAAGTTTCCAAACTTCCAAAATCTCATTAATTTCACCAAAGACAGTATGATGGTAAAAATGCGTGCTATGCTGCATAACTGAGAATATATTAGTGATATATACAATAATTCCAAACCATACCCAGAGTATGATGACATATAAATAATAAACGAATGTAAATAGCTGATTACATTAGACATTATCACATAATCTTCTTTTAGCTAGTAAACCACATCATCTTATACATGAATTCTCTAGTATAACAGTAGCAGATACTTAAAGTGGTGATTAATTTTTCAAAAAGAAATAAGATTTCAATATTCAATGTTTTCAGTGAGGTATCAAGCAATAGGGTTCAATAACCCTTTCTGGTCTTTTTTAGTTAAACAGAACAACATAAAAGAGAAAGGAGAAAAAATAAATAAATAAAACAAAACTCATTAGAACTCATGGTTCTCTCAAAAAGAAAGAGTAAAAAAAAAAGAATTCTGGTAGCTTCTGAGGCCCGATAGCCTCACCCACAGCATATACTTAAAATGTCTTTGAATAATCACTTAGTTTATAAAATTTAGTTTTAAAGAAAAGCAAAAGAAACAAAAGTCAAGAAACAAAGCAAAACCAAAAATAAAAATAAAAAACAAAAGATTCGCTAAGCACCCTTTTGTGCTTTTAAAGAACTTAAAGGTGTGGTGAATTCCAGGTTTTTTTAGTGCCTTTCAAAAGTCAAAACAAAAGAATTTTTAAAAAATAGTTGAGGTGGGCCAGAAAACTAGGCCATGTGCTTCAGTGCTTTTGCCTGTAGAAGGAAATGCTTGTTAAATTATAAGGTATTTAAGCTGCTAGAGTTTGGGGTATGCCACATTGTTTTAACTGGTTCCCCAATTCTCTGCAAGCCAAAGTGGCAGGGGTTTCTGAATTGTCATTGATCTTTCTAATGCTGTCATAATGTTCTTTATGGTAGAAAATGTGGAGTTCTCTAGCATCAGGTTTGTCTGTGCCACTGATTTTCAATAAAGGCTGATTTAATTGATGAACCACAACATTCAGCTGATGCTGCTTAGCAAATGCTACAATTGTATCATTTCCTCCCCACTTTCCAAATTTCTTTAATTCATCAACATATTCTTCAAAAGGGGAGTCATTTACTATAAAAGACTCAAACTCTTGTCTATGGTTAATCATATAAGAAGCAGCTTCTTGTCTGTGTCTGAGATGATTTCTACAGTGACCTTCTAGCTGGTCTGCTAAAGCCCTAAAAAGGCAATTTCCGTCTCCTGATACTTTACGAAGACTGAGTCCCAAAGCATTTAACTGATCAGTGGGATTATCAAATGGGAACTGCCTATTTCCTCTGAACTCTCTTTGCTCTTTAACAGTTGCTATCGTTAGGGTTTTTAGCTTTTTAGCATCTACCTCAGGTCTATCTGAAATCTCTTCACCTATGAATGGTGCAGGCTTTATATGAGAGCAATGAATCCATGAGTCTTTTTCACCAATTTTAATGGCAGTAGGAGTTGTCAATAATACCTGAAAAGGTCCTTCCCAGGCAGGTTGGGTTCCACTGGTTCTCTGAAAATTCTTTACATATATTTTATCTCCTGGGTTGAAGTTATGCAATGAAAAGTCTAATGGGCCTGCCTGGACCACAGCTCCTGCCTCATGGAGTTCACGTAGCCTGGTCTGTAATTCCTGTATATAGGAGGCAACAGAAGTATCACCTCCCACCAGTGATGTATAAACTGGGGAAAAAGTTTTAGCTTGGATAGGAGGGTGACCAAAAAGCATTTCATAAGGAGATATATGAAGTTCTCCCCTTGGTCTACTTCGTAGATAGAATAATGCCAATGGTAGAACATCAGGCCATTTCAAATGGGTTTCAGTACATAATTTGCCAATCATGCTCTTAAGCTCTTTATTCATACGTTCAACTTGGCCTGAACTTTGTGGATGGTAGGGCGTGTGGAATTTTGGAGTCACTCCCAAGAAAGAGTAGATTTGGGATAAAATCGAATCAGTGAAATGTGTGCCTTTGTCAGAATCGATGCGGGCTGGTGGGCCAAAACGAGGTACTATCTCTTTAAGAAGAATTTTGGCAACAAAGGCAGCTGTGGCTCGGGGGCTGGGAAAGGCCTCCACCCACCGAGTGAGCTGATCAACTATAACAAGGCAAAATTTATAATGTCCTGCTTTTGGCATAGTAATATAATCAATTTGTAAGTGCTCAAAAGGTGTATATGCTAGAGGACGCCCTCCATAAGCTTTGGCCTTAAAAGCATACTGATTATAAGACTGACATGTGGAACAGCCCGAGCAGATTCGAGATGCTGTATTAGTTACACCTGGTGCTATCCAGGTTCTCTTAATAGAGTCTACAATGCCTTGTGTACCAAAATGGCCTTTTCTGTGAACAGAGAGGCATACCTGGTGGTAGAATTTCCGGGGAAGAAATGGCTTACCTTCCGGAGACACCCAGATGCCATTGATCTGTTTCGCCTTAAATTTCTTTTTCCACTTTTCTACTTCAGAATCGTCATAGGTTAGGTTGGAAGGAATATCCTCAGAAGGTGAAAGGTTAAATACATGTTCAGGAGCTTCTAATGCAGCAAGCTTGGCTGCAGAATCGGCTCGTGCATTTCCCTTTGAAACAGGATCACTATTCCCTGTGTGGGCAGGGCAATGTACAACAGCTAGGGAAGAAGGCAGTTTCAGGGCATCTAAGAGGTCCTTGATAAGGTCCCCATTGGCAATAGCCTTGCCCGAGGATGTTAGAAAGCCTTGTTGACGCCAAATCATACCAATAAAGTGGCATATGCCAAAGCCATATTTCGAGTCAGTAAAAATAGTGGCACTCTTACCTTTGGCTATATTACAGGCCTGTGTAAGAGCCACAAGTTCAGCAGCCTGTGCACTAAAATGGCAAGGCAGAGAAGCTGCCCAGAGGGTGTCATAATCAGAAACTACAGCAGCTCCAGTAAAACGGGTTCCCTCTCTCATAAATGAGGAACCATCTGTATAGAGGACAAGATCAGGATTTTCTAAAGGTGTATCAAAAAGATCATCACGGGGTTTTTCAGCCATATCAACTAAAGAAGCACAGTCATGCAACGGTTCCCCCGAGAATGGTAAATTAGGGAGTAGTGTTGCTGGATTAAGAACTGTGCAGCGTTTTAAAGTGATATTCTCATTACCTAACAGGGTTATTTCATACTTAGCCAGCCTTTGATCTGAAAAGGCTTGTGTCCTGTGACGTAGTAAGAGAGCCTCCACTTCATGAGGGCATTGCACAGTTAGAGGGTTACCTAGGACCAAATCAGAGGCTTTTTCTACCAAAAGGGCTGTGGCCGCCACTGCTCTAAGGCAAGGTGGCACTCCAGCCGCTACAGGGTCCAGCTGAATTGAATAGTAGGCTATAGGGCGTTGGTTAGGCCCCAGTGACTGAGTCAGGACTCCAGAAGCCACCCCCCTTTGTTCATGCACAAAGAGAGTGAAAGGCTTACTATAATCTGGTAGTCCCAGGGCAGGTGCTGATAACAAGGCTTTTAATTCTTTTATGGCTGAGAGATGCTGGGGATCCAACTGTAAAATGTCTGGAACAGAACTTTTCGTAAGAGCTATGAGAGGTTTAGTAATTTCACCAAAAGAGGGTATCCATTGTCTACAGTACCCAGCTGCTCCCAGAATGGCTCTTAATTGCTTCTTAGTAGAGGGGGCAGAAAGTTGTTGAATGGCCTGGACTCTCTTAGAAGAGACAGAGCGAGTTCCAGCAGCCAAAATAAATCCTAAATATTCTACCTGGGGCAAACACCATTGTACCTTTGTCTTGGAAACCTTGTGTCCTCTCTTGTGCAGCTCCAGCAGTAAGTGACGGCTATCTTCCTGACAAATTTCAGCATTAGGAGAGGCCAAAAGTAAGTCATCTACATATTGTACTAGTGTGGAGCTTTTAAAGGTAATAGAGGCCAGATCCTGCTGTAAAATTTGGGAAAATAATGTAGGACTGTCTACAAATCCCTGTGGGAGTCTAGTCCAGGTCCACTGTCTATTTTTCCAGGTAAAAGCAAATAAATATTGGAAGTCCTCATGTACTGGTATGGAGAAAAAGGCAGAGCAGAGGTCTACCACTGTGAAACATGTAGATTCATAGGGAATGGAAGAAAGTATGGTAGAAGGGGAAGCCAATATAGCATGTCTAGGGATAACATAATTATTAATTGCTCTAAGATCTTGCACAAAACGATAAACAGGTTTACCATCTGGCCCAGGCCTGGGTTTTTTAACTGGCAAAATGGGAGTATTGCATGGAGAGTGATGACATGGAATAATAATACCCTGGCTTTTCAAAGCCTCAATTATAGGTGTGATCCCTTCTATTGCTTCCCTAGACAATGGATACTGTGGAATGGAGGGGGGTGGTCCCCCCTTAACTTTAAAGGTAACAGGTATGGCAGACTTAAGGAGCCCCACCTCATTAGGGGATGAGGCCCATAAAGACTCAGGAATGTCAGAGGGGATTTTGGATACCTCCCCTGCTGTTCCTTGAGCTTCTGTAAGTAAAATTGGTAATAAATGAACAGTATCCTCTGGCAATTGTAGGGAGACAGCCCCATCTGGAGCACAAGATATGGTTGCTCTAAGCTTACAAAGGAGATCACGACCTAATAAATTTACAGGGGCATCAGGCATGAGTAAAAATGAATGTTCTACTGTTAAGGGCCCCATAGATACCATGCGAGGATTCAATTTTGCCACTCTCTGGCTCTTTCCTGAGACTCCTACTACATTTAAAAATCCTACAGGTCTACACCCAGCATCTGGTTTGCTTATTAATACTGATTTAGAAGCTCCTGTGTCTAGTAAACAGTCATAATACGTGTCCCCTACTTTGAGGGTCACATGAGGTTCATTACTCTGGGGAAGTGAATGAACTGGCACAAGCGCATTCAAAAAATCCAGATCTGGGAATATGTTGCTTTCATTATCTTTGTTCCATTCCTCCCCTTCCTCTTGTCAATCCTGTGCCCCCCTTTGAGGGAGTCCATGGTTACCCTGATTCTGGTTCTGTCCTTCTGTTCCTCCCTGATAGGGTGTACGGTTATCCTGATACTGTCTCTTTGTATCCCCCTGAAAAGATTTATATCCATTTTGATTCTGCCTGTAATAAGGGTTATAATTACTCCGGTTGTTTCCTTTCTGATAAAAGTTTCCAAAATTATTTCGATTTCCCCCAAAGAATTCCTCAAGGCTCTCGGTCATTGTCCTCTTAAGGTCTTGTTTTCTAGTTCTACATTCCCTCAAGAAGTGTCCTTGTTTTTTGCAGTACTCACAAAATTTAGGGGGTTGATAACGATTTTCAATTTTCCAGTTTCTCTGCCCTGTTGTTTCCTGTACTGGAGCTAAAATGTCCTGTCTGTTCCTTTCTTCTCTCTCATTTCCTTCGTAAATATATGTTGCTATTTCTTTAAGTCTGTCAGGACTCAAACTATTCCACCCAGGACATTGCTTTTTAAAATATTTCTGAATTTCTGGTAATGACTGGTTTACAAAATGAGAGCAGATAATATGGGCGTCTCTACTGTCTAATGGGTCTAGTCTAGCATATTGCCTGGCATACTTACACAGCCTGTCATAAAATCTATTAGGTCTCTCATCAGGTCCCTGAACTATATCTATAAATTTTTGCCAGTTATCAGTCTTTCTAATACAGGATTCCATTGCCTTCAGCAATGTTTCCCTTGCATCTTTCAACATATCAAAATGCTCAGGGTTATTGGGGTCCCAGTCAGGGTCTTGAATAGGCCACCCAATATCAACCTTTCCCGTGGCTTCCAGGCTGTTTGCTGCAGCTACTATATCTGCTCTTTCTCCTGGGGACAATATTATTTCCATAAGGTCAGTAACATCATTCCAAGTGGGCTGATATGCTCTAAAAATTGCTCTAAACTGCCTGATAACTGCTGTGGGATCTTCATCAAATTTAGGAGTGCTTTGTCCCCATAAAGCCAAATCCTTGGGTGTAAAAGGTGTGTATTGTCTGAGCTTATGTATAGTACCTTTTTGACCATGGGCGAGGATCTCTTGAAGGGGAAAAATTTTTACTTTCTCTGTCTCCTCTACAGGGAAATCATTTCTTTCTTTCTTTATTTGTTTGTTTGGCATGGAGGAAGTAGAGGGTGAGGGAATAAGAGTTGGGTCATTTGGAATTTCAGTCTGAATGGCCTTGGATTTAGTTGTTCTGTTGGGCATTTCGGTTAGGCAGGCCATGTCTGTCTGCCAGTCTATCGTTTCAGTTTGGGTGGCAGACTCAGATGTAAACTGGGGCCTGGATTTTCCTCGTTTTATATTTTTAGTATGATAATTTTCACTTGCTCTGGCCCAGATTTTCCAATAATGTAAATGTTCAGGTGGACATCTACTTAGGGTTCTTTGCAAATGCCTCAATGTTTGGGGATCAAATGACCCATATTTGGGCCATTCTTCCTGTAATTCCTCATGCCACATAAAACACAGTCTGATAAGCTCTCCTCTGGTCATGGTTGTATTTAGTCTAAGTTTTCCCTCATTCCAATCCATAAGTAGCTTTCCTAATGGGGAATCCCAGGGAATCATCTTTATTCTAACATTATCTAGGACATGCCAAATTCTCCATACCACACCAAAAAGCCCCACAAAACCACAAAGAGTAATAAAAATATATTCAAGTTCAAGCTGGCCAACATCTTTGATTAGTGAAGGTAAAGCTAGAAAAGGGGTACTTAGGGTGTTTAAAAGATCCATTTGAAATTTAAAATAGCCTATACTTGGTAGTTCTTTCCAATTTAAGGGGACAAGGGAGGGGAAATCTTACCCAATCAGAAGATCAGAAGATGAACGTTCGGTTTTCCTCTTCGTGGTCAGCCAAACTGTGTAATTTAAGATTCTAAATGTGGATTCTAATGTGTTCCCCCAGTTTGGGGGAAACTGACTAAAAATCACTGATAAAACGAGTTTAGGTTTTTAAGGGTTTATTGGAAAATAGAAAGAAAAAGATTGAGAACAGAATTCTAACAGTCTGGCATTCCTATCTTTCCTCAAATCTCCTGTGAAGTCCTCTGCCGCCACCACCATCAAGTCCGGAAGCCAAAAAGGCCCGCGCTCCCTGCGCAGGCTCCCTTTCCTCCTTCCTGTCTCCTCCCAGACCATAGGAGGCTCCTCCAGTTGATTGGCTGGTAGACTTGATAGACAGCACCCATGAGCAAGCGTCATTTCCTGACGCCAAGGAAAAGCCACAATGCCTCTGAGGCATTTTCCTCATGGTGGAGCTCTCCACAGCAAGTCTCCAGTAGGTGGCGTCATTCCAATCATTACAATACATCATGGCTCTGAGCCTCAGTTTCCTCATCTGTAAAATGGGGATAACACTACTTGCATTATTTACTTCACACAAATGTGAGGAAAGTAGAGTGCTTTTTCTTATTTCCTTTTTGTTTTCTTTTTTTTTTGTGGGGCAATGAGGGTTAAGTGACTTGCCCAGGGTCACACAGCTAGTAAGTATCAAGTATCTGAGGCCAGATTT
Source organism: Dromiciops gliroides (assembly GCF_019393635.1). Lineage (NCBI taxonomy): Eukaryota > Metazoa > Chordata > Mammalia > Microbiotheria > Microbiotheriidae > Dromiciops > Dromiciops gliroides. Next base: position 406,644,141 of record NC_057861.1, read on the forward strand.
GAACTCAGGTCCTCCTGAATCCAGGGCTGGTGCTTTTATCCACTGCACCACCTAGCTGCCTCCCCCCCCCCCATCCCCAGTGTTTTTTCACAAAATAGAAATAGCTTTTGGGGCTGATCTGAAGTGAGGTATTTGGAACTTAAATATGTCTTTCCATAATGAAAAATGTTTTAAGTGATGTAGGGTTCCTAGTGTGGCCCACAAAAGCCTACTTCATTCACAGTGTGTTAGATCTATAGTAACAAGAGAATTGTAAAATCTAAACCAACTCTTTTCAATCATATAGTGTCCATGGGGACAAGTGTTCTAAGTTCTAACTCTGAATTCTGAATGTTGAGAACATCTGTCCTTTTTGTTATAGTCACAATAGCACTTATCCACTCTAGCTTTCTCAATCATCTTGGAGAGTGAAAAAGGAAAGTATCTGGCTTGGGTAGCAATTATAAAAAACAAAGCTTATATTTACTGATTGGCAGAAAGGAAGGGCACCTGCTTGGTGGAGAGTGACTCGAAGCAAGACTCTATGTCATGGTAGCCAGTTTTATATACAGACAAGATATTCATAAGTTAAATATTCATATTCTGAAGACTTCATTAATTTTTGGATTATTTCATTGTACAGGTATGTGATCATTCATAGCCAAATCAAATTACATGAAATGTAATGTAGAAAAATTTGTAGGTATTTTGAAAGATTCAGGGATGTCAGTCTATAAGTTGAACAGTGTTCATGACAAAGAGGCATTTTCTCTTTTGCATCAAAATGGAATGAATATGAAACCTGAAGCAACTGTATAGGAGGAGTATTCCAATACACAAACTGTCAGGCACTGGAGATAACTACAAATAGTTTTGATAAAAACCCAAATAAACCCTGGTTGGTTTATGTCAGCAGACTATTACATTCCACACAGAGAACTGAGCTAGATACCCTCTGTGAATTTTCCACAGAGCAGGCTTTATTAGCGTATAAGACTTTCATACAATATTGGGTAATCTCTCAATTGCAGTAGATGGTAACTTATCAAATTACTCAGGCTCAGAAATATTTCTGAATCCAAAGAACGATAGAGCTGGCAAGGACCTGAAAGACCACTTAATCTAACCATCTCATTTTACATATGAGGTAGCCAACTCCAAGATACTAGTATGACTTATCCAGGATCACATATCTTTTTAAGTGGCATAGCCAAAACCAGAATCCAGACACCCTGAATCCCAGTCCTTTGTATTTTAAACCACCATGCCATGCGTCAAACAAAAAAAAATTTTTTTTGGCTCTTCCTTGTAAGAGGGCTATAGACACTGTAGGTATAATTAACTCTGCTTTTTTGGATTGCCGTTTTAGGGACTGGTAGTCAGTCAATCCATTGACAAGCATATACAGATATTAATAACCTATTATATGCCACTACATGTGGGATTAAAAACACACACACATATGGAATAAAAATAAAGAGAAGAAGAACAAATTGACTTTGGGGGGGTGGGGCAAGCACTGTTGTTGTGGTAATCAAAAAAGACCATGTAAAAAAGTGGTGCTTGAACTACATTTTGAGGGAAGAGAGAGATTCTTGGAGGCAGCAGTGAGGAAGGGCACAAGGTTCTACTAATGTGAAGGCAGAGAGATGGAAGAGGGACTGTTGTGTGTGAGGTATAGAGAGAAGGCTAATTTAGTGGGATCTAAAGAGTATAAGAGAGAGTAGCACATAAGGAACATGGAAAGATAGCTTGAGACCCTGTTTTGAAGGTGTTTTTAAAAAAAGTCTCTTATATGGGTGAAAATTATAAGAAGCAACAATATAGTTACTGACTAGTAATAAGAAAAGAACCCTGATTGGGTGTAGAGAAGCATATCAAGGAGATATTTTTTTTTAAAGGAAAAGGACCTATATGTACAAAAATATTTATAACAGCTCATTTTGTGGGGGCAAAGAGTTGGAAATCGAGGGGATACCCATCCATGAAATTGAAGAGAAATGGCTCAAAAAGTTGTTGGATGATTGTAACAGAATAGTATTGGGCTATAAGAAATAAAAAGCAAGATGCTTTCAGAAAAACCTGAAAAGACTTACAGGAACTGATGAAAAATGAAGTGAGAAGAATCAGGAGAACATTGTACACAGTAACAGAACTATTATGCAATGATTAACTGTGAATCACTTAATGATTCTCAGTAATACAAAGATCCACGACAATTCCAAAGGACTTATGATGAAAAATGCCATCCTCCTCCAGAGATAGAACTGATACAGTCTAAATGCAGATCAAAGCATGCTATTTTCTTTACTTTTTTGTGGTTTTTATTGGTCTGGTTTTTTTACAACATGACTTATATGGAAATATGTCTTGTATGACTGCACATTTATAACTTGTATCATATTGCTTGCCATCTTAGGAAGAGGTAGAAGAAGAAGGAAAGAAGAAAATTTGGAACTCAAATTTTTTTAAAAAAATGAATATTAAAATTGTTTTTACATATAGTTGGAAAAATAAAATATTAAAAAACACTATATAGAAAAGAGAGTTATAAATTAAACATTGTTATTTGAAGACTTCCTTGAATTTTTTTTTGGTAAGGCAATTGGGGTTAAGTGACTTTCCCAGGGTCACACAGCTAGTAAGTGTCAAGTGTCTGAGGCCAGATTTTAACTCAGCTCCTTCTGAATCCAGGGCCAGTGCTCTATCCACTGTGCCATCTAGCTGCCCCTGAATTTTAAATTATTTCATTGTGCATATATGTAGCTATTCATAGTAAAATTTAGTTATTTGAAATGCAGTGAAGAAAATTTTGGAGAAAAATATTTTTAAGGAATCAGATATACAAGTCTTTAATTTGAAAGCATTTAGTACTGAAAGCTCAAAAACTTCTTATCTAGGTATCACCTCAAGAGAACCTTGCACCAATCTAATAGCCACTTAATAAGTACTATATGAGAGAAAATATGTTCAAGGTGCTGAGGATACAAAGATAAAACAAAGCAAAAAAGTTCTTGACCTCAAGGAGCTTATATTCTCCTGAGGTTTTACAACATATAATAATATAAAAGTACATATGAGGAAATTTGAGGTGGAGAAGGAAGATAAAGTTCTCAAGAAAGGCTTCACACAAGAGAGGGCACACTAAGATTCTAAGAAGTGGAGTTGAGAAGGGAATTCATTCTAGATATGGAAATTAATGCATGTGCAAAAGCAGTAAGATAGAATGTAGGAAATATTTGTTTCTTGAAAACTCCACCACTGATATGAGGGAACCTTCCTAAATCAAGCATAATGTTGTGGACCTGAGGGAATCCCCTCATTGATGCTATTGGCATTCAGATAAATCTGATGGGCCTTCACCCTCCAAGAGATGTGAAACAGAGGAGGCATGCTATAATAATCCCCATTTTGTAATTTTTAAAGGCTGCATTCCAGACTTAATTCTCTAAGTGTGGTTTCAAACTCAAATAGAAACTGATCCTTGGGGATGCATAGAGACTTATAAAACCACAAAGTAACATGTTCTATGTTGTAATTACAATTTAATTCATTTATCTATCTATCTATCTATCTATCTATCTATCTATCTATCTATCTATCTATCTATCTATCTATCTATGTGAGGTAATTGGGGTTAATCGACTTGCCCAGGGTCACACAGCTAGTAAGTATCAAGTGTCTGAGGCCACATTTGAATTTAGGTCCTCCTGAATCCAGGGCAGGTGTTCTATCCGCTGCGCCACCTAGCTGCCCCCTTTATTTATTTTGTTAAACATTTCCCAATTACATCAAGTTTTGTAGGCAGATTTTGATGCCTCTGGACTAAGAGATTCTTGAAGTGGGAGTCACAAGAATGTAATTTCCCCTAGATATATAGAGCACCAATGACTATAGTCAGAGGTAATTGAGGTGCTGCTCCTTATTGGTTGTAGGTAATGATTTCAATGACTGAACCATATTATCATGTCCTAATATAATTTCAGCTAGATATGGAAGTAGGAGAGGGAGAGTAGGCATATCTGTCCCCCACACCTCTAAAAAAGAAGAGAACTGAAGCAATGCCAGACGCAGTAATGGATAAGCAGAGCATCTTTAAAAGGCATGTGTTGAATTATATTGTTGTTGGTTTTGTTGTTCATTTGTTTCAATAGCATCTGACTATTTTCCCATTTTTTTCTTTTTTCTTTTTTTTGAGCAAAGATATTGGAGTGGTGTACCATTCCTTTATTCAGCTCATTTTATAGATGAGAAAACTGAGGCAAACAGGGTTAGGTGAATTGCCCAGGGTCACACAGCTAGTAAGTGTCTGAGTCTGGATTTGAACTCACAAACACGAGTCTTCCTGACTTTTGGCTCAGCACTATCTACTGTGCAACCTAACTGCCCAATTAGTGACAACTAATATTCTTTACTCTTTATTAAATTTACTAAATAGTCTCTATAGTTAAAACAACAACAACAATAACAACACCACCAAACTCCCAAACCAATTAAGTCCTAAATTTAGGTTTTTCTTTCTTTTTATTTTTTCTTGGTTTATTCAATGGTGACAGGTATTGTCAGTTTCCTTGTCTCTCTGTTTTGTTTGTTTTTGTTTTTGTTTCTGGTTTTTGTCTTGTTTTGTGGGGCAATGAGGGTTAAGTGACTTGCCCAGGGTCATATAGCTAGTATGTGTCAAGTGCCTGAGGTTGGATTTGAACTCAGGTCCTCCTGAATCCAGGGCTGGTACTTAATCCACTGCACCACCTAGCTGCTCTCATATATTCTTAATGTTTGTTTTTCCTAGAGCTAATCTCTCCCATAATCTACTCTATCTCTCTAATTCTTCCTGCCTCATCTCCTTTCTCCTTCCTGTTTTCCTGTTGAGTGAAATATATGTCTGTACTCACCTGTGTGGATGAGGATTCTTCTCTCTTTTAACCAATTCTGATGAGAGTGAGGTTTAAATGTCAGCTGTTCCCCTTGCCCCTTACTCTTTGTTTGTCAAGATATCTACTTGTAAATGTAAACAGTTTTTATTGACCTTCCTTTCTCACCCCTATTCCCCATTATATTTTTTTCCCTTTCTCCATTTTTTTAAGGTCATTAAGACATAACAAAACTAATACAACACCTTTTCTGCTGATTGGACTCTGACCCCTGATGATGTTAGGGTTCAGAAAAGACATATGGACCATTTCCCCATGTTCCTAGGAGTTTCCTTTTGGGAGGAGATAACTTATGAGTACTGTCTATTTTCACTTTGCCCTCTAAGAGATCTTGGCAACTTTCTTTTGAGATTTCTTGAAATAAGATGTCATGCCTTTTTTGTTTCGTTTTGTTTTGTTTTCTTCATGGTGTTCAGATAGTCTAATGATCCTTAAAGTTTTTCTCTTGAATCTGTTTTCCAGGTCAGTTGTTTTTGCTAAAATATATGTTATATGTTCTTATATATTTTCAGTTTTTAAAAATTTTGTTTTAATATTTCTTGTTACCTTATAGAGTCATTGGTTTTTATTCAGTCCATTCTAATTTTCAGGGAGCTTGTTGTTTTAGTAATGTTTGGTACCTCTTGTACCAAGGTGTTAATTACCTTTCAAACTCTTTCTTCCATAGCTCTCATTTATTTTTCATTTTTTTCCTTCAAGTTTTCTCATTTCATTTATAAAAACTTTTTCAAACTTAAAAAAAAAATTCTTGCTTCATCCCTTGCAGGAATTCTGGTTCAATTTTTGCTGAAGTTACATTTTTTTCTAAGGCTTTGGTTATAGAATATTAATGTAAAGAATTAATTGTTATTTGAGGTTTTTATGCCTCAGTGCGCACTGGCCTGGGGCTCTGCAAACTGCACTGTGCTCCACCCACTGTTTGTAGCTGTTGCCATAGCGCTGGCACCTCAAGTCATCACCACTCTCCGACACCTACATGGGCCTGGCAAAATTATAATGATTGGAAGCCTAGTGAGGACAGTCATGCGACTGTTAGAGCAGCCATCCCATTGGCTGGGGCTGTGTGGGGTTTTTCTGGGATTGGGGGAGGAGAATTGGGCATTCTAGCTGGAGGCTGGAAGGTGACAGGAGGTCTGCTGCGTATTCTCAGCTGATTCCTGGGCAGTGGTATCTTTAGAGGTTGTATAATTTCCCTTTCCCCATTTTATTTCCTTTCCCTTGATCCTACTGATCCTATTTGTGCTTTTTTTTTTTTTTTAAGTTCGTTCTTGTTAAAATAAATACTGTTCTGTTTTGAGGGAGGCTGCCGGTCTCCTTCCTTGCCCCAATATTGCAGTGAGCTGCTTAGCTAACACTCCCCAATTAAAAACTGGTCTCCACATTTTGGAATTATTTTCTTCTTTTGGGTTTCTCTTGAACTCTGCCGCCACCACAATAACTCTTTATGATAGGAGTCCTATTTTGTGTGTGTGTGTGTGTGTGTGTGTGTGTGTGTGTGTGTGTGTGTGTGTGTGTATACTCATTCTTCTATGCTACTTCCTGACTTTGGACTTGATGTTAAGGCTGTGCTCCATGACACTTCTAGAGGAAAGGACTGGACTGATATTGCTGTTTTTTTGGGGGGTGTGTGGGGGTGGTAGTGGTATTGAGGTTGTATTATTCTAGGATCTCAGGAACAGTCTAGGAATCTGCAAGTTTTCAGTGCTCTCAAAGTGTTTTGAACCAGGGTAAAGTCTAATTGCTGCTCCCCTGGTCTGAGCTCTACAAATTCCTGACCTGGGTTTGGGTATAAGGAAGAGTAGATACTGCTGGAAACCTCTATCAGCCAGCTAGAAAGTTCAGTTGGTTTAGATCGACAGAATTGTAGGTTCCCTTTGGTCTGTAATTGCTCACTTGGTTATTCCTCTGCAGGCTGGACTAGATGCTAGAAGTGAAACCCTGCTCTGTGCTTGAGGTCTGAGCAACACCACTGCTTCTGCTGGATTCTGAACTTCTTTCCTCCTTTATTTTTTGTCCCTTTCTTTCTTTGCTCAGGACCTCCCTACCCAAGAACACCATATGTGGGTACAGGTTCTCTTCTCAGTCCACCCTGGACCTGTGCCCCAGAACTGGGAGATGGGTAACAGAGCTGCCAAATCATATCTGTTTCTGTCATAGTGACTAGGAGGTCTGGTGGTGTGCTGATGTGGGTCTGGAAGGTCTTTTTGTCCTAGTGCATAGTCTCTTCTGACTAGATCAGGTCCCTAGTGTACACAAACCTCATTGTTTCTCTCTCTGTGCTGAGTCGTCCTAGACAAATAGCCCACTGTGGTTTTTTGGTTTTTTATTTTCCCATTAGGATTCTGTCCAGTGAATTTTCTAATTCAGTTTGGAAGAGTTAGTGGAAGGGAACTCACTGCATTGCTTCCTATTACTCTGCCATTTTGACTCTTATTTAATCTTGACTCTTTTAATAATTTGCTAGATCCTAATCAGGCAAATAATGAATTCCTGTGAATTGGTTACATGTATTTGAATTCCCACTAAAGTTATAATTATTTAGAATATGGTAACTGGTTCCAACACATTGGAAATATGCATGGTGAATTTGGATAATTTGATGCCTTCATGAGATTGGTTATTTGCAATAATCCAGACCTAGCTCTATTTAAAAAATATATATTTTAAATTCCAAATTTTTAATTAATTAATTTAATTCAACTAGTTTAAGCTTTGTTTAATTAATTTATATTTATGTATTTTAATTTTAATTTATTAAACTGGATTAATTTAATTAATTTACTTTGAAATTTAATTTATTTTAAATTTAACTTAATTATTTTAATTTTGTTTTATTCTGAACTTAAAAAGCAAAACAAGCATTTCCATAACATAGTAGAAGAGAAAAAAAAGATAATTGTACATGAAACTACAATTCTATTATGTACAACTTGCTATTCCTTTTAAATATCTAATAAAGTTATCATGTAAGTTTCTTTTTTTCCCTTCCCCCCTACCCCCAACCTGATAGCCACCATTAGGTACAAATACACACACACACACACACACACACACACACATACACACACACACAAATGCACGCACAAGTGTGGAAAACTCTTAACACAATTGATTATATCAATAATAAAAGTTTTTAAAATCATACGATTATATTAATAGATACAGAAAAATCTTTTGACAAAGTAAAACACTCATTTCTGTCAAAGACGCTTGAAAGTATTCATCTAAATGGATTTTTCCTTAAAGTGATAAAAAAATTTATCTAAAACCATAGGCAAACATTATTTGTAATGAGAATAAACTAGAAGTCTAGCTCTATTTCAATGAGCCGTAATCTCATGACTGTGGCCTAATGACATCAGTTTTACACAGAAACAGACCAGCATGTGTAGATACTACATATAACATTTCCTCTTAGCATACAATCAATAAGCAAATAAATAGCATATAATGACAGCAAACAGAATGTATAATAAAACGATGAAATGGAGGAGGTACACATTGCCCTGTAGGCTGTATGTATATACACCTGGGTCTGTTTCAGTCTTATTCATAGGTAAAAGTGAACTGATTTCTCTGGAATTTCACCCTTTTCCAACAGACGCTTTGCTTTCTTCCTAGAGAGGAGAAGGCAAACGGGGTCATAAAGCCAGTTGCTCTGTTATTTTCAGAAAGAGGGTATCAGACAAATTATATTTATATGCCTTCCTAAATATTGTTAGTCTGGAAAAAAAAAGAATCTTTAGGATCAAGCTGCTTTTTCTGGTCACTCTCCCTAAATGGGGAAGTAGTGTCCAAAGCTATTTTCAAAGGATTAATTACCTTCCCATGAAATACAGTTAACTAAAGACTATCAAAATTGCAAATAGTAAATATATCTATTTGAATAAGCTAATAGTAAATAGAATTTAGAGAAGTTTTACCACAGAATACACAGAGGGAATTAGCTCTCCCTCTAGGAGAGAGATGTATAAACTCAACTAAGAGACTCTGGGATCACATTCAAGGGGAAATTCCCAGAGGGCTCTCCTATGATAACCTGTCAATAGGTATATACTGGAAATGTTTGCTCCTTTACATGTTGGGTTCTTCCTGGAGTCTTTCTCTTCATCTCCATAAACGAAACCTAGAATTGCAGGCATTCTCTCCCTCCAATTCCACCCCCCCAGCCCCCCCCAAAAAAAGCTCTTTTAAGCTTTCACCATCTCTATATCACCAATCAGGGAGTATCAGATAATCATTCTCTACACAAGTGAAGACAATCTTTTTTTTTTTTTTTTTTTTTTTTAGTGAGGCAATTGGGCTTAAGTGACTTTTAAGTGACTTGCCCAGGGTCACACAGCTAGTAGTGTGTTAAGTGTCTGAGGCCGGATTTGAACTCAGGTATTCCTGACTCCAGGGCCGGTGCTCTATCCACTGCGCCACCTAGCTTCCCCCAAGTGAAGACAATCTTAACAAATGCCAAGGCTTGAAAGTTGGGTAACATAATCATTTCATTAAAAAAAAAAAAAAAGATTTCATGAGCATCTGATTCTTCAAACTGTGGGGACCAATTTTTAATTGGGGAGTGTTAGCTAAGTGGCTTGCCGCAATATTGGGGCAAGGAAGGAGACTGGCAGCCTCTCTCAAAACAGAACAGTATTTATTTTAACAAGAACGAACTTAAAAAAAAAAAAGCACAAACAGGATCAGTAGGATCAAGGGAAAGGAAATAAAATGGGGAAAGGGAAATTATACAACCTCTAAAGATGCCACTGCCCAGGAATCAGCTGAGAATAAGCAGCAAACCTCCTGTCACCTTCCAGCTTCCAGCTAGAATGCCCAATTCTTCTCCCCCAATCCCAGAAAAACCCCACACAGCCCCAGCCAATGGGATGGCTGCTCTGACAGTCACATGACTGCCCTCACTAGGCTTCTAATCATTATAATTTTACCAGGCTCATGTAGGCATCTGCGACTGGTGATGACTTGAGGTGCCAGCGCTATGGCAATGGCTACAACCAGTGGGTGGAGCACCGTAAGGTTTGTGGAGCCCCAGGCCAGTGTGTGCCAAGGCATAAAAAACCTCAAATAACAATTAATTCTTTACAAAACCCTGTGAAGTACCTCCCAGCAAAAAACTGATTTAGTCTTCAGAATTCTGGGCAAGATACATGTCGAGTGCTCCTTCAATCAATCAAAAGATTCTAAACAACAATTTCCACAAGATATTCATACTTCCTATAAAACTGATCCTCAAGTAGAAACTATGGACTCAATGTCTTTGGATCACACTAGTGTGTGGGGCTCAGGATCTGCCCTATTTTGGAGCTCAGGAGGGTCATGCCTTCCCTAGTCTTGGACGTCTGGTTGCTGATGGGGAGCTTTGACTGAATCCTGCCTTGTACTAGTCCATCATGGGACAGGATGACTGGACACAGCAGTCAATTAGACAAAGAACAATTCTGCTATTGTCTTGCTTTTCCTTTTCTCTATGACCTTGAGTTTGAGCTGGATTGCTTTCTGTCAACCCTGCATCTCTTTCCTTCCTTCCTGTTGCTGTCCTGAGCCAAATTCCTGCTGCCTCTTACTGCAGGGTAATGAAGAGGCAGAAACGGGGATGATACGCCTATTCCCTACTGTTAATATTCAGTCCCTAAAAATGTTTTTTCCCACCTTAAAGTCCCAGATATCTATGTTTTCATGAAAACACAAATTAAATTTATTCAGATAAATGGGAAGAAATTTTTTAAATGGCAAAAAAATGGTTTCTTGCTGCTCCTATGATTTCTCCTGACATTACACTTCTTGCATTGTAGCTTAGAAAGTTTGTGTGTGTTCACCTACTTTGATCCATTTCTCTCTCTCTCTCTCCCTCTCTTTTTTTGGTGGAGTAATGAGGGTTAAATGACTTGCCCAGGGTCACACAGCTAGTAAGTGTCAAGTGTCTGAGGCAGGACTTGAACTCAGGTCCTCCTGAATCCAAGGCCAGTGCTTTATCCACTGTGCCACCTAGCTGCCCCCAATCCATTTCTTTTAATAGCAGTTATTAAGCTCCTATTATGTGTCAGGCAATGTGATTTACAAACATTATCTCATTTGATCCTTGCAACAATGTTGTGAGATAAATCTCCAATTTACCATTGAGGAAACTGAGGCAGACAGAAGTTAAGACCCTCACCCAGAGTCACACAACTACTAAGTGTCTGAAGTCAGATTTAAACTTAGATCTTCCTGCCTCCAAATTCAGTGCTACATCCACTGTGCCACCTAGCTGCTTTTGAGGCAGTTGGTCTCACTTCTGCACATACCCCTGTAATTGCAAATGAAACAAAGGGGGCCTGTCAGATGCTCCACCAGTGTCATTGCCATTCTGTACCATGTCTACCACAGTTTAAGAAGTAGCAATATTTCCAAGTATTTGTATGGAGTTTAATTTTTATGAAAAATTCTATTTCAAGTTTTCTTGAGGGACTGACTTTTTATTATTAAAGACTCTCACATCCCTTGAAATACTCATCCATTTTGTGGTAGAAAGACTTCTTGCTATAGGGAATTTCATTACTTGCCTAGTCAATACCTTCTTTGCACTTTTGAACAGATTTGTCAGAAAATTTCCCTACAATCTGCTATTAACAAATTTTATCTATTTCTCCTATTTCTGCTGTCTAGGGCCCCTAATTTTTTCAATGTATCTTCCAGATCATAGTCCTTCAAATATTTGAAGATATAAATTATGTAACCTCTAAGTCTTCTCTTTTTCAGGCTAAATGTCACCAGTTCTGTTCATTGGTTTGTGGCATGAACACAGGAAACATTTCATTTTATAGTTATCCCTTAGTTTGTTTTTTTTCCCCCAGGGGCAATGAGGGCTAAGGGACTTGTCCAGGGTCACACAGCTAGTAAGTGTCAAGTGTCTGAGGCTGGATTTGAATTCAGGTCCTCCTGAATCCAGGGTTGGCACTTTATCCACTGTGCTACCTAGCTGCCCCCTAGTTTGTCTTTTAACAGTTGATATTTACATATATTAGATTTGCTTCAAATGGGGACATATGCAAATATTAGTCATTCTTTCATTCTATGATTAAAGGGAGGAATTCCAAAGTTCTTAGAAAAATATCAGTTGAAAAATTCACATGGAGAAGAAAACCTGAATAGTTGTCTATCTTTTGTGTGTGTGTGTGCGTGTGTGTATGTAATACATAGCAGCACAGACTAAGAGATAGAAAAGACCTTGGAAGATTGATTCTTGAGATTTTCCATTCAAAGACAGCTTATAAGGTCGGCAGAAGGGGGCTACTGTGCCGGGGCAGGAGTGGAATCTAACCCTGTTTTCACACTGACACAGATCCAGTCCCAGGCCAAGCCAGAGAAAGAGACCCCCAGAGCCTCTAAATCAGCTGCAGCACCAGCGTCTTCTGGAACTAAGCTCACAGTCTGGTGAGAGGACCGAGTGGTTGTCTGGGGGCAGAGGGAGATTACAGGGGTCTCGCTGGTGCTGAGGCACTAGGAAGTAGGCTTGAGTGGTGGAGGCCTAGATGGGGGAGGGGTATAGGCTCATTGGAGCTAACAACAACAGTACACAAAGTTTCACTGCCTGGTTAATTAGCAAGTTGTCCTGAAGTTATCTATGGACCAGAAAACAGGCCAGGCAAATGAAGAACCTGCCCCTTCTTAAATCATACCACCTGGGACCCCCTGAAGCTTGGGACAGTGCAGCCTGGAAACAGTGCCCCACTTGAAGAAGGATTTAAAAGTCATGTAAAAGACAAGCAAGATGAGCAGACAGAGAAAGATGTGGACCATAGAAAGTTTCTTTAGTGATAAGGAAAATTGAGGGGCACCCTCAGAAGAGGATAGCAACATCAGGGCTCCTACATCCAAAGACTGGTTCTTGAACACGAATCCCTCTAGCATACCTGACAAGTGATCATCTAACCTTCATTTGAGGACTTCTACAAGTGGAAGCCCACTTCTTCCTAAAGCTGCCCATTGTACTTTAGAATAGTTCTAGTTGAGAGGAACTTCGGTCTACCTCTTTGGTGCTTCTACAAACTGCATATTTGTTCTACCTCTGGAGTCAAGCAGAACAAGCAAAATTTCTCTTTCAGGAAAAGCTCTTCAACTACTGAAGATAACTCTCATGTCTCTCTTTGTCTTTTCCTTAGCAGGCTAAAGAACTATAATTTCTTTTCTTTTTTTTTAAATTTAGAATTTTATTTTCCTAAATTACATGTAAAATACAAATTTTAACATCAATTAAAAAAAAATTGTGTTCCAAATTCTCTTTCTCCCTCCCTCCCCGCCAAACAAGAACTCAAGTAATTCAATATAAGCTATACATAAGCAGTCATGTGAAACATTTCCACATTAGCCAGGTTGTAAAAGAAAACAGACAAAAACAAAACTTCGGATAAAGGTATTAACAAAAAATTATGCAAGAACTCTAATTTCTTCAGAAGATCTTCATTTTACATGATTATGAGGTCCTTCATTCCAGTTGCTGCCTGGATGTTTTCTAACTTATTTTTGTCCTTCATGAAATGTGTCTCATCCCTAAGAAATCAATGCTGCAGAAGTGTTTTGATCATCTCAGAGTTTAGTAGAACTATCTGATCACTGGTTCTTATCCCTCATTGACATTTTTTAGGATTTAGTTGTTTTTTTAAGTAAATCCTATCCCAGATGAAATAAGTAATCCTCCAGAAACAATGGGAAAAACATTTTATATCACTTTTTAAAGATTATGTTAAATAGAATGTATATCCAATAGGCCAAGGTCAAACTTTTTTTCCTCCTCCATGGATCTTTTCCTACCATGCATTCATTCATTCAATGTGATACAGTGTAGTTGAAGTTTGAGGATCTGGACACCAATTCTACCTTTGATCCTTACTTCTAGTCTGACATTGGGCAAATCAGTTAACCTTTCTGAGGCTCAGTTTCTCATCTGTAAAATCAGACTAAATGGTGTTTGAGGTCATTTCCCACTCTAAATCTATGATCCTTTGATTCTATGATACCTCCCAAGTTTAAATCTATGATCCTTTGTTAATTTAATAGTTTGAGAGAGTTGCCCATAATGACTAAATACTAGTTCTAAAGCAGAATTTTCTTTTCTTTCTTTTTTTTGGGGGTGGGGCAAATGAGGCTTAAGTGACTTGCCCAGGGTCACACAGCTAGTAATTGTCAAGTGTCTGGGGCTAGATTTGAACTCAGGTCCTCCTGAATTCAGGGCCAGTGCTTTATCCACTGTGCCATCTAGCTGTCCCTTCAAGCAGAATTTTCTTACAAGATTACTCTTAGTGCCCGAAAGAAAATAATTTTTTCCCAAAAATTGAAATAATTTAACAATCTAGATTTTTTATTCCTTTGCAAACCTAGTAGGGAGATTTCAATTTACAAGGTCTGGCGCCTGGTGTGTACTTAGCTAATTTCTATGTTTTTAATAATAAATTTAATATGAGCAATAAAATCCCAGGTTTATATGTCTCTTAAATATGGGCTGGTCATAATTCAGCATTTTTCAAAATATGTTTGGCTATTTGCTTGATGCTATACTACACAGAAAAAGCTGTTGTAGTAATTGGAAGATCCTGCATTTTCTGTCTGTGTTCACAGTATGATTACTGACTGAGCCCGTTGCCAATATAAATTGTAACTTTCTTTTCCTATTTATTCTACCTTCTAATTATCTATCAGTTAGTTTTAGTCTTAACATTTAAGTAAATGAGAAAGGGAAAAGAAACAAAACTAGGACTTATTGATTTTTTGGAACATTTAAGAGGAAATTAAGTTTAGAGAAAAATGCAAAGCTTGTAAGAAACCCATTCTGATGATTATAGTTTATGTATAAAAAACAGGTAAAAATGCTGACTGTGAGATACCACCTTGGCAGTTTTCAATGGACCTTAAAATGGTAGGTGAGCAAATTTTTCACATATTGAGATATATTTTTCTCTCTAAGTAAAATACATTGAACATCCTCAAATCTGCTCTCTAATCTGGAAATCATTTATTAATTTTTCCTAGAAAAAAAGGTGTCCCAAAGGAAATTTGCATGATACTCTATAGATAGGAAAAAAAAGGATGCCTGAGTGACTGAGCTCATTATACAATGAGGAAAAAAATAGAAGATTGCCTGAGAGACTGCTGAGGTGGTTGTCTCTGTGGATGAGGAACATAATGGAGCTGAACGAATTTCAGTGACAAAATACTGTGCCAAACCAGACAGAACTTCTATTCTGGCTTACTTTATGAGATATAGTTATGGGAGAACTTCATTCTTTGATTTTGATAGAAATTGTATACAATTTGAATTATTTTCCAGTTTCATTTTGAGTATATCACAATCCTCTGATATATTTCAGTAGTTTGCTTCTTTCTTCAGAAATTCAGAGATCCTTATTTTTAAAATGTATGATAATTGTGTCTCACATTTCTCAAATGTATCTGCTGACTCTCTGGAAACTTTTTTGTTTCTGCCTATATACTTTTGCACTCAGTAAGTACCCTATTTGCACAGAATAATTTTTCTACCTTGCTGTCATTCCAGAGGTTTCTGTTTCTTCAAAGCCCTATACACAACTGATTTCTTCCAGGAAATATTCCTACAGATTTGTTTTCTTTGGTTATGACTTTACTCCAGATTGACTTAATATGTAATTGTCAATTTGCACTATTATGTGGGAAATTGTTCAGATGTTATATAATGAAGGAAAAATCATTCTTGCACATGTGTTTTCTGTTTTTCTGTTTTTCTTTTTGTATTTTTATGCTCCCCAAAGGCAAAGACTTTATCTTGTATTTGTTTTTGTGTCTTCTCAGCATCCCTCCATTTTTTCTTCATTTTCCTGCCTTTCATTGTTATACTCACAGGTAACAGGGATGCGCCCAAGGATTGCATTTCTCATGATAACAAAAGAGAAAGTATTCATTGGGAGCATTTCCCACAACTCCATTTCCCATGAGAATGTGTGCTTGAGTTGCAGACTCATTATATCATGGGATGGGACTGACTAATGTAAAATAGCCTTTCAGAAAAAGAGAGGAAGCTACCAATGTGGGGATGTAACAGATGGGTATCAGAGACTGCAATGGCAACAACCAAAGACCCAAAGGATATAGCAAAAGATGCTTTGGATACTCAATCAGGGGCTACATGTGGGGAGCTGACCCATCTTGGTTTACCCAAGCATACCAGAGAAAGCATTTTTTCAGAGGTCTGTGTCTTAGAGTTACTCATTTCCTTTGCTACTCTAGAGGAAAATAGGAGTAATGGTATACTACTCACTCAGGAATGGGTAGTGAAATAGGTTTTCTTTTCTTTTGAAAAGATATGAAACTGCATCTCTAGTATATATGTATAGCTTATTTTTTAAAGCTGTATAATAAATTCAACACATTGATTTCAAAGCTATTATACTTGTTTATGAACTTCCTTCTGTGCATTTAAAAATGCTTAAATGACTTTTTTCTTTCTTTTCCTTTTTTTTTGCATTATTATCACTAGATTCCTGTCTTCCAATCCTATCCCTCAAAAAAACAAATAATAAAAAACAACCAACAACTTCCCTTGTAACACGTAAATATAGTCAAGTGAAACAAATACACATATTGACAATGGCTGAAATGGTATTTCATTCTGCACCTCTAGTCCATCTTCTCTCAGGGAGTAGTAATCTGCTTTGTTTTTGCTACCAAGTTAACATTTAATAGTGAATCCTAAATAGAATAGGAATTCATTAAATGATGCCAACTGAATCTTAACTCAGAAATCCATTTCTAGTCTACAGGTAGAGAGAGTAAGGTGGAATTCTGTAGAGAGTTTCTCTGGGGTAGTATGGGATCTGATTACTTTTAAATAAAATTAAAATACAATTTTTTTTTTGGGTGAGGCAATTGGGGTTAAGTTACTTGCCCAGGGTCATACAGCTAGTAAGTGTTAAGTGTTTGAGGTTGGATTTGAATTCAGGCCCTCCCAACTCCAGGGCCAGTGATCTATCCACTGCGCCACCTAGCTGCCCTATGCAATTATTTTTAAAAGCATGTTTTCCTTCTCTTTCAACACATATCCTTTTTTAACCAAGAGTCCATTTTCTAATCTGTACCTACCAAAAGAAAAAAAAATGTTATCTAAGTTTAACAAGACACACAGAGATTGGCTTTGTCTATTTTTGGCCAACCCCGTGGGCTATCTCAATTCTTGAGGCCTTTGAAAATGAGGAAGCCCCCAATTGCTTCCAGTTAGTCATTCGTGGCTCAGTGATGAAGGACTTGGTTGCCTTGGGAAAAATAAAGCACTGAACTTATTGGCTACTGAGAAAGAAAAAACTGATGACTTTAAAAACTGAGGATTTTTTAAAAAGTAGCAACCCTGACTGTAGTTGCTTCTCTTATTCTCTGCTGCAGATCAAGACAATTCATTTCTATCCTTAGGGAGGTAGTGAAGAGAATTGGCCCTCTTACCCCTCCTCCATTAGCATGGCAATTCCTTCCATGTGGTAGCTAGAGAAGACCTATTGAACTAGGCAAGCTCAGTCCTGGGTCTCTGACTTTTTCTTCTATTGTGTGTTTCTTTGCCTGATTGTGACAGGAGAGATATCCTGAGATGGATTTGTGGGTTTGAGATATCTGGAAATGTTGGGTCCTTGATTGTTGCTGGCAGCATTTTAGTAACAGTCCCCAGCAACCTGGATAGAATTGTTTGAACAACTGTTGAAACAGTTCAAACAACAGTACCCATTTGACAGTCCTGAAAACTACATCATGCTTTGATGTTTTAAGTATCAATCTCCCAGGAGAGGGCAATAGTAGTTAGGTTATTGATATATACATGTTAAATTTTCTCTTATGTACACCTGTGGGTCTTGTGAATGCTTAGCATTCCTTTTGTGTGTAGGAAACAATTAGCTATCTCATACCCTATTCGTGTAATACATTGAGTACCTTTCTACTTCCTCTTTTGGGAAGACTCTAGACATGAATCTAAGGCTTCATGTAACTTCCCCTAGAACAACAATGTGGGAGTTTTTTGAGCAAAGAGTATGAATAAAGGAGGTGAATCCTTCTCATTAGAAGCCAGGTTCCCCTAGGACTGAAACGAGTTGTTATACCACCCTAGGTCCAGAGCAGAGATGGCCCTTACTGGAGAGGGAGAAGTAACAGGGTCCCAGTTCTTGGGCTTAGCAGTAGTTTTAATTAGGTTAGGTTAACATTCAAAAGTATGGAAATCTTATCAGATCTTTCCAGGCTGGAAAAGCTAGGATGGTAGTAGTCATGAGAAAATTAGAGCATGGAAGAGGGAAGAAGTAAACAAAATTAAAAACAAAATTCATCTGCAATAACAAAAGGGTAGGGATATCAAGGAAAATAATGATTTGACAAATATTTGGCTACTAGAATCATTTGATTCTGGGTCTTATTCAACTAATCTCTTCCAATGAAGAAATTTTCTATTTTTTTAGCCAGTAGCAAGGAATTTTGATAATTGTTACTTTGGGAAATGATGCTGATTTCTAAAAGAAAAAATCAATAAAATATTTACTTTTGAAAATAGGAATAAAATTGTGATTTTAAATAGCCAAAAATTTGTGCAAATCTCCACATTTTTCTATGGAGTTTTAAAAATCACCAAAACCAATCTTACTTGTGAAATTTCTATTCCTTTTTTTTTTTTTGCAGGGCAATGGGGGTTAAGTGACTTGCCCAGGGTCACACAGCTAGTAAGTGTCAAGTGTCTGAGGCCGGATTTGAACTCAGGTACTCCTGAATCCAGGGCCTGTGCTTTATCCACTGCGCCACCTAGCCGCCCCCCCTTTTTTCTTTATAGGAAATGTTGAGAGCTGATACCAGAATGAAGGTGAAAGTAAAAAATATTTTCATTACCTATAAAAACAGACAAAACGAGCATAAACTTAACAAGGGGAAACTTGAATTTTTTTGAGAAAATTTAGGAGTGAGGTTCCATATTTATTTCTAACTACCATGACCTCTCACTTGTGCTCCAGTTCTAAATTTATTCCCCACCCTCCTTCAATCAAATAGAAATTTATTTAAGACTAAAAAGCAAAGTAGATATAAGACAAAAAACAAACAGCATGATCATCCTCAGTTTTCCATATACAAAGAGGTTTAACCTACCCCTGCTGTTTCCTCAGGTATTATATTATTTTTATGCCCCAATGGATGAAGGATACAATCATCTTTGAGACTTATATAGCATCTCCTTGCTTGAGACTTTACCTCTCACTGTCTGCTCCAGCTCTGGAGATCTGCTTAAACCTCTTAGGGACAGACATTGAGGACTACTGATTCTGAGGCTGAAAGAATTCTGCTGAGATTATTGGATTTAGGAGCACCTTGTCAGCCTTGCCCCAAATATGTCTATTTCCTTCTCCTCATTCCAACTTCAGCCCCAGCTAGTGCTCTTGTCTCTACATACTTCTACCTGGTGGTCCTCTGCTTTTACAACTTTATGCCTCTCAGGAAACATTCCACCAATGAAATTACTCACTTTGTGGTATTATGATTCAATGTCCCAGTGACTTCCTTGCCAGTCCTTCATATTTGCTTATAGGTCATGTTCATTTGTTTCTATCTCTTTAACATTGTAAAGGCGAGGTATTTAAAACTGAAGTCATAATTTTGACTAAAAAAAATTAGATCTTCCTCCAAACTATACGACATTTGACCATGAAACTTCATTATTTCATTCTCTCAGAATTGAAACCTTGGAGTCATTGCCTTTTCCTTCATCATTATCCTCATTAGCCAGTTGTCATCATTACTTACTTACTTTCTTTCTTTCTTTCTCTCTTTCTTTTTGATGAATCAATTGGGGTTAAGTGACTTGCCCAGGGTCACACAACTAGTAATTGTTAAGTGTCTGAGGCCAGATTTGCACTCAGGTCCTTCTGAATCCACGGCCAGTGCTCTATCCACTGCGCCACCTAGCTGCCCCCTGACTTCTTTCTAATTTAAGAGGCTTATCATTTCCTCAAAATACTCACTGATACTGCTCTCATTCAGGCCTATATTACACTTTTAGGGCAGAAGCCTTCTAACTCTCTCAAAGTCCTTTAGATCATCCTGCATAACCCCTACTAGAGGAATCTTCCTTCAATACCACCTTCATCTTGCAGCTTCCCTATTCAAGAAATGACTAAGTCATTACAACATGAGGGGGTGGCAAGTTGTAATGGAAAGAGAACTAGATTAGGATTAGTCCCAACCCTGCCTCTTAGTAGGTGTGTGTCTATGCGAAACCATTTTATTTTGAAGCCACAATTTTCTTAATCTGAACGTGTACAGTACTAATGAGAAAAACATGTAGGGAGATTTCCAAGTCTTTTACTAGTTATTTATGAGTTGTCATTTTGCATTTTGTGCAAATTATAGTTAATTCAAACAACTATGCATTGAAAATGTGAACTATATTTATAAACATTTTTCAAATTGAAGGCATTGTTAACACTCAACTATGAATGAGGTTTTTTTTTGAGTGCTCAATAAAATTAATTGTAACTAGAAAAAAATAGAATGGAGATAGTGGTAATTGTTAAAAAAAAACATTTTTTTAAAGGGCTGTCATAATAAATATGTGGCAGCTAGGTGGCGCAGTACTGGCCTGGAGTCAGAAGTTCAAATCAGACCCTTTATCAGCTGTGTGACTCTGGGCAAGTCCTTAATCCTATTTGCCTTGGTTTCTTCATCTGTAAAATGAGTTGGAGAAGGAAATGGCAAATCACCCCAGTATCTCTGCCAAGAAAACCCCAAATAGGGTCATAAAGAGTTAGACACTACTGAAATTACTGACCACCAGCAACAAAGTAATAATATATGCATGTGAGGAGTCCTGTAATTTATGTGAAAGCTTTTTGTACTTCACAATCTGCTTTACACATGAGGACTATTAATGTTATTTTCTGCAACATACAAAACAATTTCCTCTGTCAGATTTTCGAAAGTTCCTTCTATAAACTCACCTCCTTCTGCCTATATGATACTATCTCACTACACTTTTTCAGTTGTCCTCCAATCCATTCAGATGTTTTTTTCTTTAAAAAAAAAATCAAATTAACTGGGGGCAGCTAGGTGGCACAGTGAATAAAGCACTGGCCCTGGAGTCAGGAGGACCTGAGTTCAAATCTGGCCTCAGACACTTGACACTAGTTGTGTGACACTGGGCAAGTCACTTAACCCTCATTGCCCTGCAAAACAAAACAAAACAAAAAACAAAAACCCAAAACGAAAAAAATCAAATTAAGTGTTTATCGATTTTTTTTTTCATAGAACCAGCTCTTAGTTTTTCATTCAGACGCTTCTAAGCCAGAGGCCAGGTTCATTCTTACTTTCAAATTTTTGTTCATATTCTTACCGTTGTCTAAAATGATCTACTCCCTACATATCTTTTTTTGGGGGGGTGGGGTGGGGCAATGAGGGTTAAGTGACTTGCCCAGGGTCACGCAATTAATAAGGGTCAAGTGTCTGTGGCTGGATTTGAACCCAAGTCCTACTGAATCCAGGGCTGGTGCTTTATCCACTACACCACCTAACTGCTCCCAGTATGTGCTACTCTCAATCATGTTTTATAGATGAGGAAACGGAAAGAATTTATGTCTACCATTATTAATTCTGATTCTCATCCTAAGTGTACATTATGCCTCGTGATAGTAGTTAATGATAATATGAAGTCATTATAATTAACAAGATATTTACAAATTCAGAATATGAAAACATTTTATCATGTTTTCAGTTATGTTTAAAGTCATGTGATGCTTAATTTAGTACCTTACAAAATTTTATTAAAAGTAATGATGTTTAGAAGTCACTTTTATGGTTTCTTACTTAATAACAAACAAACAAATGAACAAATCAATCAATCAAAATGTATTATATAGCTAGTGGTTTAGCACATGACTTCTATCTGGCTGATAAACTTGTGAACCTGGACACTGTGTTACCTGAGGAAAACGGAGAGGGAGTTAGAATGAGGAAAAGCAAACTTCTGAATCGTGTTATATCATCAGCAAATACTATGGGAAGACTTGTAGATATCATTGCCAAGATTTAAATAAACAAATATTAGAATAAATTTCACAAGGTGAAAGATTTGTGAAATGGCTGGATAAAAATCAAGGAGTTTCTGATAATCCAGAGCTTATGATATTTACCATAAAGGATGCTGGAGTCAGATGACCTGGGTTCAAATGTCATCTCTTTATTTTATTACTTGGGCAACTTTAATCTCAGTATGCCTCAGTTTGCCCAAATGTAAAATAAGAAGGATGGACTAGTTGGCCTCTGAAGTCCCTTCAATCTGTAATCTATCATTCTAGGATCCTACAGCCAAAGAAAATCTGTTTTATTAGTGAAACAGTGGAAGAACCACTTTTTTTGGGGGGGGTATATAGATAAGTCTCTAAAGAAAGGATGAATTGGAGAAGAAATATTCTTGTCAACAATTGACTTAAAAAGATTTAAAAACTACCAATATTTTATGGAAAAATGATAAGTTTAGCTATTGATGGAGTGGTTGCTTTGAGTGGAATTTTTTTAAAATGGGGTTATATGAGATAAAGCTAGAGAGTTAACACCACACAAGACATTCATTCATTGCATGATTTATGGGTAAGCCATTGTAGCAATAAGTATGAGCTAAAAACATATTATCACAGGATGTGATGATGTATTTATTTTTATAATAGCAAAGCCTTTAAATAGTAACATATTTCCAATTTTTTGTAATGAGACAGTCAATAGGAAAATCTCTTGTACCACACACAATGAGATTTGCTGGTTAAATTGTTGCAAAGCACTCAAAAGAATTTTCTAACCTAAAAATTAATTATGCATTTTCTTTTACAAAAAGACACATATTCCAAATTTGCTCTAATGACAAGTGGCCTTCGGTATCATGATATTTTACAGATAATTTTGGGGCAAAATGGCTCTTAGTTTGTCCCTTAAAGTAAAGATAATTTTTAAACAATGAAGGAATAAAGTAATTACTTTTATTTTTGCAAGGCAATGAGGGATAAGTGAGTCACCCAGGGTCATACTGCTAGTAAGTGTCAAGTGTCTGAGGTCACATTTGAACTCAGGTCCTCCTGGATCCAGGGCCACTGCGCCACCTAGCAGCCCCAGCAATTCATTTTCTCAAAGAAATGTGTGCTATGGAGAGAGCATCTTAAAAACTAACATTTAAAAATGTTTCTATAGTTTTCTTCTTTTGTTGCTGAAAATGATGTTATGTGTCAGTATAAGATAGTTCCAAAGGACTCATGATGGAAAAGGCTCTCCAAATTCAGGGAAAAAAAAGAACTGGAATATGGATACAGACTGAACCATACTATTTCTTTTGTTTTTGGTGCTGTTATTTTCCTTTTTGAGGTTTTTCCTTTTTGCTCTGATTCTTCTCTTATAACATGACTAATGCAGAAATATGTTTAATGTTATTGCACATATATAACCTATATCAGATTACTTGCTGTCTTGGGGAGGGGAGAAGGGAGGGGAGGGAGGGAAAAAATTTGAAATTAGGAATCTTATTTAAAAATGTTGAAAACTATCTTTACATGTAACTGGAAAATAATAAAATACTTTCATAATTAAAAAAAATAAATCTGACCATAAAAAATAGTTCAGTCAAGTAGCAGAGAAGTCAAGAAAATAAAAGTCTAACTTCTGGGATGAAAAAAACAAAAGAAAATGATGTTATATGTAACCCACAGAAACACTCAAATCAACTCCCTTAAACATTTGTACAGAGAATTCTCTGGCTTATTTAAAAATCTTTCAGGTCAAATGTTTTAGTAGTGTTTTGAATAAATTGTTAAAAATATTAAAATGTGATACTTTCTGATTAGTTTAAAACAACTGTTTAGCATCAAATAAGATAAAAAGTTACTACTTGAATTTCTTTTTTTTTTTTTAAGGGAAATGGGGGTTAAGTGACTTGTCTAGGGTCACAGGGCTAGTGTCAAGTGTCTGAGGCCAAATTTGAACTCAGGTCCTCCTGAATCCAGGGCCAGTGCTTTATCCACTGCACCACCTAGCTGCCCCCTTGAATTCCAATAAAAACCATTACATAATTGGTGGACAGGTCTAAAAAAAATAAGTATCATGATTCAGGAGTTTAGTCAGTGATATAGTTTAGATTTAGATCTTCAAATCTTTGTGAAGTATCTTTTTCAGTCAATTATCAAAATAAACTCAACTTAGAAAACAACTTTTGAAATGCTGTATCACAGTGTTAGACCAAGATTTAAAAAAGAATGAAACTTAATCATGTTGCTCTCCCTAAAATGTTTATTAATAACAACAAAATTATTTTAAATGTTATTTCATTTTTATATCATTGTTTCATTTCTATTTAGGGCATATTATACAGTGTATATAAAACATTATAATAGTACTTTCTATAATTTGTAAAAAAAAAACAACCCAACACCCTTAAATTTACATATACAATGCGTATTAAAAATATTTTACTGGACATGGTGGATCAAAAAGTATTTGGAGACCACTTTTCCTGAGCATTTCTGCAAAACGGAAGTCATAGTCTTTGTCCTTATATGACTTAAGGCCTAGTTGGGATGATAAAACATGCACATCAAAAATCATAATAAATGAGGGGGCAGCTAGATGGCGCAGTGGATAGAGCACCGGCCCTGGATTCAGGAGGACCTGAGTTCAAATCTGGCCTCAGACACTTAACACTTACTAGCTGTGTGACCCTGGGCAAGTCACTTGACCCCAATTGCCTTACTAGAAAAAAAAATCATAATAAATGAAATAATATGATAGTAGAGCAAATCAGTGTACAGAAGGCTATAGCAATATAGATGTTTAAAAATTCTTCGAAAAAAACTAGACCTCTTATTATACTTATATTCCTACTTGGTTCCAAGTATTGCTACTTGGTTCAGTACTTAATTCTTTTCCATTTGCTTTATGTGATTTCCAGTTATCTACAACTGGGTTGACAGTTCCTGGAAGTCAGGGACTATACCTTGTACATAAAATAATAAAAATAAGAAATTCTTTTCCAACACTGCCTAGTGCTGAAATTGACAGAGAAACATATTTGAACTAGATGCTTATAGGGGATTTCATTCACATTGAGAAACCAGCATAAGCAAATTATGGTCACATTTTGGGTCACTTGAGATTCTCTATAGAAAGGAATTTTTTTTTTTTCAAACATAATCTTAAATCTCAATGCAGGAAATGTAATGATTTAAAGATGATAACAACATTTTGGGGGGGGGGAATGAGGGTTAAGTGACTTACCCAGGGTCACACAACTAGTTGTGTCAAGTGTCTGAGTCCGGATTTGAACTCAGGTCCTCTTGAATCCAGGGCTGGTGCTTTGTCCACTGTGCCACCTAGCTGCCACCACCACCAACAATTTTGTAAGTAAAATAACCACTGGGGAAAAAAAGGCATTTCATTCTAACTTCTCTATTACTATCCATCATCAATTTATTAAAAAAAATTTATAGTTACTAAATTATAAAAAGAAATCAGTAAATTATTAAAGATTTACTTATAAGGTAACAATGATATAATTTACATAATTTTCATATAAAATTCATTGAGGGAAATAGGAAAATGAAGGATGTTTTTTCAAAAAGCAAAGGACAAAATCATATAGTCACAAGTTGTATATTTACTATGTCTTAAGATATTCATGTATACAGAAACATTTCTTAAGAGATGGTTTTCAAGGCTGTTCTCAAAGTGTTTTCTTTTTCTTTCCTAAAAGTTCATTTATCTAACTGAAGTATATTCTTTTTTTTTTTTGGTGGGGCAATGAGGGTTAAATGACTTGGCCAGGGTCACCCAACTAGTTGTGTCAAGTGTCTGAGGCCAGATTTAAACTCAGGTCCTCCTGAATCCAGGGCTGGTGCTTTATCCACTGCACCACCAAGCTGCCCCCTGCAGTATATTCTTTATTAGCAGCATTAAAATATGGTAACAAATCTATTTATTTTTCCTTTCTATATGACACTGTTGAAATATTCTTTGATCTCTCCAGTGTCCTGTAATTGGGTGGTGTTAATTTCATCATTTAGTGGCAATCCATGGCTCAGTTTTAGAGGGAAGCCTGAAGGGTATTATTCCTGAAAAGGCCAGATGAGAGTTTCCTAGGCATGTTGGAGAGAAGTTTCTGGGTCAGGTTCAGATTAGATTAGATGCCCTCTGAAATACCTTCTCAATGTGAGATTCTGTGATTGTGTCATATAGATTCTATAAGATTTTGAAATATAATTAGAGTGAGTTGATGCTTCACATTTCAATTCTTCATTTTCTATTGCCTAAAAAAACCCCAACCATATATTTATTTCTCACAGCCTTTGCCTACTTATTTTATGGTTTCCAGCAATGACACAGAAAAATATCTTTCATGAAAAAAATCCTTTATTTATATGCTAGACTTTATATTTTGCAAAACACTTTCCACACAATAACTATATAAAATAAGTAATGACACATATAATAGTACCCACATTTTACAAATACAGAAAATGAGCCCCAGGCAGCTGACTGACATACCATCTAGCTAGTTAGTGGCATAATCAAGACTTGAGCTCAGGCTTTCTGATATGAGGGTAAATGGACCCATTCAACATTTTTCTTTGCATGTTGACAGATTATCAATCTGCTTGAAGACTCAGTTTCTTTCTTTCCTTCTTTCCTTCTTTCCTTCTTTCTTTCCTTCTTTCCTTCTTTCCTTCCTTCTTTCCTTCTTTCTTTCCTTCTTTCCTTCTTTCTTTCTTTCTTTCTTTCTTTCTTTCTTTCTTTCTTTCTTTCTTTCTTTCTTTCTTTCTTTCTTTCTTTCTTTCTTTCTTTCTTTCTTTCTTTCTTTCTTTCTTTCTTTCTTTCTTTCTTTCTTTCTTTCTTTCTTTCTTTCTTTCTTTCTTTCTTTCTTTCTTTCTTTCTTTCTTTCTTTCTTTCTTTCTTTCTTTCTTTCTTTCTTTCTTTCTTGGCAATGAGGGTTAAGTGACTTGCCCAGGGTCACACAGCTAGTAAGTGTCAAGTGTCTGAGGCTGGAGCTGAACTCAGGTCCTCCTGAATCTAGGGCAGGTGCTTTTTCCACTGTGACACCTAGCTGCCCCCAAGACTCAGTTTTTAGGAAAATAGGGGGAAGGAACTTGTAATGTAAAAGCCTTCCTCAACTGTAAAGACTGGTTTTATAGAAATCTGGTACCATTTCACTAGAGCCTGAACTCTTTCTCCCAGGTCACAGAAAAGACAGAGGATATAAATGAAAATAGGAATAGGTGTTCCTGGGTGTAAATGGAATGGGTATTGCAGTAGATTGAGTGCTGGACCTGCAGCCAGGAAGACCTGAGTTCAAATGTAAACCCAAGTGCATTTATTGTGTATGAAAGTTGTTTACTATATTTCCTATCAGAAAATATTTTATTCTTGACAACATCAAATACATATTTAAGACATTTTGGAAGATGTTTTAACAATATAGTTACAGTATATTCATTTGATGTTAGAATTAGAATAACAGGTTCCTCTTTGAATAAGTAAAATTTGTGATGCTTAATAACAAAGAGAAAGAATTATATGTGGTATTTCTCAGACAAGTGATGATGCAACATTTATGCAACAAAGCATGTGGTTTCCAGATAGGGCCTCAGGAGGAAGCTAGTAACCTTAGAAAGTTTCTTGAGTGTAATATTTATACTCTATATCTCCTGCACTGTTAGCTGACTGAAAACTTCAAACATTTTTTCACCTCATGTAAGGACATCCAACAGCCTGGAGCTACAATACAGTACAACTCTACGTGCCCTTCAAGTGAAATCAGTACAACTAAGGGGATGCAGAAATTAAAAAGAAATATATACAGGTGGTCTGAACTTTGAAGAACCTTAGGCTGGATAGACTTTGAAGATTACCCTTTTGCACTTCTAACTGTATACCAAAACACTTTGTAAGATAATGCCTAAATGATGAAAGCTCATGTGTTTTTTGCAAGTGACCATTTCCCACCTCATTTTGATATTTTATCAATGTCCTAGAAGGCTACCTAAACTTCTTTACTCCTCCCCTCAATTTCATAGAATATAGTCCTCCTTTTTCTATATTTTCTGCATATGCTACTTATATTCCACATTTCTAGGCTTGTTCTAGTTGTTTCTTCTCCCAGTTATATAATAACAGAAATAAAAACCTAGGAGAGTTCATAGACATTGAATAAATAAATGGTTTTTGATTAATTACTTACTAAGGTCCATTCAAGCTAAAAATCTATGATCCTATGAGGCTCACACAATCCAGGGAGGAAGATAATTCATTAATCACTCTCTCTATTTTGCATGTAAGGAAATTGAGTTGTAGAGATATGAAATTGTTTGCCAAAAGTCATACAACTACTAAGTGACCCAGCTGGGACTCAAACCCCAGTTTTCTGCTTCTTAGTGCAGAGTTGTTATATTGAGTTTTGCCTAGGAATTCAAACTACTTAGATTTTAGTCTTTGCTCTGCCCCAAAATAGATGTATGACTTTAGGCATGTTAATTGACTTCCCTGGCCAATAATTTCCTCATTTGTGAGATGGATTGGTTAGAAAATAATGTACATAATCCTTTCCAGAACTAGCATTTTCTTTTTTTTTACAGTAATACATACTTTATTCATGTCATATTTATTGGTTATTCTTTTTAAAAATATTTTTAAGAATTTTATTTTCCAAAATATATATAAAAACAAATTTCGACATCAATTTTTTTTAAACTTTGTGTTCCAACTTCTCTTCCTCCCTCCCTTCCCACCCCCCACCCATAAGAACTCAAGCAATTCAAAATAAGTTATACATGAGTAGTCATGGAAAACATTCCCACATTAGCTAGGTTGTGAGAGAAAACAGTTAAAAAACAAATCAGATTAAGGAATTGTCAAAGAAAAAAAATTAAAAATGTGTTTCCATCTGTTTTCAGATACCATCAATTCTTTCAGAACTAGCATTTTCTAATTTTATTTTACTAACTTTTGACATCTTTTATTGCTTTTTTATTCTTCTAAAATTGCCTCCTCTTTATTTTTCCTATTTCTTCCCATCTTATGTCACAACTATCAAATATGGTGATTTGAAGGGAGGCTAATGAGTTTTATAAGATGTGAATAATTGTATTATTTTCATGAACATGGAGTTCAGAGATTTTTCAAATAAGATAAAAAATAGCACAGTGGAATGCCTCTATAATTCTCTTATTGGGACAGCACTAATACCCACCTAAACCAGACATTATTTATATCTAGGTTTCACAATTTAACAGGATTTCATACCTCACTTCTAAAGTAATCTTCATCCTTCTTTTGATCAGTAGTTATTTGGATCACCTTATTTGATCCTCTTTGAATCTCACATGTAACATTACAGCTGGAAGAGACCTTATGAATCATTTAATCAAATCCCCTAGAAGTCAAAATTGAGGAAACTGATGATGAAAAAGAGAAACGGGGGAAGCTAGATGGCACAGTGGATAGAGCACCAGCCTTGGAGTCAGGAGGACCTGAGTTCGAATCTGGCCTCAGACACTTAACACTTACTAGCTGTGTGACCCTAGGCAAGTCACTTAACCCCCCCCCCCCAAAAAAAAAGAAAAAAAAAAGAAAGAAAAAGAGAAACAACCAAGCTTATCTAAGTTCAGATAAGTAGTATAAGATGCAAAAGACACTAGCTTGCTCTTGGACCCAGTCATGTGTTGGGTTAAAGATCTACCTCTTATCTTGCCTATGAGACCTTGGGCAAGTCATTGAATTTCCCTGGACCTTAATTTCTTTATCTGCAAGAGAAGGGGGTTGGACCAAATGGCCTCTGAGGTCCTTTCTACAACTGGATCTGTGGTCCTGTTCTTGAATTAGTACCTCATTCCAGGGCTCTTCCTACTGTAGCACAATGACTCTGATTCTCATCTGGCTCTCCCCTATCCTACCCATCCCCCTTTTTAACATGTTTATTGTATTTTCTTCAAAGAAATGATGTTAGGTTTTCTGAAAGTAGAACACAAATAGCTACTGCATAAGAAGCAATTTCCTAAGTTAGCTAATGCACAAACCAGTTAGAAAATATAATAAAACTTTTTCTCTGGTAAGCATTTTCCCCCCTCAGCTAAGGATAAGTAAGTACTTAGAGGAAGTTTTAGAGAGCATGAAATAAATGTTAGCAGTCAGATAGAACAGACTTAAGCCAGGAGACACTTGCTGCTTTCATATTTATGATCCTATCCTGATCAAGGACAAGATAATTTATAGATAAATGATGCCGTGGAGGATCCAATTGGGAGTAGCTGATCCATTCACTAAACCTTAGAGTTTATCATTCAGCATATTTTCCATTTATTTGGTTCTCTTCAATTCTGCCTTGTGATATTAAAATGTGAAATGTAAGGTCTTTATACTGATAACTCAATTAATTTCTAAGAGTTTAATGAATATCCCCTAGTGATATATGCAGTAATAAAAGAAAACTTCATGATATGGGGTGGTTTTTAAAAATTTATAGCATCTGCATAAAGATCTATGTGATGAAAGACACTGTAAAAATGCTCATTATTATTCCTGAGAGGTATTTCTCTTTTCACTATCTTCTTTTTGTCTTTTGTTTGGAGTGGGTTAAGTGAAAGGAAGGTTGTTAGTTGGGTATTATCTGAAGGAATAA
The DNA here is from genome assembly GCF_019393635.1 of Dromiciops gliroides. Taxonomy (NCBI): domain Eukaryota; kingdom Metazoa; phylum Chordata; class Mammalia; order Microbiotheria; family Microbiotheriidae; genus Dromiciops; species Dromiciops gliroides. The sequence goes on from NC_057861.1 coordinate 406,674,717, forward strand.
TTTCTTCAATGGCATAGTCACTGCAGAAATAATCGACTCTTTCAATCCTTTTCATTTCAGTCATTAGTACTTTATCTGTAAATTTAGTTTCAGTGTAGATGTATTTGTTGGCTGAAGAAAGATGGAAAAAGGTTTTCTATACCAATGAATAGTTTCAAGTAATTCTATTCTATTTTACCTTTAATTACATCGTCAATAATTAATGGACTATATCAATTATACCTTCAGAGCACTGTTGTGTAAATGGTAGTATGGTTTAAGAGTTTGCAAAGTTGAGAAACAAGGAAAGAATAGATACTTTATGATTTAGATGTTTTGTGGTTTTTTTTTTTTTAACTTCAGGTGGGAATGTGAAATTCACATACAGGGTTGGTTAAAGGAATGAGAGCACTTTTGGCCTAATAGGACAGAACTATGTCAGAACTGAATTCCCTCAGTGAAATGGCAATATTAAATGACTCCTACCAATTAGTCAATCAATGAACAATTTAGAAACAATTATCAGGCACTGGGCAAGGTGTTGTGGGTTCAAATACAAAGAATGAAATAATTCCTACTCTTAAGGAATTTATATTATAAAGAAGAAGGCAACAAGTAAATATTTACATACACACACACGTGTATATATATATATATACATATAAATTTTTAAAAGCTAAATGCAATATAGTTTGGGAAGGCCCTATCAGTTGAAGGAATCAGGAAAGGTTTCAATAGAAGGTAGTGCTTGACTTGTGTCTTGAAGGGAAGAATTCTATGGGAACAGAAGTGAAAAGAGAATAGATTCTCATGATTAGAGGTGACCAGTGGAAAAGTATTGAGGGTCCTGTGGAATGATCAGAGAGAAGCTCAGTTAGGCCGGATTGCAGAGTATGGAATGTGAAATAATGTCCAATGAAGGTGGAAAGATAGATTACAGCCAGGTTGTAAAGGGTTTTTAAAAGCTGAACAGAGAAGTTTATATTTTATATTAAAGAGAATAGGGAGTCAGTCATTGGAGTTCATTGAGAAGGGGAGTGACATGACCAAATCTTTGCTTAAGGAAAATCATTTTGGTAGCAACAGGAAGGGACTGAAGCAAGAACCCATATCATGCAAACATTTTAGGAGTCTATTGTAATAATATAAACAAGTGCTGGTAAGAGCCTGACCTAAGGTGGTAGCTTTGTGAATAGATACAAGGAGTAGGATGTAAGAGATATTACAGAGATAGGAACTAAAAGATTTGGTAAATAATTTGATAGATGGGGTGAAATTGAGGAGTGGAAGATAACGTTGAAGGAACAAACCTGGGAGACAGGAAGATCAGTTGTACCTTTGACAGTAATAAGGAAATATAAGGAAAGGGTGCATTTTGGCAGAAAATATAATGTGTTGAGTTTGGGATACCTTTGGATTATCATATTTGAAATATCAACAAGCAGCTGATAACATAGGATGAAAGCTTAGGATGGAGACACTATAGAATCAAAGGACAAACTATATAATTTTAGAACTGGAATAGTCAATAGGTGTCATGTACTCATAGATGTTCATTTTACAGAGGAAGAAATTAAGGCCCAGAGAGAGGAAGTGAATTGTTCCATGTCACACAGTGAGTTAGTGGTAGAGCTAGGCCTTAAATCCAAATCTTCTCAGTTCAGTGGTCTTTCTAATTGTTCTATGCTATCAACTTTATATATATATATATATATATATATATATATATATATATATATATATATATATATATATGCAATCTTCTTTCCAAGAGTCATTCTTTCCATAATTCCTGACCATTTTTCTGAAGAAATGTTGTAATAATAGGCATATAATACCAACAAATGAAAAGCCACCCAACAATTACTTGGCCTAAAATCAATGTCAATATATATGTTTAGAATTACCACTAGATGGCAGAAAACAGAAATCATTACTATATGAGTAGGTAATGGGTTTATGAATACTCTACAATAAAAAATCATAAGATCTAAAAAATATACACAGTATGGTCTGTAATTTCTTTCCTTCCTTTGTAAATAGTAGTTCTTTCTTAATGTATATATGTTTCTAAAAGGAAGTTTGATGGTCTCCTAAGTGCTTTTTTGATGATTTAATTTGATGACTAGTGCATTAGTTTATTGGTCATAACAAGCCAAAAGTCTTGGTATCTTTCTTCCACTAGACAGATCTCACAAAGTTTAGGATTGCTATTATTTTGCTTCCAACACAAATACATGTTGTATGTCTATTTGAGCTGATAATTTTGGATGTGGAATTATAGTTACAACTCTGAAAATTGCAGCAGTAGTGGATGAGGTGGGAAATGGAGAGAGCAGTTGACCAATGGGCTTATAGACTTTGGGCAAGGGAGACAATAGTAAAGACTATATCTTTCCTTGCCCCACATATATAGAATTGGATCATCTTCAGAATGCAGATGGAGTTCTCTTAGACATATAGAGTAAATTTCATTGGTGGAAATGGAGAAATGATAGGAATGCATGCAAATGAGAGTGAGAGTGAAGCCACCCAGTTGCACTCATGAAAATGCTTGTGGTCACAACATATTATCTGCACCTCACTTGTGATGCTTTCTTGAACACTACTTACAAAAGGCTGGTTTCTTCAGACATAAAACCAGCTGGAACATTGCACTATGGAAGGAAGCAGAAGGAAGAATTTCTTTCTTTTGTAATTGCCAAAAGCAAGTAATTATATTTAACAAAGCTTGAAAAGGAAAATCAACTATAACATTATTATATTATTTTTCTAATTCATTTATGTTTGCAAAAAACCTTAGGAAATGAAAATACCTCATAAATAATCATTAAAGACTAGAGAAACAGCTAAATGGCACATAATATAGAGCACTGGACTTGGAATCAGGAAGATCTAAGTTAAAATCCTGCTTCAGGCATTTATTAGCTATGTGACCCTAAGAAAGTAACTTAAGTTCTTTTTGCCTCAGTTTCTTCATCTATGAAATGTAGATAATACCTCACAGTGTTCTTGTAAAGATCAAAGGAATAATATGTATAAAATGCTTTGCCAGCCATACATTTCTATATAAATTCTAACTGTTGGCATCTATCTTACAGTGTTGATGTGAGGATCAAATGAGATGATATAGATAGCTGGTTTGCACTTTGTAAACTGTAAAGGGCTTTATGAATCTTAGCTTTTATTACTTTTATTTTTATTATTATTTGTGGAATAATGATAGCAACTCCACCAAGAATTGTGCTACACTGCTGGGTTTATATCCCAGAGATATCCCCCCAAAAGAGAAAAAGACCTATTTGTACAAAAATATTTATAGCAGCTCTTTTTGCGGTGGCTAAGAATAGGAAATCAAAAGGATGCCTATCAATTGGGGAATGGCTAAACAAGCTATGGTATATGATGGTGATGGAATTAATTATTATGATATAAGAAATAACAGGATGATTTCAGAAAGGCCTGGAAAGACTTGTGTGAAGTGAAGTATAGTGAAGTGAGCAGAACGAGTAGAATGTTGTGCACAGGGACAGCAATATTGTTTGATGAAGAACTGTGAATACAACTATTCTCAGTAATACAATGATCCAAGACAATCCCAAAGGATTAATGATAAAACATACTATCCACCTCCAAAGAAAGAACTGATATTGATTGAACACAGACTGAAGCATGCTGTTTTTGCTTTTTTCATTTTTTTCTTTTATTCAAGTTTTATTTTACAAAATGACTAATATGATAATGTTTTACATAATTGCACATGTATAACTCATATCTGATTGTTTACTGCCTCAGGGAGGGGGAAAGAGAGAGAGGGAAGGAGGAATAGAATTTGGATCTTAAAACTTTAAATAAAAATGTTTATTATTTTTCTTTTCTTTTCTTTCTTTGCGGGGCAATGAGGGTTAAGCGATTTGCCCAGGGTCACACAGCTAGTAAGTGTCAAGTATCTGAGGTTGGATTTGAACTCAGGTCCTCCTGAATCCAGGGATGGTACTTTATCCACTATGCAACCTACCTGCCCCCACACCCTATTATTTAAAAAAAAAAAAAAGGAATGGTGCTACAGCTATAATAGCAATTCTATGACTATTGGATTGATGATTTCATTAGTATGGGTGCTTCCGTTAATGATTCAGATCACCACCCTTCTCTACTTTCTCATTCTTATGCCCAAATTTTTCCTTAAAACCTCTGTAGAGAATCTATTCAATTCATTAGAGGCCTTTTTCTTATTATTTTACTCTAACTAGAGAAACTGTCATACCACTTTCCTTTTTTGCTTCATGTCTGGCCCATCTTTTGCAGGTAACACAGATCCTTAATTATGTTGATTATGCCAGTGGTGTCAAACTCAAAGAGAGATGGGGGCCACTAAATAGTACATAATGATATCTGTAAGCCAGATATTAACTCAGAAGATCATATCAATATTTTATTATATTTTTATTTATTTTGTTAAATATGTCCCAGTTACATTTTGATTTCATCTGGGCCACATGTGGACAGTCTGGGGACTGCATGTTTGACTCCTCTGATTTACACTACTTCTCAAACACATTCCCTAGTAAAACACTAAAGACACTCAATATCCACTTCATAGCTTTGAAATCTTCCTTGGATCATTTGTAATTTAAATTCTGTTGATCAGATTGTGTTCCATGATTTTCAGCCATGATTGTTGTTATTAATAATATGGTCTTTAAAATGGACATACAGTTTAGGAAAATAGAAAGCATTTCACAGTCTCCTCATTGTAATCTCTATAGTATAAGTCTTGTAAAGGTACCTATGGAGTGGGTAAAAAAGAATTCCAGAGAGTAAGGGCCCATCCTGAAATAATGGTCCAGGTAGTCAGTCCCCAATCAGGAGAACGGGGCTTAGGATAGAGGTTTCTTCTGGGTGGTAAGACCCCTGGCAAGAAAGGTAGAAAAGATCTCTCCAGAGTGGAACTGGGAGAAGTAAGAGCACTTGAATGGGAAATACCAGATCCAAGTTAGTCCTATACTATCATTGACTGGTCATTTAACCTTTAGGTCAGTACTAAACTTTTCTGGGACTTAACTTGACAGAGTTAAACTGGATTCTGGATGACAGTTTGCCCGTGACTGAGATACAAATTCTTCTTTCGAGGAAGGAGTCTTTATTTAGATATTATGCTTTGTTTTTAAGAACAAAATCTAATGTCCCAGACAAAGCAGATAGGTACTATGGGAGTAAGAAATAGCAACTGGCTGAAACTTATTGGGAGAGACTATAGACATAGTTCATATAAGACTCATGATGAAAACACATGAAGTATACCCAAGTGTTATCTTACTTTCTTTGTATTATCTTGTGCATACACTCCCTTTAGTCATTTTTGTTCTAATTCTTTCAGTTCAAGTTTTGTTTTCAGAGGTAGCTAGGTGGTGCAGTGGATAAAGTACTGGCCCTGGATTCAGAAGGACCTGAGTTTGAATCCAGTCTCAGACACTACACACTAGCTGTGTGACCCTGGGCAAGTCACTTAACTTTCATTGTCCCACCCAAAAAAAAAAAAAAAAGATCAAATTTTGTTTTCCTTGACAGTGAAAAGGGAAACAAAATCAGTATTTATAGGATCATAGATTTAAAGCTAGAAGAGATCCTGGAGGCTATTTTAGTTAATTCTATCATTTTACTGATGAGAAAACAGGATCAGAGTGTCTTTGACTTTTGTTTTGTTTTGTTTCGTGGGGCAATGAGGGTTAAGTTACTTGCCCAGGGTCACACAGCTAGTAAGTGTCAAGTGTCTGAGGCTGGATCTGAACTCAGGTCCTCCTGAATCCAGGCCTGTGCCCTATCCACTGTACCACCTAGCTGCCCCGAGGCTTTGACTTTTTCAAAGTGGTAAGCAAAAGAGCTGGGATTTGAAGACAGAGCCTCTGACTTCAATACTAATGCTTGTTCTATTGTATCATCTTGAAGGATGGAAGGTCTGTCTTTTGTCTGTGGCCATATATTCCCACAGCAGAAAGAGTGCTGGATTTGAAATTAGAGCACTATGCATCAAATCTTGACTTTGCTATTTACTTACACGTGCATCATTAGCAAAGCTGCAAAATGAGGAGGGCTGTCCATAAAATAAGAAAATTCAAGACGTATGGAGTCTTTCTATGTTTCTTTGAAATAATTTATTTCCCCATTTTTTATGCCACAATATTATTCCATCATATTTATATACCACAAGTTATTCAGCAATTTTTCAATTTATTGTCATCTCTTTAGTAAATGCTTTTGCTTGAAAAGAAAAACAACAAGGTCTACTTGCTTTTTGTTAAGGGGAAGTACACAGGATGGGGCTCAAAAAGCTTTTGTTTAGTAAGATAGTTTACCCATAGGGTTACACTTAGAACCCTGAGAGTGGTAAAAGGCATTCCTCTACACATCTAAACAGCCAGTGGCAATGTAAGCTTCATGACTGAAGATTACAATAGCATTGTCTTATATTAATATCTTATCAATGATATAAACAGTCCTGAATTTTTGGACATTTATACTGCTTCCAGTTTTTCACCTCATGGGACCACCATTGGTCTTCTATAAAAGTATCTGCTTATCTCCTGCTTGAGGAAAAAGGTATCTCAGAGAGCCATACTCTGGGCCATGCCTTCTCCCCATGAGAAGAAGTCCAAGGACTTCTCTCTTGGTTTCCTTTCCCTAGAACCTAAATAAACTATTATTTTAATCTAATTGGATTTGTGTGCAAGAGGTTGTAATTCTTTAAAGAGGAATTCCTAAGAACCCCTACCCTATCCCCCCACCAATTTCTCCCATAACAGAAGGATTCCAGCAAAAGATTAATTTTTTGTTTTGTTTTTTGGGGGCAGGGCAATGAGGGTTAAGTGACTTGCCCAGGGTCACACAGCTAGTAAGTGTCAAGTGTCTGAGGCTGGACTTGAACTCAGGTCCTCCCAAATCCAGGGCCGGTGCTTTATCCACTGTGCCACCTAGCTGCCCCCAAAAGATTAATTTTTTATTGAGACTTAAAGGACCTAGAGAGGTCAGTTATCAGAACAGAGGAGGAGAGACAATTCCAGGTATGGGGGACAGACAGAGAAAATGCACAGATCTAAGAGATGGAGTATTTTATTCATGGGACAGTGAGGAGACAGTGATACTGCATAAAAGAATACACGTTGGGGAGTAAGGTGTAAGAAGACTGGAAAGGTAGGAAGGTGCTAGGTTATGAAGTGTTTTAAATGCCACACAACATTGTGTATTTGATCCCAAATGCAATAGAGAACCACTGGTGTTTACTGAGTGTGGAGGAGGGATGGGAAAGGGGGAGGGGGAGTTTGACATGATCAGAGCTACATTCTAGGAAAATCACTTTAGTGGCTGAATGGAGGATGGGTTGGAGTGAGAAGAGACTTGAGGCAGACAGACCCACAAACAAGCTATTGCAATTATCAAAGCATGAGATAATGAGGGCCTGTACCAAAGTGGTAGCAGTATCAGAGTAGAGAAGGGACATATTTGATTCATATTGTAAAGGTGCAATTGACAGGCCTTTGGCAACAGATTGAATGTGGGGGCAGTGAGAGGTACTGAGGAGTCCAGGAAGACTCTTAGGCTGCAGGATTGAGAGATTGGGAGGCTAGTGCTGCCCTTTATAGTAATAGGGAAGGTAGGAAGTAAGTAAGGGGGACAAATAATGAATTCTGGTTTAGATTTATTAAATTTAAGACGTCTTCTGAGCATTCCATTAGAGATGTCGCAGAAGCAGGTAGAGATGCAGGGTTAGAGGTCAGCAGAGAGTGGGGAACAGGAAAAGTGGATTTGAGAATAATCAACATCAAAATGGAAATTGAATATATGGGAGCTAACGAAAGCACTAAGTTAGGTAGTATAGAAGAGAAAAGAAGAGGGCCCAGGAAAGAACCTTGTGAGACACTAATGTTAGAAAGTTTGATCTTAATGGTCATTGGTCAAAGGATACTAAGAAAAAGCAGTCAGATAGGTAGAAAGAGAACCAGGAGAGACCGATGTTCCAATAAACCAGAGAAAAGACAATATCAAGGAGAAGAGAGTGAGCCAAAGTGTCAAAAGCTGTGGAGGGGGGCAGCTAGGTGGCGCAGTGGATAGAGCACTGGCCCTGGAATCAGGAGTACCTGAGTTCAAATCTGGCCTCAGACACATAACACTTACTAGCCGTGTGACCCTGGGCAAGTCACTTAACCCCAATTGCCTCACTAAAAAAAAAAAAAAAGCTGTGGAGGGGCCAAGTAGAATGAGGATTGAGGAAAGGTCATTGGATTTAGCAACTAAGACATCATGAGTAGTTTCAACAGAATGATAAGGTGAGAAGCCAAATTGTAAGTGGTATAGAAGAGAGTGAGAGGAGGGAAAGTATAGACACCTGCTGTAGATGACTTTTTTGAAGAGTTTAGTTACAAAGTCAAGAAGAGATAAAGGATTATAGGTAACAGAGGTGGAAAGATTAAGTGAGGATTTTTTTAGGATGTAAGAGATACAGACATGTTTGCAGGAAATAGAGAATTAGTAAGTAGGGAGAGACTGAAATTAAGTGAAAGAATGGGGATGACAGAGTGGGCAGTCTGTTAGAGGAAACTTGGTAAGGAGTTAGGCCACATCATTATGTGAGAAAAGAATGAAGGAAGAGGTATGGGCAGAAAGCATCTGAGTGGTAGGTAGGAGATAATGAAGAGGGGAGAAGAAAGAGGTCATGGTGAATTATCTCAATTTTTTTTCTATAAAATATGAAGCAAGATTTTTAGATGAGAGACTTCGGGAATGGGAAGTCATAGAAGGTTTGAGGAGGGATGAAAACGTTTGGTGCCATGGAAAATGGGATACTGATTTGATAAGGGAAGTTTAGCAGGATTTCCTAGCAATAATGAGGGCCCAGTAGAGGTTGTGTAACATAAACTTGTAGTGGACCAAGTGAGAATAGTTGCATGATTTTTTTCCATGTTCATTCAGCAACATGGGTGTAGGAAGAACAAAGGTGCCAAATGGTGAGAGTGAACTAAGTCTGAGGTATGGCTGGGCATAATTGGCCATATGATACTAGGGCTAGGGGTTCAAGAGAGAAAGACAGTATAGAGTTAAATTGGTTCACCAAGGAGTCAAGATGGAGAAAAGAGGAGTGAGTTATAACATTTGATAATATTTTCATTGATTATTCTCCCAAATAATAAGGCTAATGAAAATAACATTTATATAATGCTTTATGGTTTACAAATATATTTACAAATATCATCCCATTTAATCCTCATGCAAGTGCTATAACATAGTTTTTTTTTTTTAATCCCCATGTTATAGATGAGCAAACTATGGGTGAAAAGTTTTAAGTGGCTTGTCTAGGAACACCCAGCTAATGAGTGAGGAAGGATATGAACTCAGGTCTTCCTTCCTCCAAGTCCAGTATTCTATGCACTTTGCCACTGGCTCATGGTGTATGCTTATTTGTATAACTTTTAGTAAGGACTGTTAGAATGTTCTCTAAGGATTTTATAGGTATTTAAAAAAAATTTCTCCAGGAGTGAATGAATGCCTATTTCTCCACAATCCTGTAAACACTTAGTTTTATTGCCTTGAATTTTTTTCTACTTTATGAGTTTGAAATAGTACCTCAAGTTGATTTAGTTTTTATCTTTTTGATTATTAGTAAGATTGCATTTTCAAGTGATTATTAACAATTTATAATGTTTCTTTTGAAAACTATCTTTTCACATATTTTGAAAATTAATTTTTTGTGGACCAAGAGTTACCACCATACATTTTTTCAAATATATATACAGATGGAAGCCCTGGATTCAGGAGGACCTGAGTTCAAATTCAACCTCAGACACTTGACACTTACTGGCTATGTGACCCTGGACAAGTCACTTAACCCTCATTGCCCCACAAAAACAAAACAAAACAAAAATGTACAAATATATATACATATGTGTGTGTGTGTATTGTAATGATTGGAATGATGCCACCTGCTGGAGACTTACTGTAGGAGGGCTCCACCATGAGGAGAAGGCCTCTGAGGGTAAGGCCATGTGGCTTTTCTTTGGTGTCAGGAAATGACATTTGCTTGTGGGAGGAAGAGGGGGCGAGGCTGGCTCTCTCACGCTCTCCTTCCTCAGGACTCCAGTGGAGAAGGGAGCAAGAAATGAGCTCTCCCTTTAATAGATAGATGAATCTAGGCCTTTCTCTTTCTCTTTACCAAATTCTTATTCTCCTTAATAAATGCTTAAAAGTCTAACTCTTGCTAAAGCTTATAATTTATTGGCAACCACTCATTAGATATTTTAGACAGACTAGCTAGAATTTTAGCCCCTTACTATATATATATATATATATATATATATATATATATATGTGTGTATATATATATATATATATATACACACATGCACACACACACACACACACACACACACACACACATATATATATACACACATATATATCAGAGAGGGGAGAGATATATTTAGAAATGAAAGTGATGTAAATATAAATTATATATTTATATATAAACTCAGAAATGGTGATATAAATATATAAATATGCATATATATATTTACTTTTCCTTCATTTCTGAATATATCCTTTCCCTCTTTGTTATAGAGTGACTCATACCTTTCCTTTAACAAAAAATTAAAACAGAAAGAAAATTTGGCAAAACCAACTATATCATCTCTGAGATTGTATATAGTATTTTATACCCAGATTCCCCCACCTCCATGAAGAAGGGAAGGAGGTCTATTTTATCAGTTCATTTCTAGGGCCAAACTTGTTGGTCATCATAAACCATACAATATTCAGTTGCTTTTGTTGTTATTGTTGTTTTGCTTTTTTCAATTCATATTGTTTATGTTAATCTTCTGTTTCTGTTTGCTTCACTCTGCATCAGTTTATATCTTCCCATACTTTACTAAATTATTTATATTTCAAGTTTTTTACAGCACAATAGCATTCAATTATTCATGACAGAATTTGCTTAGCCATTGCCTAATTGATTGGCATTTATTTTGTTTCCAGCTCTTTCCCACCCTCAAAAGTGCTATTTTTCTTTTAATGATACATTTTGTTTTAATGTCATTGGGCACATATCTCCCATCTCTAATAATTCTATTTGTTGAATAAAAAAGAAATATAATTTCTCAGTCACAATTGATATAAATATTTTCATCCAGTTTTTGTAGGTTTTTAAAAAAATTTGAGTTTCATGGAGCTGAAATTCACTAAACTGGATTATATAAGATATGTATTTAAACCCCTTTCTCTTCAGATAGATGATGGATAGATAGAAAAATAATGTTTTATGTACTTACTATGTGCCAAGTGCTGTCATAAGTGCTGGGAATAGAAATCTAAGGAAACAAGATGCTCCTTGTTGCACTGGAGTAGCTTCCATTCAACTAGGGGAAGCCAAAGAGTGATTTCAGCTGGTAATGAAATGAGAACAACAGGGGATCCTCATTATGTGGTGATCCTGGCCAGAGACTATCAATCAAAAGCAAACCCCAAAGCAGATTTACTCCAAGGTGGACAAAACTGCCGAGGAGGTGGAGTGGCATGGAGAGTGAGTTTGTCTGAGTGGCAAAATTTTTCAAATGAATGTGTTAAATAATGAAATTTTTTCTCAGTTTTTATTCTGTGCAGGTTTATAACATACTATTTTGTTGTTATTGCTGCTGCTGTTGTGTTTACTGTAAGCATAGGTTTGAAGCTGATTGACAAAGCAGATACGATTGAGTGAGGGAAGACCTGACTGGGGTTGTTTGTGTTGCTTAGTGAGCCAACCTGATTTTTTTCATTAGGACTTCCCTTTGCAGAAGAAATCAAAAACTCTAGCAAAAAGAAAAAAAAAATTGAAGTAGAGGAAGTGAGGGTTAAGGGTTCAACATCATGAAAGCCAAAGGAGAAGAGGATCAAGGAGGACAACGAATGTGTTTATTAGTGACTTTGAATAAAACAGTTTCAGTAAATGAGGAGAGTCATTAGATTACAAAGAGTCAAGGAGTAAGTGGAAGTAAGGATGTAGAGGTAGTTCCTTCCTTATAGACTATTTCTGACCATTGGTTGAGGAGAAAAGGACAATCTACTCCTAAAGGTTAGCAGAGTACGAAGAGCTTTTTGTTTGTTTTTATTTTACTTTTGTTTTAATTTTGCGGGGCAATGAGGGTTAAGTGACTTGCCCAGGGTCACACAGCTAATAAGTGTCAAGTGTCTGAGGTCATATTTGAACTCATGTGCTCCTGAATCCAGGGTCGGTGCTCTATCCACTGCGCCACCTAGCTGCCCCCTTTGTTAGTTTTTAAAATGATGGTTGTTAGGAAGTAACTAATATTTCAGTGCTGATTGGCCTCTCATTATGTTTTAGGGAGTTGAAAGTGGGACGTATTAATGAACAGATATTTTTCTTGCTTTCAAAACCAGCCAGAAGAATAGGCCTTGGAAAGCAAGGTGGGAACTTTCCACATAAAGGGACTGAAGAAATAGCTTTCTGTAGTGATAAGGCTGGACCTTCTCATTTCAAAGCTGACCTCTTTTAAGAGGGATGGTTTTGCAAGTGATTTATTGAAATAGGGATTGAAATGTAGAAGTTAAAAAAAAATGAAGTTAAAAAAAATGTATAAGTTGCAATCTTTCCTACAAACCTAAGGGAAACGCCGAGGAACATGCAATGGAACAGGCAACGTAGACTCTAAAAAAGAAGGAAAATAATAACATGTTACTTGACTAGACCAGAAATATTAGGACAGATATGGGGAAGGTATTTGCTGGTCTTCTCTTCAACTTTCTTTCTTTTGCTGCGTAGAGCATTAGTTTTGTATTCATTTCCTCTCCTGTACAGTTGGCTCACTTCCAGACTAAACCATCCTATAAGATTGTTGTGTAAGGGCCCTGGTCCTTTTGTATATGAGTAGTTTAGATGCTCAAAGGGGCAGAAAATGAGTTTTTGTGTATAAAAAAAGGTTGCAATCAGCTGCTAAAGAATATATAGGATTTTTAGTATTTCCCCTTTTGTATATAAACAATTTCATTGCAGAAAGGGGGCAGGAAAAGCACTTTTGTGCACTAAAGGCTGATAAAATCAATGTATAAGAAAACACAATTTTTCTGATACAATCTGAGGACAAGCAGAGATTGTTTGGAGGACTGGATAAAGAACTGCTCCTGAGATCAATGGACTGAGAAAACCTATTTGAGGGCAGAGAAATGACTGAGACTACCGGGCATTTCACTGACTTACTTAATTTGTAAATGACTTTTTTTCAGTATGAGAGGTTAAAATTCACATAGTGAAAAATTCAGAGATTACAAGGAAAATTAAATAAAAGCTATTCATTTTATAGCAGCTGGTTTCATTGTTTTTACCTCCTAATGAAAAAAATTGAATTAAATTAGATTATGAACTCCTTGAGGGCAGGGAATGTCTTTTGCCTCTTATCCCTAGCACTTAGGACAGTCCCTGGCACATAGTAGCCATTTCAAAAATACTTTTTGACTTACTGAGGGAAATATAAGTGACTACCAAGAGATTTTGATTTGTGCCATTAAAGGCATTTAAGAAGTCATTAGGAGAGAACAACCAGCTGCAATGGAGCAAATTAAGAAGCTAGCTGGAGAAATGTAGTGAATCCAGCAGAAGTAATTAATACAGGAAAACTGCTGCTGTATTTAGTTTGCATATAGGAAAATAACTGAAATTTTCTTTAATTTGTGATACTACTCTCTACTACCCCATGTTTTTGTTGTTGTTCTTTTTGTTTTGTTTTGTTGGGTTTTTGTGTGGGGTGGTGGTGGTGTTGGTGAGGGTTAAATGACTTGGCCAGAGTCACACAGCTAGTAAGTGCCAAGTGTCTGAGGCTGGATTTGAACTCAGGTTCTCCTGAATTCAATCTGAATTCAATTCCTGAATTCATAGCTGCTCCCCACAGATTTTATTAAAATGTATATAGACTACATGTATTTCTTGAAGGGTATGACTCAGATTTATGATTTAATGGTTATGTGCTGATTGTTCTTTCATTTGATTTATATTGTGTATCTGTTTTATAATAACTATTCTTGCTTTCACCACATCATTAACAAATGTTTTGTGTTTAAGTATTAATGCCATCAAATTTGGGCTGATTTTAGAAAAATGAAAATCACAGCAGTGGGGACTCACAGTGATAAGTAGTAGTAATGTATTTCTTTTCCACTCCCTCACCTCACTAGAGGGCAAATAGTTGACTCTAGTTGACTCATAGATACATGATAGTTTTATCTCCCTGAGAATGCCAGAACTCCCAGGGTGAGAACAGGTTAAGTAAGACAGAAAGACAGACAGACAGCTAGAGAGTAAGAGTGATAACCATGCACAGAGACAGCAAAATTGTTAGATGAAGAACTGTGAATGACAACTATTCTCAAAAATACAAATCCAAGAAAAACCCAAAGGACTATTGGTAAAACATACTATCCACCTCCAAAGAAAGAATTGATATTGATGGACCACAGATGGAAGCATGCTACTTTTTTTTTTTTTTTTGCAGTGCAATGGGGGTTAAGTGAGTTGCCCAGGGTCATACAGCTGGTAAGTGTCAAGTGTCTGAGGCCATATTTGAACTCAGGTCCTCCTGAATCCAGGGCTGGTGCTCTATCCACTGCGCCACCTAGTTGCCCCTATTTTTAAAAATAATAAACATTTTTTATTTACAGTTTGGGGTTCCAATTTTTATCCCTCTTTCCCTCCCTCCCCTGAACTTCATATATGGGCTATACATGTGTGATTATGCAAAGTATTACCATAAGAAAACTTGACTAATATGGTATTGTTTTACATAATTGCACATGTATAACCCATGTCTGATTGCTTACTGCCTCAGGAAGAGGGGAGGGAAGGAAGGGAAGGAGTGATAAAAATTGGAACTCAAAACTCTAAATAAAAATGTTTATAAAATACTAAAAGAGTGATAATCATGACCATGTGTACATGCTATATAATAGGGTTTTTCTGTTTGTTTTTTGTGTGTATGCTATATAATAAGACAATAAATTTGTATCTGGAAAGGACCTGGAAAATATTTAATTCAACTCTTTACTTTTACTTTTTTCCCCCTTTTCTATAAAGTCATTGACTACATCAGGTCACGTATCTTTACCTCTGCTAGGTCAAGGCCACCTACATTTTCATTTCTTTATTTTCCTTCTTCCCTACCCTCTTTTGTCCTTATGTTGAACTTTGGAGTTGGTAATCCATGATCATATGTCAAATATGCCATATAGAAAACTAAGAATATAGTCTATAATTTAATTTCTTTCTTTTTATATTTGGATTAAAGTAGACATTTTCTCAAAAGTCCATATGCTTATCAATTTACATAGAATACTTCAATTTTTCAAAAAAAATTTATTTATTTTGTGAGGCAATTGGGTTGTGACCTGCCCAGGGTCACACAGCTAATAAGTGTCAAGTGTCTGAGGCCAGATTTGAACTCAGTTCCTACTGACTCAAGGGCTGATGCTCTATCCACTGCACCACCTAGCTGCCCCTCTATTTTTCTTTGAAAGTCATATCTGTTTTATTTGCACAAATTGTTGAGTAATTTTTCTATCTTTAAGATACTTTTCATATTTTCTTCCTGCTTCTGTCCCTACTGGGTCCAAACTTTCATCCCTTCTTTTAAGTAATGCTTCCTAACTGTTCTCCTAGCCTCTAGTCTATCTACTCTTCATCCTTCACATTATTTCCAAAGAGATCTGGAACACAACATGCTAAAAGTGAACAGAGCATTGCATTTACAGAAAGATCTAGAGTCAGTTTCTGATTTTGCCATTTCCAAGTTGCATAACATTCAGCATCCTATCACATGCTGCTCCATACCGGCTCCCTCAAAACACAGACACAGACATACAAGCATACACACTTTGATTTAGCTCACTTCAAGTTGACAAGCATTAATTGTCTACTCCAAGTAAGGTTTTATGCGAGGTGCTGGGAACATAAAGACAAAAATGAAATATACCTTCCCCTCAAGGAATTTATAATCTATTTATAGATGAAAAAATACATAAATAAAAAAGTTGAAAGAAAAGAGGATAATATAAGAAATAAGATAATAAAAGAATGTAAGAAAGTTACTTCTTTTAACCTTGGTTTCCTCAAGTGTAAAATGAGAGTGTTGGGTTAGATGATCTCTACAATTGCTTCCAACTCTAAAAGCTGTGATTTAACATCAACTTATACGTGTAAATGCTGTAATCCCAAATGCACTATTAGAGTATGACCTCTGTATGAATAGGTTTTATTTTTCTTTCTGTCTTTGAATCCAAATGCCTATCTCTATTGCTTATAAAAGGTGCTTAAAAATTCATCCGAATTATAATCCTTTTTGAATATACTGCTCTGTTCATATTACCTCTGTGTTCAAAAATCTTTGGGGTACTACTCAAGGTGTATTACTCTTATACTCAAAAAAATCCCCAAGTTTTGCCAATTAAACTTGAACCTAGTATTCAAGGTCTTCCATAATCCTCCCCTCTAACCTACCCTTCAAGACTAATTGTTTATTTATTTATTTATTTATTTTTGTTTGTTTGCAGGGTAATGAGGGTTAAGTGACTTGCCCAAGGTTACACAGCTAGTAAGTGTCAAGTGTATGAGGTCGGATTTGAGCTCAGGTCCTCCGGAATCCAGAGCCAGTGCTTTATCCACTGCGCCACCTAGCAGACCCCAAGACTAATTGTTTATTAATTCTTTGTAATGGGCTTAAGCATTCTAGCCTACCTGTACTACTTCTATCCCACAGTATTTAAATTTTCTCTTATCTCCATAACTTTGTTTTGCCATACTGGCCCACCCCAGGCAAATAATGGAACACTTCTATCTTTCTACTTAAATATTCCTTTTCATTTACTGTTCAACTCAGATGACATTGTGTCCATGAAGCCTTTGCTTACTTTACTGTCTTCCCTCACCTATGACCCCTCCCTGATCAATTTGATTCCATTCCATTCACCTTGACATGCATTTTTCAGATCCCTAATATGTGCTAGACTTGCTAGGTTTTAGGAATGCAAAGATAGAAATAAAATGGTCTCAGTACTCAAAGAGCTTATATTCTATCAGTTAATAAAATAAAAATGTTTAAAGTTAAAATAAAAAGGATTTGGAGGGAAAAAATCCTTTTGATAATAAAATCTAGAAGGCGATGGTACCTTAGAGGTCCTTTAGTCCAAACTTGACCTTTTAGAGATGAGGAAACTGTGGCCCAGACATATGAAGTGATTTTCTTAGTCAATTATGTAGTTAGCAGCAGACCTGGGACTCAAACCAAGGTCCAGTCATTCCAAATTCAATGTTCTTCCCACTGTCATATGACCTCAGGTTTATCTTACTTAAGTGGAAATACATATTGCCTTCCTCAAAATTCATAACACTTTGCCTGGACTTCTCATTTGTATTTTTTATATTGTTTAAATTTTTGACCCCAGATATGCTCATTAAAATTATTTTTAGCATCAATTATGTCTTAGGAAATCCTATACTCAGATACAAACCCTTAAAAACAGACAGCTATTGATTTAGTAATCTAATGAGTTGGTTCATAAAAAAGTAATTTAAAGACAGTAAAGTAAATGTAGTGTGCTCAGAAATTTAAAAGGTGAGGTAATCTTTTCTGAAGCAGAATGCATGATCAAGAGGAGCCAAGGTATGAGGGTCTCCCACTAAAAATTAAATAAACGATCCAATCCAACATGTTTGTTGGAACTCTGAGGAAGAAAAAAAATGAAAGAAAGAAGAGAGACAAGATCAGGAGTTTTGAACATTTTGGAATAGTTCATCTTAAATTATCATAGGAACCAGTGAAGAACATAAACAAAAAAATGCGTTTTATGTCTCATGATGGTTTGCTCTGTAATACTTAGAGAAGGCAGAAATGAATTTCCTCATTGTCTAAACTCTCTTTAACTCTTTGATGTCTGTCTCTTGCCTCTACCACACACTCAGAGAAATAGTTCTCTCCGAGGTCGCTTATGACTTCAAAGTCAACAAATTCCATATCCCATTCTAAAGCCCTTCATTTTTACAAACTACTCCAGTTTGGGGGGCTTCTAACAGGCAATCCTTCCCTATTTTTAGATACTTTGTCTTCTTTTGGCATCAGAAACATCACATTTTCTTGTTTCTCCTTATTTTTCTACAGACTTTTTGTCTCTACTGACCTTTCTCTCACTTAGAAACATGGGTTTTCAGGGTCAAAAAAACTGGCTCACTTGCTGTTTCCCATATACTACATTCCATCCCCTATCTTTCTGCCTTGAGAGCCTGTAATGCGCTCTTGGAATCCCCACCTTCTTTTAAGGTTCAGTTTAAGGGTCACCTACTACAGAGGGCCTTTAAAGACCTCTTAGCTTGTTAGTGCTCTCTACCCTCAATTTTCTTTATATGTTTTGTATTTTCTTCACTATGTAGCTGTTGTTTCTGATCAATAGAATATAAATTCCATGAAAGGAAAGTTTGTTTCATTTTTATATACCTAGCAACTAGCTCAATGATTGGAATATAGTAAATACTTAATAAATTACTATCAAAATTATCTAGGTCAAAGGATCCATCTTTGATCTGCTCTTCTCCCCCCCCCCACACTTTCTTCCTGGGGGATCTTATTCACTCCTTTCACCTATGCCATTTATGCAGATGACGGCCCAATCTCACTTGTGCACAGTATATCTCCACTTGGATTTCCCACTGTCACCTTAAGCTCAACATGACCCAAAACAAGGTTATTAACCCCCTAAACTTGTTCCTTCTTCTATCTGTGATAGCAGGTCTATTGACTATTTCATCCTTTATGTCTGACGTCTTACTTCGGAGGTGGCAGCAGCAGGAGTTCCTGGAGCCTCACAAAAATGCCCAAAGATGATAAGAAGAAAGATGCTGGCAAGTCGGCCAAGAAGGACAAGGACTCCATGATCAAGTCTGGGGGCAAAGCTAAGAAGAAGAAGTGGTCCAAGGGAAAAGTGCGAGACAAGCTCAACAATCTGGTTCTGTTTGACAAAGCAAAGTATGACAAACTCTGCAAGGATGCTCCCAAACACTTATCACACCTGCAGTGGTCTCAGAAAGACTGAAGATTCGGGGTTCTCTAGCCTGGGCAGCCCTCCAGGAACTGCTTAGTAAAGGTCTGATTAAGCTGGTTTCCAAACTTTGACTATTTCACAGAATCACAGACTCTCGGATTGGAATGACCTTTTGAGGTCATCTAATCCAATTTATACCTGAAAAAAAGGATCCTGAGTACAATATATCTAGTAAGCATTCAACTAGGCTTTGCTTAAAAGCTTTAGAGAGCAAGAATCTGCTTTCTCCCTGGGTAGCCCATTCCACCTGGAGATATGTTTATAGGAAGTTTTTATCTTTCTCATTTTTAAATTTGTCTCTTTTCAATTTCCACCCATTACTCCTAGTTCTACAATCCAGGACTAAGCAGAAAATAGGTGAATATTCCATCCACATGACAGCATTTCAGATACTTGAAGACAACTATCATGTCACTGTATGTCTTCTCCTCTCCAGAAAAATGGCCTCAGTTCATTTATCTAATCCTTTGGCAATGTTTCCAGGCTCTTCACTATCTGGTTTACCCTCCTTTGCATACTCTTCAGTTTAGCAATCTCCTTTCTAAAATGTGGCCCACAGAACTAAAGGCAATACCCCAGATGTGACATGAATAGTACCATGAGATTTAATTCTGAAAACTATATTTCTTGTTCGTTTTTTTTTTTCCAGGGCAATGAGGGTTAAGTGACTTGACCAGGGTCACACAGCTAGTTAAGTGTCAAGTGTCTGAGGCCAGATTTGAACTTAGGTCCTCCTGAATTCAGGGCTGGTGCTTTATCCACTGTACCACATAGCTGCCCCTGAAAACTATGTTTCTTAATGCTACATAAGATTATATTAATTTTTTGGCTGTCACGTTCACAAATATACATATGTATATAAGTGTTATGTACACACACATACTTTTATAGGAAAGAGGTGGTAATTCCTCTTATAAAGCACAGTTCCCTTCAAAAATCAGTTCAAATGCCCACTTCTTCCTTTAAGAGACCTTTTCTGACCCAAAATTACTCTTTTTATTTCAAATATATTCTATATTTGATTACCATGTAATATGTTATATTAAATCAAGAGATTGTAAACTCTTTGATGGTAGAGACTGAGTCAGTTTAAAAAATTGTATCTATTGTGATGTTTAAAATCTAAATGTATGGTCACCTTAAATTAGAAGATTTAGCACCAGTCTTTGGGAAATTTTCAACCTTAAAAACAAAACAAAACAAAAGAAAACATATGTATCAGAAAACCTGCCCAAAGTTACACAAGAATTAATGAACTATATGTCTTGTCTTTTAAGGTCATCATGACATGTTCACTCCAATTCACTGAATGTTTTAATGCTATAAAAAAATCCCTTTATTTCCCAGTAACACCATAACCACTACACGTTCAATTGAATCTTTTTTTTTAAAGCAAAGACACACAATAAAGTCAAAGAACTGATACATTAATCATATCATGGTAAATTATGAACTTCTTTACTTAGAGAAACAAACCATGTTTCATGATGGGTACCTCTGCAATCCAGATTCCTTATTACATCAATTGTTTTCCAATAGACATTTTGCCTGAATAAAAGAGGCAGGCAATAATGCATTGTCTGTCAGAGATCCCCAATTTTAATTAATTAATTTATTTTTGTGCTGGGCAATGGGGGTTAAGTGACTTGTCAAGGTCACACAGCTAGTAAGCGTCAAGTGTCTGAGGCTGGATTTGAACTGGATTTGAAGTCGGGGCCTCCTGAATCCAGGGCCAGTGTTTTATCCACTGCTTCAAGTGGTCACCTGATCCAAGGGATATTTAATAATTTAAAAAATCACTTCTGGGCACAGGAGGCTGGGGAACCCCACCCTTTCCCTTTCCCGTCTCTGCTCTCAACTATAGGCCTGATGAAAACAAAAGAGCTAAAAACCACATTGACTAGTACTTGGCCTTTTATACCTGGTTGTCTCGTTCAAAAAATTTTAATCTGCTGAATAAGGGGAGTAGAATCAATGACAACAGTGGTGGCAGAGATTATGGCAGTAGCAGGACCCAGTCTGCTAACAGATGCACTAGATTTAAACTGAAGAGCCTTCCCTGAAAATAATTTGTATGGGGAATAAATTTTTATTGAATTTAACTGCCTTGTTTTACTTTCACTCATGTCTGAGTCCTTGGGAACATCTAAACCCGATCCATTTCTAGCTCTGGTCTAAATCTGGGCCTGTATTTTTTACAGTAAAATAATATTCCAGTTGGGGGAAGGAAGAAGAATCTGCTTCTTATTTCTTTGTATCCTTAATATCACAATGGTGGGGAAGAATATGATGTATATGCTGACAATGACATCTTTGAGAATAAAGCAGGGTGTTACAAAGGGGATTTGTGCCATACAAATGGGATTATACTCATAGTAATGACTCACATTTATATAACACCTTAACGTTTGCAAAGCACTTTACATTACCTTGTGGGATCCTCACAATAACCTTGTGAAATAGGTGCTATTATCATTCCAACTTCACAGATGAGAAAAATGAAGCTGACCAAGGCATGTTTTCTGACTCTAAAGTTTTGGAGTGAAGTAGAGGAGAAATAACTGCTGCTTACCTCCCTCTGATCTGTGAATTCTGATGAACCAAGTGTAGTGTGGTCATGGTAGAGCAAGTATGGTATAAGTATGATGGTAGAAGCCATCTTGCAGTTCTCCCTACCAAATTTGACTTCCAATTTATGAGGGGAAAGGAACAAGCCTTTATTAAGAATCTGTTACGTGGCAGGCACTGTGCTAAGCTCTACAAAAATATTAGCTCATTTAATCTTCATAACAGCCCTACTAGCTGGGTGCTATTATTTATTCCCATTTTCTAGGAGAGGAAACAGGTAGACATAGTTTGATTTGCCCAGGATCACATGGCTAGTAGGTGTCTGAGGTTGGATTTGAACTCGGGTCATACTGACTCCAGGCTCATCCAGTTCTATATCCATTATGTTAGTTTGCTAGAGCTGTTGATCTTTGTGGAAACCTTGGATCCTTTTCCATTATATTTTTCTGAGTTTCTCAAGATATCAGTCACTTAATAATACATGTAATACATGCCCCTTTATTAATAATTAATCAAGGGGCAGCTAGGTGGCACAGTGGATAAAACACTGGCCCTGGATTCCCACTCCACGCTTTCCACATCTTGCTCAAAGATTGATAATCAAATCAGCATTATCATTGATGCTATGGGGAGGGGGGTGTAACAATATGTGGCTCCAATCAGAATCCCCATAATTTTTAGTGCTAGAATGCTAGGCCAAAAGATTTCTTCTCTGACTTGCTCCATCAGAAAAATCCATGTCAGACCCATTCCTACATTGTCCTTATCCCCCTCTAGCCTGTCCTTTCTTCTATCTTCTGTAACCTCTGTTTCATTGTTACCATAATCCTCTTCATATATCTGTTGTCCCAGATTGCTCGCTCACGCTCCCTCTCTCTCTCTCTCTCTCTCTCTCTCTCTCTCTCTCTCTCTCTCTCTCTCTCTCTCTCTCTCTCTCTCTCTCTCTCTCTCTCTCTACTTATCTATATATACATTGGGGTTTTTTTTCCCCATAGATGGCAAGCCCTATGAAGGCAGGGGTAATTTTATTTTTGTCTTTGCTTCACCAGCACCTGTACAACATCCAGCATATAACAGGCACCTGATAAAATCTTGCTGAATCAAACATACACACACTTCTGAGTTATTGTTTAAGATTTTGTAATTTTCTATGATTTGCAATTCTATACTAGAATATCAATCAATACCAATAATGCATTATGATGTCATACTGATAATGTCAATGTTGGGGGGAGGTATTCCTGGGTCAGGAATTAGGGATTAGAATGTATTGAAGCACCAAAAAAAAAAAAAAAAGAATGTATTGAGGACTGATATTAGAATACAAAGAGTTAAATCTGTCTTTTCTGGGAGGCAGGTAGGTGGCACAGTGGATAAAGCACTGGCCCTGGATTTAGGAGGACCTGAGTTCAAATGTGACCTCAGACACTTGACACTTATTAGCTATGTGACCCTCGAGTCACTTAACCCTTATTGCCCCACAAAAAAAACAGACCCAAAACCTGTCTTTTTTGGCATACATAACCAGAATTTATTGATTTTCACTAATGATTTACACAATAATAAATCATATAAATCCTATATTAAATGTATAACTATTCTAAAATTTTAAGTGAATTCTATACTTTTAATAGTATTCTGATGAGAGCCTTCCAATCTAAGGACTGATTGATTTAAAATTTGTTTAAACTATTATTTTTATTATCTATTTCCTATTTACAGGTATTTATTTTTACCTAGAATTATAGTACTTGCCTCATAAAATTACTATGAGAAACAACTGTGATAGCATCCATAAAACACATTATAAACTTTATAAATGTTATTTATTATTGTTAATGATTATAATTTAAGTGATGCACAAAATGGCATTTTTATTCACTTGTAAAATACAAATAGTTTATACCATTGTGGAAGAACAATAGAGAAGCCACAGCCATAGCCACAAAGACAAAAATTAAGTTTATTTGTGTGTGTTTCTTTGTTGTTGTTGAAGTTGTGTCCAACTCTTCACAACCCCATCTGGGTTTTGTTTGTTTATTTTTTGGCAAAGATACTGGAGTGGTTTTTCATTTCCTTCTCTAGCCCATTTTACAGATGAGGAAACTGAGGTAAACAGGGTTAAATGACTTCCCCAGGGTCACACAGCTAGTAAGTGTTTGAGGTCAGATTTGAACTCAGGCCTTCCTGACTCTAGGCCTGGCTCTCTATCCACCATGCCACCTAGTGCCATAAATACATACACACATACAAAGTTCACAGAGTGCTTTCTTTATAACAATCATTGTGTAGTACATCTTACAAATGTTATCCTTATGGTTGCAGAGTCTAGGATTAGTAGAAGCTTAGTGACTTGCTTGTGGTACCAAAGATAACAAGTACTGAAGCCAAAACTCAAACACCTCTCTCTCTTCTCTGTCTGTCTACCTGTCTTTTTTTTTTTCTTTTTGGGCAGGGCAATGAGGATTAAGTGACTTGTCCAGGGTCACACAGCTAGTTAAGTATCAAGTGTCTGAGGATGGATTTGAACTCAGGTTCTCATGAATCCAAGGCTAGTTAGTGCTTTATCTACTGCGCCACCTAGCAGCCTCCCTACATGTTTTTTAAGCATTATTTATTTATTTTTTTTTTTAGGGAGGCAATTGGGGCTAAGTGACTTGCCCAGGGTCACACAGCTAGTAAGTGTTAAGTGTCTGAGGCTGGATTTGAACTCAGGTACTCCTGATTCCAGGGCCAGTGCTCTATCCACTGCGCCACCTAGCTGCCCCTGTTAAAACAATTTTTAACATTAATTTTTAAATAAAATTGAGTCCCAAATTTTCTCCCTCCTTCCCTCCTCTCTAAGACAGTATGCAATTTGATATAGGTTATATGTGCAATCATGTAAAATATTTCCATATTAGTCATGTTGTATAAGAAGAAACAGAACAAAAAGAAAAAATATGAAAAAAATAAAGTGAAAATAGTATGCTCTGGTCTGCATTCAGACTCCATCAGTTCTTTCTCTGGATGAAACACCCATCTCTCTCTCTCTCTTTTTTTTCTTTTTTTGTGGGGCAATGGGGGTTAAATGACTTGCCCAGGGTCATACAGAGAGTAAGTGTCAAGTGTCTGAGGCTGGATTTGAACTCAGGTCCTCCTGAATCCAGGTCTAGTGCTTTATTTACTGCGCTACATAGCTGTCCTGGAAACACCTGTCTCTTGATGCTTGATGCCCAGTGCTTCAAGCAAAAACTGGATGATGACTACTTAGCAGGTTGTGGAAGGCGATTCTTGGTCAAGAAGGAATTGAACTAAATGACCTCTTCCCATTCAGAGACTTAGATGCTGTAATTTTTAGTTTATCTGAACACATACCACTGTTCATATGTGTTTTTGTTAAAAATTAGGTATGTGTTTTTTTTAAATTGTAAGCATATTTTTATACCAAATCCTACCAGCCCCTAGAGTATTAGAAATAAAGCTATCCTTGTAAAGTTCTGTGTCCCTGAGGTTGAACTGATATAAAGGAGAAAATAAAACCCAAGTGTTATAAGTGGAACCAATCCTTTCAAGAGTAAAAGAGACTGGCTATTGGTTCAGAATAACTTGATAGAAAGATAATCCAATGGAGTATCTCATGAACAAATGGCCTATTTGGTACTGGTGTGAGCTTACTGAAACTGCCCACTGGGTGGGGGTGGAGGGACAGATATCATACTTCATTGCCAGGCCAGGTCTATGCACTATAGATTCTGTAGATCAGTAGTTCTGAAGAAGGGTCCTATGAACTTTTTTTTAGTATGCATTTTTGTAAATGTATATAATTGGTTTACTTTTTAATCCTATGTATTTTATTTTCTGCACTTAAAGGGGTCCATAACACAAAAAATGATGAACACCTATAGAGCAAAGTAGAAGTGACTGCAACTACTTAGTGAATAGGGGTGGTGGTAAAAAGTAGAAAAACAAAATTCACATGAATTATCCTTTTGTCTACATCACTCATATTTACTGGATAAATTTGTGATGTATAGACCTTGAGTAACAGTATCCATCCATTAAGAGCTTTACTAGTGGCAAATGGAATATGTGTGTACATTTATATCTATGTATGTATTTGCAAATATGTAATTAAGTATATATTTATATAGTAACTCAGTGAATAGAATTACTAATCTCTGAAGAATCCAAATGAATTTGGCCTTTTTTCAGAGGCAGATTGGCAAGGATTGCAATGTATTTTACATGCATTACCGCATTTAATCTTCCCAGTAACTTTGTGGGGCAGGTACTACAACTCTGGAATATAATTGTACTCTATTTGTCTGTTTCTGTCTCTGTCTCTTTCTTTCTCTGTCCCCCCCGTCTCTGTCTCTCTGTACATATATACCTAGTGTCTTGAAATTTTCCCACCTTAAAGTTGAACTAAGACTTCTGGAGTACCCATACACACATGGACACACTCATATATGTATAACACATATATAGGTATATGTGTATTGTAAGATACATATGCAAGTATATGTATCTATATTTATCTATTTATCTATCTCTCTATATATATACAATATGCACACTCATATACAAACACTTTTATATGTATACACACATTTATACCTACTCAGACTTTTAAGGGATATTTTCTTGATGTTGGGAACTATAGTAACCACCTTAAATTTTTAGAGCTACTATCTCCTATTGCTGTCAGTCAATAAGATATGTAGAGAGCCACTAATCTTTAGAAGAATCATATTGAAAAGCCTAAATAAATTGGAGAGAATTGCTGATCTCTGAAGAGTACAAATGAAACTGAAATTTCTTCTGTAGCAGATTGGCTAGAGACAAGAGTTCTCTCCTATCTCCTTTGTAGATAAGCAATGATATCTATCTCCCCATCTATAAACCAGAATTGATTAGAAAGAGCAGTGGAAAGATAGATGTCTAGTGTTTTCATTCCTCAAAAATTCTCGAAATTTTCTTTGTTGGAATATGACAAAAATATTTATTTTGAGAATTTTATGACTATGATCTTATTTATATGGGTACTTCCTCCACTGGTATTCTATGAAACCCCTTTATGCCTTCTTATACTAGATGATTCTTGTGTTTTAATGTATATAAACTTTCCAGAGAGGCTCTAGTCATTGTTCATGAGACACTACACTGATTCTTTTATTTTTTTTCATGAGTACATATAGATATAGCACTCAGGCTATCCATCTGATATCCCCTATTCTTCCTACAAGACCAACCAGCATTCTTTCTCAGTCAAACCTGCCTTTGATAACACCTTTTATCAATTGATCACCAAGCATTTATTATATACCTACTGTATTCTCACATGCAACTCATTTCAGGCAATGTGCAGCAACTTACATCTACTGTATAACTCTCCTCCTATTCAGATGCCATTTGAACAATGGCTAGAGCCTCTCTGGAAAGTTTGAGGTTCAGAGGAAGAGTATCAGTGGAGAGAGAGCTAAGTTAAATTAGATCATGCTAAAATAACTGGAGACAAAGTATTATGTATATAGAGTTAGAAGGGAAAAACCTGATTTAGAAAAAATATGGAAGAGAAAAATGGAGAAAAATATAAACCCAATTCTTATAAATTTAAGTGGATTAAACCATCCAATAAAATTTTAAAAAGTGAGAGATTGGATAAGCAAATGAAATACCACAACCTGTTGCATATAAAAATATTGAAAAACAAAAACATACACAAAATATAAATGAAGGGTTGAAGATAAAATTTCTACGCATCTGGTGAATTTTAAAAAGCTGGAACTGCAGTCATGCTCTCACACACTGTAAAAGCAAACATTCAAAGCATAAAAAAGGGGTAAAGAAGAAAATTTCTTAATTCCCCTTTTCTATTCTATTATACCTTTCATTAGTATGAAAAGACATGGGAAATAAACTAACATCATTATTAAACTTGTATGCTCCAAATACCTTAGCATTTAAATTCCTAAAGGAAAAAATAACTAGACCACAAGAAGACATACTTGATAGTACAATAATGGCAGGGGATTTCAACATCCCTTACTGTGTTTCATAAAACTAATAGAAATGTAATATTCCTGAGAGTTTTCATTTTGGGATCTCCTTTAGCAGGTGGTTGGTAGATTTTTCTACTGCTATTTTGCCTTCTATTTTAAAGATATTGGGGGTAGTTTTCCTTGAAAACTTGAAATCATTGAAATATGATGTCTAGGTAAATTTTTTGAACATAACTTCCAGGTAGGATAATAATTCTTAAATTATCTCTCCTCAAACCTTTTTCTGGGTCACTTTGACTAGATAGGCAAAAGGTATGAGCAAACTATCGACAATCATATGGAAAAAATGCACCAAATCATTAATAATGAGAGAAATGCAAAAACAGCTCAGAGTTTTTACCTCACTCCCTT
This sequence comes from Dromiciops gliroides, assembly GCF_019393635.1. Taxonomy (NCBI): domain Eukaryota; kingdom Metazoa; phylum Chordata; class Mammalia; order Microbiotheria; family Microbiotheriidae; genus Dromiciops; species Dromiciops gliroides. The sequence goes on from NC_057861.1 coordinate 406,702,778, forward strand.
TTGGCAAACATAAAAAAAGATGGAAATAGTCAATAATTGAGGGATTGTGGGAAGATTTGCACACTAGTAAATTGTTAATGTTGTTGTAAATCAGATTGTGAGTCCCTTGAGGGCAGGGACTGTCTTTTTCCCTTTCTCTGTATTCTCAATGCTTAGGACATTGCCTGATACATAGTAAATACTTAATAAATGCTTATTAATTTTCTAACATCCATTTTGGAAAGTCATTAAAATATTAATACTGTTATATATAGATATTTAATTATTAGGCTTATATCACTAAAGAGGTGATTGATAAGAACAAAGTCCCCATAATATTACAAAATATTTATTATAATACTTTTTGTGATAGCAAAGAACTGGAAACAAAGTAGATATTCATCAACTGGTGGATGACTAAACAAACTGTGCTACACGAATATAATGGAATAATGCTTTCTGTAAGAAATGATGAATGTGATGAACACACATAAGCTGAAAAGACCTAAATGAACTGATGCATAGTGAAGTAAGAAGAGCCAAGAGAGGAATATTCACAATGACTACAATAGTGTAAACAGAACAAACATTTAAAAATATTAAAAAGTGAATATTATTTGTTATGTGGGAGAATATCATCTAAAGTCTAGGGCTGAAAACTGTCCTAGAAGGTTTTTTTGCTACTACAAAAAGGCTCCTATACAGAATTCTCTCTCTCTCTCTCTCTCTCTCTCTCTCTCTCTCTCTCTCCCTCTCTCCTCTCTTCCCCCCCCTCTCCTCTCCTCTGTCTCTCCACATCCTATCTCTATCTCTATCTCTAAACCTAATCTCTATCTCTATCCATACCTAATCTAAATCTATACCTATATCTATCTCCATCTCCCTCTTCCTCTCCCTCTATCTCTATCTCTCTGTCTGTCTGTCTCTGTCTCTGTATCTCTATCTCTCATCATCTGTATCTATATCCATACCCATATCCACAGGCCCTTTTCCTCTTTGGTTGATCTTTTTCAAATATAGGCAAAGTAGCCTATAGTCTAATAGACTTCCTATATCTCCTTTGAACTTGACTCTTTTCTTGCCTAGTTGTCCCTAAATCATGTTACAGTCATTGCATTGTATAATAAATTATATCATTATTGTCTCAACTTACTAAGACTGTTCCCCTCTTGGATTGTTCAATTCTCAACTTTAGAAGATATTATTGAATACAATCCAGAGAAAACAAAAGAAAACAACTAAAGACCAAAGAGCAAAAACCATCTAGAATAGTTAAGTACAGTATGCAGTCAGGTGCCATACTCAGATGTGTCCATAGGAAAGAATCTATGCCTTTGAACAAAAAATATGACAATGGGTCAAGTATTTCAATCAAATACTGTGTCTTTAGTTATCTCTAGTGCAAACAGTACAGTAGATAATTTACTTTACTCCTTGGGTGCTATAGTAACAAGGTTTTAATCTTGACTTGTCACATATCACCTTTCCTCCTACTGTGATAAAACTGTGGTAGTAGAGGTATATAGATAGTAATAAGAAAAGGAATACACTTTTACTTCAACAGTCCAAGAGAATATTAAATTAGTTGACTTAAGTATATTTATAGTTATTTTAGTAGGAAAAAATCAACTAGAAGGAAGGGAAGAGTTTGCTAACTGCTCCTTTCCCCCAATTAATCTGTATTTATTGAGTTATGTACTTCTATAAATAGTATGTATTATTGAGCAGCATATTTAGCTTTCTATCTGTGTAATCTAAAGGGAAAGCTTAATGGATTTTCACTATCATATCTGTTCCAAGAAAATAATTTGAAATTTAAATTCTGGGAAATGCACTCATCACATGAACATGACAGTGCTTCCTTATTTGTTCTATTTATAAAGATCTATAGTAGTAATCAACATTGATAAACGAAAATGCCTGGGTAAAAGCATATGCTGTCACTGAAATTAATAAAAGTAAATCATCAGCCATTAACTGTTGCTTGTAAATCACTTTCTTTATTCAGTCCTACACCATAATTGAGTCCTTTTTCAGGCTTCTTATTATATGGTATGAACATTGACCGAACAAGAGCCTGCTTAGATTCATTACTGAGGTATTTTGTCTTATTTCATGGCTTAAGTGACCATCTTACTTTTGTATTTGACTAGAAAACAGTTACAAAAACATATATATATATATAAAATATATATGTATGTATGTGTGTGTGTGCATTCTTTTATAGGGGTTAGCACATAGTGCTGTAGAAAGAGTTCTGTGGAATTAGAGGACCTGAGTTCAAATTCTACTGGCTTTTTTTTTTACT